>NW_028154736.1:0-1200000 GCF_963457635.1 Microchirus variegatus
CAAGTACATGGATCGCTTTCCTGATTTTCAAAAGTTCATTAAAAATATTCTTCAAGAGATATGCAAATATATTCAACGGATTCTTGTTCAGGGCATGCTTGACTATGACTGTGTACAATTTCAAGACATTCCAAGATACTTTTGGGGTCTTTTTTGAATAAAAAGTTAAGTCACTGCCTAAGTGCACAGAAATTCCTCATTTTCAAAAATTCATTAAAAATATTCCTTAAGAGATATGCAAATATTTTCAATAGATTCTTGTTCAGGGCGTCGTTGACTATGACTGAGTACAATTTCAAGACATTCCAACTTACTTGGAAAGTCCAAGTGCATGGATAGCTTTCCGGATTTTCAAAAATTCATTAAAAATATTCTTCAAGAGATATGCAAATATATTCAACGGATTCTTGTTCAGGGCATGCTTGACTATGACTGTGTACAATTTCAAGACATTCCAAGATACTTTTGGGGTCTTTTTTGACGAAAAAGTTAAGTCACTGCCTAAGTGCATGGAATCGCTTTCCTGATTTTCAAAAATTCATTAAAAATATTCCTTAAGCGATATGCAAATATTTTCAACGGATTCTTGTTCAGGGCGTCGTTGACTATGACTGAGTACAATTTCAAGACATTCCAACATACTTTGAATGTCCAAGTGCATGGATCGCTTTCCTGATTTTCAAAAGTTCATTAAAAATATTCTTCAAGAGATATGCAAATATATTCAACGGATTCTTGTTCAGGGCATGCTTGACTATGACTGTGTACAATTTCAAGACATTCCAAGATACTTTTGGGGTCTTTTTTGACGAAAAAGTTAAGTCACTGCCTAAGTGCATGGATCGCTTTCCTGATTTTCAGAAATTCTTTAAAAATATTCCTTAAACGATATGCAAATATTTTCAACGGATTCTTGTTCAGGGCGTCGTTGACTATGACTGAGTACAATTTCAAGACATTCCAACATACTTGGAATGTCCAAGTGCATGGATCGCTTTTCGGATTTTCAAAAGTTCATTAAAAATATTCTTCAAGAGATATGCAAATATATTCAACGTATTCTTGTTCAGGGCATGCTTGACTATGACTGTGTACAATTTCAAGACATTCCAAGATACTTTTGGGGTCTTTTTTGAATAAAAAGTTAAGTCACTGCCTAAGTGCACAGACTTTCCTCATTTTCAAAAATTCATTAAAAATATTCCTGAAGCGATATGCAAATATTTTCAACGGATTCTTGTTCAGGGCGTCGTTGACTATGACCGAGTACAATTTCAAGACATTCCAACATACTTTGAATGTCCAAGTACATGGATCGCTTTCCTGATTTTCAAAAGTTCATTAAAAATATTCTTCAAGAGATATGCAAATATATTCAACGGATTCTTGTTCAGGGCATGCTTGACTATGACTGTGTACAATTTCAAGACATTCCAAGATACTTTTGGGGTCTTTTTTGAATAAAAAGTTAAGTCACTGCCTAAGTGCACAGACTTTCCTCATTTTCAAAAATTCATTAAAAATATTCCTTAAGAGATATGCAAATATTTTCAATTGATTCTTGTTCAGAGCGTCGTTGACTATGACTGAGTACAATTTCAAGACATTCCAACATACTTTGAATGTCCAAGTACATGGATCGCTTTCCTGATTTTCAAAAGTTCATTAAAAATATTCTTCAAGAGATATGCAAATATATTCAACGGATTCTTGTTCAGGGCATGCTTGACTATGACTGTGTACAATTTCAAGACATTCCAAGATACTTTTGGGGTCTTTTTTGAATAAAAAGTTAAGTCACTGCCTTAGTGCACAGACTTTCCTCATTTTCAAAAATTCATTAAAAATATTCCTTAAGAGATATGCAAATATTTTCAATTGATTCTTGTTCAGGGCGTCGTTGACTATGACTGAGTACAATTTCAAGACATTCCAACATACTTGGAATGTCCAAGTGCATGGATCGCTTTTCGGATTTTCAAAAATTCATTAAAAATATTCTTCAAGAGATATGCAAATATATTCAACGGTTTCTTGTTCAGGGCATGCTTGACTATGACTGTGTACAATTTCAAGACATTCCAAGATACTTTTGGGGTCTTTTTTGACAAAAAAGTTAAGTCACTGCCTAAGTGCATGGATTGCTTTCCTGATTTTCAAAAATTCATTAAAAATATTCCTTAAGCGATATGCAAATATTTTCAACGGATTCTTGTTCAGGGCGTCGTTGACTATGACTGAGTACAATTTCAAGACATTCCAACATACTTGGAATATCCAAGTGCATGGATCGCTTTCCGGATTTTCAAAAATTCATTAAAAATATTCTTCAAGAGATATGCAAATATATTCAACGGATTCTTGTTCAGGGCATTCTTGACTATGACTGTGTACAATTTCAAGACATTCCAAGATACTTTTGGGGTCTTTTTTGACGAAAAAGTTAAGTCACTGCCTAAGTGCATGGATCGCTTTCCTGATTTTCAGAAATTCTTTAAAAATATTCCTTAAACGATATGCAAATATTTTCAACGGATTCTTGTTCAGGGCGTCGTTGACTATGACTGAGTACAATTTCAAGACATTCCAACATACTTGGAATGTCCAAGTGCATGGATCGCTTTCCTGATTTTCAAAAGTTCATTAAAAATATTCTTCAAGAGATATGCAAATATATTCAACGGATTCTTGTTCAGGGCATGCTTGACTATGACTGTGTACAATTTCAAGACATTCCAAGATACCTTTGGGGTCTTTTTTGAATAAAAAGTTAAGTCACTGCCTAAGTGCACAGACTTTCATCATTTTCAAAAATTCATTAAAAATATTCCTTAAGAGATATGCAAATATTTTCAATGGATTCTTGTTCAGGGCGTCGTTGACTATGACCGAGTACAATTTCAAGACATTCCAACATACTTGGAATGTCCAAGTGCATGGATCGCTTTCCGGATTTTCAAAAATTAATTAAAAATATTCTTCAAGAGATATGCAAATATATTCAACGGATTCTTGTTCAGGGCATGCTTGACTATGACTGTGTACAATTTCAAGACATTCCAAGATACTTTTGGGGTCTTTTTTGACGAAAAAGTTAAGTCACTGCCTAAGTGCATGGATCGCTTTCCTGATTTTCAAAAATTCATTAAAAATATTCCTTAAGCGATATGCAAATATTTTCAACGGATTCTTGTTCAGGGCGTCGTTGACTATGACCGAGTACAATTTCAAGACATTCCAACATACTTTGAATGTCCAAGTACATGGATCGCTTTCCGGATTTTCAAAAGTTCATTAAAAATATTCTTCAAGAGATATGCAAATATATTCAACGGATTCTTGTTCAGGGCATGCTTGACTATGACTGTGTACAATTTCAAGACATTCCAAGATACTTTTGGGGTCTTTTTTGAATAAAAAGTTAAGTCACTGCCTAAGTGCACAGACTTTCCTCATTTTCAAAAATTCATTAAAAATATTCCTTAAGAGATATGCAAATATTTTCAATTGATTCTTGTTCAGAGCGTCGTTGACTATGACTGAGTACAATTTCAAGACATTCCAACATACTTGGAATGTCCAAGTGCATGGTGCTTTTCGGATTTTCAAAAATTCATTAAAAATATTCTTCAAGAGATATGCAAATATATTCAACGGATTCTTGTTCAGGGCATGCTTGACTATGACTGTGTACAATTTCAAGACATTCCAAGATACTTTTGGGGTCTTTTTTGACGAAAAAGTTAAGTCACTGCCTAAGTGCATGGATCGCTTTCCTGATTTTCAAAAATTCATTAAAAATATTCCTTAAGCGATATGCAAATATTTTCAACGGATTCTTGTTCAGGGCGTCGTTGACTATGACCGAGTACAATTTCAAGACATTCCAACATACTTTGAATGTCCAAGTACATGGATCGCTTTCCTGATTTTCAAAAGTTCATTAAAAATATTCTTCAAGAGATATGCAAATATATTCAACGGATTCTTGTTCAGGGCATGCTTGACTATGACTGTGTACAATTTCAAGACATTCCAAGATACTTTTGGGGTCTTTTTTGACGAAAAAGTTAAGTCACTGCCTAAGTGCATGGATCGCTTTCCTGATTTTCAAAAATTCATTAAAAATATTCCTTAAGCGATATGCAAATATTTTCAACGGATTCTTGTTCAGGGCGTCGTTGACTATGACTGAGTACAATTTCAAGACATTCCAACATACTTGGAATGTCCAAGTGCATGGATCGCTTTCCTGATTTTCAAAAGTTCATTAAAAATATTCTTCAAGAGATATGCAAATATATTCAACGGATTCTTGTTCAGGGCATGCTTGACTATGACTGTGTACAATTTCAAGACATTCCAAGATACTTTTGGGGTCTTTTTTGAATAAAAAGTTAAGTCACTGCCGAAGTGCACAGACTTTCCTCATTTTCAAAAATTCATTAAAAATATTCCTTAAGAGATATGCAAATATTTTCAATTGATTCTTGTTCAGGGCGTCGTTGACTATGACTGAGTACAATTTCAAGACATTCCAACATACTTGGAATGTCCAAGTGCATGGATCGCTTTTCGGATTTTCAAAAATTCCTTAAAAATATTCTTCAAGAGATATGCAAATATATTCAACGGATTCTTGTTCAGGGCATGCTTGACTATGACTGTGTACAATTTCAAGACATTCCAAGATACTTTTGGGGTCTTTTTTGACGAAAAAGTTAAGTCACTGCCTAAGTGCATGGATCGCTTTCCTGATGTTCAAAAATTCATTAAAAATATTCCTTAAGCGATATGCAAATATTTTCAACGGATTCTTGTTCAGGGCGTCGTTGACTATGACTGAGTACAATTTCAAGACATTCCAACATACTTGGAATGTCCAAGTGCATGGATCGCTTTCCTGATTTTCAAAAGTTCATTAAAAATATTCTTCAAGAGATATGCAAATATATTCAACGGATTCTTGTTCAGGGCATGCTTGACTATGACTGTGTACAATTTCAAGACATTCCAAGATACTTTTGGGGTCTTTTTTGACGAAAAAGTTAAGTCACTGCCTAAGTGCATGGATCGCTTTCCTGATTTTCAAAAATTCATTAAAAATATTCCTTAAGCGATATGCAAATATATTCAACGGATTCTTGTTCAGGGCATGCTTGACTATGACTGTGTACAATTTCAAGACATTCCAAGATACCTTTGGGGTCTTTTTTGGATAAAAAGTTAAGTCACTGCCTAAGTGCACAGACTTTCATCATTTTCAAAAATTCATTAAAAATATTCCTTAAGAGATATGCAAATATTTTCAATGGATTCTTGTTCAGGGCGTCGTTGACTATGACCGAGTACAATTTCAAGACATTCCAACATACTTGGAATGTCCAAGTGCATGGATCGCTTTCCTGATTTTCAAAAGTTCATTAAAAATATTCTTCAAGAGATATGCAAATATATTCAACGGATTCTTGTTCAGGGCATGCTTGACTATGACTGTGTACAATTTCAAGACATTCCAAGATACTTTTGGGGTCTTTTTTGAATAAAAAGTTTAGTCACTGCCTAAGTGCATGGATCGCTTTCCTGATTTTCAGAAATTCTTTAAAAATATTCCTTAAACGATATGCAAATATTTTCAACGGATTCTTGTTCAGGGCGTCGTTGACTATGACTGAGTACAATTTCAAGACATTCCAACATACTTGCAATGTCCAAGTGCATGGATCGCTTTCCTGATTTTCAAAAGTTCATTAAAAATATTCTTCAAGAGATATGCAAATATATTCAACGGATTCTTGTTCAGGGCATGCTTGACTATGACTGTGTACAATTTCAAGACATTCCAAGATACCTTTGGGGTCTTTTTTGAATAAAAAGTTAAGTCACTGCCTAAGTGCACAGACTTTCATCATTTTCAAAAATTCATTAAAAATATTCCTTAAGAGATATGCAAATATTTTCAATGGATTCTTGTTCAGGGCGTCGTTGACTATGACTGAGTACAATTTCAAGACATTCCAACATACTTGGAATGTCCAAGTGCATGGATCGCTTTTCGGATTTTCAAAAATTCATTAAAAATATTCTTCAAGAGATATGCAAATATATTCAACGGATTCTTGTTCAGGGCATGCTTGACTATGACTGTGTACAATTTCAAGACATTCCAAGATACTTTTGGGGTCTTTTTTGACGAAAAAGTTAAGTCACTGCCTAAGTGCATGGATCGCTTTCCTGATTTTCAAAAATTCATTAAAAATATTCCTTAAGCGATATGCAAATATTTTCAACGGATTCTTGTTCAGGGCGTCGTTGACTATGACTGAGTACAATTTCAAGACATTCCAACATACTTGGAATGTCCAAGTGCATGGATCGCTTTCCTGATTTTCAAAAGTTCATTAAAAATATTCTTCAAGAGATATGCAAATATATTCAACGGATTCTTGTTCAGGGCATGCTTGACTATGACTGTGTACAATTTCAAGACATTCCAAGATACTTTTGGGGTCTTTTTTGACGAAAAAGTTAAGTCACTGCCTAAGTGCATGGATCGCTTTCCTGATTTTCAAAAATTCATTAAAAATATTCCTTAAGCGATATGCAAATATTTTCAACGGATTCTTGTTCAGGGCGTCGTTGACTATGACCGAGTACAATTTCAAGACATTCCAACATACTTTGAATGTCCAAGTACATGGATCGCTTTCCGGATTTTCAAAAGTTCATTAAAAATATTCTTCAAGAGATATGCAAATATATTCAACGGATTCTTGTTCAGGGCATGCTTGACTATGACTGTGTACAATTTCAAGACATTCCAAGATACTTTTGGGGTCTTTTTTGAATAAAAAGTTAAGTCACTGCCTAAGTGCACAGACTTTCCTCATTTTCAAAAATTCATTAAAAATATTCCTTAAGAGATATGCAAATATTTTCAATTGATTCTTGTTCAGAGCGTCGTTGACTATGACTGAGTACAATTTCAAGACATTCCAACATACTTGGAATGTCCAAGTGCATGGTGCTTTTCGGATTTTCAAAAATTCATTAAAAATATTCTTCAAGAGATATGCAAATATATTCAACGGATTCTTGTTCAGGGCATGCTTGACTATGACTGTGTACAATTTCAAGACATTCCAAGATACTTTTGGGGTCTTTTTTGACGAAAAAGTTAAGTCACTGCCTAAGTGCATGGATCGCTTTCCTGATTTTCAAAAATTCATTAAAAATATTCCTTAAGCGATATGCAAATATTTTCAACGGATTCTTGTTCAGGGCGTCGTTGACTATGACTGAGTACAATTTCAAGACATTCCAACATACTTGGAATGTCCAAGTGCATGGATCGCTTTCCTGATTTTCAAAAGTTCATTAAAAATATTCTTCAAGAGATATGCAAATATATTCAACGGATTCTTGTTCAGGGCATGCTTGACTATGACTGTGTACAATTTCAAGACATTCCAAGATACTTTTGGGGTCTTTTTTGACGAAAAAGTTAAGTCACTGCCTAAGTGCATGGATGGCTTTCCTGATTTTCAAAAATTCATTAAAAATATTCCTTAAGCGATATGCAAATATTTTCAACGGATTCTTGTTCAGGGCGTCGTTGACTATGACCGAGTACAATTTCAAGACATTCCAACATACTTTGAATGTCCAAGTACATGGATCGCTTTCCTGATTTTCAAAAGTTCATTAAAAATATTCTTCAAGAGATATGCAAATATATTCAACGGATTCTTGTTCAGGGCATGCTTGACTATGACTGTGTACAATTTCAAGACATTCCAAGATACTTTTGGGGTCTTTTTTGACGAAAAAGTTAAGTCACTGCCTAAGTGCATGGATCGCTTTCCTGATTTTCAAAAATTCATTAAAAATATTCCTTAAGCGATATGCAAATATTTTCAACGGATTCTTGTTCAGGGCGTTGTTGACTATGACTGAGTACAATTTCAAGACATTCCAACATACTTGGAATGTCCAAGTGCATGGATCGCTTTCCTGATTTTCAAAAGTTCATTAAAAATATTCTTCAAGAGATATGCAAATATATTCAACGGATTCTTGTTCAGGGCTTGCTTGACTATGACTGTGTACAATTTCAAGACATTCCAAGATACTTTTGTGGTCTTTTTTGAATAAAAAGTTAAGTCACTGCCTAAGTGCACAGACTTTCCTCATTTTCAAAAATTCATTAAAAATATTCCTTAAGAGATATGCAAATATTTTCAATTGAATCTTGTTCAGGGCGTCGTTGACTATGACTGAGTACAATTTCAAGACATTCCAACATACTTGGAATGTCCAAGTGCATGGATCGCTTTTCGGATTTTCAAAAATTCATTAAAAATATTCTTCAAGAGATATGCAAATATATTCAACGGTTTCTTGTTCAGGGCATGCTTGACTATGACTGTGTACAATTTCAAGACATTCCAAGATACTTTTGGGGTCTTTTTTGACAAAAAAGTTAAGTCACTGCCTAAGTGCATGGATTGCTTTCCTGATTTTCAAAAATTCATTAAAAATATTCCTTAAGCGATATGCAAATATTTTCAACGGATTCTTGTTCAGGGCGTCGTTGACTATGACTGAGTACAATTTCAAGACATTCCAACATACTTGGAATATCCAAGTGCATGGATCGCTTTCCGGATTTTCAAAAATTCATTAAAAATATTCTTCAAGAGATATGCAAATATATTCAACGGATTCTTGTTCAGGGCATGCTTGACTATGACTGTGTACAATTTCAAGACATTCCAATTTACTTTTGGGTTTTTTTTTGAAAAAAAAGTCAAGTCACTAAGTGCATCAGGGCAAATGGATCGTTTCATTCGTCTCACCTGATATCCTGCTGTGTGATCCACAGTGTCCAAACGTTTGTTTCCAGCGACTGGACGACATGGATGAACTCCTGCAGCTTTAATTCTTTAAAAACAACCCAAAAACATCAAAAGTTAAGTCACTGCCTAAGTGCATGGATCGCTTTCCTGATTTTCAAAAATTCATTAAAAATATTCCTCAAGAGATATGCAAATATATTCAACGGATTCTTGTTCAGGGCATGCTTGACTATGACTGTGTACAATTTCAAGACATTCCAAGATACTTTTGGGGTCTTTTTTGAATAAAAAGTTAAGTCACTGCCTAAGTGCACAGAAATTCCTCATTTTCAAAAATTCATTAAAAATATTCCTTAAGAGATATGCAAATATTTTCAATAGATTCTTGTTCAGGGCGTCGTTGACTATGACTGAGTACAATTTCAAGACATTCCAACTTACTTGGAATGTCCAAGTGCATGGATAGCTTTCCGGATTTTCAAAAATTCATTCAAAATATTCTTCAAGAGATATGCAAATATATTCAACAGGTTCTTGTTCAGGGCATGCTTGACTATGACTGTGTACAATTTCAAGACATTCCAAGATACTTTTGGGGTCTTTTTTGACGAAAAAGTTAAGTCACTGCCTAAGTGCATGGATCGCTTTCCTGATTTTCAGAAATTCTTTAAAAATATTCCTTAAACGATATGCAAATATTTTCAACGGATTCTTGTTCAGGGCGTCGTTGACTATGACTGAGTACAATTTCAAGACATTCCAACATACTTGGAATGTCCAAGTGCATGGATCAATTTCCTGATTTTCAAAAGTTCATTAAAAATATTCTTCAAGAGATATGCAAATATATTCAACGGATTCTTGTTCAGGGCATGCATGACTATGACTGTGTACAATTTCAAGACATTCCAAGATACTTTTGGGGTCTTTTTTGAATAAAAAGTTAAGTCACTGCCTAAGTGCATGGATCGCTTTCCTGATTTTCAGAAATTCTTTAAAAATATTCCTTAAACGATATGCAAATATTTTCAACGGATTCTTGTTCAGGGCGTCGTTGACTATGACTGAGTACAATTTCAAGACATTCCAACATACTTGGAATGTCCAAGTGCATGGATCGCTTTCCTGATTTTCAAAAGTTCATTAAAAATATTCTTCAAGAGATATGCAAATATATTCAACGGATTCTTGTTCAGGGCATGCTTGACTATGACTGTGTACAATTTCAAGACATTCCAAGATACCTTTGGGGTCTTTTTTGAATAAAAAGTTAAGTCACTGCCGAAGTGCACAGACTTTCCTCATTTTCAAAAATTCATTAAAAATATTCCTTAAGAGATATGCAAATAATTTCAACGGATTCTTGTTCAGGGCGTCGTTGACTATGACTGAGTACAATTTCAAGACATTCCAACATACTTGGAATGTCCAAGTGCATGGATCGCTTTTCGGATTTTCAAAAATTCATTAAAAATATTCTTCAAGAGATATGCAAATATATTCAACGGATTCTTGTTCAGGGCATGCTTGACTATGACTGTGTACAATTTCAAGACATTCCAAGATACTTTTGGGGTCTTTTTTGACAAAAAAGTTAAGTCACTGCCTAAGTGCATGGATCGCTTTCCTGATTTTCAAAAATTCATTAAAAATATTCCTTAAGCGATATGCAAATATTTTCAACGGATTCTTGTTCAGGGCGTCGTTGACTATGACTGAGTACAATTTCAAGACATTCCAACATACTTGGAATGTCCAAGTGCATGGATCGCTTTCCTGATTTTCAAAAGTTCATTAAAAATATTCTTCAAGAGATATGCAAATATATTCAACGGATTCTTGTTCAGGGCATGCTTGACTATGACTGTGTACAATTTCAAGACATTCCAAGATACTTTTGGGGTCTTTTTTGACAAAAAAGTTAAGTCACTGCCTCAGTGCATGGATCGCTTTCCTGATTTTCAAAAATTCATTTAAAATATTCCTGAAGCGATATGCAAATATTTTCAACGGATTCTTGTTCAGGGCGTCGTTGACTATGACTGAGTACAATTTCAAGACATTCCAACATACTTGGAATGTCCAAGTGCATGGATCGCTTTCCTGATTTTCAAAAATTCATTAAAAATATTCCTTAAGCGATATGCAAATATATTCAACGGATTCTTGTTCAGGGCATGCTTGACTATGACTGTGTACAATTTCAAGACATTCCAAGATACTTTTGGGGTCTTTTTTGAATAAAAAGTTAAGTCACTGCCTAAGTGCATGGATCGCTTTCCTGATTTTCAGAAATTCTTTAAAAATATTCCTTAAACGATATGCAAATATTTTCAACGGATTCTTGTTCAGGGCATCGTTGACTATGACTGATTACAATTTCAAGACATTCCAACATACTTGGAATGTCCAAGTGCATGGATCGCTTTCCTGATTTTCAAAAGTTCATTAAAAATATTCTTCAAGAGATATGCAAATATATTCAACGGATTCTTGTTCAGGGCATGCTTGACTATGACTGTGTACAATTTCAAGACATTCCAAGATACTTTTGGGGTCTTTTTTGACAAAAAAGTTAAGTCACTGCCTAAGTGCATGGATCGCTTTCCTGATTTTCAAAAGTTCATTAAAAATATTCTTCAAGAGATATGCAAATATATTCAACGGATTCTTGTTCAGGGCATGCTTGACTATGACTGTGTACAATTTCAAGACATTCCAAGATACCTTTGGGGTCTTTTTTGGATAAAAAGTTAAGTCACTGCCTAAGTGCACAGACTTTCATCATTTTCAAAAATTCATTAAAAATATTCCTTAAGAGATATGCAAATATTTTCAATGGATTCTTGTTCAGGGCGTCGTTGACTATGACCGAGTACAATTTCAAGACATTCCAACATACTTGGAATGTCCAAGTGCATGGATCGCTTTCCGGATTTTCAAAAATTCATTAAAAATATTCTTCAAGAGATATGCAAATATATTCAACGGATTCTTGTTCAGGGCATGCTTGACTATGACTGTGTACAATTTCAAGACATTCCAAGATACCTTTGGGGTCTTTTTTGGATAAAAAGTTAAGTCACTGCCTAAGTGCATGGATCGCTTTCCTGATTTTCAGAAATTCTTTAAAAATATTCCTTAAACGATATGCAAATATTTTCAACGGATTCTTGTTCAGGGCGTCGTTGGCTATGACTGAGTACAATTTCAAGACATTCCAACATACTTGGAATGTCCAAGTGCATGGATCGCTTTCCTGATTTTCAAAAGTTCATTAAAAATATTCTTCAAGAGATATGCAAATATATTCAACGGATTCTTGTTCAGGGCATGCTTGACTATGACTGTGTACAATTTCAAGACATTCCAAGATACCTTTGGGGTCTTTTTTGGATAAAAAGTTAAGTCACTGCCTAAGTGCACAGACTTTCATCATTTTCAAAAATTCATTAAAAATATTCCTCAAGAGATATGCAAATATATTCAACGGATTCTTGTTCAGGGCATGCTTGACTATGACTGTGTACAATTTCAAGACATTCCAAGATACTTTTGGGGTCTTTTTTGACAAAAAAGTTAAGTCACTGCCTCAGTGCATGGATCGCTTTCCTGATTTTCAAAAATTCATTTAAAATATTCCTGAAGCGATATGCAAATATTTTCAACGGATTCTTGTTCAGGGCGTCGTTGACTATGACTGAGTACAATTTCAAGACATTCCAACATACTTGGAATGTCCAAGTGCATGGATCGCTTTCCTGATTTTCAAAAATTCATTAAAAATATTCCTTAAGCGATATGCAAATATATTCAACGGATTCTTGTTCAGGGCATGCTTGACTATGACTGTGTACAATTTCAAGACATTCCAAGATACTTTTGGGGTCTTTTTTGAATAAAAAGTTAAGTCACTGCCTAAGTGCATGGATCGCTTTCCTGATTTTCAGAAATTCTTTAAAAATATTCCTTAAACGATATGCAAATATTTTCAACGGATTCTTGTTCAGGGCATCGTTGACTATGACTGATTACAATTTCAAGACATTCCAACATACTTGGAATGTCCAAGTGCATGGATCGCTTTCCTGATTTTCAAAAGTTCATTAAAAATATTCTTCAAGAGATATGCAAATATATTCAACGGATTCTTGTTCAGGGCATGCTTGACTATGACTGTGTACAATTTCAAGACATTCCAAGATACCTTTGGGGTCTTTTTTGGATAAAAAGTTAAGTCACTGCCTAAGTGCACAGACTTTCATCATTTTCAAAAATTCATTAAAAATATTCCTTAAGAGATATGCAAATATTTTCAATGGATTCTTGTTCAGGGCGTCGTTGACTATGACCGAGTACAATTTCAAGACATTCCAACATACTTGGAATGTCCAAGTGCATGGATCGCTTTCCGGATTTTCAAAAATTCATTAAAAATATTCTTCAAGAGATATGCAAATATATTCAACGGATTCTTGTTCAGGGCATGCTTGACTATGACTGTGTACAATTTCAAGACATTCCAAGATACCTTTGGGGTCTTTTTTGGATAAAAAGTTAAGTCACTGCCTAAGTGCATGGATCGCTTTCCTGATTTTCAGAAATTCTTTAAAAATATTCCTTAAACGATATGCAAATATTTTCAACGGATTCTTGTTCAGGGCGTCGTTGGCTATGACTGAGTACAATTTCAAGACATTCCAACATACTTGGAATGTCCAAGTGCATGGATCGCTTTCCTGATTTTCAAAAGTTCATTAAAAATATTCTTCAAGAGATATGCAAATATATTCAACGGATTCTTGTTCAGGGCATGCTTGACTATGACTGTGTACAATTTCAAGACATTCCAAGATACCTTTGGGGTCTTTTTTGGATAAAAAGTTAAGTCACTGCCTAAGTGCACAGACTTTCATCATTTTCAAAAATTCATTAAAAATATTCCTCAAGAGATATGCAAATATATTCAACGGATTCTTGTTCAGGGCATGCTTGACTATGACTGTGTACAATTTCAAGACATTCCAAGATACTTTTGGGGTCTTTTTTGACAAAAAAGTTAAGTCACTGCCTCAGTGCATGGATCGCTTTCCTGATTTTCAAAAATTCATTTAAAATATTCCTGAAGCGATATGCAAATATTTTCAACGGATTCTTGTTCAGGGCGTCGTTGACTATGACTGAGTACAATTTCAAGACATTCCAACATACTTGGAATGTCCAAGTGCATGGATCGCTTTCCTGATTTTCAAAAATTCATTAAAAATATTCCTTAAGCGATATGCAAATATATTCAACGGATTCTTGTTCAGGGCATGCTTGACTATGACTGTGTACAATTTCAAGACATTCCAAGATACTTTTGGGGTCTTTTTTGAATAAAAAGTTAAGTCACTGCCTAAGTGCATGGATCGCTTTCCTGATTTTCAGAAATTCTTTAAAAATATTCCTTAAACGATATGCAAATATTTTCAACGGATTCTTGTTCAGGGCATCGTTGACTATGACTGATTACAATTTCAAGACATTCCAACATACTTGGAATGTCCAAGTGCATGGATCGCTTTCCTGATTTTCAAAAGTTCATTAAAAATATTCTTCAAGAGATATGCAAATATATTCAACGGATTCTTGTTCAGGGCATGCTTGACTATGACTGTGTACAATTTCAAGACATTCCAAGATACTTTTGGGGTCTTTTTTGACAAAAAAGTTAAGTCACTGCCTAAGTGCATGGATCGCTTTCCTGATTTTCAAAAGTTCATTAAAAATATTCTTCAAGAGATATGCAAATATATTCAACGGATTCTTGTTCAGGGCATGCTTGACTATGACTGTGTACAATTTCAAGACATTCCAAGATACCTTTGGGGTCTTTTTTGGATAAAAAGTTAAGTCACTGCCTAAGTGCACAGACTTTCATCATTTTCAAAAATTCATTAAAAATATTCCTTAAGAGATATGCAAATATTTTCAATGGATTCTTGTTCAGGGCGTCGTTGACTATGACCGAGTACAATTTCAAGACATTCCAACATACTTGGAATGTCCAAGTGCATGGATCGCTTTCCGGATTTTCAAAAATTCATTAAAAATATTCTTCAAGAGATATGCAAATATATTCAACGGATTCTTGTTCAGGGCATTCTTGACTATGACTGTGTACAATTTCAAGACATTCCAAGATACTTTTGGGGTCTTTTTTGAAGAAAAAGTTAAGTCACTGCCTAAGTGCATGGATCGCTTTCCTGATTTTCAGAAATTCTTTAAAAATATTCCTTAAACGATATGCAAATATTTTCAACGGATTCTTGTTCAGGGCGTCGTTGGCTATGACTGAGTACAATTTCAAGACATTCCAACATACTTGGAATGTCCAAGTGCATGGATCGCTTTCCTGATTTTCAAAAGTTCATTAAAAATATTCTTCAAGAGATATGCAAATATATTCAACGGATTCTTGTTCAGGGCATGCTTGACTATGACTGTGTACAATTTCAAGACATTCCAAGATACCTTTGGGGTCTTTTTTGGATAAAAAGTTAAGTCACTGCCTAAGTGCACAGACTTTCATCATTTTCAAAAATTCATTAAAAATATTCCTTAAGAGATATGCAAATATTTTCAATGGATTCTTGTTCAGGGCGTCGTTGACTATGACCGAGTACAATTTCAAGACATTCCAACATACTTGGAATGTCCAAGTGCATGGATCGCTTTCCGGATTTTCAAAAATTCATTAAAAATATTCTTCAAGAGATATGCAAATATATTCAACGGATTCTTGTTCAGGGCACTCTTGACTATGACTGTGTACAATTTCAAGACATTCCAAGATACTTTTGGGGTCTTTTTTGACGAAAAAGTTAAGTCACTGCCTAAGTGCATGGATCGCTTTCCTGATTTTCAGAAATTCTTTAAAAATATTCCTTAAACGATATGCAAATATTTTCAACGGATTCTTGTTCAGGGCGTCGTTGACTATGACTGAGTACAATTTCAAGACATTCCAACATACTTGGAATGTCCAAGTGCATGGATCGCTTTCCTGATTTTCAAAAGTTCATTAAAAATATTCTTCAAGAGATATGCAAATATATTCAACGGATTCTTGTTCAGGGCATGCTTGACTATGACTGTGTACAATTTCAAGACATTCCAAGATACTTTTGGGGTCTTTTTTGAATAAAAAGTTAAGTCACTGCCTAAGTGCACAGACTTTCAAAAATTCATTAAAAATATTCCTTAAGAGATATGCAAATATTTTCAATGGATTCTTGTTCAGGGCGTCGTTGACTATGACCGAGTACAATTTCAAGACATTCCAACATACTTGGAATGTCCAAGTGCATGGATCACTTTCCGGATTTTCAAAAATTCATTAAAAATATTCTTCAAGAGATATGCAAATATATTCAACGGATTCTTGTTCAGGGCATTCTTGACTATGACTGTGTACAATTTCAAGACATTCCAAGATACTTTTGGGGTCTTTTTTGACGAAAAAGTTAAGTCACTGCCTAAGTGCATGGATCGCTTTCCTGATTTTCAGAAATTCTTTAAAAATATTCCTTAAACGATACGCAAATATTTTCAACGGATTCTTGTTCAGGGCGTCGTTGACTATGACTGAGTACAATTTCAAGACATTCCAACATACTTGGAATGTCCAAGTGCATGGATCGCTTTCCTGATTTTCAAAAGTTCATTAAAAATATTCTTCAAGAGATATGCAAATATATTCAACGGATTCTTGTTCAGGGCATGCTTGACTATGACTGTGTACAATTTCAAGACATTCCAAGATACGTTTGGGGTCTTTTTTGACAAAAAAGTTAAGTCACTGCCTAAGTGCATGGATCGCTTTCCTGATTTTCAAAAATTCATTAGAAATATTCCTTAAGCGATATGCAAATATTTTCAACGGATTCTTGTTCAGGGCGTCGTTGACTATGACTGAGTACAATTTCAAGACATTCCAACATACTTGGAATGTCCAAGTGCATGGATCGCTTTCCTGATTTTCAAAAGTTCATTAAAAATATTCTTCAAGAGATATGCAAATATATTCAACGGATTCTTGTTCAGGGCATGCTTGACTATGACTGTGTACAATTTCAAGACATTCCAAGATACTTTTGGGGTCTTTTTTGAATAAAAAGTTAAGTCACTGCCTAAGTGCACAAACTTTCCTCATTTTCAAAAATTCATTAAAAATATTCCTTAAGATATATGCAAATATTTTCAATGGATTCTTGTTCAGGGCGTCGTTGACTATGACCGAGTACAATTTCAAGACATTCCAACATACTTGGAATGTCCAAGTGCATGGATCGCTTTCCGGATTTTCAAAAATTCATTAAAAATATTCTTCAAGAGATATGCAAATATATTCAACGGATTCTTGTTCAGGGCATTCTTGACTATGACTGTGTACAATTTCAAGACATTCCAAGATACTTTTGGGGTCTTTTTTGACGAAAAAGTTAAGTCACTGCCTAAGTGCATGGATCGCTTTCCTGATTTTCAGAAATTCTTTAAAAATATTCCTTAAACGATATGCAAATATTTTCAACGGATTCTTGTTCAGGGCGTCGTTGACTATGACTGAGTACAATTTCAAGACATTCCAACATACTTGGAATGTCCAAGTGCATGGATCGCTTTCCTGATTTTCAAAAGTTCATTAAAAATATTCTTCAAGAGATATGCAAATATATTCAACGGATTCTTGTTCAGGGCATGCTTGACTATGACTGTGTACAATTTCAAGACATTCCAAGATACTTTTGGGGTCTTTTTTGAATAAAAAGTTAAGTCACTGCCTAAGTGCACAGACTTTCCTCATTTTCAAAAATTCATTAAAAATATTCCTTAAGAGATATGCAAATATTTTCAATTGATTCTTGTTCAGGGCGTCGTTGACTATGACTGAGTACAATTTCAAGACATTCCAACATACTTTGAATGTCCAAGTGCATGGATCGCTTTCCGGATTTTCAAAAATTCATTAAAAATATTCTTCAAGAGATATGCAAATATATTCAACGGATTCTTGTTCAGGGCATGCTTGACTATGACTGTGTACAATTTCAAGACATTCCAACATACTTTGAATGTCCAGGTACATGGATCGCTTTCCTGATTTTCAAAAGTTCATTAAAAATATTCTTCAAGAGATATGCAAATATATTCAACGGATTCTTGTTCAGGGCATGCTTGACTATGACTGTGTACAATTTCAAGACATTCCAAGATACGTTTGGGGTCTTTTTTGACAAAAAAGTTAAGTCACTGCCTAAGTGCATGGATCGCTTTCCTGATTTTCAAAAATTCATTAGAAATATTCCTTAAGCGATATGCAAATATTTTCAACGGATTCTTGTTCAGGGCGTCGTTGACTATGACTGAGTACAATTTCAAGACATTCCAACATACTTGGAATGTCCAAGTGCATGGATCGCTTTCCTGATTTTCAAAAGTTCATTAAAAATATTCTTCAAGAGATATGCAAATATATTCAACGGATTCTTGTTCAGGGCATGCTTGACTATGACTGTGTACAATTTCAAGACATTCCAAGATACCTTTGGGGTCTTTTTTGAATAAAAAGTTAAGTCACTGCCTAAATGCACAGACTTTCATCATTTTCAAAAATTCATTAAAAATATTCCTTAAACGATATGCAAATATTTTCAACGGATTCTTGTTCAGGGCGTCGTTGACTATGACTGAGTACAATTTCAAGACATTCCAACATACTTGGAATGTCCAAGTGCATGGATCGCTTTCCTGATTTTCAAAAGTTCATTAAAAATATTCTTCAAGAGATATGCAAATATATTCAACGGATTCTTGTTCAGGGCATGCTTGACTATGACTGTGTACAATTTCAAGACATTCCAAGATACTTTTGGGGTCTTTTTTGAATAAAAAGTTAAGTCACTGCCTAAGTGCACAGACTTTCCTCATTTTCAAAAATTCATTAAAAATATTCCTTAAGATATATGCAAATATTTTCAATGGATTCTTGTTCAGGGCGTCGTTGACTATGACCGAGTACAATTTCAAGACATTCCAACATACTTGGAATGTCCAAGTGCATGGATCGCTTTCCGGATTTTCAAAAATTCATTAAAAATATTCTTCAAGAGATATGCAAATATATTCAACGGATTCTTGTTCAGGGCATTCTTGACTATGACTGTGTACAATTTCAAGACATTCCAAGATACTTTTGGGGTCTTTTTTGACGAAAAAGTTAAGTCACTGCCTTAGTGCATGGATCGCTTTCCTGATTTTCAGAAATTCTTTAAAAATATTCCTTAAACGATATGCAAATATTTTCAACGGATTCTTGTTCAGGGCGTCGTTGACTATGACTGAGTACAATTTCAAGACATTCCAACATACTTGGAATGTCCAAGTGCATGGATCGCTTTCCTGATTTTCAAAAGTTCATTAAAAATATTCTTCAAGAGATATGCAAATATATTCAACGGATTCTTGTTCAGGGCATGCTTGACTATGACTGTGTACAATTTCAAGACATTCCAAGATACTTTTGGGGTCTTTTTTGAATAAAAAGTTAAGTCACTGCCTAAGTGCACAGACTTTCCTCATTTTCAAAAATTCATTAAAAATATTCCTTAAGAGATATGCAAATATTTTCAATTGATTCTTGTTCAGGGCGTCGTTGACTATGACTGAGTACAATTTCAAGACATTCCAACATACTTTGAATGTCCAAGTGCATGGATCGCTTTTCGGATTTTCAAAAATTCATTAAAAATATTCTTCAAGAGATATGCAAATATATTCAACGGATTCTTGTTCAGGGCATGCTTGACTATGACTGTGTACAATTTCAAGACATTCCAACATACTTTGAATGTCCAGGTACATGGATCGCTTTCCTGATTTTCAAAAGTTCATTAAAAATATTCTTCAAGAGATATGCATATATATTCAACGGATTCTTGTTCAGGGCATGCTTGACTATGACTGTGTACAATTTCAAGACATTCCAAGATACTTTTGGGGTCTTTTTTGAATAAAAAGTTAAGTCACTGCCTAAGTGCACAGAAATTCCTCATTTTCAAAAATTCATTAAAAATATTCCTTAAGAGATATGCAAATATTTTCAATTGATTCTTGTTCAGAGCGTCGTTGACTATGACTGAGTACAATTTCAAGACATTCCAACATACTTGGAATGTCCAAGTGCATGGATCGCTTTTCGGATTTTCAAAAATTCATTAAAAATATTCTTCAAGAGATATGCAAATATATTCAACGGATTCTTGTTCAGGGCATGCTTGACTATGACTGTGTACAATTTCAAGACATTCCAAGATACTTTTGGGGTCTTTTTTGACGAAAAAGTTAAGTCACTGCCTAAGTGCATGGATCGCTTTCCTGATTTTCAAAAATTCATTAAAAATATTCCTTAAGCGATATGCAAATATTTTCAACGGATTCTTGTTCAGGGCGTCGTTGACTATGACTGAGTACAATTTCAAGACATTCCAACATACTTGGAATGTCCAAGTGCATGGATCGCTTTCCTGATTTTCAAAAGTTCATTAAAAATATTCTTCAAGAGATATGCAAATATATTCAACGGATTCTTGTTCAGGGCATGCTTGACTATGACTGTGTACAATTTCAAGACATTCCAAGATACTTTTGGGGTCTTTTTTGACGAAAAAGTTAAGTCACTGCCTAAGTGCATGGATCGCTTTCCTGATTTTCAGAAATTCTTTAAAAATATTCCTTAAACGATATGCAAATATTTTCAACGGATTCTTGTTCAGGGCGTCGTTGACTATGACTGAGTACAATTTCAAGACATTCCAACATACTTGGAATGTCCAAGTGCATGGATCGCTTTCCTGATTTTCAAAAGTTCATTAAAAATATTCTTCAAGAGATATGCAAATATATTCAACAGATTCTTGTTCAGGGCATGCTTGACTATGACTGTGTACAATTTCAAGACATATCAAGATACTTTTGGGGTCTTTTTTGAATAAAAAGTTAAGTCACTGCCTAAGTGCATGGATCGCTTTCCTGATTTTCAAAAATTCATTAAAAATATTCCTTAAGCGATATGCAAATATTTTCAACGGATTCTTGTTCAGGGCGTCGTTGACTATGACTGAGTACAATTTCAAGACATTCCAACATACTTGGAATGTCCAAGTGCATGGATCGCTTTCCGGATTTTCAAAAATTCATTAAAAATATTCTTCAAGAGATATGCAAATATATTCAACGGATTCTTATTCAGGGCATGCTTGACTATGACTGTGTACAATTTCAAGACATTCCAATTTACTTTTGGGGTTTTTTTTGAAAAAAAAGTCAAGTCACTAAGTGCATCAGGGCAAATGGATCGTTTCCTTCGTCTCACCTGATATCCTGCTGTGTGATCCACGGTGTCCAAACGTTTGTTTCCAGCGACTGGACGACATGGATGAACTCCTGCAGCTTTAATTCTTTAAAAACAACCCAAAAACATCAAAAGTTAAGTCACTGCCTAAGTGCATGGATCGCTTTCCTGATTTTCAAAAATTCATTAAAAATATTCCTCAAGAGATATGCAAATATATTCAACGGATTCTTGTTCAGGGCATGCTTGACTATGACTGTGTACAATTTCAAGACATTCCAACATACTTGGAATGTCCAAGTGCATGGATCGCTTTTCGGATTTTCAAAAATTCATTAAAAATATTCTTCAAGAGATATGCAAATATATTCAACGGATTCTTGTTCAGGGCATGCTTGACTATGACTGTGTACAATTTCAAGACATTCCAAGATACTTTTGGGGTCTTTTTTGAATAAAAAGTTAAGTCACTGCCTAAGTGCATGGATCGCTTTCCTGATTTTCAAAAATTCATTAAAAATATTCCTTAAGCGATATGCAAATATTTTCAACGGATTCTTGTTCAGGGCGTCGTTGAATATGACTGAGTACAATTTCAAGACATTCCAACATACTTGGAATGTCCAAGTGCATGGATCGCTTTCCTGATTTTCAAAAGTTCATTAAAAATATTCTTCAAGAGATATGCAAATATATTCAACGGATTCTTGTTCAGGGCATGCTTGACTATGACTGTGTACAATTTCAAGACATTCCAAGATACTTTTGGGGTCTTTTTTGAATAAAAAGTTAAGTCACTGCCTAAGTGCACAGACTTTCCTCATTTTCAAAAATTCATTAAAAATATTCCTTAAGAGATATGCAAATATTTTCAATTGATTCTTGTTCAGGGCGTCGTTGACTATGACTGAGTACAATTTAAAGACATTCCAACATACTTGGAATGTCCAAGTGCATGGATCGCTTTTCGGATTTTCAAAAATTCATTAAAAATATTCTTCAAGAGATATGCAAATATATTCAACGGATTCTTGTTCAGGGCATGCTTGACTATGACTGTGTACAATTTCAAGACATTCCAAGATACTTTTGGGGTCTTTTTTGACAAAAAAGTTAAGTCACTGCCTAAGTGCATGGATCGCTTTCCTGATTTTCAAAAATTCATTAAAAATATTCCTTAAGCGATATGCAAATATTTTCAACGGATTCTTGTTCAGGGCGTCGTTGACTATGACTGAGTACAATTTCAAGACATTCCAACATACTTGGAATGTCCAAGTGCATGGATCGCTTTCCTGATTTTCAAAAGTTCATTAAAAATATTCTTCAAGAGATATGCAAATATATTCAACGGATTCTTGTTCAGGGCATGCTTGACTATGACTGTGTACAATTTCAAGACATTCCAAGATACCTTTGGGGTCTTTTTTGGATAAAAAGTTAAGTCACTGCCTAAGTGCACAGACTTTCATCATTTTCAAAAATTCATTAAAAATATTCCTTAAGAGATATGCAAATATTTTCAATGGATTCTTGTTCAGGGCGTCGTTGACTATGACCGAGTACAATTTCAAGACATTCCAACATACTTGGAATGTCCAAGTGCATGGATTGCTTTCCGGATTTTCAAAAATTCATTAAAAATATTCTTCAAGAGATATGCAAATATATTCAACGGATTCTTGTTCAGGGCATGCTTGACTATGACTGTGTACAATTTCAAGACATTCCAAGATACTTTTGGGGTCTTTTTTGACGAATAAGTTAAGTCACTGCCTAAGTGCATGGATCGCTTTCCTGATTTTCAGAAATTCTTTAAAAATATTCCTTAAACGATATGCAAATATTTTCAACAGATTCTTGTTCAGGGCGTCGTTGACTATGACTGAGTACAATTTCAAGACATTCCAACATACTTGGAATGTCCAAGTGCATGGATCGCTTTCCTGATTTTCAAAAGTTCATTAAAAATATTCTTCAAGAGATATGCAAATATATTCAACGGATTCTTGTTCAGGGCATGCTTGACTATGACTGTGTACAATTTCAAGACATTCCAGGATACTTTTGGGGTCTTTTTTGAATAAAAAGTTAAGTCACTGCCTAAGTGCACAGACTTTCCTCATTTTCAAAAATTCATTAAAAATATTCCTTAAGAGATATGCAAATATTTTCAATTGATTCTTGTTCAGGGCGTCGTTGACTATGACTGAGTACAATTTCAAGACATTCCAACATACTTGGAATGTCCAAGTGCATGGATCGCTTTTCGGATTTTCAAAAGTTCATTAAAAATATTCTTCAAGAGATATGCAAATATATTCAACGGATTCTTGTTCAGGGCATGCTTGACTATGACTGTGTACAATTTCAAGACATTCCAAGATACTTTTGGGGTCTTTTTTGACGAATAAGTTAAGTCACTGCCTAAGTGCATGGATCGCTTTCCTGATTTTCAGAAATTCTTTAAAAATATTCCTTAAACGACATGCAAATATTTTCAACAGATTCTTGTTCAGGGCGTCGTTGACTATGACTGAGTACAATTTCAAGACATTCCAACATACTTGGAATGTCCAAGTGCATGGATCGCTTTCCTGATTTTCAAAAGTTCATTAAAAATATTCTTCAAGAGATATGCAAATATATTCAACGGATTCTTGTTCAGGGCATGCTTGACTATGACTGTGTACAATTTCAAGACATTCCAGGATACTTTTGGGGTCTTTTTTGAATAAAAAGTTAAGTCACTGCCTAAGTGCACAGACTTTCCTCATTTTCAAAAATTCATTTAAAATATTCCTTAAGAGATATGCAAATATTTTCAATTGATTCTTGTTCAGGGCGTCGTTGACTATGACTGAGTACAATTTCAAGACATTCCAACATACTTGGAATGTCCAAGTGCATGGATCGCTTTTCGGATTTTCAAAAATTCATTAAAAATATTCTTCAAGAGATATGCAAATATATTCAACGGATTCTTGTTCAGGGCATGCTTGACTATGACTGTGTACAATTTCAAGACATTCCAAGATACTTTTGGGGTCTTTTTTGACAAAAAAGTTAAGTCACTGCCTAAGTGCATGGATCGCTTTCCTGATTTTCAAAAATTCATTAAAAATATTCCTTAAGCGATATGCAAATATTTTCAACGGATTCTTGTTCAGGGCGTCGTTGACTATGACTGAGTACAATTTCAAGACATTCCAACATACTTGGAATGTCCAAGTGCATGGATCACTTTCCTGATTTTCAAAAGTTCATTAAAAATATTCTTCAAGAGATATGCAAATATATTCAACGGATTCTTGTTCAGGGCATGCTTGACTATGACTGTGTACAATTTCAAGACATTCCAATTTACTTTTGGGGTTTTTTTTGAAAAAAAGTCAAGTCACTAAGTGCATCAGGGCAAATGGATCGTTTCCTTCGTCTCACCTGATATCCTGCTGTGTGATCCACGGTGTCCAAACGTTTGTTTCCAGCGACTGGACGACATGGATGAACTCCTGCAGCTTTAATTCTTTAAAAACAACCCAAAAACATCAAAAGTTAAGTCACTGCCTAAGTGCATGGATCGCTTTCCTGATTTTCAAAAATTCATTAAAAATATTCCTCAAGAGATATGCAAATATATTCAACGGATTCTTGTTCAGGGCATGCTTGACTATGACTGTGTACAATTTCAAGACATTCCAACATACTTGGAATGTCCAAGTGCATGGATCGCTTTTCGGATTTTCAAAAATTCATTAAAAATATTCTTCAAGAGATATGCAAATATATTCAACGGATTCTTGTTCAGGGCATGCTTGACTATGACTGTGTACAATTTCAAGACATTCCAAGATACTTTTGGGGTCTTTTTTGAATAAAAAGTTAAGTCACTGCCTAAGTGCATGGATCGCTTTCCTGATTTTCAAAAATTCATTAAAAATATTCCTTAAGCGATATGCAAATATTTTCAACGGATTCTTGTTCAGGGCGTCGTTGAATATGACTGAGTACAATTTCAAGACATTCCAACATACTTGGAATGTCCAAGTGCATGGATCGCTTTCCTGATTTTCAAAAGTTCATTAAAAATATTCTTCAAGAGATATGCAAATATATTCAACGGATTCTTGTTCAGGGCATGCTTGACTATGACTGTGTACAATTTCAAGACATTCCAAGATACTTTTGGGGTCTTTTTTGAATAAAAAGTTAAGTCACTGCCTAAGTGCACAGACTTTCCTCATTTTCAAAAATTCATTAAAAATATTCCTTAAGAGATATGCAAATATTTTCAATTGATTCTTGTTCAGGGCGTCGTTGACTATGACTGAGTACAATTTCAAGACATTCCAACATACTTGGAATGTCCAAGTGCATGGATCGCTTTTCGGATTTTCAAAAATTCATTAAAAATATTCTTCAAGAGATATGCAAATATATTCAACGGATTCTTGTTCAGGGCATGCTTGACTATGACTGTGTACAATTTCAAGACATTCCAAGATACTTTTGGGGTCTTTTTTGACAAAAAAGTTAAGTCACTGCCTAAGTGCATGGATCGCTTTCCTGATTTTCAAACATTCATTAAAAATATTCCTTAAGCGATATGCAAATATTTTCAACGGATTCTTGTTCAGGGCGTCGTTGACTATGACTGAGTACAATTTCAAGACATTCCAACATACTTGGAATGTCCAAGTGCATGGATCGCTTTCCTGATTTTCAAAAGTTCATTAAAAATATTCTTCAAGAGATATGCAAATATATTCAACGGATTCTTGTTCAGGGCATGCTTGACTATGACTGTGTACAATTTCAAGACATTCCAAGATACCTTTGGGGTCTTTTTTGAATAAAAAGTTAAGTCACTGCCTAAGTGCACAGACTTTCATCATTTTCAAAAATTCATGAAAAATATTCCTTAAGAGATATGCAAATATTTTCAATGGATTCTTGTTCAGGGCGTCGTTGACTATGACCGAGTACAATTTCAAGACATTCCAACATACTTGGAATGTCCAAGTGCATGGATCGCTTTCCGGATTTTCAAAAATTCATTAAAAATATTCTTCAAGAGATATGCAAATATATTCAACGGATTCTTGTTCAGGGCATGCTTGACTATGACTGTGTACAATTTCAAGACATTCCAAGATACTTTTGGGGTCTTTTTTGACGAAAAAGTTAAGTCACTGCCTAAGTGCATGGATCGCTTTCCTGATTTTCAGAAATTCTTTAAAAATATTCCTTAAACGATATGCAAATATTTTCAATTGATTCTTGTTCAGGGCGTCGTTGACTATGACTGAGTACAATTTCAAGACATTCCAACATACTTGGAATGTCCAAGTGCATGGATCGCTTTCCTGATTTTCAAAAGTTCATTAAAAATATTCTTCAAGAGATATGCAAATATATTCAACGGATTCTTGTTCAGGGCATGCTTGACTATGACTGTGTACAATTTCAAGACATTCCAAGATACCTTTGGGGTCTTTTTTGAATAAAAAGTTAAGTCACTGCCTAAGTGCACAGACTTTCATCATTTTCAAAAATTCATTAAAAATATTCCTTAAGAGATATGCAAATATTTTCAATGGATTCTTGTTCAGGGCGTCGTTGACTATGACCGAGTACAATTTCAAGACATTCCAACATACTTGGAATGTCCAAGTGCATGGATCGCTTTCCGGATTTTCAAAAATTCATTAAAAATATTCTTCAAGAGATATGCAAATATATTCAACGGATTCTTGTTCAGGGCATGCTTGACTATGACTGTGTACAATTTCAAGACATTCCAAGATACTTTTGGGGTCTTTTTCGACGAAAAAGTTAAGTCACTGCCTAAGTGCATGGATCGCTTTCCTGATTTTCAAAAATTCATTAAAAATATTCCTTAAGCGATATGCAAATATTTTCAACGGATTCTTGTTCAGGGCGTCGTTGACTATGACTGAGTACAATTTCAAGACATTCCAACATACTTTGAATGTCCAAGTACATGGATCGCTTTCCTGATTTTCAAAAGTTCATTAAAAATATTCTTCAAGAGATATGCAAATATATTCAACGGATTCTTGTTCAGGGCATGCTTGACTATGACTGTGTACAATTTCAAGATATTCCAAGATACTTTTGGGGTCTTTTTTGAATGAAAAGTTAAGTCACTGGCTTAGTGCACAGACTTTCCTCATTTTCAAAAATTCATTAAAAATATTCCTTAAGAGATATGCAAATATTTTCAATTGATTCTTGTTCAGAGCGTCGTTGACTATGACTGAGTACAATTTCAAGACATTCCAACATACTTGGAATGTCCAAGTGCATGGATCGCTTTTCGGATTTTCAAAAATTCATTAAAAATATTCTTCAAGAGATATGCAAATATATTCAACGGATTCTTGTTCAGGGCATGCTTGACTATGACTGTGTACAATTTCAAGACATTCCAAGATACTTTTGGGGTCTTTTTTGACGAAAAAGTTAAGTCACTGCCTAAGTGCATGGATCGCTTTCCTGATTTTCAAAAATTCATTAAAAATATTCCTTAAGCGATATGCAAATATTTTCAACGGATTCTTGTTCAGGGCGTCGTTGACTATGACTGAGTACAATTTCAAGACATTCCAACATACTTGGAATGTCCAAGTGCATGGATCGCTTTCCTGATTTTCAAAAGTTCATTAAAAATATTCTTCAAGAGATATGCAAATATATTCAACGGATTCTTGTTCAGGGCATGCTTGACTATGACTGTGTACAATTTCAAGACATTCCAAGATACATTTGGGGTCTTTTTTGACGAAAAAGTTAAGTCACTGCCTAAGTGCATGGATCGCTTTCCTGATTTTCAGAAATTCTTTAAAAATATTCCTTAAACGATATGCAAATATTTTCAACGGATTCTTGTTCAGGGCGTCGTTGACTATGACTGAGTACAATTTCAAGACATTCCAACATACTTGGAATGTCCAAGTGCATGGATCGCTTTCCTGATTTTCAAAAGTTCATTAAAAATATTCTTCAAGAGATATGCAAATATATTCAACGGATTCTTGTTCAGGGCATGCTTGACTATGACTGTGTACAATTTCAAGACATTCCAAGATACTTTTGGGGTCTTTTTTGAATAAAAAGTTAAGTCACTGCCTAAGTGCACAGACTTTCCTCATTTTCAAAAATTCATTAAAAATATTCCTTAAGAGATATGCAAATATTTTCAATTGATTCTTGTTCAGGGCGTCGTTGACTATGACTGAGTACAATTTCAAGACATTCCAACATACTTGGAATGTCCAAGTGCATGGATCGCTTTTCGGATTTTCAAAAATTCATTAAAAATATTCTTCAAGAGATATGCAAATATATTCAACGGTTTCTTGTTTAGGGCATGCTTGACTATGACTGTGTACAATTTCAAGACATTCCAAGATACTTTTGGGGTCTTTTTTGACAAAAAAGTTAAGTCACTGCCTAAGTGCATGGATTGCTTTCCTGATTTTCAAAAATTCATTAAAAATATTCCTTAAGCGATATGCAAATATTTTCAACGGATTCTTGTTCAGGGCGTCGTTGACTATGACTGAGTACAATTTCAAGACATTCCAACATACTTGGAATGTCCAAGTGCATGGATCGCTTTCCGGATTTTCAAAAATTCATTAAAAATATTCTTCAAGAGATATGCAAATATATTCAACGGATTCTTGTTCAGGGCATGCTTGACTATGACTGTGTACAATTTCAAGACATTCCAAGATACTTTTGGGGTCTTTTTTGACGAAAAAGTTAAGTCACTGCCTAAGTGCATGGATCGCTTTCCTGATTTTCAAAAATTCATTAAAAATATTCCTTAAGCGATATGCAAATATTTTCAACGGATTCTTGTTCAGGGCGTCGTTGACTATGACTGAGTACAATTTCAAGACATTCCAACATACTTGGAATGTCCAAGTGCATGGATCGCTTTCCGGATTTTCAAAAATTCATTAAAAATATTCTTCAAGAGATATGCAAATATATTCAACGGATTCTTATTCAGGGCATGCTTGACTATGACTGTGTACAATTTCAAGACATTCCAATTTACTTTTGGGGTTTTTTTTGAAAAAAAAGTCAAGTCACTAAGTGCATCAGGGCAAATGGATCGTTTCCTTCGTCTCACCTGATATCCTGCTGTGTGATCCACGGTGTCCAAACGTTTGTTTCCAGCGACTGGACGACATGGATGAACTCCTGCAGCTTTAATTCTTTAAAAACAACCCAAAAACATCAAAAGTTAAGTCACTGCCTAAGTGCATGGATCGCTTTCCTGATTTTCAAAAATTCATTAAAAATATTCCTCAAGAGATATGCAAATATATTCAACGGATTCTTGTTCAGGGCATGCTTGACTATGACTGTGTACAATTTCAAGACATTCCAAGATACTTTTGGGGTCTTTTTTGAATAAAAAGTTAAGTCACTGCCTAAGTGCATGGATCGCTTTCCTGATTTTCAGAAATTCTTTAAAAATATTCCTTAAACGATATGCAAATATTTTCAACGGATTCTTGTTCAGGGCGTCGTTGACTATGACTGAGTACAATTTCAAGACATTCCAACATACTTGGAATGTCCAAGTGCATGGATCGCTTTCCTGATTTTCAAAAGTTCATTAAAAATATTCTTCAAGAGATATGCAAATATATTCAACGGATTCTTGTTCAGGGCATGCTTGACTATGACTGTGTACAATTTCAAGACATTCCAAGATACCTTTGGGGTCTTTTTTGAATAAAAAGTTAAGTCACTGCCTAAGTGCACAGACTTTCATCATTTTCAAAAATTCATTAAAAATATTCCTTAAGAGATATGCAAATATTTTCAATGGATTCTTGTTCAGGGCGTCGTTGACTATGACCGAGTACAATTTCAAGACATTCCAACATACTTGGAATGTCCAAGTGCATGGATCGCTTTCCGGATTTTCAAAAATTCATTAAAAATATTCTTCAAGAGATATGCAAATATATTCAACGGATTCTTGTTCAGGGCATGCTTGACTATGACTGTGTACAATTTCAAGACATTCCAAGATACTTTTGGGGTCTTTTTTGACAAAAAAGTTAAGTCACTGCCTAAGTGCATGGATCGCTTTCCTCATTTTCAGAAATTCATTAAAAATATTCCTTAAGCGATATGCAAATATTTTCAACGGATTCTTGTTCAGGGCGTCGTTGACTATGACTGAGTACAATTTCAAGACATTCCAACATACTTGGAATGTCCAAGTGCATGGATCGCTTTCCTGATATTCAAAAGTTCATTAAAAATATTCTTCAAGAGATATGCAAATATATTCAACGGATTCTTGTTCAGGGCATGCTTGACTATGACTGTGTACAATTTCAAGACATTCCAAGATACCTTTGGGGTCTTTTTTGAATAAAAAGTTAAGTCACTGCCTAAGTGCACAGACTTTCATCATTTTCAAAAATTCATTAAAAATATTCCTTAAGAGATATGCAAATATTTTCAATGGATTCTTGTTCAGGGCGTCGTTGACTATGACCGAGTACAATTTCAAGACATTCCAACATACTTGGAATGTCCAAGTGCATGGATCGCTTTCCGGATTTTCAAAAATTCATTAAAAATATTCTTCAAGAGATATGCAAATATATTCAACGGATTCTTGTTCAGGGCATTCTTGACTATGACTGTGTACAATTTCAAGACATTCCAAGATACTTTTGGGGTCTTTTTTGACGAAAAAGTTAAGTCACTGCCTAAGTGCATGGATCGCTTTCCTGATTTTCAGAAATTCTTTAAAAATATTCCTTAAACGATATGCAAATATTTTCAACGGATTCTTGTTCAGGGCGTCGTTGACTATGACTGAGTACAATTTCAAGACATTCCAACATACTTGGAATGTCCAAGTGCATGGATCGCTTTCCTGATTTTCAAAAGTTCATTAAAAATATTCTTCAAGAGATATGCAAATATATTCAATGGATTCTTGTTCAGGGCATGCTTGACTATGACTGTGTACAATTTCAAGACATTCCAAGATACTTTTGGGGTCTTTTTTGAATAAAAAGTTAAGTCACTGCCTAAGTGCACAGACTTTCCTCATTTTCAAAAATTCATTAAAAATATTCCTTAAGAGATATGCAAATATTTTCAATTGATTCTTGTTCAGGGCGTCGTTGACTATGACTGAGTACAATTTCAAGACATTCCAACATACTTGGAATGTCCAAGTGCATGGATCGCTTTTCGGATTTTCAAAAATTCATTAAAAATATTCTTCAAGAGATATGCAAATATATTCAACGGATTCTTGTTCAGGGCATGCTTGACTATGACTGTGTACAATTTCAAGACATTCCAAGATACTTTTGGGGTCTTTTTTGACAAAAAAGTTAAGTCACTGCCTAAGTGCATGGATCGCTTTCCTGATTTTCAAAAATTCATTAAAAATATTCCTTAAGCGATATGCAAATATTTTCAACGGATTCTTGTTCAGGGCGTCGTTGACTATGACTGTGTACAATTTCAAGACATTCCAAGATACCTTTGGGGTCTTTTTTGAATAAAAAGTTAAGTCACTGCCTAAGTGCACAGACTTTCATCATTTTCAAAAATTCATTAAAAATATTCCTTAAGAGATATGCAAATATTTTCAATGGATTCTTGTTCAGGGCGTCGTTGACTATGACCGAGTACAATTTCAAGACATTCCAACATACTTGGAATGTCCAAGTGCATGGATCGCTTTCCGGATTTTCAAAAATTCATTAAAAATATTCTTCAAGAGATATGCAAATATATTCAACGGATTCTTGTTCAGGGCATTCTTGACTATGACTGTGTACAATTTCAAGACATTCCAAGATACTTTTGGGGTCTTTTTTGACGAAAAAGTTAAGTCACTGCCTAAGTGCATGGATCGCTTTCCTGATTTTCAGAAATTCTTTAAAAATATTCCTTAAACGATATGCAAATATTTTCAACGGATTCTTGTTCAGGGCGTCGTTGACTATGACTGAGTACAATTTCAAGACATTCCAACATACTTGGAATGTCCAAGTGCATGGATCGCTTTCCTGATTTTCAAAAGTTCATTAAAAATATTCTTCAAGAGATATGCAAATATATTCAATGGATTCTTGTTCAGGGCATGCTTGACTATGACTGTGTACAATTTCAAGACATTCCAAGATACTTTTGGGGTCTTTTTTGAATAAAAAGTTAAGTCACTGCCTAAGTGCACAGACTTTCCTCATTTTCAAAAATTCATTAAAAATATTCCTTAAGAGATATGCAAATATTTTCAATTGATTCTTGTTCAGGGCGTCGTTGACTATGACTGAGTACAATTTCAAGACATTCCAACATACTTGGAATGTCCAAGTGCATGGATCGCTTTTCGGATTTTCAAAAATTCATTAAAAATATTCTTCAAGAGATATGCAAATATATTCAACGGATTCTTGTTCAGGGCATGCTTGACTATGACTGTGTACAATTTCAAGACATTCCAAGATACTTTTGGGGTCTTTTTTGACAAAAAAGTTAAGTCACTGCCTAAGTGCATGGATCGCTTTCCTGATTTTCAAAAATTCATTAAAAATATTCCTTAAGCGATATGCAAATATTTTCAACGGATTCTTGTTCAGGGCGTCGTTGACTATGACTGAGTACAATTTCAAGACATTCCAACATACTTGGAATGTCCAAGTGCATGGATCGCTTTCCTGATTTTCAAAAGTTCATTAAAAATATTCTTCAAGAGATATGCAAATATATTCAACGGATTCTTGTTCAGGGCATGCTTGACTATGACTGTGTACAATTTCAAGACATTCCAAGATACCTTTGGGGTCTTTTTTGAATAAAAAGTTAAGTCACTGCCTAAGTGCACAGACTTTCATCATTTTCAAAAATTCATTAAAAATATTCCTTAAGAGATATGCAAATATTTTCAATGGATTCTTGTTCAGGGCGTCGTTGACTATGACCGAGTACAATTTCAAGACATTCCAACATACTTGGAATGTCCAAGTGCATGGATCGCTTTCCGGATTTTCAAAAATTCATTAAAAATATTCTTCAATAGATATGCAAATATATTCAACGGATTCTTGTTCAGGGCATGCTTGACTATGACTGTGTACAATTTCAAGACATTCCAAGATACTTTTGGGGTCTTTTTTGACGAAAAAGTTAAGTCACTGCCTAAGTGCATGGATCGCTTTCCTGATTTTCAGAAATTCTTTAAAAATATTCCTTAAACGATATGCAAATATTTTCAACGGATTCTTGTTCAGGGCGTCGTTGACTATGACTGAGTACAATTTCAAGACATTCCAACATACTTGGAATGTCCAAGTGCATGGATCGCTTTCCTGATTTTCAAAAGTTCATTAAAAATATTCTTCAAGAGATATGCAAATATATTCAACGGATTCTTGTTCAGGGCATGCTTGACTATGACTGTGTACAATTTCAAGACATTCCAAGATACTTTTGGGGTCTTTTTTGAATAAAAAGTTAAGTCACTGCCTAAGTGCACAGACTTTCCTCATTTTCAAAAATTCATTAAAAATATTCCTTAAGAGATATGCAAATATTTTCAATTGATTCTTGTTCAGGGCGTCGTTGACTATGACTGAGTACAATTTCAAGACATTCCAACATACTTGGAATGTCCAAGTGCATGGATCGCTTTTCGGATTTTCAAAAATTCATTAAAAATATTCTTCAAGAGATATGCAAATATATTCAACGGATTCTTGTTCAGGGCATGCTTGACTATGACTGTGTACAATTTCAAGACATTCCAAGATACTTTTGGGGTCTTTTTTGACAAAAAAGTTAAGTCACTGCCTAAGTGCATGGATCGCTTTCCTGATTTTCAAAAATTCATTAAAAATATTCCTTAAGCGATATGCAAATATTTTCAACGGATTCTTGTTCAGGGCGTCGTTGACTATGACTGAGTACAATTTCAAGACATTCCAACATACTTGGAATGTCCAAGTGCATGGATCGCTTTCCGGATTTTCAAAAATTCATTAAAAATATTCTTCAAGAGATATGCAAATATATTCAACGGATTCTTGTTCAGGGCATGCTTGACTATGACTGTGTACAATTTCAAGACATTCCAAGATACTTTTGGGGTCTTTTTTGACGAAAAAGTTAAGTCACTGCCTAAGTGCATGGATCGCTTTCCTGATTTTCAGAAATTCTTTAAAAATATTCCTTAAACGATATGCAAATATTTTCAACGGATTCTTGTTCAGGGCGTCGTTGACTATGACTGAGTACAATTTCAAGACATTCCAACATACTTGGAATGTCCAAGTGCATGGATCGCTTTCCTGATTTTCAAAAGTTCATTAAAAATATTCTTCAAGAGATATGCAAATATATTCAACGGATTCTTGTTCAGGGCATGCTTGACTATGACTGTGTACAATTTCAAGACATTCCAAGATACTTTTGGGGTCTTTTTTGAATAAAAAGTTAAGTCACTGCCTAAGTGCACAGACTTTCCTCATTTTCAAAAATTCATTAAAAATATTCCTTAAGAGATATGCAAATATTTTCAATTGATTCTTGTTCAGGGCGTCGTTGACTATGACTGAGTACAATTTCAAGACATTCCAACATACTTGGAATGTCCAAGTGCATGGATCGCTTTTCGGATTTTCAAAAATTCATTAAAAATATTCTTCAAGAGATATGCAAATATATTCAACGGATTCTTGTTCAGGGCATGCTTGACTATGACTGTGTACAATTTCAAGACATTCCAAGATACTTTTGGGGTCTTTTTTGACAAAAAAGTTAAGTCACTGCCTAAGTGCATGGATCGCTTTCCTGATTTTCAAAAATTCATTAAAAATATTCCTTAAGCGATATGCAAATATTTTCAACGGATTCTTGTTCAGGGCGTCGTTGACTATGACTGAGTACAATTTCAAGACATTCCAACATACTTGGAATGTCCAAGTGCATGGATCGCTTTCCTGATTTTCAAAAGTTCATTAAAAATATTCTTCAAGAGATATGCAAATATATTCAACGGATTCTTGTTCAGGGCATGCTTGACTATGACTGTGTACAATTTCAAGACATTCCAAGATACCTTTGGGGTCTTTTTTGAATAAAAAGTTAAGTCACTGCCTAAGTGCACAGACTTTCATCATTTTCAAAAATTCATTAAAAATATTCCTTAAGAGATATGCAAATATTTTCAATGGATTCTTGTTCAGGGCGTCGTTGACTATGACCGAGTACAATTTCAAGACATTCCAACATACTTGGAATGTCCAAGTGCATGGATCGCTTTCCGGATTTTCAAAAATTCATTAAAAATATTCTTCAAGAGATATGCAAATATATTCAACGGATTCTTGTTCAGGGCATGCTTGACTATGACTGTGTACAATTTCAAGACATTCCAAGATACTTTTGGGGTCTTTTTTGACGAAAAAGTTAAGTCACTGCCTAAGTGCATGGATCGCTTTCCTGATTTTCAGAAATTCTTTAAAAATATTCCTTAAACGATATGCAAATATTTTCAACGGATTCTTGTTCAGGGCGTCGTTGACTATGACTGAGTACAATTTCAAGACATTCCAACATACTTGGAATGTCCAAGTGCATGGATCGCTTTCCTGATTTTCAAAAGTTCATTAAAAATATTCTTCAAGAGATATGCAAATATATTCAACGGATTCTTGTTCAGGGCATGCTTGACTATGACTGTGTACAATTTCAAGACATTCCAAGATACTTTTGGGGTCTTTTTTGAATAAAAAGTTAAGTCACTGCCTAAGTGCACAGACTTTCCTCATTTTCAAAAATTCATTAAAAATATTCCTTAAGAGATATGCAAATATTTTCAATTGATTCTTGTTCAGGGCGTCGTTGACTATGACTGAGTACAATTTCAAGACATTCCAACATACTTGGAATGTCCAAGTGCATGGATCGCTTTTCGGATTTTCAAAAATTCATTAAAAATATTCTTCAAGAGATATGCAAATATATTCAACGGATTCTTGTTCAGGGCATGCTTGACTATGACTGTGTACAATTTCAAGACATTCCAAGATACTTTTGGGGTCTTTTTTGACAAAAAAGTTAAGTCACTGCCTAAGTGCATGGATCGCTTTCCTGATTTTCAAAAATTCATTAAAAATATTCCTTAAGCGATATGCAAATATTTTCAACGGATTCTTGTTCAGGGCGTCGTTGACTATGACTGAGTACAATTTCAAGACATTCCAACATACTTGGAATGTCCAAGTGCATGGATCGCTTTCCTGATTTTCAAAAGTTCATTAAAAATATTCTTCAAGAGATATGCAAATATATTCAACGGATTCTTGTTCAGGGCATGCTTGACTATGACTGTGTACAATTTCAAGACATTCCAAGATACCTTTGGGGTCTTTTTTGAATAAAAAGTTAAGTCACTGCCTAAGTGCACAGACTTTCATCATTTTCAAAAATTCATTAAAAATATTCCTTAAGAGATATGCAAATATTTTCAATGGATTCTTGTTCAGGGCGTCGTTGACTATGACCGAGTACAATTTCAAGACATTCCAACATACTTGGAATGTCCAAGTGCATGGATCGCTTTCCGGATTTTCAAAAATTCATTAAAAATATTCTTCAAGAGATATGCAAATATATTCAACGGATTCTTGTTCAGGGCATGCTTGACTATGACTGTGTACAATTTCAAGACATTCCAAGATACTTTTGGGGTCTTTTTTGACGAAAAAGTTAAGTCACTGCCTAAGTGCATGGATCGCTTTCCTGATTTTCAGAAATTCTTTAAAAATATTCCTTAAACGATATGCAAATATTTTCAACGGATTCTTGTTCAGGGCGTCGTTGACTATGACTGAGTACAATTTCAAGACATTCCAACATACTTGGAATGTCCAAGTGCATGGATCGCTTTCCTGATTTTCAAAAGTTCATTAAAAATATTCTTCAAGAGATATGCAAATATATTCAACGGATTCTTGTTCAGGGCATGCTTGACTATGACTGTGTACAATTTCAAGACATTCCAAGATACTTTTGGGGTCTTTTTTGAATAAAAAGTTAAGTCACTGCCTAAGTGCACAGACTTTCCTCATTTTCAAAAATTCATTAAAAATATTCCTTAAGAGATATGCAAATATTTTCAATTGATTCTTGTTCAGGGCGTCGTTGACTATGACTGAGTACAATTTCAAGACATTCCAACATACTTGGAATGTCCAAGTGCATGGATCGCTTTTCGGATTTTCAAAAATTCATTAAAAATATTCTTCAAGAGATATGCAAATATATTCAACGGATTCTTGTTCAGGGCATGCTTGACTATGACTGTGTACAATTTCAAGACATTCCAAGATACTTTTGGGGTCTTTTTTGACGAAAAAGTTAAGTCACTGCCTAAGTGCATGGATCGCTTTCCTGATTTTCAAAAATTCATTTAAAATATTCCTTAAGCGATATGCAAATATTTTCAACGGATTCTTGTTCAGGGCGTCGTTGACTATGACTGAGTACAATTTCAAGACATTCCAACATACTTGGAATGTCCAAGTGCATGGATCGCTTTCCCGATTTTCAAAAGTTCATTAAAAATATTCTTCAAGAGATATGCAAATATATTCAACGGATTCTTGTTCAGGGCATGCTTGACTATGACTGTGTACAATTTCAAGACATTCCAAGATACTTTTGGGGTCTTTTTTGAATAAAAAGTTAAGTCACTGCCTAAGTGCACAGACTTTCATCATTTTCAAAAATTCATTAAAAATATTCCTTAAGAGATATGCAAATATTTTCAATTGATTCTTGTTCAAGGCGTCGTTGACTATGACTGAGTACAATTTCAAGACATTCCAAGATACTTTTGGGGTCTTTTTTGACGAAAAAGTTAAGTCACTGCCTAAGTGCATGGATCGCTTTCCTGATTTTCAAAAATTCATTAAAAATATTCCTTAAGCGATATGCAAATATTTTCAACGGATTCTTGTTCAGGGCGTCGTTGACTATGACTGAGTACAATTTCAAGACATTCCAACATACTTGGAATGTCCAAGTGCATGGATCGCTTTCCTGATTTTCAAAAGTTCATTAAAAATATTCTTCAAGAGATATGCAAATATATTCAACGGATTCTTGTTCAGGGCATGCTTGACTATGACTGTGTACAATTTCAAGACATTCCAAGATACTTTTGGGGTCTTTTTTGAATAAAAAGTTAAGTCACTGCCTAAGTGCACAGACTTTCATCATTTTCAAAAATTCATTAAAAATATTCCTTAAGAGATATGCAAATATTTTCAATTGATTCTTGTTCAGGGCGTCGTTGACTATGACTGAGTACAATTTCAAGACATTCCAACATACTTGGAATGTCCAAGTGCATGGATCGCTTTTCGGATTTTCAAAAATTCATTAAAAATATTCTTCAAGAGATATGCAAATATATTCAACGGATTCTTGTTCAGGGCATGCTTGACTATGACTGTGTACAATTTCAAGACATTCCAAGATACTTTTGGGGTCTTTTTTGACAAAAAAGTTAAGTCACTGCCTAAGTGCATGGATCGCTTTCCTGATTTTCAAAAATTCATTAAAAATATTCCTTAAGCGATATGCAAATATTTTCAACGGATTCTTGTTCAGGGCGTCGTTGACTATGACTGAGTACAATTTCAAGACATTCCAACATACTTGGAATGTCCAAGTGCATGGATCGCTTTCCTGATTTTCAAAAGTTCATTAAAAATATTCTTCAAGAGATATGCAAATATATTCAACGGATTCTTGTTCAGGGCATGCTTGACTATGACTGTGTACAATTTCAAGACATTCCAAGATACTTTTGGGGTCTTTTTTGAATAAAAAGTTAAGTCACTGCCTAAGTGCACAGACTTTCATCATTTTCAAAAATTCATTAAAAATATTCCTTAAGAGATATGCAAATATTTTCAATTGATTCTTGTTCAGGGCGTCGTTGACTATGACTGAGTACAATTTCAAGACATTCCAACATACTTGGAATGTCCAAGTGCATGGATCGCTTTTCGGATTTTCAAAAATTCATTAAAAATATTCTTCAAGAGATATGCAAATATATTCAACGGATTCTTGTTCAGGGCATGCTTGACTATGACTGTGTACAATTTCAAGACATTCCAAGATACTTTTGGGGTCTTTTTTGACAAAAAAGTTAAGTCACTGCCTAAGTGCATGGATCGCTTTCCTGATTTTCAAAAATTCATTAAAAATATTCCTTAAGCGATATGCAAATATTTTCAACGGATTCTTGTTCAGGGCGTCGTTGACTATGACTGAGTACAATTTCAAGACATTCCAACATACTTGGAATGTCCAAGTGCATGGATCGCTTTCCTGATTTTCAAAAGTTCATTAAAAATATTCTTCAAGAGATATGCAAATATATTCAACGGATTCTTGTTCAGGGCATGCTTGACTATGACTGTGTACAATTTCAAGACATTCCAAGATACTTTTGGGGTCTTTTTTGAATAAAAAGTTAAGTCACTGCCTCAGTGCACAGACTTTACTCATTTTCAAAAATTCATTAAAAATATTCCTTAAGAGATATGCAAATATTTTCAATTGATTCTTGTTCAGGGCGTCGTTGACTATGACTGAGTACAATTTCAAGACATTCCAACATACTTGGAATGTCCAAGTGCATGGATCGCTTTTCGGATTTTCAAAAATTCATTAAAAATATTCTTCAAGAGATATGCAAATATATTCAACGGATTCTTGTTCAGGGCATGCTTGACTATGACTGTGTACAATTTCAAGACATTCCAAGATACTTTTGGGGTCTTTTTTGACAAAAAAGTTAAGTCACTGCCTAAGTGCATGGATCGCTTTCCTGATTTTCAAAAATTCATTAAAAATATTCCTTAAGCGATATGCAAATATTTTCAACGGATTCTTGTTCAGGGCGTCGTTGACTATGACTGAGTACAATTTCAAGACATTCCAACATACTTGGAATGTCCAAGTGCATGGATCGCTTTCCTGATTTTCAAAAGTTCATTAAAAATATTCTTCAAGAGATATGCAAATATATTCAACGGATTCTTGTTCAGGGCATGCTTGACTATGACTGTGTACAATTTCAAGACATTCCAAGATACTTTTGGGGTCTTTTTTGAATAAAAAGTTAAGTCACTGCCTCAGTGCACAGACTTTACTCATTTTCAAAAATTCATTAAAAATATTCCTTAAGAGATATGCAAATATTTTCAATTGATTCTTGTTCAAGGCGTCGTTGACTATGACTGAGTACAATTTCAAGACATTCCAACATACTTGGAATGTCCAAGTGCATGGATTGCTTTTCGGATTTTCAAAAATTCATTAAAAATATTCTTCAAGAGATATGCAAATATATTCAACGGATTCTTGTTCAGGGCATGCTTGACTATGACTGTGTACAATTTCAAGACATTCCAAGATACTTTTGGGGTCTTTTTTGACAAAAAAGTTAAGTCACTGCCTAAGTGCATGGATCGCTTTCCGGATTTTCAAAAATTCATTAAAAATATTCCTTAAACGATATGCAAATATATTCAACGGATTCTTATTCAGGGCATGCTTGACTATGACTGTGTACAATTTCAAGACATTCCAATTTACTTTTGGGGTTTTTTTTGAAAAAAAAGTCAAGTCACTAAGTGCATCAGGGCAAATGGATCGTTTCCTTCGTCTCACCTGATATCCTGCTGTGTGATCCACGGTGTCCAAACGTTTGTTTTCAGCGACTGGGCGACATGGATGAACTCCTGCAGCTTTAATGCTTTAAAAACAAACCAAAAACATCAAAAGTTAAGTCACTGCCTAAGTGCATGGATCGCTTTCCTAATTTTCAAAAATTCATTAAAAATATTCCTTAAGAGATATGCAAATATTTTCAATTGATTCTTGTTCAGGGCGTCGTTGACTATGACTGAGTACAATTTCAAGACATTCCAACATACTTGGAATGTCCAAGTGCATGGATCGCTTTTCGGATTTTCAAAAATTCATTAAAAATATTCTTCAAGAGATATGCACATATATTCAACGGATTCTTGTTCAGGGCATGCTTGACTATGACTGTGTACAATTTCAAGACATTCCAGGATACTTTTGGGGTCTTTTTTGAATAAAAAGTTAAGTCACTGCCTAAGTGCATGGATCGCTTTCCTGATTTTCAAAAATTCATTAAAAATATTCCTTAAGCGATATGCAAATATTTTCAACGGATTCTTGTTCAGGGCGTCGTTGACTATGACTGAGTACAATTTCAAAACATTCCAACATACTTGGAATGTCCAAGTGCATGGATCGCTTTCCTGATTTTCAAAAGTTCATTAAAAATATTCTTCAAGAGATATGCAAATATATTCAACGGATTCTTGTTCAGGGCATGCTTGACTATGACTGTGTACAATTTCAAGACATTCCAAGATACTTTTGGGGTCTTTTTTGAATAAAAAGTTAAGTCACTGCCTAAGTGCACAGACTTTCCTCATTTTCAAAAATTCATTAAAAATATTCCTTAAGAGATATGCAAATATTTTCAATTGATTCTTGTTCAGGGCGTCGTTGACTATGACTGAGTACAATTTAAAGACATTCCAACATACTTGGAATGTCCAAGTGCATGGATCGCTTTTCGGATTTTCAAAAATTCATTAAAAATATTCTTCAAGAGATATGCAAATATATTCAACGGATTCTTGTTCAGGGCATGCTTGACTATGACTGTGTACAATTTCAAGACATTCCAAGATACTTTTGGGGTCTTTTTTGACAAAAAAGTTAAGTCACTGCCTAAGTGCATGGATCGCTTTCCTGATTTTCAAAAATTCATTAAAAATATTCCTTAAGAGATATGCAAATATTTTCAACGGATTCTTGTTCAGGGCGTCGTTGACTATGACTGAGTACAATTTCAAGACATTCCAACATACTTGGAATGTCCAAGTGCATGGATCGCTTTTCGGATTTTCAAAAATTCATTAAAAATATTCTTCAAGAGATATGCAAATATATTCAACGGATTCTTGTTCAGGGCATGCTTGACTATGACTGTGTACAATTTCAAGACATTCCAAGATACCTTTGGGGTCTTTTTTGAATAAAAAGTTAAGTCACTGCCTAAGTGCACAGACTTTCATCATTTTCAAAAATTCATTAAAAATATTCCTTAAGAGATATGCAAATATTTTCAATGGATTCTTGTTCAGGGCGTCGTTGACTATGACTGAGTACAATTTCAAGACATTCCAACATACTTGGAATGTCCAAGTGCATGGATCGCTTTCCGGATTTTCAAAAATTAATTAAAAATATTCTTCAAGAGATATGCAAATATATTCAACGGATTCTTGTTCAGGGCATGCTTGACTATGACTGTGTACAATTTCAAGACATTCCAAGATACTTTTGGGGTCTTTTTTGACGAAAAAGTTAAGTCACTGCCTAAGTGGATGGATCGCTTTCCTGATTTTCAGAAATTCTTTAAAAATATTCCTTAAACGATATGCAAATATTTTCAACGGATTCTTGTTCAGGGCGTCGTTGACTATGACTGAGTACAATTTCAAGACATTCCAACATACTTGGAATGTCCAAGTGCATGGATCGCTTTCCTGATTTTCAAAAGTTCATTAAAAATATTCTTCAAGAGATATGCAAATATATTCAACGGATTCTTGTTCAGGGCATGCTTGACTATGACTGTGTACAATTTCAAGACATTCCAGGATACTTTTGGGGTCTTTTTTGAATAAAAAGTTAAGTCACTGCCTAAGTGCACAGACTTTCCTCATTTTCAAAAATTCATTAAACATATTCCTTAAGAGATATGCAAATATTTTCAATTGATTCTTGTTCAGGGCGTCGTTGACTATGACTGAGTACAATTTCAAGACATTCCAACATACTTGGAATGTCCAAGTGCATGGATCGCTTTTCGGATTTTCAAAAATTCATTAAAAATATTCTTCAAGAGATATGCAAATATATTCAACGGATTCTTGTTCAGGGCATGCTTGACTATGACTGTGTACAATTTCAAGACATTCCAAGATACTTTTGGGGTCTTTTTTGACAAAAAAGTTAAGTCACTGCCTAAGTGCATGGATCGCTTTTCTGATTTTCAAAAATTCATTAAAAATATTCCTTAAGCGATATGCAAATATTTTCAACGGATTCATGTTCAGGGCGTCGTTGACTATGACTGAGTACAATTTCAAAACATTCCAACATACTTGGAATGTCCAAGTGCATGGATCGCTTTCCTGATTTTCAAAAGTTCATTAAAAATATTCTTCAAGAGATATGCAAATATATTCAACGGATTCTTGTTCAGGGCATGCTTGACTATGACTGTGTACAATTTCAAGACATTCCAAGATACTTTTGGGGTCTTTTTTGAATAAAAAGTTAAGTCACTGCCTAAGTGCACAGACTTTCCTCATTTTCAAAAATTCATTAAAAATATTCCTTAAGAGATATGCAAATATTTTCAATGGATTCTTGTTCAGGGCGTTGTTGACTATGACTGAGTACAATTTCAAGACATTCCAACATACTTGGAATGTCCAAGTGCATGGATCGCTTTCCGGATTTTCAAAAATTCATTAAAAATATTCTTCAAGAGATATGCAAATATATTCATCGGATTCTTGTTCAGGGCATGCTTGACTATGACTGTGTGCAATTTCAAGACATTCCAAGATACTTTTGGGGTCTTTTTTGACGAAAAAGTTAAGTCACTGCCTAAGTGCATGGATCGCTTTCCTGATTTTCAGAAATTCTTTAAAAATATTCCTTAAACGATATGCAAATATTTTCAACGGATTCTTGTTCAGGGCGTCGTTGACTATGACTGAGTACAATTTCAAGACATTCCAACATACTTGGAATGTCCAAGTGCATGGATCGCTTTCCTGATTTTCAAAAGTTCATTAAAAATATTCTTCAAGAGATATGCAAATATATTCAACGGATTCTTGTTCAGGGCATGCTTGACTATGACTGTGTACAATTTCAAGACATTCCAAGATACTTTTGGGGTCTTTTTTGAATAAAAAGTTAAGTCACTGCCTAAGTGCACAGACTTTCCTCATTTTCAAAAATTCATTAAAAATATTCCTTAAGAGATATGCAAATATTTTCAATTGATTCTTGTTCAGGGCGTCGTTGACTATGACTGAGTACAATTTAAAGACATTCCAACATACTTGGAATGTCCAAGTGCATGGATCGCTTTTCGGATTTTCAAAAATTCATTAAAAATATTCTTCAAGAGATATGCAAATATATTCAACGGATTCTTGTTCAGGGCATGCTTGACTATGACTGTGTGCAATTTCAAGACATTCCAAGATACTTTTGGGGTCTTTTTTGACAAAAAAGTTAAGTCACTGCCTAAGTGCATGGATCGCTTTCCTGATTTTCAAAAATTCATTAAAAATATTCCTTAAGCGATATGCAAATATTTTCAAGGGATTCTTGTTCAGGGCGTCGTTGACTATGACTGAGTACAATTTCAAGACATTCCAACATACTTGGAATGTCCAAGTGCATGGATCGCTTTCCTGATTTTCAAAAGTTCATTAAAAATATTCTTCAAGAGATATGCAAATATATTCAACGGATTCTTGTTCAGGGCATGCTTGACTATGACTGTGTACAATTTCAAGACATTCCAAGATACCTTTGGGGTCTTTTTTGGATAAAAAGTTAAGTCACTGCCTAAGTGCACAGACTTTCATCATTTTCAAAAATTCATTAAAAATATTCCTTAAGAGATATGCAAATATTTTCAATGGATTCTTGTTCAGGGCGTCGTTGACTATGACCGAGTACAATTTCAAGACATTCCAACATACTTGGAATGTCCAAGTGCATGGATCGCTTTTCGGATTTTCAAAAATTCATTAAAAATATTCTTCAAGAGATATGCAAATATATTCAACGGATTCTTGTTCAGGGCATGCTTGACTATGACTGTGTACAATTTCAAGACATTCCAAGATACTTTTGGGGTCTTTTTTGACGAAAAAGTTAAGTCACTGCCTAAGTGCATGGATCGCTTTCCTGATTTTCAGAAATTCTTTAAAAATATTCCTTAAACGATATGCAAATATTTTCAACGGATTCTTGTTCAGGGCGTCGTTGACTATGACTGAGTACAATTTCAAGACATTCCAACATACTTGGAATTTCCAAGTGCATGGATCGCTTTCCTGATTTTCAAAAGTTCATTAAAAATATTCTTCAAGAGATATGCAAATATATTCAACGGATTCTTGTTCAGGGCATGCTTGACTATGACTGTGTACAATTTCAAGACATTCCAGGATACTTTTGGGGTCTTTTTTGAATAAAAAGTTAAGTCACTGCCTAAGTGCACAGACTTTCCTCATTTTCAAAAATTCATTAAAAATATTCCTTAAGAGATATGCAAATATTTTCAATTGATTCTTGTTCAGGGCGTCGTTGACTATGACTGAGTACAATTTCAAGACATTCCAACATACTTGGAATGTCCAAGTGCATGGATCGCTTTTCGGATTTTCAAAAATTCATTAAAAATATTCTTCAAGAGATATGCAAATATATTCAACGGATTCTTGTTCAGGGCATGCTTGACTATGACTGTGTACAATTTCAAGACATTCCAAGATACTTTTGGGGTCTTTTTTGACAAAAAAGTTAAGTCACTGCCTAAGTGCATGGATCGCTTTTCTGATTTTCAAAAATTCATTAAAAATATTCCTTAAGCGATATGCAAATATTTTCAACGGATTCTTGTTCAGGGCGTCGTTGACTATGACTGAGTACAATTTCAAAACATTCCAACATACTTGGAATGTCCAAGTGCATGGATCGCTTTCCTGATTTTCAAAAATTCATTAAAAATATTCTTCAAGAGATATGCAAATATATTCAACGGATTCTTGTTCAGGGCATGCTTGACTATGACTGTGTACAATTTCAAGACATTCCAAGATACTTTTGGGGTCTTTTTTGACGAAAAAGTTAAGTCACTGCCTAAGTGCATGGATCGCTTTCCTGATTTTCAGAAATTCTTTAAAAATATTCCTTAAACGATATGCAAATATTTTCAACGGATTCTTGTTCAGGGCGTCGTTGACTATGACTGAGTACAATTTCAAGACATTCCAACATACTTGGAATGTCCAAGTGCATGGATCGCTTTCCTGATTTTCAAAAGTTCATTAAAAATATTCTTCAAGAGATATGCAAATATATTCAACGGATTCTTGTTCAGGGCATGCTTGACTATGACTGTGTACAATTTCAAGACATTCCAAGATACTTTTGGGGTCTTTTTTGACGAAAAAGTTAAGTCACTGCCTAAGTGCATGGATCGCTTTCCTGATTTTCAGAAATTCTTTAAAAATATTCCTTAAACGATATGCAAATATTTGCAACGGATTCTTGTTCAGGGCGTCGTTGACTATGACTGAGTACAATTTCAAGACATTCCAACATACTTGGAATGTCCAAGTGCATGGATCGCTTTCCTGATTTTCAAAAGTTCATTAAAAATATTCTTCAAGAGATATGCAAATATATTCAACGGATTCTTGTTCAGGGCATGCTTGACTATGACTGTGTACAATTTCAAGACATTCCAAGATACTTTTGGGGTCTTTTTTGAATAAAAAGTTAAGTCACTGCCTAAGTGCACAGACTTTCCTCATTTTCAAAAATTCATTAAAAATATTCCTTAAGAGATATGCAAATATTTTCAATTGATTCTTGTTCAGGGCGTCGTTGACTATGACTGAGTACAATTTCAAGACATTCCAACATACTTGGAATGTCCAAGTGCATGGATCGCTTTTCGGATTTTCAAAAATTCATTAAAAATATTCTTCAAGAGATATGCAAATATATTCAACGGATTCTTGTTCAGGGCATGCTTGACTATGACTGTGTACAATTTCAAGACATTCCAAGATACTTTTGGGGTCTTTTTTGACAAAAAAGTTAAGTCACTGCCTAAGTGCATGGATCGCTTTCCTGATTTTCAAAAATTCATTAAAAATATTCCTTAAGCGATATGCAAATATTTTCAAGGGATTCTTGTTCAGGGCGTCGTTGACTATGACTGAGTACAATTTCAAGACATTCCAACATACTTGGAATGTCCAAGTGCATGGATCGCTTTCCTGATTTTCAAAAGTTCATTAAAAATATTCTTCAAGAGATATGCAAATATATTCAACGGATTCTTGTTCAGGGCATGCTTGACTATGACTGTGTACAATTTCAAGACATTCCAAGATACCTTTGGGGTCTTTTTTGGATAAAAAGTTAAGTCACTGCCTAAGTGCACAGACTTTCATCATTTTCAAAAATTCATTAAAAATATTCCTTAAGAGATATGCAAATATTTTCAATGGATTCTTGTTCAGGGCGTCGTTGACTATGACCGAGTACAATTTCAAGACATTCCAACATACTTGGAATGTCCAAGTGCATGGATCGCTTTTCGGATTTTCAAAAATTCATTAAAAATATTCTTCAGGAGATATGCAAATATATTCAACGGATTCTTGTTCAGGGCATGCTTGACTATGACTGTGTACAATTTCAAGACATTCCAAGATACTTTTGGGGTCTTTTTTGACGAAAAAGTTAAGTCACTGCCTAAGTGCATGGATCGCTTTCCTGATTTTCAGAAATTCTTTAAAAATATTCCTTAAACGATATGCAAATATTTTCAACGGATTCTTGTTCAGGGCGTCGTTGACTATGACTGAGTACAATTTCAAGACATTCCAACATACTTGGAATTTCCAAGTGCATGGATCGCTTTCCTGATTTTCAAAAGTTCATTAAAAATATTCTTCAAGAGATATGCAAATATATTCAACGGATTCTTGTTCAGGGCATGCTTGACTATGACTGTGTACAATTTCAAGACATTCCAGGATACTTTTGGGGTCTTTTTTGAATAAAAAGTTAAGTCACTGCCTAAGTGCACAGACTTTCCTCATTTTCAAAAATTCATTAAAAATATTCCTTAAGAGATATGCAAATATTTTCAATTGATTCTTGTTCAGGGCGTCGTTGACTATGACTGAGTACAATTTCAAGACATTCCAACATACTTGGAATGTCCAAGTGCATGGATCGCTTTTCGGATTTTCAAAAATTCATTAAAAATATTCTTCAAGAGATATGCAAATATATTCAACGGATTCTTGTTCAGGGCATGCTTGACTATGACTGTGTACAATTTCAAGACATTCCAAGATACTTTTGGGGTCTTTTTTGACAAAAAAGTTAAGTCACTGCCTAAGTGCATGGATCGCTTTCCTGATTTTCAGAAATTCTTTAAAAATATTCCTTAAACGATATGCAAATATTTTCAACGGATTCTTGTTCAGGGCGTCGTTGACTATGACTGAGTACAATTTCAAGACATTCCAACATACTTGGAATGTCCAAGTGCATGGATCGCTTTCCTGATTTTCAAAAGTTCATTAAAAATATTCTTCAAGAGATATGCAAATATATTCAACGGATTCTTGTTCAGGGCATGCTTGACTATGACTGTGTACAATTTCAAGACATTCCAAGATACTTTTGGGGTCTTTTTTGAATAAAAAGTTAAGTCACTGCCTAAGTGCACAGACTTTCCTCATTTTCAAAAATTCATTAAAAATATTCCTTAAGAGATATGCAAATATTTTCAATTGATTCTTGTTCAGGGCGTCGTTGACTATGACTGAGTACAATTTCAAGACATTCCAACATACTTGGAATGTCCAAGTGCATGGATCGCTTTTCGGATTTTCAAAAATTCATTAAAAATATTCTTCAAGAGATATGCAAATATATTCAACGGATTCTTGTTCAGGGCATGCTTGACTATGACTGTGTACAATTTCAAGACATTCCAAGATACTTTTGGGGTCTTTTTTGACGAAAAAGTTAAGTCACTGCCTGATTTTCAGAAATTCTTTAAAAATATTCCTTAAACGATATGCAAATATTTTCAATGGATTCTTGTTCAGGGCGTCGTTGACTATGACCGAGTACAATTTCAAGACATTCCAACATACTTGGAATGTCCAAGTGCATGGATCGCTTTTCGGATTTTCAAAAATTCATTAAAAATATTCTTCAAGAGATATGCAAATATATTCAACGGATTCTTGTTCAGGGCATGCTTGACTATGACTGTGTACAATTTCAAGACATTCCAAGATACTTTTGCGGTCTTTTTTGACGAAAAAGTTAAGTCACTGCCTAAGTGCATGGATCGCTTTCCTGATTTTCAGAAATTCTTTAAAAATATTTCTTAAACGATATGCAAATATTTTCAACGGATTCTTGTTCAGGGCGTCGTTGACTATGACTGAGTACAATTTCAAGACATTCCAACATACTTGGAATTTCCAAGTGCATGGATCGCTTTCCTGATTTTCAAAAGTTCATTAAAAATATTCTTCAAGAGATATGCAAATATATTCAACGGATTCTTGTTCAGGGCATGCTTGACTATGACTGTGTACAATTTCAAGACATTCCAGGATACTTTTGGGGTCTTTTTTGAATAAAAAGTTAAGTCACTGCCTAAGTGCACAGACTTTCCTCATTTTCAAAAATTCATTAAAAATATTCCTTAAGAGATATGCAAATATTTTCAATTGATTCTTGTTCAGGGCGTCGTTGACTATGACCGAGTACAATTTCAAGACATTCCAACATACTTGGAATGTCCAAGTGCATGGATCGCTTTTCGGATTTTCAAAAATTCATTAAAAATATTCTTCAAGAGATATGCAAATATATTCAACGGATTCTTGTTCAGGGCATGCTTGACTATGACTGTGTACAATTTCAAGACATTCCAAGATACTTTTGGGGTCTTTTTTGACAAAAAAGTTAAGTCACTGCCTAAGTGCATGGATCGCTTTTCTGATTTTCAAAAATTCATTAAAAATATTCCTTAAGCGATATGCAAATATTTTCAACGGATTCTTGTTCAGGGCGTCGTTGACTATGACTGAGTACAATTTCAAAACATTCCAACATACTTGGAATGTCCAAGTGCATGGATCGCTTTCCTGATTTTCAAAAATTCATTAAAAATATTCTTCAAGAGATATGCAAATATATTCAACGGATTCTTGTTCAGGGCATGCTTGACTATGACTGTGTACAATTTCAAGACATTCCAAGATACTTTTGGGGTCTTTTTTGACGAAAAAGTTAAGTCACTGCCTAAGTGCATGGATCGCTTTCCTGATTTTCAGAAATTCTTTAAAAATATTCCTTAAACGATATGCAAATATTTTCAACGGATTCTTGTTCAGGGCGTCGTTGACTATGACTGAGTACAATTTCAAGACATTCCAACATACTTGGAATGTCCAAGTGCATGGATCGCTTTCCTGATTTTCAAAAGTTCATTAAAAATATTCTTCAAGAGATATGCAAATATATTCAACGGATTCTTGTTCAGGGCATGCTTGACTATGACTGTGTACAATTTCAAGACATTCCAAGATACTTTTGGGGTCTTTTTTGAATAAAAAGTTAAGTCACTGCCTAAGTGCACAGACTTTCCTCATTTTCAAAAATTCATTAAAAATATTCCTTAAGAGATATGCAAATATTTTCAATTGATTCTTGTTCAGGGCGTCGTTGACTATGACTGAGTACAATTTCAAGACATTCCAACATACTTGGAATGTCCAAGTGCATGGATCGCTTTTCGGATTTTCAAAAATTCATTAAAAATATTCTTCAAGAGATATGCAAATATATTCAACGGATTCTTGTTCAGGGCATGCTTGACTATGACTGTGTACAATTTCAAGACATTCCAAGATACTTTTGGGGTCTTTTTTGACAAAAAAGTTAAGTCACTGCCTAAGTGCATGGATCGCTTTCCTGATTTTCAAAAATTCATTAAAAATATTCCTTAAGCGATATGCAAATATTTTCAACGGATTCTTGTTCAGGGCGTCGTTGACTATGACTGAGTACAATTTCAAGACATTCCAACATACTTGGAATGTCCAAGTGCATGGATCGCTTTCCTGATTTTCAAAAGTTCATTAAAAATATTCTTCAAGAGATATGCAAATATATTCAACGGATTCTTGTTCAGGGCATGCTTGACTATGACTGTGTACAATTTCAAGACATTCCAAGATACTTTTGGGGTCTTTTTTGAATAAAAAGTTAAGTCACTGCCTAAGTGCACAGACTTTCCTCATTTTCAAAAATTCATTAAAAATATTCCTTAAGAGATATGCAAATATTTTCAATGGATTCTTGTTCAGGGCGTTGTTGACTATGACTGAGTACAATTTCAAGACATTCCAACATACTTGGAATGTCCAAGTGCATGGATCGCTTTCCGGATTTTCAAAAATTCATTAAAAATATTCTTCAAGAGATATGCAAATATATTCAACGGATTCTTGTTCAGGGCATGCTTGACTATGACTGTGTGCAATTTCAAGACATTCCAAGATACTTTTGGGGTCTTTTTTGACAAAAAAGTTAAGTCACTGCCTAAGTGCATGGATCGCTTTTCTGATTTTCAAAAATTCATTAAAAATATTCCTTAAGCGATATGCAAATATTTTCAACGGATTCTTGTTCAGGGCGTCGTTGACTATGACTGAGTACAATTTCAAAACATTCCAACATACTTGGAATGTCCAAGTGCATGGATCGCTTTCCTGATTTTCAAAAGTTCATTAAAAATATTCTTCAAGAGATATGCAAATATATTCAACGGATTCTTGTTCAGGGCATGCTTGACTATGACTGTGTACAATTTCAAGACATTCCAAGATACTTTTGGGGTCTTTTTTGACAAAAAAGTTAAGTCACTGCCTAAGTGCATGGATCGCTTTCCTGATTTTCAAAAATTCATTAAAAATATTCCTTAAGCGATATGCAAATATTTTCAACGGATTCTTGTTCAGGGCGTCGTTGACTATGACTGAGTACAATTTCAAGACATTCCAACATACTTGGAATGTCCAAGTGCATGGATCGCTTTCCTGATTTTCAAAAGTTCATTAAAAATATTCTTCAAGAGATATGCAAATATATTCAACGGATTCTTGTTCAGGGCATGCTTGACTATGACTGTGTACAATTTCAAGACATTCCAAGATACTTTTGGGGTCTTTTTTGAATAAAAAGTTAAGTCACTGCCTAAGTGCACAGACTTTCCTCATTTTCAAAAATTCATTAAAAATATTCCTTAAGAGATATGCAAATATTTTCAATGGATTCTTGTTCAGGGCGTTGTTGACTATGACTGAGTACAATTTCAAGACATTCCAACATACTTGGAATGTCCAAGTGCATGGATCGCTTTCCGGATTTTCAAAAATTCATTAAAAATATTCTTCAAGAGATATGCAAATATATTCAACGGATTCTTGTTCAGGGCATGCTTGACTATGACTGTGTGCAATTTCAAGACATTCCAAGATACTTTTGGGGTCTTTTTTGACAAAAAAGTTAAGTCACTGCCTAAGTGCATGGATCGCTTTTCTGATTTTCAAAAATTCATTAAAAATATTCCTTAAGCGATATGCAAATATTTTCAACGGATTCTTGTTCAGGGCGTCGTTGACTATGACTGAGTACAATTTCAAAACATTCCAACATACTTGGAATGTCCAAGTGCATGGATCGCTTTCCTGATTTTCAAAAGTTCATTAAAAATATTCTTCAAGAGATATGCAAATATATTCAACGGATTCTTGTTCAGGGCATGCTTGACTATGACTGTGTACAATTTCAAGACATTCCAAGATACTTTTGGGGTCTTTTTTGAATAAAAAGTTAAGTCACTGCCTAAGTGCACAGACTTTCCTCATTTTCAAAAATTCATTAAAAATATTCCTTAAGAGATATGCAAATATTTTCAATGGATTCTTGTTCAGGGCGTTGTTGACTATGACTGAGTACAATTTCAAGACATTCCAACATACTTGGAATGTCCAAGTGCATGGATCGCTTTCCGGATTTTCAAAAATTCATTAAAAATATTCTTCAAGAGATATGCAAATATATTCAACGGATTCTTGTTCAGGGCATGCTTGACTATGACTGTGTGCAATTTCAAGACATTCCAAGATACTTTTGGGGTCTTTTTTGACGAAAAAGTTAAGTCACTGCCTAAGTGCATGGATCGCTTTCCTGATTTTCAGAAATTCTTTAAAAATATTCCTTAAACGATATGCAAATATTTTCAACGGATTCTTGTTCAGGGCGTCGTTGACTATGACTGAGTACAATTTCAAGACATTCCAACATACTTGGAATGTCCAAGTGCATGGATCGCTTTCCTGATTTTCAAAAGTTCATTAAAAATATTCTTCAAGAGATATGCAAATATATTCAACGGATTCTTGTTCAGGGCATGCTTGACTATGACTGTGTACAATTTCAAGACATTCCAAGATACTTTTGGGGTCTTTTTTGAATAAAAAGTTAAGTCACTGCCTAAGTGCACAGACTTTCCTCATTTTCAAAAATTCATTAAAAATATTCCTTAAGAGATATGCAAATATTTTCAATTGATTCTTGTTCAGGGCGTCGTTGACTATGACTGAGTACAATTTAAAGACATTCCAACATACTTGGAATGTCCAAGTGCATGGATCGCTTTTCGGATTTTCAAAAATTCATTAAAAATATTCTTCAAGAGATATGCAAATATATTCAACGGATTCTTGTTCAGGGCATGCTTGACTATGACTGTGTACAATTTCAAGACATTCCAAGATACTTTTGGGGTCTTTTTTGACAAAAAAGTTAAGTCACTGCCTAAGTGCATGGATCGCTTTCCTGATTTTCAAAAATTCATTAAAAATATTCCTTAAGCGATATGCAAATATTTTCAAGGGATTCTTGTTCAGGGCGTCGTTGACTATGACTGAGTACAATTTCAAGACATTCCAACATACTTGGAATGTCCAAGTGCATGGATCGCTTTCCTGATTTTCAAAAGTTCATTAAAAATATTCTTCAAGAGATATGCAAATATATTCAACGGATTCTTGTTCAGGGCATGCTTGACTATGACTGTGTACAATTTCAAGACATTCCAAGATACCTTTGGGGTCTTTTTTGGATAAAAAGTTAAGTCACTGCCTAAGTGCACAGACTTTCATCATTTTCAAAAATTCATTAAAAATATTCCTTAAGAGATATGCAAATATTTTCAATGGATTCTTGTTCAGGGCGTCGTTGACTATGACCGAGTACAATTTCAAGACATTCCAACATACTTGGAATGTCCAAGTGCATGGATCGCTTTTCGGATTTTCAAAAATTCATTAAAAATATTCTTCAAGAGATATGCAAATATATTCAACGGATTCTTGTTCAGGGCATGCTTGACTATGACTGTGTACAATTTCAAGACATTCCAAGATACTTTTGGGGTCTTTTTTGACGAAAAAGTTAAGTCACTGCCTAAGTGCATGGATCGCTTTCCTGATTTTCAGAAATTCTTTAAAAATATTCCTTAAACGATATGCAAATATTTTCAACGGATTCTTGTTCAGGGCGTCGTTGACTATGACTGAGTACAATTTCAAGACATTCCAACATACTTGGAATTTCCAAGTGCATGGATCGCTTTCCTGATTTTCAAAAGTTCATTAAAAATATTCTTCAAGAGATATGCAAATATATTCAACGGATTCTTGTTCAGGGCATGCTTGACTATGACTGTGTACAATTTCAAGACATTCCAGGATACTTTTGGGGTCTTTTTGAATAAAAAGTTAAGTCACTGCCTAAGTGCACAGACTTTCCTCATTTTCAAAAATTCATTAAAAATATTCCTTAAGAGATATGCCAATATTTTCAATTGATTCTTGTTCAGGGCGTCGTTGACTATGACTGAGTACAATTTCAAGACATTCCAACATACTTGGAATGTCCAAGTGCATGGATCGCTTTTCGGATTTTCAAAAATTCATTAAAAATATTCTTCAAGAGATATGCAAATATATTCAACGGATTCTTGTTCAGGGCATGCTTGACTATGACTGTGTACAATTTCAAGACATTCCAAGATACTTTTGGGGTCTTTTTTGACAAAAAAGTTAAGTCACTGCCTAAGTGCATGGATCGCTTTTCTGATTTTCAAAAATTCATTAAAAATATTCCTTAAGCGATATGCAAATATTTTCAACGGATTCTTGTTCAGGGCGTCGTTGACTATGACTGAGTACAATTTCAAAACATTCCAACATACTTGGAATGTCCAAGTGCATGGATCGCTTTCCTGATTTTCAAAAGTTCATTAAAAATATTCTTCAAGAGATATGCAAATATATTCAACGGATTCTTGTTCAGGGCATGCTTGACTATGACTGTGTACAATTTCAAGACATTCCAAGATACTTTTGGGGTCTTTTTGAATAAAAAGTTAAGTCACTGCCTAAGTGCACAGACTTTCCTCATTTTCAAAAATTCATTAAAAATATTCCTTAAGAGATATGCAAATATTTTCAATGGATTCTTGTTCAGGGCGTTGTTGACTATGACTGAGTACAATTTCAAGACATTCCAACATACTTGGAATGTCCAAGTGCATGGATCGCTTTCCGGATTTTCAAAAATTCATTAAAAATATTCTTCAAGAGATATGCAAATATATTCAACGGATTCTTGTTCAGGGCATGCTTGACTATGACTGTGTACAATTTCAAGACATTCCAAGATACTTTTGGGGTCTTTTTTGACGAAAAAGTTAAGTCACTGCCTAAGTGCATGGATCGCTTTCCTGATTTTCAAAAATTCATTAAAAATATTCCTTAAGCGATATGCAAATATTTTCAACGGATTCTTGTTCAGGGCGTCGTTGACTATGACTGAGTACAATTTCAAGACATTCCAACATACTTGGAATGTCCAAGTGCATGGATCGCTTTCCTGATTTTCAAAAGTTCATTAAAAATATTCTTCAAGAGATATGCAAATATATTCAACGGATTCTTGTTCAGGGCATGCTTGACTATGACTGTGTACAATTTCAAGACATTCCAAGATACTTTTGGGGTCTTTTTTGAATAAAAAGTTAAGTCACTGCCTAAGTGCACAGACTTTCCTCATTTTCAAAAATTCATTAAAAATATTCCTTAAGAGATATGCAAATATTTTCAATGGATTCTTGTTCAGGGCGTTGTTGACTATGACTGAGTACAATTTCAAGACATTCCAACATACTTGGAATGTCCAAGTGCATGGATCGCTTTCCGGATTTTCAAAAATTCATTAAAAATATTCTTCAAGAGATATGCAAATATATTCAACGGATTCTTGTTCAGGGCATGCTTGACTATGACTGTGTACAATTTCAAGACATTCCAAGATACTTTTGGGGTCTTTTTTGACGAAAAAGTTAAGTCACTGCCTAAGTGCATGGATCGCTTTCCTGATTTTCAGAAATTCTTTAAAAATATTCCTTAAACGATATGCAAATATTTTCAACGGATTCTTGTTCAGGGCGTCGTTGACTATGACTGAGTACAATTTCAAGACATTCCAACATACTTGGAATGTCCAAGTGCATGGATCGCTATCCTGATTTTCAAAAGTTCATTAAAAATATTCTTCAAGAGATATGCAAATATATTCAACGGATTCTTGTTCAGGGCATGCTTGACTATGACTGTGTACAATTTCAAGACATTCCAAGATACTTTTGGGGTCTTTTTTGAATAAAAAGTTAAGTCACTGCCTAAGTGCACAGACTTTCATCATTTTCAAAAATTCATTAAAAATATTCCTTAAGAGATATGCAAATATTTTCAATTGATTCTTGTTCAGGGCGTCGTTGACTATGACTGAGTACAATTTCAAGACATTCCAACATACTTGGAATGTCCAAGTGCATGGATCGCTTTCCTGATTTTCAAAAATTCATTAAAAATATTGCTTAAGCGATATGCAAATATTTTCAATTGATTCTTGTTCAGGGCGTCGTTGACTATGACTGAGTACAATTTCAAGACATTCCAACATACTTGGAATGTCCAAGTGCATGGATCGCTTTTTCGGATTTTCAAAAATTCATTTAAAATATTCTTCAAGAGATATGCAAATATATTCAACGGATTCTTGTTCAGGGCATGCTTGACTATGACTGTGTACAATTTCAAGACATTCCAAGATACTTTTGGGGTCTTTTTTGACAAAAAAGTTAAGTCACTGCCTAAGTGCATGGATCGCTTTCCTGATTTTCAAAAATTCATTAAAAATATTCCTTAAGCGATATGCAAATATTTTCAACGGATTCTTGTTCAGGGCGTCGTTGACTATGACTGAGTACAATTTCAAGACATTCCAACATACTTGGAATGTCCAAGTGCATGGATCGCTTTTCGGATTTTCAAAAATTCATTAAAAATATTCTTCAAGAGATATGCAAATATATTCAACGGATTCTTGTTCAGGGCATGCTTGACTATGACTGTGTACAATTTCAAGACATTCCAAGATACTTTTGGGGTCTTTTTTGAATAAAAAGTTAAGTCACTGCCTAAGTGCACAGACTTTCCTCATTTTCAAAAATTCATTAAAAATATTCCTTAAGAGATATGCAAATATTTTCAATGGATTCTTGTTCAGGGCGTTGTTGACTATGACTGAGTACAATTTCAAGACATTCCAACATACTTGGAATGTCCAAGTGCATGGATCGCTTTCCGGATTTTCAAAAATTCATTAAAAATATTCTTCAAGAGATATGCAAATATATTCAACGGATTCTTGTTCAGGGCATGCTTGACTATGACTGTGTACAATTTCAAGACATTCCAAGATACTTTTGGGGTCTTTTTTGACGAAAAAGTTAAGTCACTGCCTAAGTGCATGGATCGCTTTCCTGATTTTCAGAAATTCTTTAAAAATATTCCTTAAACGATATGCAAATATTTTCAACGGATTCTTGTTCAGGGCGTCGTTGACTATGACTGAGTACAATTTCAAGACATTCCAACATACTTGGAATGTCCAAGTGCATGGATCGCTATCCTGATTTTCAAAAGTTCATTAAAAATATTCTTCAAGAGATATGCAAATATATTCAACGGATTCTTGTTCAGGGCATGCTTGACTATGACTGTGTACAATTTCAAGACATTCCAAGATACTTTTGGGGTCTTTTTTGAATAAAAAGTTAAGTCACTGCCTAAGTGCACAGACTTTCATCATTTTCAAAAATTCATTAAAAATATTCCTTAAGAGATATGCAAATATTTTCAATTGATTCTTGTTCAGGGCGTCGTTGACTATGACTGAGTACAATTTCAAGACATTCCAACATACTTGGAATGTCCAAGTGCATGGATCGCTTTTCGGATTTTCAAAAATTCATTAAAAATATTCTTCAAGAGATATGCAAATATATTCAACGGATTCTTGTTCAGGGCATGCTTGACTATGACTGTGTACAATTTCAAGACATTCCAAGATACTTTTGGGGTCTTTTTTGAATAAAAAGTTAAGTCACTGCCTAAGTGCATGGATCGCTTTCCTGATTTTCAAAAATTCATTAAAAATATTCCTTAAGCGATATGCAAATATTTTCAACGGATTCTTGTTCAGGGCGTCGTTGACTATGACTGAGTACAATTTCAAGACATTCCAACATACTTGGAATGTCCAAGTGCATGGATCGCTTTTCGGATTTTCAAAAATTCATTTAAAATATTCTTCAAGAGATATGCAAATATATTCAACGGATTCTTGTTCAGGGCATGCTTGACTATGACTGTGTACAATTTCAAGACATTCCAAGATACTTTTGGGGTCTTTTTTGACAAAAAAGTTAAGTCACTGCCTAAGTGCATGGATCGCTTTCCTGATTTTCAAAAATTCATTAAAAATATTCCTTAAGCGATATGCAAATATTTTCAACAAATTCTTGTTCAGGGCGTCGTTGACTATGACTGAGTACAATTTCAAGACATTCCAACATACTTGGAATGTCCAAGTGCATGGATCGCTTTTCGGATTTTCAAAAATTCATTAAAAATATTCTTCAAGAGATATGCAAATATATTCAACGGATTCTTGTTCAGGGCATGCTTGACTATGACTGTGTACAATTTCAAGACATTCCAAGATACTTTTGGGGTCTTTTTTGACGAAAAAGTTAAGTCACTGCCTAAGTGCATGGATCGCTTTCCTGATTTTCAAAAATTCATTAAAAATATTCCTTAAGCGATATGCAAATATTTTCAATGGATTCTTGTTCAGGGCGTCGTTGACTATGACTGAGTACAATTTCAAGACATTCCAACATACTTGGAATGTCCAAGTGCATGGATCGCTTTCCTGATTTTCAAAAGTTCATTAAAAATATTCTTCAAGAGATATGCAAATATATTCAACGGATTCTTGTTCAGGGCATGCTTAACTATGACTGTGTACAATTTCAAGACATTCCAAGATACTTTTGGGGTCTTTTTTGAATAAAAAGTTAAGTCACTGCCTAAGTGCACAGACTTTCCTCATTTTCAAAAATTCATTAAAAATATTCCTTAAGAGATATGCAAATATTTTCAATTGATTCTTGTTCAGGGCGTCGTTGACTATGACTGAGTACAATTTCAAGACATTCCAACATACTTGGAATGTCCAAGTGCATGGATCGCTTTTCGGATTTTCATAAATTCATTAAAAATATTCTTCAAGAGATATGCAAATATATTCAACGGATTCTTGTTCAGGGCATGCTTGACTATGACTGTGTACAATTTCAAGACATTCCAATTTACTTTTGGGGTTTTTTTTGAAAAAAAAGTCAAGTCACTAAGTGCATCAGGGCAAATGGATCGTTTCCTTCGTCTCACCTGATATCCTGCTGTGTGATCCACGGTGTCCAAACGTTTGTTTCCAGCGACTGGACGACATGGATGAACTCCTGCAGCTTTAATTCTTTAAAAACAACCCAAAAACATCAAAAGTTAAGTCACTGCCTTAGTGCATGGATCGCTTTCCTGATTTTCAAAAATTCATTAAAAATATTCCTCAAGAGATATGCAAATATATTCAACGGATTCTTGTTCAGGGCATGCTTGACTATGACTGTGTACAATTTCAAGACATTCCAAGATACTTTTGGGGTCTTTTTTGACGAAAAAGTTAAGTCACTGCCTAAGTGCATGGATCGCTTTCCTGATTTTCAAAAATTCATTAAAAATATTCCTTAAGCGATATGCAAATATTTTCAATGGATTCTTGTTCAGGGCGTCGTTGACTATGACTGAGTACAATTTCAAGACATTCCAACATACTTGGAATGTCCAAGTGCATGGATCGCTTTCCTGATTTTCAAAAGTTCATTAAAAATATTCTTCAAGAGATATGCAAATATATTCAACGGATTCTTGTTCAGGGCATGCTTAACTATGACTGTGTACAATTTCAAGACATTCCAAGATACTTTTGGGGTCTTTTTTGAATAAAAAGTTAAGTCACTGCCTAAGTGCACAGACTTTCCTCATTTTCAAAAATTCATTAAAAATATTCCTTAAGAGATATGCAAATATTTTCAATTGATTCTTGTTCAGGGCGTCGTTGACTATGACTGAGTACAATTTCAAGACATTCCAACATACTTGGAATGTCCAAGTGCATGGATCGCTTTTCGGATTTTCATAAATTCATTAAAAATATTCTTCAAGAGATATGCAAATATATTCAACGGATTCTTGTTCAGGGCATGCTTGACTATGACTGTGTACAATTTCAAGACATTCCAATTTACTTTTGGGGTTTTTTTTGAAAAAAAAGTCAAGTCACTAAGTGCATCAGGGCAAATGGATCGTTTCCTTCGTCTCACCTGATATCCTGCTGTGTGATCCACGGTGTCCAAACGTTTGTTTCCAGCGACTGGACGACATGGATGAACTCCTGCAGCTTTAATTCTTTAAAAACAACCCAAAAACATCAAAAGTTAAGTCACTGCCTTAGTGCATGGATCGCTTTCCTGATTTTCAAAAATTCATTAAAAATATTCCTCAAGAGATATGCAAATATATTCAACGGATTCTTGTTCAGGGCATGCTTGACTATGACTGTGTACAATTTCAAGACATTCCAAGATACTTTTGGGGTCTTTTTTGACGAAAAAGTTAAGTCACTGCCTAAGTGCATGGATCGCTTTCCTGATTTTCAAAAATTCATTAAAAATATTCCTTAAGCGATATGCAAATATTTTCAACGGATTCTTGTTCAGGGCGTCGTTGACTATGACTGAGTACAATTTCAAGACATTCCAACATACTTGGAATGTCCAAGTGCATGGATCGCTTTCCGGATTTTCAAAAATTCATTAAAAATATTCTTCAAGAGATATGCAAATATATTCAACGGATTCTTATTCAGGGCATGCTTGACTATGACTGTGTACAATTTCAAGACATTCCAATTTACTTTTGGGGTTTTTTTTGAAAAAAAAGTCAAGTCACTAAGTGCATCAGGGCAAATGGATCATTTCCTTCGTCTCACCTGATATCCTGCTGTGTGATCCACGGTGTCCAAACGTTTGTTTCCAGCGACTGGGCGACATGGATGAACTCCTGCAGCTTTAATGCTTTGAAAACAAACCAAAAACATCAAAAGTTAAGTCACTGCCTAAGTGCATGGATCGCTTTCCTAATTTTCAAAAATTCATTAAAAATATTCCTTAAGAGATATGCAAATATTTTCAATTGATTCTTGTTCAGGGCGTCGTTGACTATGACTGAGTACAATTTCAAGACATTCCAACATACTTGGAATGTCCAAGTGCATGGATCGCTTTTCGGATTTTCAAAAATTCATTAAAAATATTCTTCAAAAGATATGCAAATATATTCAACGGATTCTTGTTCAGGGCATGCTTGACTATGACTGTGTACAATTTCAAGACATTCCAAGATACTTTTGGGGTCTTTTTTGAATAAAAAGTTAAGTCACTGCCTAAGTGCATGGATCGCTTTCCTGATTTTCAAAAAATCATTTAAAATATTCCTTAAGCGATATGCAAATATTTTCAACGGATTCTTGTTCAGGGCGTCGTTGACTATGACTGAGTACAATTTCAAAACATTCCAACATACTTGGAATGTCCAAGTGCATGGATCGCTTTCCTGATTTTCAAAAGTTCATTAAAAATATTCTTCAAGAGATATGCAAATATATTCAACGGATTCTTGTTCAGGGCATGCTTGACTATGACTGTGTACAATTTCAAGACATTCCAAGATACTTTTGGGGTCTTTTTTGAATAAAAAGTTAAGTCACTGCCTAAGTGCACAGACTTTCCTCATTTTCAAAAATTCATTAAAAATATTCCTTAAGAGATATGCAAATATTTTCAATTGATTCTTGTTCAGGGCGTCGTTGACTATGACTGAGTACAATTTCAAGACATTCCAACATACTTGGAATGTCCAAGTGCATGGATCGCTTTTCGGATTTTCAAAAATTCATTAAAAATATTCTTCAAGAGATATGCAAATATATTCAACGGATTCTTGTTCAGGGCATGCTTGACTATGACTGTGTACAATTTCAAGACATTCCAAGATACTTTTGGGGTCTTTTTTGACAAAAAAGTTAAGTCACTGCCTAAGTGCATGGATCGCTTTCCTGATTTTAAAAAATTTATTAAAAATATTCCTTAAGCGATATGCAAATATTTTCAACGGATTCTTGTTCAGGGCGTCGTTGACTATGACTGAGTACAATTTCAAGACATTCCAACATACTTGGAATGTCCAAGTGCATGGATCGCTTTCCTGATTTTCAAAAGTTCATTAAAAATATTCTTCAAGAGATATGCAAATATATTCAACGGATTCTTGTTCAGGGCATGCTTGACTATGACTGTGTACAATTTCAAGACATTCCAAGATACCTTTGGGGTCTTTTTTGAATAAAAAGTTAAGTCACTGCCTAAGTGCACAGACTTTCATCATTTTCAAAAATTCATTAAAAATATTCCTTAAGAGATATGCAAATATTTTCAATGGATTCTTGTTCAGGGCGTCGTTGACTATGATCGAGTACAATTTCAAGACATTCCAACATACTTGGAATGTCCAAGTGCATGGATCGCTTTCCGGATTTTCAAAAATTCATTAAAAATATTCTTCAAGAGATATGCAAATATATTCAACGGATTCTTGTTCAGGGCATTCTTGACTATGACTGTGTACAATTTCAAGACATTCCAAGATACTTTTGGGGTCTTTTTTGACGAAAAAGTTAAGTCACTGCCTAAGTGCATGGATCGCTTTCCTGATTTTCAGAAATTCTTTAAAAATATTCCTTAAACGATACGCAAATATTTTCAACGGATTCTTGTTCAGGGCGTCGTTGACTATGACTGAGTACAATTTCAAGACATTCCAACATACTTGGAATGTCCAAGTGCATGGATCGCTTTCCTGATTTTCAAAAGTTCATTAAAAATATTCTTCAAGAGATATGCAAATATATTCAACGGATTCTTGTTCAGGGCATGCTTGACTATGACTGTGTACAATTTCAAGACATTCCAAGATACTTTTGGGGTCTTTTTTGACAAAAAAGTTAAGTCACTGCCTAAGTGCATGGATCGCTTTCCTGATTTTCAAAAATTCATTAGAAATATTCCTTAAGCGATATGCAAATATTTTCAACGGATTCTTGTTCAGGGCGTCGTTGACTATGACTGAGTACAATTTCAAGACATTCCAACATACTTGGAATGTCCAAGTGCATGGATCGCTTTCCTGATTTTCAAAAGTTCATTAAAAATATTCTTCAAGAGATATGCAAATATATTCAACGGATTCTTGTTCAGGGCATGCTTGACTATGACTGTGTACAATTTCAAGACATTCCAAGATACCTTTGGGGTCTTTTTTGAATAAAAAGTTAAGTCACTGCCTAAGTGCACAGACTTTCATCATTTTCAAAAATTCATTAAAAATATTCCTTAAGAGATATGCAAATATTTTCAATGGATTCTTGTTCAGGGCGTCGTTGACTATGACTGAGTACAATTTCAAGACATTCCAACATACTTGGAATGTCCAAGTGCATGGATCGCTTTCCGGATTTTCAAAAATTCATTAAAAATATTCTTCAAGAGATATGCAAATATATTCAACGGATTCTTGTTCAGGGCATGCTTGACTATGACTGTGTACAATTTCAAGACATTCCAAGATACTTTTGGGGTCTTTTTTGACGAAAAAGTTAAGTCACTGCCTAAGTGCATGGATCGCTTTCCTGATTTTCAAAAATTCATTAAAAATATTCCTTAAGCGATATGCAAATATTCTCAACGGATTCTTGTTCAGGGCGTCGTTGACTATGACCGAGTACAATTTCAAGACATTCCAACATACTTTGAATGTCCAAGTACATGGATCGCTTTCCTGATTTTCAAAAGTTCATTAAAAATATTCTTCAAGAGATATGCAAATATATTCAACGGATTCTTGTTCAGGGCATGCTTGACTATGACTGTGTACAATTTCAAGACATTCCAAGATACTTTTGGGGTCTTTTTTGAATAAAAAGTTAAGTCACTGCCTAAGTGCACAGACTTTCCTCATTTTCAAAAATTCATTAAAAATAGTCCTTAAGAGATATGCAAATATTTTCAATTGATTCTTGTTCAGAGCGTCGTTGACTATGACTGAGTACAATTTCAAGACATTCCAACATACTTGGAATGTCCAAGTGCATGGATCGCTTTTCGGATTTTCAAAAATTCATTAAAAATATTCTTCAAGAGATATGCAAATATATTCAACGGTTTCTTGTTCAGGGCATGCTTGACTATGACTGTGTACAATTTCAAGACATTCCAAGATACTTTTGGGGTCTTTTTTGACAAAAAAGTTAAGTCACTGCCTAAGTGCATGGATTGCTTTCCTGATTTTCAAAAATTCATTAAAAATATTCCTTAAGCGATATGCAAATATTTTCAACGGATTCTTGTTCAGGGCGTCGTTGACTATGACTGAGTACAATTTCAAAACATTCCAACATACTTGGAATGTCCAAGTGCATGGATCGCTTTTCGGATTTTCAAAAATTCATTAAAAATATTCTTCAAGAGATATGCAAATATATTCAACGGATTCTTGTTCAGGGCATGCTTGACTATGACTGTGTACAATTTCAAGACATTCCAAGATACTTTTGGGGTCTTTTTTGACAAAAAAGTTAAGTCACTGCCTAAGTGCATGGATCGCTTTCCTGATTTTCAAAAATTCATTAAAAATATTCCTTAAGCGATATGCAAATATTTTCAACGGATTCTTGTTCAGGGCGTCGTTGACTATGACTGAGTACAATTTCAAGACATTCCAACATACTTGGAATGTCCAAGTGCATGGATCGCTTTCCTGATTTTCAAAAGTTCATTAAAAATATTCTTCAAGAGATATGCAAATATATTCAACGGATTCTTGTTCAGGGCATGCTTGACTATGACTGTGTACAATTTCAAGACATTCCAAGATACTTTTGGGGTCTTTTTTGAATAAAAAGTTAAGTCACTGCCTAAGTGCACAGACTTTCCTCATTTTCAAAAATTCATTAAAAATATTCCTTAAGAGATATGCAAATATTTTCAATTGATTCTTGTTCAGGGCGTCGTTGACTATGACTGAGTACAATTTCAAGACATTCCAACATACTTGGAATGTCCAAGTGCATGGATCGCTTTTCGGATTTTCATAAATTCATTAAAAATATTCTTCAAGAGATATGCAAATATATTCAACGGATTCTTGTTCAGGGCATGCTTGACTATGACTGTGTACAATTTCAAGACATTCCAATTTACTTTTGGGGTTTTTTTAAAAAAAAAAGTCAAGTCACTAAGTGCATCAGGGCAAATGGATCGTTTCCTTCGTCTCACCTGATATCCTGCTGTGTGATCCACGGTGTCCAAACGTTTGTTTCCAGCGACTGGACGACATGGATGAACTCCTGCAGCTTTAATTCTTTAAAAACAACCCAAAAACATCAAAAGTTAAGTCACTGCCTAAGTGCATGGATCGCTTTCCTGATTTTCAAAAATTCATTAAAAATATTCCTCAAGAGATATGCAAATATATTCAACGGATTCTTGTTCAGGGCGTCGTTGACTATGACTGAGTACAATTTCAAGACATTCCAACATACTTGGAATGTCCAAGTGCATGGATCGCTTTTCGGATTTTCAAAAATTCATTAAAAATATTCTTCAAGAGATATGCAAATATATTCAACGGATTCTTGTTCAGGGCATGCTTGACTATGACTGTGTACAATTTCAAGACATTCCAAGATACTTTTGGGGTCTTTTTTGACAAAAAAGTTAAGTCACTGCCTAAGTGCATGGATCGCTTTTCTGATTTTCAAAATTTCATTAAAAATATTCCTTAAGCGATATGCAAATATTTTCAACGGATTCTTGTTCAGGGCGTCGTTGACTATGACTGAGTACAATTTCAAGACATTCCAACATACTTGGAATGTCCAAGTGCATGGATCGCTTTCCTGATTTTCAAAAGTTCATTAAAAATATTCTTCAAGAGATATGCAAATATATTCAACGGATTCTTATTCAGGGCATGCTTGACTATGACTGTGTACAATTTCAAGACATTCCAAGATACTTTTGGGGTCTTTTTTGAATAAAAAGTTAAGTCACTGCCTAAGTGCACAGACTTTCCTCATTTTCAAAAATTCATTAAAAATATTCCTTAAGAGATATGCAAATATTTTCAATTGATTCTTGTTCAGGGCGTCGTTGACTATGACTGAGTACAATTTCAAGACATTCCAACATACTTGGAATGTCCAAGTGCATGGATCGCTTTTCGGATTTTCAAAAATTCATTAAAAATATTCTTCAAGAGATATGCAAATATATTCAACGGATTCTTGTTCAGGGCATGCTTGACTATGACTGTGTACAATTTCAAGACATTCCAAGATACTTTTGGGGTCTTTTTTGACAAAAAAGTTAAGTCACTGCCTAAGTGCATGGATCGCTTTCCTGATTTTCAAAAATTCATTAAAAATATTCCTTAAACGATATGCAAATATTTTCAACGGATTCTTGTTCAGGGCGTCGTTGACTATGACTGAGTACAATTTCAAGACATTCCAACATACTTGGAATGTCCAAGTGCATGGATAGCTTTCCTGATTTTCAAAAGTTCATTAAAAATATTCTTCAAGAGATATGCAAATATATTCAACGGATTCTTGTTCAGGGCATGCTTGACTATGACTGTGTACAATTTCAAGACATTCCAAGATACTTTTGGGGTCTTTTTTGAATAAAAAGTTAAGTCACTGCCTAAGTGCACAGACTTTCATCATTTTCAAAAATTCATTAAAAATATTCCTTAAGAGATATGCAAATATTTTCAATGGATTCTTGTTCAGGGCGTCGTTGACTATGACCGAGTACAATTTCAAGACATTCCAACATACTTGGAATGTCCAAGTGCATGGATCGCTTTCCGGATTTTCAAAAATTCATTAAAAATATTCTTCAGGAGATATGCAAATATATTCAACGGATTCTTGTTCAGGGCATGCTTGACTATGACTGTGTACAATTTCAAGACATTCCAAGATACTTTTGGGGTCTTTTTTGACGAAAAAGTTAAGTCACTGCCTAAGTGCATGGATCGCTTTCCTGATTTTCAGAAATTCTTTAAAAATATTCCTTAAACGATATGCAAATATTTTCAACGGATTCTTGTTCAGGGCGTCGTTGACTATGACTGAGTACAATTTCAAGACATTCCAACATACTTGGAATGTCCAAGTGCATGGATCGCTTTCCTGATTTTCAAAAGTTCATTAAAAATATTCTTCAAGAGATATGCAAATATATTCAACGGATTCTTGTTCAGGGCATGCTTGACTATGACTGTGTACAATTTCAAGACATTCCAAGATACTTTTGGGGTCTTTTTTGAATAAAAAGTTAAGTCACTGCCTAAGTGCACAGACTTTCCTCATTTTCAAAAATTCATTAAAAATATTCCTTAAGAGATATGCAAATATTTTCAATTGATTCTTGTTCAGGGCGTCGTTGACTATGACTGAGTACAATTTCAAGACATTCCAACATACTTGGAATGTCCAAGTGCATGGATCGCTTTTCGGATTTTCAAAAATTCATTAAAAATATTCCTCAAGAGATATGCAAATATATTCAACGGATTCTTGTTCAGGGCGTCGTTGACTATGACTGAGTACAATTTCAAGACATTCCAACATACTTGGAATGTCCAAGTGCATGGATCGCTTTCCTGATTTTCAAAAGTTCATTAAAAATATTCTTCAAGAGATATGCAAATATATTCAACGGATTCTTGTTCAGGGCATGCTTGACTATGACTGTGTACAATTTCAAGACATTCCAAGATACTTTTGGGGTCTTTTTTGAATAAAAAGTTAAGTCACTGCCTAAGTGCACAGACTTTCCTCATTTTCAAAAATTCATTAAAAATATTCCTTAAGAGATATGCAAATATTTTCAATTGATTCTTGTTCAGGGCGTCGTTGACTATGACTGAGTACAATTTCAAGACATTCCAACATACTTGGAATGTCCAAGTGCATGGATCGCTTTTCGGATTTTCATAAATTCATTAAAAATATTCTTCAAGAGATATGCAAATATATTCAACGGATTCTTGTTCAGGGCATGCTTGACTATGACTGTGTACAATTTCAAGACATTCCAATTTACTTTTGGGGTTTTTTTAAAAAAAAAAGTCAAGTCACTAAGTGCATCAGGGCAAATGGATCGTTTCCTTCGTCTCACCTGATATCCTGCTGTGTGATCCACGGTGTCCAAACGTTTGTTTCCAGCGACTGGACGACATGGATGAACTCCTGCAGCTTTAATTCTTTAAAAACAACCCAAAAACATCAAAAGTTAAGTCACTGCCTAAGTGCATGGATCGCTTTCCTGATTTTCAAAAATTCATTAAAAATATTCCTTAAGAGATATGCAAATATTTTCAATGGATTCTTGTTCAGGGCGTTGTTGACTATGACTGAGTACAATTTCAAGACATTCCAACATACTTGGAATGTCCAAGTGCATGGATCGCTTTCCGGATTTTCAAAAATTCATTAAAAATATTCTTCAAGAGATATGCAAATATATTCAACGGATTCTTGTTCAGGGCATGCTTGACTATGACTGTGTACAATTTCAAGACATTCCAAGATACTTTTGGGGTCTTTTTTGACGAAAAAGTTAAGTCACTGCCTAAGTGCATGGATCGCTTTCCTGATTTTCAGAAATTCTTTAAAAATATTCCTTAAACGATATGCAAATATTTTCAACGGATTCTTGTTCAGGGCGTCGTTGACTATGACTGAGTACAATTTCAAGACATTCCAACATACTTGGAATGTCCAAGTGCATGGATCGCTTTCCTGATTTTCAAAAGTTCATTAAAAATATTCTTCAAGAGATATGCAAATATATTCAACGGATTCTTGTTCAGGGCATGCTTGACTATGACTGTGTACAATTTCAAGACATTCCAGGATACTTTTGGGGTCTTTTTTGAATAAAAAATTAAGTCACTGCCTAAGTGCACAGACTTTCCTCATTTTCAAAAATTCATTAAAAATATTCCTTAAGAGATATGCAAATATTTTCAATTGATTCTTGTTCAGGGCGTCGTTGACTATGACTGAGTACAATTTCAAGACATTCCAACATACTTGGAATGTCCAAGTGCATGGATCGCTTTTCGGATTTTCAAAAATTCATTAAAAATATTCTTCAAGAGATATGCAAATATATTCAACGGATTCTTGTTCAGGGCATGCTTGACTATGACTGTGTACAATTTCAAGACATTCCAAGATACTTTTGGGGTCTTTTTTGACAAAAAAGTTAAGTCACTGCCTAAGTGCATGGATCGCTTTTCTGATTTTCAAAATTTCATTAAAAATATTCCTTAAGCGATATGCAAATATTTTCAACGGATTCTTGTTCAGGGCGTCGTTGACTATGACTGAGTACAATTTCAAGACATTCCAACATACTTGGAATGTCCAAGTGCATGGATCGCTTTCCTGATTTTCAAAAGTTCATTAAAAATATTCTTCAAGAGATATGCAAATATATTCAACGGATTCTTGTTCAGGGCATGCTTGACTATGACTGTGTACAATTTCAAGACATTCCAAGATACTTTTGGGGTCTTTTTTGAATAAAAAGTTAAGTCACTGCCTAAGTGCACAGACTTTCCTCATTTTCAAAAATTCATTAAAAATATTCCTTAAGAGATATGCAAATATTTTCAATTGATTCTTGTTCAGGGCGTCGTTGACTATGACTGAGTACAATTTCAAGACATTCCAACATACTTGGAATGTCCAAGTGCATGGATCGCTTTTCGGATTTTCATAAATTCATTAAAAATATTCTTCAAGAGATATGCAAATATATTCAACGGATTCTTGTTCAGGGCATGCTTGACTATGACTGTGTACAATTTCAAGACATTCCAATTTACTTTTGGGGTTTTTTTAAAAAAAAAAGTCAAGTCACTAAGTGCATCAGGGCAAATGGATCGTTTCCTTCGTCTCACCTGATATCCTGCTGTGTGATCCACGGTGTCCAAACGTTTGTTTCCAGCGACTGGACGACATGGATGAACTCCTGCAGCTTTAATTCTTTAAAAACAACCCAAAAACATCAAAAGTTAAGTCACTGCCTAAGTGCATGGATCGCTTTCCTGATTTTCAAAAATTCATTAAAAATATTCCTTAAGAGATATGCAAATATTTTCAATGGATTCTTGTTCAGGGCGTTGTTGACTATGACTGAGTACAATTTCAAGACATTCCAACATACTTGGAATGTCCAAGTGCATGGATCGCTTTCCGGATTTTCAAAAATTCATTAAAAATATTCTTCAAGAGATATGCAAATATATTCAACGGATTCTTGTTCAGGGCATGCTTGACTATGACTGTGTACAATTTCAAGACATTCCAAGATACTTTTGGGGTCTTTTTTGACAAAAAAGTTAAGTCACTGCCTAAGTGCATGGATCGCTTTTCTGATTTTCAAAATTTCATTAAAAATATTCCTTAAGCGATATGCAAATATTTTCAACGGATTCTTGTTCAGGGCGTCGTTGACTATGACTGAGTACAATTTCAAGACATTCCAACATACTTGGAATGTCCAAGTGCATGGATCGCTTTCCTGATTTTCAAAAGTTCATTAAAAATATTCTTCAAGAGATATGCAAATATATTCAACGGATTCTTGTTCAGGGCATGCTTGACTATGACTGTGTACAATTTCAAGACATTCCAAGATACTTTTGGGGTCTTTTTTGAATAAAAAGTTAAGTCACTGCCTAAGTGCACAGACTTTCCTCATTTTCAAAAATTCATTAAAAATATTCCTTAAGAGATATGCAAATATTTTCAATGGATTCTTGTTCAGGGCATCGTTGACTATGACTGAGTACAATTTCAAGACATTCCAACATACTTGGAATGTCCAAGTGCATGGATCGCTTTCCTGATTTTCAAAAGTTCATTAAAAATATTCTTCAAGAGATATGCAAATATATTCAACGGATTCTTGTTCAGGGCATGCTTGACTATGACTGTGTACAATTTCAAGACATTCCAAGATACTTTTGGGGTCTTTTTTGAATAAAAAGTTAAGTCACTGCCTAAGTGCACAGACTTTCATCATTTTCAAAAATTCATTAAAAATATTCCTTAAGAGATATGCAAATATTTTCAATGGATTTTTGTTCAGGGCGTCGTTGACTATGACCGAGTACAATTTCAAGACATTCCAACATACTTGGAATGTCCAAGTGCATGGATCGCTTTCCGGATTTTCAAAAATTCATTAAAAATATTCTTCAAGAGATATGCAAATATATTCAACGGATTCTTGTTCAGGGCATTCTTGACTATGACTGTGTACAATTTCAAGACATTCCAAGATACTTTTGGGGTCTTTTTTGACGAAAAAGTTAAGTCACTGCCTAAGTGCATGGATCGCTTTCCTGATTTTCAGAAATTCTTTAAAAATATTCCTTAAACGATATGCAAATATTTTCAACGGATTCTTGTTCAGGGCGTCGTTGACTATGACTGAGTACAATTTCAAGACATTCCAACATACTTGGAATGTCCAAGTGCATGGATCGCTTTCCTGATTTTCAAAAGTTCATTAAAAATATTCTTCAAGAGATATGCAAATATATTCAACGGATTCTTGTTCAGGGCATGCTTGACTATGACTGTGTACAATTTCAAGACATTCCAAGATACTTTTGGGGTCTTTTTTGAATAAAAAGTTAAGTCACTGCCTAAGTGCACAGACTTTCATCATTTTCAAAAATTCATTAAAAATATTCCTTAAGAGATATGCAAATATTTTCAATGGATTTTTGTTCAGGGCGTCGTTGACTATGACCGAGTACAATTTCAAGACATTCCAACATACTTGGAATGTCCAAGTGCATGGATCGCTTTCCGGATTTTCAAAAATTCATTAAAAATATTCTTCAAGAGATGTGCAAATATATTCAACGGATTCTTGTTCAGGGCATTCTTGACTATGACTGTGTACAATTTCAAGACATTCCAAGATACTTTTGGGGTCTTTTTTGAATAAAAAGTTAAGTCACTGCCTAAGTGCACAGACTTTCCTCATTTTCAAAAATTCATTAAAAATATTCCTTAAGAGATATGCAAATATTTTCAATTGATTCTTGTTCAGGGCGTCGTTGACTATGACTGAGTACAATTTCAAGACATTCCAACATACTTGGAATGTCCAAGTGCATAAATCGCTTTTCGGATTTTCAAAAATTCATTAAAAATATTCTTCAAGAGATATGCAAATATATTCAACGGATTCTTGTTCAGGGCATGCTTGACTATGACTGTGTACAATTTCAAGACATTCCAATTTACTTTTGGGGTTTTTTTAAAAAAAAAAGTCAAGTCACTAAGTGCATCAGGGCAAATGGATCGTTTCCTTCGTCTCACCTGATATCCTGCTGTGTGATCCACGGTGTCCAAACGTTTGTTTCCAGCGACTGGACGACATGGATGAACTCCTGCAGCTTTAATTCTTTAAAAACAACCCAAAAACATCAAAAGTTAAGTCACTGCCTAAGTGCATGGATCGCTTTCCTGATTTTCAAAAATTCATTAAAAATATTCCTCAAGAGATATGCAAATATATTCAACGGATTCTTGTTCAGGGCGTCGTTGACTATGACTGAGTACAATTTCAAGACATTCCAACATACTTGGAATGTCCAAGTGCATGGATCGCTTTCCTGATTTTCAAAAGTTCATTAAAAATATTCTTCAAGAGATATGCAAATATATTCAACGGATTCTTGTTCAGGGCATGCTTGACTATGACTGTGTACAATTTCAAGACATTCCAAGATACCTTTGGGGTCTTTTTTGGATAAAAAGTTAAGTCACTGCCGAAGTGCACAGACTTTCATCATTTTCAAAAATTCATTAAAAATATTCCTTAAGAGATATGCAAATATTTTCAATGGATTCTTGTTCAGGGCGTCGTTGACTATGACCGAGTACAATTTCAAGACATTCCAACATACTTGGAATGTCCAAGTGCATGGATCGCTTTCCGGATTTTCAAAAATTCATTAAAAATATTCTTCAAGAGATATGCAAATATATTCAATGGATTCTTGTTCAGGGCATGCTTGACTATGACTGTGTACAATTTCAAGACATTCCAAGATATTTTTGGGGTCTTTTTTGACGAAAAAGTTAAGTCACTGCCTAAGTGCATGGATCGCTTTCCTGATTTTCAGAAATTCTTTAAAAATATTCCTTAAACGATATGCAAATATTTTCAACGGATTCTTGTTCAGGGCGTCGTTGACTATGACTGAGTACAATTTCAAGACATTCCAACATACTTGGAATGTCCAAGTGCATGGATCGCTTTCCTGATTTTCAAAAGTTCATTAAAAATATTCTTCAAGAGATATGCAAATATATTCAACGGATTCTTGTTCAGGGCATGCTTGACTATGACTGTGTACAATTTCAAGACATTCCAGGATACTTTTGGGGTCTTTTTTGAATAAAAAGTTAAGTCACTGCCTAAGTGCACAGACTTTCCTCATTTTCAAAAATTCATTTAAAATATTCCTTAAGAGATATGCAAATATTTTCAATTGATTCTTGTTCAGGGCGTCGTTGACTATGACTGAGTACAATTTCAAGACATTCCAACATACTTGGAATGTCCAAGTGCATGGATCGCTTTTCGGATTTTCAAAAATTCATTAAAAATATTCTTCAAGAGATATGCAAATATATTCAACGGATTCTTGTTCAGGGCATGCTTGACTATGACTGTGTACAATTTCAAGACATTCCAAGATACTTTTGGGGTCTTTTTTGACAAAAAAGTTAAGTCACTGCCTAAGTGCATGGATCGCTTTTCTGATTTTCAAAATTTCATTAAAAATATTCCTTAAGCGATATGCAAATATTTTCAACGGATTCTTGTTCAGGGCGTCGTTGACTATGACTGAGTACAATTTCAAGACATTCCAACATACTTGGAATGTCCAAGTGCATGGATCGCTTTCCTGATTTTCAAAAGTTCATTAAAAATATTCTTCAAGAGATATGCAAATATATTCAACGGATTCTTGTTCAGGGCATGCTTGACTATGACTGTGTACAATTTCAAGACATTCCAAGATACTTTTGGGGTCTTTTTTGAATAAAAAGTTAAGTCACTGCCTAAGTGCACAGACTTTCATCATTTTCAAAAATTCATTAAAAATATTCCTTAAGAGATATGCAAATATTTTCAATGGATTTTTGTTCAGGGCGTCGTTGACTATGACCGAGTACAATTTCAAGACATTCCAACATACTTGGAATGTCCAAGTGCATGGATCGCTTTCCGGATTTTCAAAAATTCATTAAAAATATTCTTCAAGAGATATGCAAATATATTCAACGGATTCTTGTTCAGGGCATTCTTGACTATGACTGTGTACAATTTCAAGACATTCCAAGATACTTTTGGGGTCTTTTTTGACGAAAAAGTTAAGTCACTGCCTAAGTGCATGGATCGCTTTCCTGATTTTCAGAAATTCTTTAAAAATATTCCTTAAACGATATGCAAATATTTTCAACGGATTCTTGTTCAGGGCGTCGTTGACTATGACTGAGTACAATTTCAAGACATTCCAACATACTTGGAATGTCCAAGTGCATGGATCGCTTTCCTGATTTTCAAAAGTTCATTAAAAATATTCTTCAAGAGATATGCAAATATATTCAACGGATTCTTGTTCAGGGCATGCTTGACTATGACTGTGTACAATTTCAAGACATTCCAAGATACTTTTGGGGTCTTTTTTGAATAAAAAGTTAAGTCACTGCCTAAGTGCACAGACTTTCATCATTTTCAAAAATTCATTAAAAATATTCCTTAAGAGATATGCAAATATTTTCAATGGATTTTTGTTCAGGGCGTCGTTGACTATGACCGAGTACAATTTCAAGACATTCCAACATACTTGGAATGTCCAAGTGCATGGATCGCTTTCCGGATTTTCAAAAATTCATTAAAAATATTCTTCAAGAGATATGCAAATATATTCAACGGATTCTTGTTCAGGGCATTCTTGACTATGACTGTGTACAATTTCAAGACATTCCAAGATACTTTTGGGGTCTTTTTTGAATAAAAAGTTAAGTCACTGCCTAAGTGCACAGACTTTCCTCATTTTCAAAAATTCATTAAAAATATTCCTTAAGAGATATGCAAATATTTTCAATTGATTCTTGTTCAGGGCGTCGTTGACTATGACTGAGTACAATTTCAAGACATTCCAACATACTTGGAATGTCCAAGTGCATAAATCGCTTTTCGGATTTTCAAAAATTCATTAAAAATATTCTTCAAGAGATATGCAAATATATTCAACGGATTCTTGTTCAGGGCATGCTTGACTATGACTGTGTACAATTTCAAGACATTCCAAGATACTTTTGGGGTCTTTTTTGACGAAAAAGTTAAGTCACTGCCTAAGTGCATGGATCGCTTTCCTGATTTTCAGAAATTCTTTAAAAATATTCCTTAAACGATATGCAAATATTTTCAACGGATTCTTGTTCAGGGCGTCGTTGACTATGACTGAGTACAATTTCAAGACATTCCAACATACTTGGAATGTCCAAGTGCATGGATCGCTTTCCTGATTTTCAAAAGTTCATTAAAAATATTCTTCAAGAGATATGCAAATATATTCAACGGATTCTTGTTCAGGGCATGCTTGACTATGACTGTGTACAATTTCAAGACATTCCAAGATACTTTTGGGGTCTTTTTTGAATAAAAAGTTAAGTCACTGCCTAAGTGCATGGATCGCTTTCCTGATTTTCAGAAATTCTTTAAAAATATTCCTTAAACGATATGCAAATATTTTCAACGGATTCTTGTTCAGGGCGTCGTTGACTATGACTGAGTACAATTTCAAGACATTCCAACATACTTGGAATGTCCAAGTGCATGGATCGCTTTCCTGATTTTCAAAAGTTCATTAAAAATATTCTTCAAGAGATATGCAAATATATTCAACGGATTCTTGTTCAGGGCATGCTTGACTATGACTGTGTACAATTTCAAGATATTCCAAGATACCTTTGGGGTCTTTTTTGAATAAAAAGTTAAGTCACTGCCTAAGTGCACAGACTTTCATCATTTTCAAAAATTCATTAAAAATATTCCTTAAGAGATATGCAAATATTTTCAATGGATTCTTGTTCAGGGCGTCGTTGACTATGACCGAGTACAATTTCAAGACATTCCAACATACTTGGAATGTCCAAGTGCATGGATCGCTTTCCGGATTTTCAAAAATTCATTAAAAATATTCTTCAAGAGATATGCAAATATATTCAACGGATTCTTGTTCAGGGCATTCTTGACTATGACTGTGTACAATTTCAAGACATTCCAAGATACTTTTGGGGTCTTTTTTGACGAAAAAGTTAAGTCACTGCCTAAGTGCATGGATCGCTTTCCTGATTTTCAGAAATTCTTTAAAAATATTCCTTAAACGATATGCAAATATTTTCAACGGATTCTTGTTCAGGGCGTCGTTGACTATGACTGAGTACAATTTCAAGACATTCCAACATACTTGGAATGTCCAAGTGCATGGATCGCTTTCCTGATTTTCAAAAGTTCATTAAAAATATTCTTCAAGAGATATGCAAATATATTCAACGGATTCTTGTTCAGGGCATGCTTGACTATGACTGTGTACAATTTCAAGACATTCCAAGATACTTTTGGGGTCTTTTTTGAATAAAAAGTTAAGTCACTGCCTAAGTGCACAGACTTTCCTCATTTTCAAAAATTCATTAAAAATATTCCTTAAGCGATATGCAAATATTTTCAATTGATTCTTGTTCAGGGCGTCGTTGACTATGACTGAGTACAATTTCAAGACATTCCAACATACTTGGAATGTCCAAGTGCATGGATCGCTTTTCGGATTTTCAAAATTTCATTAAAAATATTCTTCAAGAGATATGCAAATATATTCAACGGATTCTTGTTCAGGGCATGCTTGACTATGACTGTGTACAATTTCAAGACATTCCAAGATACTTTTGGGGTCTTTTTTGACAAAAAAAGTTAAGTCACTGCCTAAGTGCATGGATCGCTTTCCTCATTTTCAGAAATTCATTAAAAATATTCCTTAAGCGATATGCAAATATTTTCAACGGATTCTTGTTCAGGGCGTCGTTGACTATGACTGAGTACAATTTCAAGACATTCCAACATACTTGGAATGTCCAAGTGCATGGATCGCTTTCCAGATTTTCAAAAGTTCATTAAAAATATTCTTCAAGAGATATGCAAATATATTCAACGGATTCTTGTTCAGGGCATGCTTGACTATGACTGTGTACAATTTCAAGACATTCCAAGATACCTTTGGGGTCTTTTTTGAATAAAAAGTTAAGTCACTGCCTAAGTGCACAGACTTTCATCATTTTCAAAAATTCATTAAAAATATTCCTTAAGAGATATGCAAATATTTTCAATGGATTTTTGTTCAGGGCGTCGTTGACTATGACCGAGTACAATTTCAAGACATTCCAACATACTTGGAATGTCCAAGTGCATGGATCGCTTTCCTGATTTTCAAAAGTTCATTAAAAATATTCTTCAAGAGATATGCAAATATATTCAACGGATTCTTGTTCAGGGCATGCTTGACTATGACTGTGTACAATTTCAAGACATTCCAAGATACTTTTGGGGTCTTTTTTGAATAAAAAGTTAAGTCACTGCCTAAGTGCATGGATCGCTTTCCTGATTTTCAAAAATTCATTAAAAATATTCCTTAAGCGATATGCAAATATTTTCAACGATTCTTGTTCAGGGCGTCGTTGACTATGACTGAGTACAATTTCAAAACATTCCAACATACTTGGAATGTCCAAGTGCATGGATCGCTTTTCGGATTTTCAAAAATTCATTAAAAATATTCTTCAAGAGATATGCAAATATATTCAACGGATTCTTGTTCAGGGCATGCTTGACTATGACTGTGTACAATTTCAAGACATTCCAAGATACTTTTGGGGTCTTTTTTGACAAAAAAGTTAAGTCACTGCCTAAGTGCATGGATCGCTTTCCTGATTTTCAAAAATTCATTAAAAATATTCCTTAAGCGATATGCAAATATTTTCAACGGATTCTTGTTCAGGGCGTCGTTGACTATGACTGAGTACAATTTCAAGACATTCCAACATACTTGGAATGTCCAAGTGCATGGATCGCTTTCCTGATTTTCAAAAGTTCATTAAAAATATTCTTCAAGAGATATGCAAATATATTCAACGGATTCTTGTTCAGGGCATGCTTGACTATGACTGTGTACAATTTCAAGACATTCCAAGATACTTTTGGGGTCTTTTTTGAATAAAAAGTTAAGTCACTGCCTAAGTGCATGGATCGCTTTCCTGATTTTCAAAAATTCATTAAAAATATTCCTTAAGCGATATGCAAATATTTTCAACGGATTCTTGTTCAGGGCGTCGTTGACTATGACTGAGTACAATTTCAAAACATTCCAACATACTTGGAATGTCCAAGTGCATGGATCGCTTTTCGGATTTTCAAAAATTCATTAAAAATATTCTTCAAGAGATATGCAAATATATTCAACGGATTCTTGTTCAGGGCATGCTTGACTATGACTGTGTACAATTTCAAGACATTCCAAGATACTTTTGGGGTCTTTTTTGACAAAAAAGTTAAGTCACTGCCTAAGTGCATGGATCGCTTTCCTGATTTTCAAAAATTCATTAAAAATATTCCTTAAGCGATATGCAAATATTTTCAACGGATTCTTGTTCAGGGCGTCGTTGACTATGACTGAGTACAATTTCAAGACATTCCAACATACTTGGAATGTCCAAGTGCATGGATCGCTTTCCTGATTTTCAAAAGTTCATTAAAAATATTCTTCAAGAGATATGCAAATATATTCAACGGATTCTTGTTCAGGGCATGCTTGACTATGACTGTGTACAATTTCAAGACATTCCAAGATACTTTTGGGGTCTTTTTTGAATAAAAAGTTAAGTCACTGCCTAAGTGCATGGATCGCTTTCCTGATTTTCAGAAATTCTTTAAAAATATTCCTTAAACGATATGCAAATATTTTCAACGGATTCTTGTTCAGGGCGTCGTTGACTATGACTGAGTACAATTTCAAGACATTCCAACATACTTGGAATGTCCAAGTGCATGGATCGCTTTCCTGATTTTCAAAAGTTCATTAAAAATATTCTTCAAGAGATATGCAAATATATTCAACGGATTCTTGTTCAGGGCATGCTTGACTATGACTGTGTACAATTTCAAGATATTCCAAGATACCTTTGGGGTCTTTTTTGAATAAAAAGTTAAGTCACTGCCTAAGTGCACAGACTTTCATCATTTTCAAAAATTCATTAAAAATATTCCTTAAGAGATATGCAAATATTTTCAATGGATTCTTGTTCAGGGCGTCGTTGACTATGACCGAGTACAATTTCAAGACATTCCAACATACTTGGAATGTCCAAGTGCATGGATCGCTTTCCGGATTTTCAAAAATTCATTAAAAATATTCTTCAAGAGATATGCAAATATATTCAACGGATTCTTGTTCAGGGCATTCTTGACTATGACTGTGTACAATTTCAAGACATTCCAAGATACTTTTGGGGTCTTTTTTGACGAAAAAGTTAAGTCACTGCCTAAGTGCATGGATCGCTTTCCTGATTTTCAGAAATTCTTTAAAAATATTCCTTAAACGATATGCAAATATTTTCAACGGATTCTTGTTCAGGGCGTCGTTGACTATGACTGAGTACAATTTCAAGACATTCCAACATACTTGGAATGTCCAAGTGCATGGATCGCTTTCCTGATTTTCAAAAGTTCATTAAAAATATTCTTCAAGAGATATGCAAATATATTCAACGGATTCTTGTTCAGGGCATGCTTGACTATGACTGTGTACAATTTCAAGACATTCCAAGATACTTTTGGGGTCTTTTTTGACAAAAAAGTTAAGTCACTGCCTAAGTGCATGGATCGCTTTCCTCATTTTCAGAAATTCATTAAAAATATTCCTTAAGCGATATGCAAATATTTTCAACGGATTCTTGTTCAGGGCGTCGTTGACTATGACTGAGTACAATTTCAAGACATTCCAACATACTTGGAATGTCCAAGTGCATGGATCGCTTTCCAGATTTTCAAAAGTTCATTAAAAATATTCTTCAAGAGATATGCAAATATATTCAACGGATTCTTGTTCAGGGCATGCTTGACTATGACTGTGTACAATTTCAAGACATTCCAAGATACCTTTGGGGTCTTTTTTGAATAAAAAGTTAAGTCACTGCCTAAGTGCACAGACTTTCATCATTTTCAAAAATTCATTAAAAATATTCCTTAAGAGATATGCAAATATTTTCAATGGATTTTTGTTCAGGGCGTCGTTGACTATGACCGAGTACAATTTCAAGACATTCCAACATACTTGGAATGTCCAAGTGCATGGATCGCTTTTCGGATTTTCAAAAATTCATTAAAAATATTATTCAAGAGATATGCAAATATATTCAACGGATTCTTGTTCAGGGCATGCTTGACTATGACTGTGTACAATTTCAAGACATTCCAAGATACTTTTGGGGTCTTTTTTGAATAAAAAGTTAAGTCACTGACTAAGTGCATGGATCGCTTTCCTGATTTTCAAAAATTCATTAAAAATATTCCTTAAGCGATATGCAAATATTTTCAACGGATTCTTGTTCAGGGCGTCGTTGACTATGACTGAGTACAATTTCAAAACATTCCAACATACTTGGAATGTCCAAGTGCATGGATCGCTTTTCGGATTTTCAAAAATTCATTAAAAATATTCTTCAAGAGATATGCAAATATATTCAACGGATTCTTGTTCAGGGCATGCTTGACTATGACTGTGTACAATTTCAAGACATTCCAAGATACTTTTGGGGTCTTTTTTGACAAAAAAGTTAAGTCACTGCCTAAGTGCATGGATCGCTTTCCTGATTTTCAAAAATTCATTAAAAATATTCCTTAAGCGATATGCAAATATTTTCAACGGATTCTTGTTCAGGGCGTCGTTGACTATGACTGAGTACAATTTCAAGACATTCCAACATACTTGGAATGTCCAAGTGCATGGATCGCTTTCCTGATTTTCAAAAGTTCATTAAAAATATTCTTCAAGAGATATGCAAATATATTCAACGGATTCTTGTTCAGGGCATGCTTGACTATGACTGTGTACAATTTCAAGACATTCCAAGATACCTTTGGGGTCTTTTTTGGATAAAAAGTTAAGTCACTGCCTAAGTGCACAGACTTTCATCATTTTCAAAAATTCATTAAAAATATTCCTTAAGAGATATGCAAATATTTTCAATGGATTCTTGTTCAGGGCGTCGTTGACTATGACCGAGTACAATTTCAAGACATTCCAACATACTTGGAATGTCCAAGTGCATGGATCGCTTTCCGGATTTTCAAAAATTCATTAAAAATATTCTTCAAGAGATATGCAAATATATTCAACGGATTCTTGTTCAGGGCATGCTTGACTATGACTGTGTACAATTTCAAGACATTCCAAGATACTTTTGGGGTCTTTTTTGACGAAAAAGTTAAGTCACTGCCTAAGTGCATGGATCGCTTTCCTGATTTTCAGAAATTCTTTAAAAATATTCCTTAAACGATATGCAAATATTTTCAACGGATTCTTGTTCAGGGCGTCGTTGACTATGACTGAGTACAATTTCAAGACATTCCAACATACTTGGAATGTCCAAGTGCATGGATCGCTTTCCTGATTTTCAAAAGTTCATTAAAAATATTCTTCAAGAGATATGCAAATATATTCAACGGATTCTTGTTCAGGGCATGCTTGACTATGACTGTGTACAATTTCAAGACATTCCAGGATACTTTTGGGGTCTTTTTTGAATAAAAAATTAAGTCACTGCCTAAGTGCACAGACTTTCCTCATTTTCAAAAATTCATTAAAAATATTCCTTAAGAGATATGCAAATATTTTCAATTGATTCTTGTTCAGGGCGTCGTTGACTATGACTGAGTACAATTTCAAGACATTCCAACATACTTGGAATGTCCAAGTGCATGGATCGCTTTTCGGATTTTCAAAAATTCATTAAAAATATTCTTCAAGAGATATGCAAATATATTCAACGGATTCTTGTTCAGGGCATGCTTGACTATGACTGTGTACAATTTCAAGACATTCCAAGATACTTTTGGGGTCTTTTTTGACAAAAAAGTTAAGTCACTGCCTAAGTGCATGGATCGCTTTTCTGATTTTCAAAATTTCATTAAAAATATTCCTTAAGCGATATGCAAATATTTTCAACGGATTCTTGTTCAGGGCGTCGTTGACTATGACTGAGTACAATTTCAAGACATTCCAACATACTTGGAATGTCCAAGTGCATGGATCGCTTTCCTGATTTTCAAAAGTTCATTAAAAATATTCTTCAAGAGATATGCAAATATATTCAACGGATTCTTGTTCAGGGCATGCTTGACTATGACTGTGTACAATTTCAAGACATTCCAAGATACTTTTGGGGTCTTTTTTGAATAAAAAGTTAAGTCACTGCCTAAGTGCACAGACTTTCCTCATTTTCAAAAATTCATTAAAAATATTCCTTAAGAGATATGCAAATATTTTCAATTGATTCTTGTTCAGGGCGTCGTTGACTATGACTGAGTAAAATTTCAAGACATTCCAACATACTTGGAATGTCCAAGTGCATGGATCGCTTTTCGGATTTTCAAAAATTCATTAAAAATATTCTTCAAGAGATATGCAAATATATTCAACGGATTCTTGTTCAGGGCATGCTTGACTATGACTGTGTACAATTTCAAGACATTCCAAGATACTTTTGGGGTCTTTTTTGAATAAAAAGTTAAGTCACTGCCTAAGTGCACAGACTTTCATCATTTTCAAAAATTCATTAAAAATATTCCTTAAGAGATATGCAAATATTTTCAATGGATTCTTGTTCAGGGCGTCGTTGACTATGACCGAGTACAATTTCAAGACATTCCAACATACTTGGAATGTCCAAGTGCATGGATCGCTTTCCGGATTTTCAAAAATTCATTAAAAATATTCTTCAGGAGATATGCAAATATATTCAACGGATTCTTGTTCAGGGCATGCTTGACTATGACTGTGTACAATTTCAAGACATTCCAAGATACTTTTGGGGTCTTTTTTGACAAAAAAGTTAAGTCACTGCCTAAGTGCATGGATCGCTTTCCTGATTTTCAAAAATTCATTAAAAATATTCCTTAAACGATATGCAAATATTTTCAACGGATTCTTGTTCAGGGCGTCGTTGACTATGACTGAGTACAATTTCAAGACATTCCAACATACTTGGAATGTCCAAGTGCATGGATCGCTTTCCTGATTTTCAAAAGTTCATTAAAAATATTCTTCAAGAGATATGCAAATATATTCAACGGATTCTTGTTCAGGGCATGCTTGACTATGACTGTGTACAATTTCAAGACATTCCAAGATACTTTTGGGGTCTTTTTTGAATAAAAAGTTAAGTCACTGCCTAAGTGCACAGACTTTCATCATTTTCAAAAATTCATTAAAAATATTCCTTAAGAGATATGCAAATATTTTCAATGGATTCTTGTTCAGGGCGTCGTTGACTATGACCGAGTACAATTTCAAGACATTCCAACATACTTGGAATGTCCAAGTGCATGGATCGCTTTCCGGATTTTCAAAAATTCATTAAAAATATTCTTCAGGAGATATGCAAATATATTCAACGGATTCTTGTTCAGGGCATGCTTGACTATGACTGTGTACAATTTCAAGACATTCCAAGATACTTTTGGGGTCTTTTTTGACGAAAAAGTTAAGTCACTGCCTAAGTGCATGGATCGCTTTCCTGATTTTCAGAAATTCTTTAAAAATATTCCTTAAACGATATGCAAATATTTTCAACGGATTCTTGTTCAGGGCGTCGTTGACTATGACTGAGTACAATTTCAAGACATTCCAACATACTTGGAATGTCCAAGTGCATGGATCGCTTTCCTGATTTTCAAAAGTTCATTAAAAATATTCTTCAAGAGATATGCAAATATATTCAACGGATTCTTGTTCAGGGCATGCTTGACTATGACTGTGTACAATTTCAAGACATTCCAAGATACTTTTGGGGTCTTTTTTGAATAAAAAGTTAAGTCACTGCCTAAGTGCACAGACTTTCCTCATTTTCAAAAATTCATTAAAAATATTCCTTAAGAGATATGCAAATATTTTCAATTGATTCTTGTTCAGGGCGTCGTTGACTATGACTGAGTACAATTTCAAGACATTCCAACATACTTGGAATGTCCAAGTGCATGGATCGCTTTTCGGATTTTCAAAAATTCATTAAAAATATTCCTCAAGAGATATGCAAATATATTCAACGGATTCTTGTTCAGGGCGTCGTTGACTATGACTGAGTACAATTTCAAGACATTCCAACATACTTGGAATGTCCAAGTGCATGGATCGCTTTCCTGATTTTCAAAAGTTCATTAAAAATATTCTTCAAGAGATATGCAAATATATTCAACGGATTCTTGTTCAGGGCATGCTTGACTATGACTGTGTACAATTTCAAGACATTCCAACATACTTGGAATGTCCAAGTGCATGGATCGCTTTTCGGATTTTCATAAATTCATTAAAAATATTCTTCAAGAGATATGCAAATATATTCAACGGATTCTTGTTCAGGGCATGCTTGACTATGACTGTGTACAATTTCAAGACATTCCAATTTACTTTTGGGTTTTTTTTTAAAAAAAAAGTCAAGTCACTAAGTGCATCAGGGCAAATGGATCGTTTCCTTCGTCTCACCTGATATCCTGCTGTGTGATCCACGGTGTCCAAACGTTTGTTTCCAGCGACTGGACGACATGGATGAACTCCTGCAGCTTTAATTCTTTAAAAACAACCCAAAAACATCAAAAGTTAAGTCACTGCCTAAGTGCATGGATCGCTTTCCTGATTTTCAAAAATTCATTAAAAATATTCCTCAAGAGATATGCAAATATATTCAACGGATTCTTGTTCAGGGCGTCGTTGACTATGACTGAGTACAATTTCAAGACATTCCAACATACTTGGAATGTCCAAGTGCATGGATCGCTTTTCGGATTTTCAAAAATTCATTAAAAATATTCTTCAAGAGATATGCAAATATATTCAACGGATTCTTGTTCAGGGCATGCTTGACTATGACTGTGTACAATTTCAAGACATTCCAAGATACTTTTGGGGTCTTTTTTGACAAAAAAGTTAAGTCACTGCCTAAGTGCATGGATCGCTTTCCTGATTTTCAAAAATTCATTAAAAATATTCCTTAAGCGATATGCAAAAATTTTCAACGGATTCTTGTTCAGGGCGTCGTTGACTATGACTGAGTACAATTTCAAGACATTCCAACATACTTGGAATGTCCAAGTGCATGGATCGCTTTCCTGATTTTCAAAAGTTCATTAAAAATATTCTTCAAGAGATATGCAAATATATTCAACGGATTCTTGTTCAGGGCATGCTTGACTATGACTGTGTACAATTTCAAGACATTCCAAGATACCTTTGGGGTCTTTTTTGGATAAAAAGTTAAGTCACTGCCGAAGTGCACAGACTTTCATCATTTTCAAAAATTCATTAAAAATATTCCTTAAGAGATATGCAAATATTTTCAATGGATTCTTGTTCAGGGCGTCGTTGACTATGACCGAGTACAATTTCAAGACATTCCAACATACTTGGAATGTCCAAGTGCATGGATCGCTTTCCGGATTTTCAAAAATTCATTAAAAATATTCTTCAAGAGATATGCAAATATATTCAATGGATTCTTGTTCAGGGCATGCTTGACTATGACTGTGTACAATTTCAAGACATTCCAAGATACTTTTGGGGTCTTTTTTGACGAAAAAGTTAAGTCACTGCCTAAGTGCATGGATCGCTTTCCTGATTTTCAGAAATTCTTTAAAAATATTCCTTGAACGATATGCAAATATTTTCAACGGATTCTTGTTCAGGGCGTCGTTGACTATGACTGAGTACAATTTCAAGACATTCCAACATACTTGGAATGTCCAAGTGCATGGATCGCTTTCCTGATTTTCAAAAGTTCATTAAAAATATTCTTCAAGAGATATGCAAATATATTCAACGGATTCTTGTTCAGGGCATGCTTGACTATGACTGTGTACAATTTCAAGACATTCCAGGATACTTTTGGGGTCTTTTTTGAATAAAAAGTTAAGTCACTGCCTAAGTGCACAGACTTTCCTCATTTTCAAAAATTCATTAAAAATATTCCTTAAGAGATATGCAAATATTTTCAACGGATTCTTGTTCAGGGCGTCGTTGACTATGACTGAGTACAATTTCAAGACATTCCAACATACTTGGAATGTCCAAGTGCATGGATCGCTTTTCGGATTTTCAAAAATCCATTAAAAATATTCTTCAAGAGATATGCAAATATATTCAACGGATTCTTGTTCAGGGCATGCTTGACTATGACTGTGTACAATTTCAAGACATTCCAAGATACTTTTGGGGTCTTTTTTGACAAAAAAGTTAAGTCACTGCCTAAGTGCATGGATCGCTTTTCTGATTTTCAAAATTTCATTAAAAATATTCCTTAAGCGATATGCAAATATTTTCAACGGATTCTTGTTCAGGGCGTCGTTGACTATGACTGAGTACAATTTCAAGACATTCCAACATACTTGGAATGTCCAAGTGCATGGATCGCTTTCCTGATTTTCAAAAGTTCATTAAAAATATTCTTCAAGAGATATGCAAATATATTCAACGGATTCTTGTTCAGGGCATGCTTGACTATGACTGTGTACAATTTCAAGACATTCCAAGATACTTTTGGGGTCTTTTTTGAATAAAAAGTTAAGTCACTGCCTAAGTGCACAGACTTTCCTCATTTTCAAAAATTCATTAAAAATATTCCTTAAGAGATATGCAAATATTTTCAATTGATTCTTGTTCAGGGCGTCGTTGACTATGACTGAGTACAATTTCAAGACATTCCAACATACTTGGAATGTCCAAGTGCATGGATCGCTTTTCGGATTTTCAAAAATTCATTAAAAATATTCCTCAAGAGATATGCAAATATATTCAACGGATTCTTGTTCAGGGCGTCGTTGACTATGACTGAGTACAATTTCAAGACATTCCAACATACTTGGAATGTCCAAGTGCATGGATCGCTTTCCTGATTTTCAAAAGTTCATTAAAAATATTCTTCAAGAGATATGCAAATATATTCAACGGATTCTTGTTCAGGGCATGCTTGACTATGACTGTGTACAATTTCAAGACATTCCAACATACTTGGAATGTCCAAGTGCATGGATCGCTTTTCGGATTTTCATAAATTCATTAAAAATATTCTTCAAGAGATATGCAAATATATTCAACGGATTCTTGTTCAGGGCATGCTTGACTATGACTGTGTACAATTTCAAGACATTCCAATTTACTTTTGGGGTTTTTTTTAAAAAAAAAGTCAAGTCACTAAGTGCATCAGGGCAAATGGATCGTTTCCTTCGTCTCACCTGATATCCTGCTGTGTGATCCACGGTGTCCAAACGTTTGTTTCCAGCGACTGGACGACATGGATGAACTCCTGCAGCTTTAATTCTTTAAAAACAACCCAAAAACATCAAAAGTTAAGTCACTGCCTAAGTGCATGGATCGCTTTCCTGATTTTCAAAAATTCATTAAAAATATTCCTCAAGAGATATGCAAATATATTCAACGGATTCTTGTTCAGGGCGTCGTTGACTATGACTGAGTACAATTTCAAGACATTCCAACATACTTGGAATGTCCAAGTGCATGGATCGCTTTTCGGATTTTCAAAAATTCATTAAAAATATTCTTCAAGAGATATGCAAATATATTCAACGGATTCTTGTTCAGGGCATGCTTGACTATGACTGTGTACAATTTCAAGACATTCCAAGATACTTTTGGGGTCTTTTTTGACAAAAAAGTTAAGTCACTGCCTAAGTGCATGGATCGCTTTCCTGATTTTCAAAAATTCATTAAAAATATTCCTTAAGCGATATGCAAAAATTTTCAACGGATTCTTGTTCAGGGCGTCGTTGACTATGACTGAGTACAATTTCAAGACATTCCAACATACTTGGAATGTCCAAGTGCATGGATCGCTTTCCTGATTTTCAAAAGTTCATTAAAAATATTCTTCAAGAGATATGCAAATATATTCAACGGATTCTTGTTCAGGGCATGCTTGACTATGACTGTGTACAATTTCAAGACATTCCAACATACTTGGAATGTCCAAGTGCATGGATCGCTTTTCGGATTTTCATAAATTCATTAAAAATATTCTTCAAGAGATATGCAAATATATTCAACGGATTCTTGTTCAGGGCATGCTTGACTATGACTGTGTACAATTTCAAGACATTCCAATTTACTTTTGGGGTTTTTTTTAAAAAAAAAGTCAAGTCACTAAGTGCATCAGGGCAAATGGATCGTTTCCTTCGTCTCACCTGATATCCTGCTGTGTGATCCACGGTGTCCAAACGTTTGTTTCCAGCGACTGGACGACATGGATGAACTCCTGCAGCTTTAATTCTTTAAAAACAACCCAAAAACATCAAAAGTTAAGTCACTGCCTAAGTGCATGGATCGCTTTCCTGATTTTCAAAAATTCATTAAAAATATTCCTCAAGAGATATGCAAATATATTCAACGGATTCTTGTTCAGGGCGTCGTTGACTATGACTGAGTACAATTTCAAGACATTCCAACATACTTGGAATGTCCAAGTGCATGGATCGCTTTTCGGATTTTCAAAAATTCATTAAAAATATTCTTCAAGAGATATGCAAATATATTCAACGGATTCTTGTTCAGGGCATGCTTGACTATGACTGTGTACAATTTCAAGACATTCCAAGATACTTTTGGGGTCTTTTTTGACAAAAAAGTTAAGTCACTGCCTAAGTGCATGGATCGCTTTCCTGATTTTCAAAAATTCATTAAAAATATTCCTTAAGCGATATGCAAAAATTTTCAACGGATTCTTGTTCAGGGCGTCGTTGACTATGACTGAGTACAATTTCAAGACATTCCAACATACTTGGAATGTCCAAGTGCATGGATCGCTTTCCTGATTTTCAAAAGTTCATTAAAAATATTCTTCAAGAGATATGCAAATATATTCAACGGATTCTTGTTCAGGGCATGCTTGACTATGACTGTGTACAATTTCAAGACATTCCAAGATACCTTTGGGGTCTTTTTTGGATAAAAAGTTAAGTCACTGCCGAAGTGCACAGACTTTCATCATTTTCAAAAATTCATTAAAAATATTCCTTAAGAGATATGCAAATATTTTCAATGGATTCTTGTTCAGGGCGTCGTTGACTATGACCGAGTACAATTTCAAGACATTCCAACATACTTGGAATGTCCAAGTGCATGGATCGCTTTCCGGATTTTCAAAAATTCATTAAAAATATTCTTCAAGAGATATGCAAATATATTCAATGGATTCTTGTTCAGGGCATGCTTGACTATGACTGTGTACAATTTCAAGACATTCCAAGATACTTTTGGGGTCTTTTTTGACGAAAAAGTTAAGTCACTGCCTAAGTGCATGGATCGCTTTCCTGATTTTCAGAAATTCTTTAAAAATATTCCTTGAACGATATGCAAATATTTTCAACGGATTCTTGTTCAGGGCGTCGTTGACTATGACTGAGTACAATTTCAAGACATTCCAACATACTTGGAATGTCCAAGTGCATGGATCGCTTTCCTGATTTTCAAAAGTTCATTAAAAATATTCTTCAAGAGATATGCAAATATATTCAACGGATTCTTGTTCAGGGCATGCTTGACTATGACTGTGTACAATTTCAAGACATTCCAGGATACTTTTGGGGTCTTTTTTGAATAAAAAGTTAAGTCACTGCCTAAGTGCACAGACTTTCCTCATTTTCAAAAATTCATTAAAAATATTCCTTAAGAGATATGCAAATATTTTCAACGGATTCTTGTTCAGGGCGTCGTTGACTATGACTGAGTACAATTTCAAGACATTCCAACATACTTGGAATGTCCAAGTGCATGGATCGCTTTTCGGATTTTCAAAAATTCATTAAAAATATTCTTCAAGAGATATGCAAATATATTCAACGGATTCTTGTTCAGGGCATGCTTGACTATGACTGTGTACAATTTCAAGACATTCCAAGATACTTTTGGGGTCTTTTTTGACAAAAAAGTTAAGTCACTGCCTAAGTGCATGGATCGCTTTTCTGATTTTCAAAATTTCATTAAAAATATTCCTTAAGCGATATGCAAATATTTTCAACGGATTCTTGTTCAGGGCGTCGTTGACTATGACTGAGTACAATTTCAAGACATTCCAACATACTTGGAATGTCCAAGTGCATGGATCGCTTTCCTGATTTTCAAAAGTTCATTAAAAATATTCTTCAAGAGATATGCAAATATATTCAACGGATTCTTGTTCAGGGCATGCTTGACTATGACTGTGTACAATTTCAAGACATTCCAAGATACTTTTGGGGTCTTTTTTGAATAAAAAGTTAAGTCACTGCCTAAGTGCACAGACTTTCCTCATTTTCAAAAATTCATTAAAAATATTCCTTAAGAGATATGCAAATATTTTCAATTGATTCTTGTTCAGGGCGTCGTTGACTATGACTGAGTACAATTTCAAGACATTCCAACATACTTGGAATGTCCAAGTGCATGGATCGCTTTTCGGATTTTCAAAAATTCATTAAAAATATTCTTCAAGAGATATGCAAATATATTCAACGGATTCTTGTTCAGGGCATGCTTGACTATGACTGTGTACAATTTCAAGACATTCCAAGATACTTTTGGGGTCTTTTTTGACAAAAAAGTTAAGTCACTGCCTAAGTGCATGGATCGCTTTCCTGATTTTCAAAAATTCATTAAAAATATTCCTTAAGCGATATGCAAATATTTTCAACGGATTCTTGTTCAGGGCGTCGTTGACTATGACTGAGTACAATTTCAAGACATTCCAACATACTTGGAATGTCCAAGTGCATGGATCGCTTTCCTGATTTTCAAAAGTTCATTAAAAATATTCTTCAAGAGATATGCAAATATATTCAACGGATTCTTGTTCAGGGCATGCTTGACTATGACTGTGTACAATTTCAAGACATTCCAAGATACTTTTGGGGTCTTTTTTGAATAAAAAGTTAAGTCACTGCCTAAGTGCACAGACTTTCATCATTTTCAAAAATTCATTAAAAATATTCTTTAAGAGATATGCAAATATTTTCAATGGATTCTTGTTCAGGGCGTCGTTGACTCTGACCGAGTACAATTTCAAGACATTCCAACATACTTGGAATGTCCAAGTGCATGGATCGCTTTCCGGATTTTCAAAAATTCATTAAAAATATTCTTCAGGAGATATGCAAATATATTCAACGGATTCTTGTTCAGGGCATGCTTGACTATGACTGTGTACAATTTCAAGACATTCCAAGATACTTTTGGGGTCTTTTTTGACGAAAAAGTTAAGTCACTGCCTAAGTGCATGGATCGCTTTCCTGATTTTCAGAAATTCTTTAAAAATATTCCTTAAACGATATGCAAATATTTTCAACGGATTCTTGTTCAGGGCGTCGTTGACTATGACTGAGTACAATTTCAAGACATTCCAACATACTTGGAATGTCCAAGTGCATGGATCACTTTCCTGATTTTCAAAAGTTCATTAAAAATATTCTTCAAGAGATATGCAAATATATTCAACGGATTCTTGTTCAGGGCATGCTTGACTATGACTGTGTACAATTTCAAGACATTCCAAGATACTTTTGGGGTCTTTTTTGAATAAAAAGTTAAGTCACTGCCTAAGTGCACAGACTTTCCTCATTTTCAAAAATTCATTAAAAATATTCCTTAAGAGATATGCAAATATTTTCAATTGATTCTTGTTCAGGGCGTCGTTGACTATGACTGAGTACAATTTCAAGACATTCCAACATACTTGGAATGTCCAAGTGCATGGATCGCTTTTCGGATTTTCAAAAATTCATTAAAAATATTCCTCAAGAGATATGCAAATATATTCAACGGATTCTTGTTCAGGGCATGCTTGACTATGACTGTGTACAATTTCAAGACATTCCAAGATACTTTTGGGGTCTTTTTTGACAAAAAAGATAAGTCACTGCCTAAGTGCATGGATCGCTTTCCTGATTTTCAAAAATTCATTAAAAATGTTCCTTAAGCGATATGCAAATATTTTCAACGGATTCTTGTTCAGGGCGTCGTTGACTATGACTGAGTACAATTTCAAGACATTCCAACATACTTGGAATGTCCAAGTGCATGGATCGCTTTCCTGATTTTCAAAAGTTCATTAAAAATATTCTTCAAGAGATATGCAAATATATTCAACGGATTCTTGTTCAGGGCATGCTTGACTATGACTGTGTACAATTTCAAGACATTCCAAGATACCTTTGGGGTCTTTTTTGAATAAAAAGTTAAGTCACTGCCTAAGTGCACAGACTTTCATCATTTTCAAAAATTAATTAAAAATATTCCTTAAGAGATATGCAAATATTTTCAATTGATTCTTGTTCAGGGCGTCGTTGACTATGACTGAGTACAATTTCAAGACATTCCAACATACTTGGAATGTCCAAGTGCATGGATCACTTTTCGGATTTTCAAAAATTCATTAAAAATATTCTTCAAGAGATATGCAAATATATTCAACGGATTCTTGTTCAGGGCATGCTTGACTATGACTGTGTACAATTTCAAGACATTCCAAGATACTTTTGGGGTCTTTTTTGACGAAAAAGTTAAGTCACTGCCTAAGTGCATGGATCGCTTTCCTGATTTTCAGAAATTCTTTAAAAATATTCCTTAAGCGATATGCAAATATTTTCAACGGATTCTTGTTCAGGGCGTCGTTGACTATGACTGAGTACAATTTCAAGACATTCCAACATACTTGGAATGTCCAAGTGCATGGATCGCTTTCCTGATTTTCAAAAGTTCATTAAAAATATTCTTCAAGAGATATGCAAATATATTCAACGGATTCTTGTTCAGGGCATGCTTGACTATGACTGTGTACAATTTCAAGATATTCCAAGATACCTTTGGGGTCTTTTTTGAATAAAAAGTTAAGTCACTGCCTAAGTGCACAGACTTTCATCATTTTCAAAAATTCATTTAAAATATTCCTTAAGAGATATGCAAATATTTTCAATGGATTCTTGTTCAGGGCGTCGTTGACTATGACCGAGTACAATTTCAAGACATTCCAACATACTTGGAATGTCCAAGTGCATGGATCGCTTTCCGGATTTTCAAAAGTTCATTAAAAATATTCTTCAAGAGATATGCAAATATATTCAACGGATTCTTGTTCAGGGCATGCTTGACTATGACTGTGTACAATTTCAAGACATTCCAAGATACTTTTGGGGTCTTTTTTGACGAAAAAGTTAAGTCACTGCCTAAGTGCATGGATCGCTTTCCTGATTTTCAGAAATTCTTTAAAAATATTCCTTAAACCATATGCAAATATTTTCAACGGATTCTTGTTCAGGGCGTCGTTGACTATGACTGAGTACAATTTCAAGACATTCCAACATACTTGGAATGTCCAAGTGCATGGATCGCTTTCCTGATTTTCAAAAGTTCATTAAAAATATTCTTCAAGAGATATGCAAATATATTCAACGGATTCTTGTTCAGGGCATGATTGACTATGACTGTGTACAATTTCAAGACATTCCAAGATACTTTTGGGGTCTTTTTTGAATAAAAAGTTAAGTCACTGCCGAAGTGCACAGACTTTCCTCATTTTCAAAAATTCATTAAAAATATTCCTTAAGAGATATGCAAATATTTTCAATTGATTCTTGTTCAGGGCGTCGTTGACTATGACTGAGTACAATTTCAAGACATTCCAACATACTTGGAATGTCCAAGTGCATGGATCGCTTTTCGGATTTTCAAAATTTCATTAAAAATATTCTTCAAGAGATATGCAAATATATTCAACGGATTCTTGTTCAGGGCATGCTTGACTATGACTGTGTACAATTTCAAGACATTCCAAGATACTTTTGGGGTCTTTTTAGACAAAAAAGTTAAGTCACTGCCTAAGTGCATGGATCGCTTTCCTCATTTTCAGAAATTCATTAAAAATATTCCTTAAGCGATATGCAAATATTTTCAACGGATTCTTGTTCAGGGCGTCGTTGACTATGACTGAGTACAATTTCAAGACATTCCAACATACTTGGAATGTCCAAGTGCATGGATCGCTTTCCTGATTTTCAAAAGTTCATTAAAAATATTCTTCAAGAGATATGCAAATATATTCAACGGATTCTTGTTCAGGGCATGCTTGACTATGACTGTGTACAATTTCAAGACATTCCAAGATACCTTTGGGGTCTTTTTTGAATAAAAAGTTAAGTCACTGCCTAAGTGCACAGACTTTCATCATTTTCAAAAATTCATTAAAAATATTCCTTAAGAGATATGCAAATATTTTCAATGGATTTTTGTTCAGGGCGTCGTTGACTATGACTGAGTACAATTTCAAGACATTCCAACATACTTGGAATGTCCAAGTGCATGGATCGCTTTCCGGATTTTCAAAAATTCATTAAAAATATTCTTCAAGAGATATGCAAATATATTCAACGGATTCTTGTTCAGGGCATTCTTGACTATGACTGTGTACAATTTCAAGACATTCCAAGATACTTTTGGGGTCTTTTTTGACGAAAAAGTTAAGTCACTGCCTAAGTGCATGGATCGCTTTCCTGATTTTCAGAAATTCTTTAAAAATATTCCTTAAACGATATGCAAATATTTTCAACGGATTCTTGTTCAGGGCGTCGTTGACTATGACTGAGTACAATTTCAAGACATTCCAACATACTTGGAATGTCCAAGTGCATGGATCGCTTTCCTGATTTTCAAAAGTTCATTAAAAATATTCTTCAAGAGATATGCAAATATATTCAACGGATTCTTGTTCAGGGCATGCTTGACTATGACTGTGTACAATTTCAAGACATTCCAAGATACTTTTGGGGTCTTTTTTGAATAAAAAGTTAAGTCACTGCCTAAGTGCACAGACTTTCCTCATTTTCAAAAATTCATTAAAAATATTCCTTAAGAGATATGCAAATATTTTCAATTGATTCTTGTTCAGGGCGTCGTTGACTATGACTGAGTACAATTTCAAGACATTCCAACATACTTGGAATGTCCAAGTGCATGGATCGCTTTTCGGATTTTCAAAAATTCATTAAAAATATTCTTCAAGAGATATGCAAATATATTCAACGGATTCTTGTTCAGGGCATGCTTGACTATGACTGTGTACAATTTCAAGACATTCCAAGATACTTTTGGGGTCTTTTTTGACGAAAAAGTTAAGTCACTGCCTAAGTGCATGGATCGCTTTCCTGATTTTCAGAAATTCTTTAAAAATATTCCTTAAACGATATGCAAATATTTTCAACGGATTCTTGTTCAGGGCGTCGTTGACTATGACTGAGTACAATTTCAAGACATTCCAACATACTTGGAATGTCCAAGTGCATGGATCGCTTTCCTGATTTTCAAAAGTTCATTAAAAATATTCTTCAAGGGATATGCAAATATATTCAACGGATTCTTGTTCAGGGCATGCTTGACTATGACTGTGTACAATTTCAAGACATTCCAAGATACTTTTGGGGTCTTTTTTGAATAAAAAGTTAAGTCACTGCCTAAGTGCATGGATCGCTTTCCTGATTTTCAGAAATTCATTAAAAATATTCCTTAAACGATATGCAAATATTTTCAACGGATTCTTGTTCAGGGCGTCCTTGACTATGACTGAGTACAATTTCAAGACATTCCAACATACTTGGAATGTCCAAGTGCATGGATCGCTTTCCTGATTTTCAAAAGTTCATTAAAAATATTCTTCAAGAGATATGCAAATATATTCAACGGATTCTTGTTCAGGGCATGCTTGACTATGACTGTGTACAATTTCAAGATATTCCAAGATACCTTTGGGGTCTTTTTTGAATAAAAAGTTAAGTCACTGCCTAAGTGCACAGACTTTCATCATTTTCAAAAATTCATTAAAAATATTCCTTAAGAGATATGCAAATATTTTCAATGGATTCTTGTTCAGGGCGTCGTTGACTATGACCGAGTACAATTTCAAGACATTCCAACATACTTGGAATGTCCAAGTGCATGGATCGCTTTCCGGATTTTCAAAAATTCATTAAAAATATTCTTCAAGAGATATGCAAATATATTCAACGGATTCTTGTTCAGGGCATTCTTGACTATGACTGTGTACAATTTCAAGACATTCCAAGATACTTTTGGGGTCTTTTTTGACGAAAAAGTTAAGTCACTGCCTAAGTGCATGGATCGCTTTCCTGATTTTCAGAAATTCTTTAAAAATATTCCTTAAACGATATGCAAATATTTTCAACGGATTCTTGTTCAGGGCGTCCTTGACTATGACTGAGTACAATTTCAAGACATTCCAACATACTTGGAATGTCCAAGTGCATGGATCGCTTTCCTGATTTTCAAAAGTTCATTAAAAATATTCTTCAAGAGATATGCAAATATATTCAACGGATTCTTGTTCAGGGCATGCTTGACTATGACTGTGTACAATTTCAAGATATTGCAAGATACCTTTGGGGTCTTTTTTGAATAAAAAGTTAAGTCACTGCCTAAGTGCACAGACTTTCATCATTTTCAAAAATTCATTAAAAATATTCCTTAAGAGATATTCAAATATTTTCAATGGATTCTTGTTCAGGGCGTCGTTGACTATGACCGAGTACAATTTCAAGACATTCCAACATACTTGGAATGTCCAAGTGCATGGATCGCTTTCCGGATTTTCAAAAATTCATTAAAAATATTCTTCAAGAGATATGCAAATATATTCAACGGATTCTTGTTCAGGGCATTCTTGACTATGACTGTGTACAATTTCAAGACATTCCAAGATACTTTTGGGGTCTTTTTTGACGAAAAAGTTAAGTCACTGCCTAAGTGCATGGATCGCTTTCCTGATTTTCAGAAATTCTTTAAAAATATTCCTTAAACGATATGCAAATATTTTCAACGGATTCTTGTTCAGGGCGTCGTTGACTATGACTGAGTACAATTTCAAGACATTCCAACATACTTGGAATGTCCAAGTGCATGGATCGCTTTCCTGATTTTCAAAAGTTCATTAAAAATATTCTTCAAGAGATATGCAAATATATTCAACGGATTCTTGTTCAGGGCATGCTTGACTATGACTGTGTACAATTTCAAGACATTCCAAGATACTTTTGGGGTCTTTTTTGAATAAAAAGTTAAGTCACTGCCTAAGTGCACAGACTTTCCTCATTTTCAAAAATTCATTTAAAATATTCCTTAAGAGATATGCAAATATTTTCAATTGATTCTTGTTCAGGGCGTCGTTGACTATGACTGAGTACAATTTCAAGACATTCCAACATACTTGGAATGTCCAAGTGCATGGATCGCTTTTCGGATTTTCAAAATTTCATTAAAAATATTCTTCAAGAGATATGCAAATATATTCAACGGATTCTTGTTCAGGGCATGCTTGACTATGACTGTGTACAATTTCAAGACATTCCAAGATACTTTTGGGGTCTTTTTTGACAAAAAAGTTAAGTCACTGCCTAAGTGCATGGATCGCTTTCCTCATTTTCAGAAATTCATTAAAAATATTCCTTAAGCGATATGCAAATATTTTCAACGGATTCTTGTTCAGGGCGTCGTTGACTATGACTGAGTACAATTTCAAGACATTCCAACATACTTGGAATGTCCAAGTGCATGGATCGCTTTCCTGATTTTCAAAAGTTCATTAAAAATATTCTTCAAGAGATATGCAAATATATTCAACGGATTCTTGTTCAGGGCATGCTTGACTATGACTGTGTACAATTTCAAGACATTCCAAGATACCTTTGGGGTCTTTTTTGAATAAAAAGTTAAGTCACTGCCTAAGTGCACAGACTTTCATCATTTTCAAAAATTCATTAAAAATATTCCTTAAGAGATATGCAAATATTTTAAATGGATTTTTGTTCAGGGCGTCGTTGACTATGACCGAGTACAATTTCAAGACATTCCAACATACTTGGAATGTCCAAGTGCATGGATCGCTTTCCGGATTTTCAAAAATTCATTAAAAATATTCTTCAAGAGATATGCAAATATATTCAACGGATTCTTGTTCAGGGCATTCTTGACTATGACTGTGTACAATTTCAAGACATTCCAAGATACTTTTGGGGTCTTTTTTGACGAAAAAGTTAAGTCACTGCCTAAGTGCATGGATCGCTTTCCTGATTTTCAGAAATTCTTTAAAAATATTCCTTAAACGATATGCAAATATTTTCAACGGATTCTTGTTCAGGGCGTCGTTGACTATGACTGAGTACAATTTCAAGACATTCCAACATACTTGGAATGTCCAAGTGCATGGATCGCTTTCCTGATTTTCAAAAGTTCATTAAAAATATTCTTCAAGAGATATGCAAATATATTCAACGGATTCTTGTTCAGGGCATGCTTGACTATGACTGTGTACAATTTCAAGACATTCCAAGATACTTTTGGGGTCTTTTTTGAATAAAAAGTTAAGTCACTGCCTAAGTGCACAGACTTTCCTCATTTTCAAAAATTCATTAAAAATATTCCTTAAGAGATATGCAAATATTTTCAATTGATTCTTGTTCAGGGCGTCGTTGACTATGACTGAGTACAATTTCAAGACATTCCAACATACTTGGAATGTCCAAGTGCATGGATCGCTTTCCTGATTTTCAAAAGTTCATTAAAAATATTCTTCAAGAGATATGCAAATATATTCAACGGATTCTTGTTCAGGGCATGCTTGACTATGACTGTGTACAATTTCAAGACATTCCAAGATACTTTTGGGGTCTTTTTTGACAAAAAAGTTGAGTCACTGCCTAAGTGCATGGATCGCTTTTCTGATTTTCAAAAATTCATTAAAAATATTCCTTAAGCGATATGCAAATATTTTCAACGGATTCTTGTTCAGGGCGTCGTTGACTATGACTGAGTACAATTTCAAAACATTCCAACATACTTGGAATGTCCAAGTGCATGGATCGCTTTCCTGATTTTCAAAAATTCATTAAAAATATTCTTCAAGAGATATGCAAATATATTCAACGGATTCTTGTTCAGGGCATGCTTGACTATGACTGTGTACAATTTCAAGACATTCCAAGATACTTTTGGGGTCTTTTTTGACGAAAAAGTTAAGTCACTGCCTAAGTGCATGGATCGCTTTCCTGATTTTCAGAAATTCTTTAAAAATATTCCTTAAACGATATGCAAATATTTTCAACGGATTCTTGTTCAGGGCGTCGTTGACTATGACTGAGTACAATTTCAAGACATTCCAACATACTTGGAATGTCCAAGTGCATGGATCGCTTTCCTGATTTTCAAAAGTTCATTAAAAATATTCTTCAAGAGATATGCAAATATATTTAACGGATTCTTGTTCAGGGCATGCTTGACTATGACTGTGTACAATTTCAAGACATTCCAAGATACTTTTGGGGTCTTTTTTGAATGAAAAGTTAAGTCACTGCCTAAGTGCACAGACTTTCCTCATTTTCAAAAATTCATTAAAAATATTCCTTAAGAGATATGCAAATATTTTCAATTGATTCTTGTTCAGGGCGTCGTTGACTATGACTGAGTACAATTTCAAGACATTCCAACAAACTTGGAATGTCCAAGTGCATGGATCGCTTTTCGGATTTTCAAAAATTCATTAAAAATATTCTTCAAGAGATATGCAAATATATTCAACGGATTCTTGTTCAGGGCATGCTTGACTATGACTGTGTACAATTTCAAGACATTCCAATTTACTTTTGGGTTTTTTTTTGAAAAAAAAGTCAAGTCACTAAGTGCATCAGGGCAAATGGATCGTTTCCTTCGTCTCACCTGATATCCTGCTGTGTGATCCACGGTGTCCAAACGTTTGTTTCCAGCGACTGGACGACATGGATGAACTCCTGCAGCTTTAATTCTTTAAAAACAACCCAAAAACATCAAAAGTTAAGTCACTGCCTAAGTGCATGGATCGCTTTCCTGATTTTCAAAAATTCATTAAAAATATTCCTCAAGAGATATGCAAATATATTCAACGGATTCTTGTTCAGGGCATGCTTGACTATGACTGTGTACAATTTCAAGACATTCCAAGATACTTTTGGGGTCTTTTTTGACGAAAAAGTTAAGTCACTGCCTAAGTGCATGGATCGCTTTCCTGATTTTCAAAAATTCATTAAAAATATTCCTTAAGAGATATGCAAATATTTTCAATTGATTCTTGTTCAGGGCGTCGTTGACTATGACTGAGTACAATTTCAAGACATTCCAACATACTTGGAATGTCCAAGTGCATGGATCGCTTTTCGGATTTTCAAAAATTCATTAAAAATATTCTTCAAGAGATATGCAAATATATTCAACGGATTCTTGTTCAGGGCATGCTTGACTATGACTGTGTACAATTTCAAGACATTCCAAGATACTTTTGGGGTCTTTTTTGACGAAAAAGTTAAGTCACTGCCTAAGTGCATGGATCGCTTTCCTGATTTTCAAAAATTCATTAAAAATATTCCTTAAGCGATATGCAAATATTTTCAACGGATTCTTGTTCAGGGCGTCGTTGACTATGACTGAGTACAATTTCAAGACATTCCAACATACTTGGAATGTCCAAGTGCATGGATCGCTTTCCTGATTTTCAAAAGTTCATTAAAAATATTCTTCAAGAGATATGCAAATATATTCAACGGATTCTTGTTCAGGGCATGCTTGACTATGACTGTGTACAATTTCAAGACATTCCAAGATACTTTTGGGGTCTTTTTTGAATAAAAAGTTAAGTCACTGCCTAAGTGCACAGACTTTCATCATTTTCAAAAATTCATTAAAAATATTCCTTAAGAGATATGCAAATATTTTCAATTGATTCTTGTTCAGGGCGTCGTTGACTATGACTGAGTACAATTTCAAGACATTCCAACATACTTGGAATGTCCAAGTGCATGGATCGCTTTTCGGATTTTCAAAAATTCATTAAAAATATTCTTCAAGAGATATGCAAATATATTCAACGGATTCTTGTTCAGGGCATGCTTGACTATGACTGTGTACAATTTCAAGACATTCCAAGAAACTTTTGGGGTCTTTTTTGACAAAAAAGTTAAGTCACTGCCTAAGTGCATGGATCGCTTTCCTGATTTTCAAAAATTCATTAAAAATATTCCTTAAGCGATATGCAAATATTTTCAACGGATTCTTGTTCAGGGCGTCGTTGACTATGACTGAGTACAATTTCAAGACATTCCAACATACTTGGAATGTCCAAGTGCATGGATCGCTTTCCTGATTTTCAAAAATTCATTAAAAATATTCCTCAAGAGATATGCAAATATATTCAACGGATTCTTGTTCAGGGCATGCTTGACTATGACTGTGTACAATTTCAAGACATTCCAAGATACTTTTGGGGTCTTTTTTGAAAAAAAAGTCAAGTCACTAAGTGCATCAGGGCAAATGGATCGTTTCCTTCGTCTCACCTGATATACTGCTGTGTGATCCACGGTGTCAAAATGTTTGTTTCCAGCGACTGGGCGACATGGATGAACTCCTGCAGCTTTAATGCTTTAAAAACAAACCAAAAACATCAAAAGTTAAGTCACTGCCTAAGTGCATGGATCGCTTTCCTAATTTTCAAAAATTCATTAAAAATATTCCTTAAGAGATATGCAAATATTTTCAACGGATTCTTGTTCAGGGTGTCGTTGACTATGACTGTGTACAATTTCAAGACATTCCAAGATACTTTTGGTTTTTTTCTGTTAAATCAATCAATCAATCAATCATTTTTTGTATAGCCCACAGTTTACAAAACATAGTTTGTCTCAGGGACTTCACAGGGTTGGTAACATCCTCTGTCCTTAGACCTTCGACCAGGGTAAGGAAAAACTACCAGCGAAAAAACTCTTCTAACAGGGAAAAGGGTAGAAACCTTAAGGAGAACCACAGTTGAGGGATCCACTCCCTGGACGGACAGACGTGCAGTAGATGTTACCAAAAACATACAATACACAATGACAAAGAATAAAAAGTGAAAAGTCTTTAAATGCCAGGATCATCTGTCACAGCCTGTCGTGAAGGCTGTTGTGGTCAGAGACTTGAAGATGACGGAGTCCTCTTTCCTGTCCTGACCTCATGTCGTTCACTGGTGTCAGCAGAACTGTAAGAGATTAAACATCAGTTAGAGAAGGTCTACATGTGAATTTATGGTCTACATGTGGATTTATGTGCTACATGTGGATTTATGGTCTACATGTGGATTTATGGTGTACATGTGGATTTATGGTGTACATGTGGATGTATGGTGTACATGTGGATTTATGTGCTACATGTGGATTTATGGTCTAAATGTGGATTTATGGTGTACATGTGGATGTATGGTGTACATGTGGATTTATGTGCTACATGTGGATTTATGGTCTAAATGTGGATTTATGGTCTACATGTCATGGGGGACATCGGGTAAGTGGTGAGGGTTGAGAAATTGAGGACGGGGTAGAGAAAGTGCGGCTCGTGCAAAGTCTGTGTGCTCATTCTAAGTGCATGATGGGAAATTCCTCCAGCAGTCTAAGCCTATGGCAGCATAAGATAGACTATTCTAATCAGGACATACCTGATCTAGCTTTGACTATAGTCTATGTTAAAAAGGTAGGTTTTCAGTCTCACCTTAAAGGCAGAGACAGAGTCAGACTGTCTGACTGAAAGCAGAAGTTGGTTCCACAGGAGAGGAGCCTGGTAGATAAATGTTCTACCACCGATTCTACTTCTAGTTATTTTAGGAATAACCAGTAGACCTGAGTTCAGGGTCTATTGGGTTGATATAAAGTGATTAAGTCACAAATATAAGAAGGTGCCTGATTATTCAGGGCCTTGTATGTGAGTAGAAGTATTTTAAAATCTATTCTACTTTTCACTGGGAGCCAGTGAAGAGAAGCCAAGACAGGAGTCGTATAATCACGTCGTCTGGTTCCAGTCAGTATCCGTGCTGCTGCGTTCTGGACAAGTTGAAGGCTTCTCAAGGACTTACTAGGACATCCAGACAGTAAGGAGTTACAGTAATCCAGCCTAGAGGTTATAAAGGCGTGGATAAGTTTCTCAGAGTCTTGTCGTGATATAATATTTCTAATTGTCTTAATGTTGCGAAGGTGGAAGAAGGCTGTTCTACATATATGCTTAATATGTTCATCCAGTGATAAATCCTGGTCAAACAGGACTCCTAGGTTCCTTACTGTAGTGCAAGGGACTGAAGTGTTACTGCCTCGGTTTAGAGCTCCACTTAAAAGTGCTGCTCTTATATCTTTTGGCCCAAGGACCATGACCTCAGTTTTTTCTGTGTTAAGCATCAGAAAGTTCAGAGTCATCCACGTCTGTATGTCTATGAGACAATCCTGGAGTTTTATAGATGGGTTTGGGTCATCCGGTCGTACAGATACATATAGCTGGGTGTCGTCTGCATAACAATGGAAATCTATGTTGTGTTTCCTGATAATGTTGCCTAATGGCAGCATGTACAGGGTAAAAAGAATAGGTCCGAGCACGGAACCCTGAGGAACTCCGTAGTTGACCTTAGTGAATATGGAGTAGTCCTCGTTAACACTAACAAACTGAAATCTGTCCCATAAATAGGACTTGAACCAGACAAGTGCAGATCCTCTAATCACAACATCTTGTTCTAGTCTATGTAGCAGGATCTCATGATCTATCGTATCAAATGCTGCACTGAGATCCAGCAGGACCGATCTGGCGTTGTCTGGTAAACCAGCAGATGGCAGCAACTTTCAAGAGACCAGCTTCTCCATCTCTGAGCCCAGTAATGTTCAGGTAAGGCATTGGATATTTGAGATATTATTCAATAGAATCTTCCTCTTACTTCTAATCTTACTCTACGTATGTAGAAGATGTTTCTCCTGCTTTGATCTATTCTCTCTCATGCTCTGCTTCATCAATGAAGAACGAATTCATCGACAACATCCTTTCAGCTAATGTTCTACCTTAAAAACATCCCTACAGTTTCTTCCTTTCATCACAGTGACTCAATAATGATGGATTGTCATGAGTGAAAGTGGCTTCAGCTGCTTTTCCTTGTGTTTCAGGTCCGTGGAGATTTGAGGCCGAGGAGAAGCGAGCCTGGTGATGAGTCCAGAATCCCTCAAGGCTCCATCACACTTCCCTCCTCTATCACAAAAGTCACTTTACATGTAGAGGGAAAAAAAAGAAAACAAAGTCACACACTCATCCAACAAAGCAGCCTTTCAGCACCACGGACAGCGCCCGAAGCTCCACAGTTACCGTAGCGACCCGCCCTCACCTATTCCATTCTTACTCACACACACAGGGATTGGATTGGAACAGAATGGCTACTTGAACTTTTTAAATGTTAAACTTCAAAAAAACATATATCTATATTATATATTTTATAAAATCTAAAATAAAATGCTTGAGGGGCTTAACTGGGGCTACACAGATGTTTGACGGTGTAGCGTGTTCGGTGTGAGTGAATGGGGCGATGGAGGAGGTCTGAAGGTAAGAAGGATTTGTAGGTGGTGAAGAGGATCTTGAAATGTGTTTACATGTTGAAACTGCCCTCTGGTGGACACGTTTGACATTACATGTAAGGTCACATGAGATTTAGAGCTGCTAAACTGGTGAAATAAATAGTAACTTTTGTGAGGGAAACAGTTTTTTTATGTTTAAGACCCTGCCAGGCCATAAATAATTCATCATAAAACAGAACTGCAAAAACCTGACCTCCAGTGGACAAAGGTGACATTACGTGTAGATGAAAAATGTATTCAAAGCTGCTGAATTCAAGTCACTGCCAGCCCATAAATAACTTGAGAAAACATTCAGGGTTCAGGCCATACAGAGTTTCACCGAGGGCCAGACTGTGGCACACATTTGTTCAGCCAGTTCAGCAGAGTGAGTGTGAGTGAAAGAGCGAGAGACTTCAAATAAGTGACTTATTTATTTATTTAACACAAAAGATTCAAGATGGAAAAAACATCAACACAAAGCAGAAAAGAAACAAAACGGCATCAAAGAAACATATAAAGGTTAAGTAGAAATTAAAGTCAAACAATCACAGGCTCTTTTCTTCAACGCAATAAAACAATACAGAGAAGAAAATACAGTTAGCTTTAAATAACAATAAAAACAAGAACTTATTCTTCATAAACCCTGTTGGCTTTAAACCCCACTTACACTGTGAATTAGAAATGGAAAAGAAAAAAGACTCAGCTTCACCCACTGAGGCTGAAGTGGCTGTGACGCCCCCTGCTGGTTGGACTAAAACCTCATTTAATCAGAAAAAGGAAGGAAGCAATAAAGTCCATTAGAGAAGGAGAGAACACAGGGATGGAGGAAATGGCAAAAAGAAAGGGCTGAAAGACATGAAAAAGAATGGAAGGAAAGAGAAAAGGAAAGCAATAAAAGGACAGCAAGGAAATAAATGAGTTTGTCGACTCACAGGGAAACCACATCAAGTCCAGTCGGTGAAATCCAGTCCATGTTTTGCTGCCGTTTCTGGACACATGAAAACACATGAAGTGAAAATTAACTTGACTATCGTCACAACAATGACAAACATTCAAACACATTCTACACATTAACATTTACTCAAAAAGATCAACTTTTCAAATAAGTCACAAATGTCCGGGTAAACTTATCGTTTGCCGCCGTCGTTAGCGTTACCCAGAGTGCACCACGTGGAGGTGACAGTCGGACTTGCACTCCTTTTTTTTTTTTTAAATCATTCATAATATTAGAGAGAAGAGAAACCCAACAATTCACACAATGAGCAAGCAATCGTGGCAACAGTGGAGAGAAAAAACTCCCTTTTAACAGGAAGAAATCTCTGGCAGAACCAGACTCAAAGTGTGCGGCCGTCTGCCTCGACCGGTTGGGGGGAATGGGAGGGGAACAGAAAGGACAAGAGGTGGTAACTTTTGTTAGTCAGTGGTTTTGGTTGGACGACCACAAGGAGGCCATTTTGTGCAGTTCATGTTGGGTTTTTTTCAGATTCTTGTGTTCCGTTCCTCCAGGTTTTGAATCCACTGATCCCATTTCCTCAAAGATCATCATGCAGATCCATCCATTTTCCAAGAGTAGATTCACTGAGGTGAATGAATTCCTCCATTTGCTGCATCATCGTGTTGACAAAGTTGTCCAGAAAGTTACTTTTGCATTTCCAAGCCATGATTCCAGTTTGTCCATCCTTGTGAGCAGATTTTTGTTTTGCTGTCACGTATGGAGAGTTCCGTCCAATCAGAGTTATCAATCCTCCGACACCTGCACCCGTTTACTGTCAACTAAGTTTTGCTAAGTGTACACATTTGTGTAACAACGACAACACAGGAAGATGAAACGACAGACCAAAGTAGAAGTGCATATTGACACAAACAAAAAAACACTCATCTTGTTTTGACAGCCGGTGTTCAGAGTTCGTCTAAGTTGTCCAGGACGTAAGAAGTCCACCAAGTGTTAGGGTCTCAATTCTGGAACAGATTAGGAAAAACAAAACTGAAAAGCAGTAGCAAAGTGTCATTGATGTCAAAAGGAGTCTAATATACTCACCACTGTAGGTTCTTGTGTAGTGGAAGTGGTTAACGAGCTCTGCAGAACTCTGATAACCTGTGCACCTGAACCAGGTGTTTTGGGGATAACTAACTAAGGTTAGCTAACCCTAACCCCCTCATTTGTTCCTTGTTGCAGAAAACGGCCCCTTGCCAAAAACTGCTGTAAAAATATCTTAATATTTATTTCCACTTTAAATGAGTCAGTCTTTTGAAGCTACTTCATCCTGAAATATGCATATCAAATATTAATATTTTTAAAAGGTGAACCTTTTAAAGGCCATATTGTTTACGCAACTACACTGTTTTTATTGGGAAAAAAAAACTACAATAACTTTTGATTCTGATGCATTCTTATTTTTTGCAATGTCAGATTTTTCTAAAAACTGTCTCCTACAAAAATATTGTTCATATTTTTTTCAACTTTAAATTGTCACTCTTTTAACGCTACTTCAGACTGAGATATACTCATCAAATTATATTTTTAAAAATTCTAACCCTTTAAAGGCCATAATGTTTATGCAACTCTTTAAATCAACAAAAAAACTACAATCCTTTCCAATCAATCATAAAATACCTTTCAAGGACTATTTATTATTATCAGGCCCTGAGATGGTCAGTGATTGGAAGAAACATTGATTTTGATGCATTGTTAGTTTCTGTAGTGGCAGATGCAATTTAATAATCTTGTGATATGATGGATTTTGAACCGTCTCCTTCTATAAGCAAACTTTTTTCCAACTAAATAATTATTACCCTGTTTTGTTTAAAGATAAATAAACAAGAATAGGTTCAACCTGAACAAATATTTATTTTGCAAAGATGACCCTGAATGATGAAGACTGAAATATAAACATTGAATATGAAACATGGGGCAGTTGGGTGTGTTGTTGGAGATGGGGAGAAAGGAAGAGAGATGGTGAGTGAGTGCATCATGTGTGACTGAGTGAGGGAGTGAGGGAGTGAGGGAGCGAGTGAGCGAGTGAGCGAGCGAGCGAGAGTGAGTGAGTGACTGTGAGTGAGTGAGTGAGCGAGCGAGAGTGAGCGAGCGTGACTGCGAGTGAACGAGCGAGATTTGGAGTCTCTGCTCCACCTGAGCTGAACTCTCACATTCACACATGATGAACTCACTCACCATCTCCATCTTTTCCCTTCTCCCCATCGCCAACAACACACCAAACTGCCCCATGTTTCATATTCAATGTTCATATTTAAGTGTTCATCATTCAGTGTCCTTTGCAAAATAAATGTTTTTCAGGTTCAAACTATTATTGTATGTTTATTCATCTTAAAACAAAACCAGGCTATAATTGGGTTAGTAGGAAAAAAATGTTTTACTTGTAGTCGGAGACCGATTCAAAATCCATCATATATCACAAAATAAGATTACATTGGATCTGCTACTACAAACAACTAATGCATCAAAATCAATGTTTCTCCTAGTCACTGACCCATCTCAGGGTCTAATAACAACCAAATATTCCTTAAACCACACCAAACATTTCATTTCAAAAATGAAATAAACTTGAACCCTGAGTCTGTTTATATATCAAATAACAACCTGTGTTTGAATCGTATTCAGTGCTTTGTGACTAAAGGGATTTTTGTACACTTCAAAAATAATGGAAAAACTAAATAATGAAAAGGGACGAGAGCAGCAGCAAACAAGTAACAATACTCATCTTCTTCTGACAGTTGGTGTTCAGATGTTCAAAGTTGTGCTGGACGTCAGAAATCCACCAAGCCTTGGGTCTCCATCCTGGAACAGATTAGGAAAAACGAAACTAAAAAGCAGCATCAAACAGTCACTGATGTCCAAAGGAATCTGATATACTCACCACTGCAGATTCTTCTTGTGCAGTAGGAGTCACCGATGAGATCAGGGAAGACGCGACTGTAGGGTAGAATGTCCACCAAGCACCACCTCGAGGTCGACCATGTTGGGTCACCCTTCTGGAACAGATTAGGAAAAACAAACAAATTAACAGAGACAAAAGCAGCAGCAAACAATTAACAATACTCATCCTCTTCCGACCGCTGGGGTTCAGAGTTCTTCAAAGTTGTCCAGAACGTAGGAAGTCCACCAAGCGTAGGGTCTCCATTCTGAAACAGATTAGGAAAAACGAAACTGAAAAGCAGCATCAAACAGTCACTGATGTCCAAAGGAATCTGATATACTCACCACTGCAGGTTCTTCTTGTGCAGTGGGAGTCACCGACCAGATCAGGGAAGAGGCGACTGTAGTGTAGAACGTCCACCAAGCACCACCTCGAGGTCGATCATGTTGGGTCTCCCTTCTGGAACAGATTAGGAAAAACAAACAGATAAAAGTGACAAAAGCAGCAGCAAAAACAACAATTAACAATACTCATCCTCTTCCGACAGCTGGGGTTCAGAGTTCTTCAAAGTTGTCCAGGACATAGGAAGTCCACCAAGCGTAGGGTCTCCATTCTGAAACAGATTAGGAAAAACAAAACTAAAAAGCAGCATCAAACAGTCACTGATGTCCAAAGGAATCTGATATACTCACCACTGCAGATTCTTCTTGTGCAGTAGGAGTCACCGATGAGATCAGGGAAGACGCGACTGTAGGGTAGAACGTCCACCAAGCACCACCTCGAGGTCGACCATGTTGGGTCACCCTTCTGGAACAGATTAGGAAAAACAAACAAATTAACAGAGACAAAAGCAGCAGCAAACAATTAACAATACTCATCCTCTTCCGACCGCTGGGGTTCAGAGTTCTTCAAAGTTGTCCAGAACGTAGGAAGTCCACCAAGCGTAGGGTCTCCATTCTGAAACAGATTAGGAAAAACAAAACTGAAAAGCAGTATCAAACTGTCACTGATGCCCAAAGGAATCTGATATACTCACAACTGGAGGTTCTTGTGTTGTAGGAGTCACCGATGAGATCAGGGAAGAGGCGACTGTAGACGAAAGTAGAGGTCAACAACGATGAAGCAAACACAAATAAGAAATATCACCATACTCCTCCTCTTCCGACAGTCTGTGTTCAGTCAATATGCATATCAAATATTAATATTTTTTAAAATGTTAACCTTTTAAAGGCCATATTGTTTATGCAACTACAATAACTTTTGATTCTGATGCATTCTTATTTTTTGCAATGTCAGATTTTTCTAAAAACAGTCTCCTACAAAAATATTGTTCATATTTTTTTCAACTTTAAATTGTCACTCTTTTAACGCTACTTCAGACTGAGATATACTCATCAAATTATATTTTTAAAAATTCTAACCCTTTAAAGGCTATAATGTTTATGCAACTCTTTAAATCAACAAAAAAACTACAATCCTTTCCAATCAATCATAAAATACCTTTCAAGGACTATTTATTATTATCAGGCCCTGAGATGGTCAGTGATTGGAAGAAACATTGATTTTGATGCATTGTTAGTTTCTGTAGTGGCAGATGCAATTTAATAATCTTGTGATATGATGGATTTTGAATCGTCTCCTTATATAAGCAAACTTTTTTTTCCAACTAAATAATTATTACCCTGTTTTGTTTAAAGATAAATAAACAAGAATAGGTTCAACCTGAACAAATATTTATTTTGCAAAGACGACCCTGAATGATGAAGACTGAAATATAAACATTGAATATGAAACATGGGGCAGTTGGGTGTGTTGTTGGAGATGGGGAGAAAGGAAGAGAGATGGTGAGTGAGTGCATCATGTGTGACTGAGTGAGGGAGTGAGGGAGTGAGGGAGCGAGTGAGCGAGCGAGCGAGAGTGAGTGAGTGACTGTGAGTGAGTGAGCGAGCGAGAGTGAGCGAGCGAGCGTGACTGCGAGTGAACGAGCGAGATTTGGAGTCTCTGCTCCACCTGAGCTGAACTCTCACATTCACACATGATGAACTCACTCACCATCTCCATCTTTTCCCTTCTCCCCATCGCCAACAACACACCAAACTGCCCCATGTTTCATATTCAATGTTCATATTTAAGTGTTCATCATTCAGTGTCCTTTGCAAAATAAATGTTTTTCAGGTTCAAACTATTATTGTATGTTTATTCATCTTAAAACAAAACCAGGTTATAATTGGGTTAGTAGGAAAAAAATGTTTTACTTGTAGTCGGAGACCGATTCAAAATCCATCATATATCACAAAATAAGATTACATTGGATCTGCTACTACAAAAAAGTAATAATGCATCAAAATCAATGTTTCTCCTAGTCACTGACCCATCTCAGGGTCTAATAACAACCAAATATTCCTTAAACCACACCAAACATTTCATTTCAAAAATGAAACAAACTTGAACCCTGAGTCTGTTTATATATCAAAAAACAACCTGTGTTTGAATCGTATTCAGTGCTTTGTGACTATAGTGATTTTTGTACACTTCAAAAATAATGGAAAAAACTAAATAATGAAATGAAAGGGACGAGAGCAGCAGAAAACAACAATACTCATCTTCTTCTGACAGTTGGTGTTCAGATGTTCAAAGTTGTCCTGGACGTCAGAAATCCACCAAGCCTTGGGTCTCCATTCTGAAACAGATTAGGAAAAACGAAACTGAAAAGCAGCATCAAACTTTCATTGATGTTCAAAGGAATCTGATATACTCACCACTGTAGGTTCTTCTTGTGCAGTGGGAGTCACCGATGAGATCAGGGAAGAGGCGACTGTAGACAAAAGTAGAGGTCAGTTTTCCGGCCAGTTTTCTGCTGCCTTTAACCAGCTCTGTGTCCCCTCTGAATTATTACCAAACACGGAGGTGCTCAGTTCTTCGTTTCACTCCTCCTGCCGAACCATATTGGACTCTGTGGCTCCATTTAAAACCGTGCAGCCCAAAGCTAAACCTGAGCCCTGGTTCAATGCGAGAACTCGCGCAGCCAGACAGGATTGCCGCAAAGCTGAACGCAGGTGGAAAAAGGACAAGCTGCAGGTTTCTCGCCAAATCCTAAAAGACAGCTGGCGCTGCTACCAGAGCACTGTCAAAGAGTCCAGAAGAGAGCACCTGTCAAATATTATTGAATCAAACTCTCACAACCCACGTGTGTTATTTAAAACCATAGAGTCTGTTCTTGGCTCACCTCAGCCTGTGTGCACAGAGGAATCCCCTGAAATGTGCAATAGCTTCCTGCAGTTCTTCATTGATAAGGTTGCTACCACAAGGGCTCTAATCACCACACCTGTGTCTGACCCCTCTGACAGTGTGCTTTTCTCAGCTGTGCTTGATTCGTTTGAGCCCGTGTCTCTGATTGCCTTAGAAAAAGTGGTTGCCCAGATGAAGCCATCAGGCTCTCCCTGTGACACTGTCCCGCCTCACTTTTTTAAAGAGGTATTTCCTTGTATAGGGCAGTCAGTCCTGGCCATTATTAACAGCAGTCTGTCTTCTGGTGTTGTCCCCCAATGTTTTAAACATGCTGTTGTACAACCCCTGCTTAAGAAACCTGGCCTTGATCGTGTTATGCTAGCCAATTATAGACCTATCTCCAAGCTGCCTTTTATTTCAAAGATCCTGGAAAAAGTTGTCCACGCCCAGTTGCAGTCGTTCCTGGACGAGCATGATATTCTGGAGATTTTCCAGTCTGGCTTTAAAACAAGGCATAGTACAGAGTCAGCTTTATTAAGAGTGTTCAATGACATCCTCCTGACGGTTGATTCTGGAGACTCTGTGATCCTTGTCCTGCTGGACCTAACTGCAGCGTTTGACACTGTGGACCACAATATTTTAGTGGCACGCTTGCAGCACCTAGTGGGCATTAGTGGTAGCGCCCTTAATTGGTTTAGATCGTATCTTGAGGGAAGATCTATGTGTGTACGCCTCGGTGGCTCTGAGTCCCGCTCTGCTCCACTGTCATATGGGGTTCCACAGGGCTCAATTTTAGGGCCCCTGCTCTTCTCCCTGTATCTGCTTCCCCTGGGCTCCATCTTGAGAAAACATGGCATCTCATTTCATTTTTATGCAGACGACAGTCAGATTTATGTCCCACTGAGTAAGAAAAATGCCTGTCTGCAACCACTTCTATTATGTCTTGATGACATAAAAGCATGGATGTCACTGAACTTTTTAAAATTTAATGAAAAGAAGACGGAAGTCATAATGTTTGGTCCTAGCGGCTCTAGTGAACCCCCCCCTGCTGATTTGGGCCCTTTGGCATCGTATGTGAAGCCTTTAGTGACAAACTTAGGTTTTATTATGGACAGTGATTTTAAATTGGACCGGCAAATTGGGGCAACAGTAAAGTCCAGCTTTTTTCACCTCAGGCAGCTGGCAAAGGTGAGGCCCTTTCTCTCACAAAAGCACTTTGAAACAGTAATCCATGCCTTTGTTACATCTCGGCTGGATTACTGTAACGCTCTTTATCTTGGAGTCAGCCAGTCGTCCCTCTCACGTCTCCAGTTGGTCCAGAACGCTGCTGCTCGCCTCTTAACTGGAGCACATTACTCCCATTTTGGCCTCCCTTCACTGGCTGCCTGTGCATTTTAGAGTCCATTTTAAGATTCTTTTATTTGTTTTTAAATCTTTAAATGGTCTTGCCCCGCCTTACCTCTCTGAGCTTCTCCATCCTTACACTCCTGCTCGGTGCCTCAGGTCAGCTGACCAGCTGCTCCTGGAGGTACCGAGGTCTAAACGGAAGCTCAGAGGGGAAAGAGCTTTCTCCATTGCCGGTCCCAAACTTTGGAACGCCCTCCCGCTTCATATTAGACAGGCCCCCTCACTGTCCATTTTTAAAACTCATCTTAAAACACATTTTTATTCTTCTGCGTTCAACTCAGCATGAGACTCTGCTCTTGTTTTAGTGTTTTATGGTTTAAACATTTTTATTGTTTTATAGTTTTATTGTTTTTTTTATTATTTAAACATTGTTACTGTTTTATAGTTTTATTGTTTTTATTTTGTCTCCTATGTTTTATGTGCCATGTTTTATTTATTGTACTGTTAAGCACTTTGTACCAGCTTTAGCTGCCTAAAGCGCTCTATAAATAAAGTTGAGTTGAGTTGAGTTGAGTCAACAACAATGACGCAAAGAAAAATAAATATCACCATTCTCCTCCTCTTCCGACAATCTGTGTTCAGAGTTCGTCGAAGTTGTCCAGAACGTCCACCAAGCACCGCCTCGAGGTCGACCATGTTGGGTCTCCATTCTGGAACAGATTAGGAAAAACAAAACTGAAAAGCAGTATCAAACTGTCATTGATGTCCAAAGGAATCTGATATACTCACCACTGCAGGTTCTTCTTGTGCAGTAGGAGTCACCGATGAGATCAGGGAAGATGCGACTGTAGGGTAGAACGTCCAACAAGCACCACCTTGAGGTCGACCATGTTGGGTCACCCTTCTGGAACAGATTAGGAAAAACAAACAAATTAACAGAGACAAAAGCAGCAGCAAACACAACTACTAACAATACTCATCCTCTTCCGACAGCTAGTGTTTAGAGTTTGAAGTTGTCAAGGACCTAGGAAGTCCACCAAGCCTTGGGTCTCCATTCTGAAACAGATTAGGAAAAACAAAACTGAAAAGCAGTATCAAACTGTCATTGATGTCATAAGGAATCTGATATACTCACCACTGTAGGTTCTTCTTGTGCAGTGGGAGTCACCGACCAGATCAGGGAAGAGGCGACTGTAGACGAAAGTAGAGGTCAACAATAACTCAAACAAAAATATCACCATACTCATCCTCTTCCAACAGTCTGTGTTCAGAGTTCGTCGAAGTTGTCCAGAACGTCCACCAAGCCCCGGCTCGAGGTCGACCATGTTGGGTCTCCATTCTGGAACAGATTAGGAACAACAAACAAATTAACAGAGACAAACGCAGCAAACACAACAACTTACAATACTCATCCTCTTCTGACAGCTGGTGTTCAGAGTTCGTCAATGTTGTCCTGGACATACACCAGGCGTGACCGTTCCATCACAAGGTCCATGTCGGGTCTCGATTCTGGAACAGAAAATTTGTGTCCAGCCATGGCAAAAGGGTTCACATGTCTACTTCGGGACATTTGGAGTTATTTACAGATTCCGAAAGTGTGATATCTAAGCTTTCCAACAATGTCAAACCCATGTCCATCTGATCATTTTTGAAGAAGATGTGGTCATTTGAATGTAGACACTCCTCAAACTGCTTTAGGGAGAAATTCAGCCTGAAAGATTTCGACCCTCTTGAGGAGCCAGGCCAATAGCTGCTCATTTGCATGACATTAACATGGTCACAACCCCCCACCCAGTCTAGCTGTCAGTGACATCTGATGTCTGTTAGCCCACAGGACAGTAACAGTGTAGCAGTTTGGAAAAAAAAAAAAGGAATGAATGTAGTTCATGTCAATGTAAGGCAAGGCAAGTTTATTTGTATAGCACATTTCAACAACAAGGTAATTCAAAGTGCTTTACATAAAGCATTAAAAAGCATAGAAAAGAGACATTTATAAAATCAGATATAACATCAAAATAAAAACAAGCAGGTAAAATTTAAAGATTAAGATTAAAAAATAAAATAGATACAAATAAAATCAAAAGATAACAAATAAAATCAAGAGTATATATAAGGAATAAAGGTTACAGTGCAGTATTGGAAATGACTGAAATGCAGCGGCAAACAGAAAAGTCTTCACTCTTGATTTAAAAGAGGTGAGAGTTTCAGCAGACCTACAGTTTTCTGGGAGTTTGTTCCAGATATATGGTGCATAGGACTAAAATAAAGAAATAAAATATATCTAAGTGTGTGAAGGAATATTTTCCAGACCATGGACTATATTATCATCTTCAATACCAGTTCCTCCCCCACAATGTGGCTGTACCCACTCTGTCCATCACAGTTGATATGCGGACTAAATGATGACATCACAAACGCACCCTCTTCTGTGCTGTAACCTTTGGTGCTGGGCATGTGAAGAATTTTGCCTCATCAGAACAGAAAGGCCGGATTTTTTCAAAAAGATACGTCTGCCTGTCCATGGTCAGTCCAGGTGGGGCCAGGACGGGGAGACTGTCAACAGGGGGCAGAACTCCTGGGTTGCGCAGTAGCTGAAACTCGATAGGCTCTGCATCACTGTGAGTTTGAGCAAGCACCACACCTGGTCTGTTGGCATCAAAGCTGTGACAGAATAGAAGCACACAACAGGATATTTAAAACATGGCTCACTGTTCACATGGAACACTATTATGTTCATTCGTGATTTTTTTTTATTCATAAAATGCAGAATTTTGAATATAAATACCTAAAGTTCTGATAACTCTTGATCTGTGGGAGCTTTTGAAAGTAGGGACTCAGATGTGTCTGCCAGTCGATGGTCTTTACTATCACTCTGCCATCTGCCGTTCCAACAAGCTGCGGAATATTGAGGCGACTTTCAGCAGAGCTGTGTTCCACTACCTGTTGACAGCAAGAACCACAATGAAAATAATGATTTTATTTTTCCAAAAAAATCACATTTTACACATTACATATTGCAGTCTATATAAGCATTTGGCTATTGTATAGAAATCAATTTATACACATACCAAGAGCCTTAGCCGACCTCATGTATTGACGCCACACTGAGGCCTTGGACACATGGGTTGGCAGCAACTTCACATGCCAATCCTTATGCCCAGGATTCTGAAAAAAAATTTAAAAATACTTATTTCAGATCATGGTTCATGTTAAAAGGCATTTAATCACTGAATCAGTATAGATTGATCAGTAGTATTGCTTGAATTATGTGTGAATGCCACACCTTTATGTGCATGAATTGCACGTGTAATTAACACGTTCATCACACATTGTGTTAATCATGTGTGATTCATGCATGCAAAGGTGTGGCATTCACACATCATTCAATGCAATGTTAGGTTTCGAACACGGGAGTTTCGTCTCAAAGCATTTGAATTATCAAACTGAACCTGCGGGTGTACAAAATCTCAAAGAGGGCCGTGACATGCTCCTCTTACGGCTTATAATACGCTCATCTGACCGAACAAAAGTTTCGATGTGCGCATCATTCTCATTGTAATAATACAGTACCGAGCTAGCGAGCTAAGCTAGCGAGCTAAGCAAGCATGGCTAATAACAATGTAGCCAAACGGCGTTATGAAACGCACAGTGGATTATTAAAAGACAGCTTCCCTATGTGCGTCTGTATGTGACTTTGAATGAACACTAACATAACATCGATTAACAACGTTAAGGAAAACTCACCCCATAAGAACATGAGTTCCTCTGATCATAAGAGGTCCGTGCTTGCTTCCTTTTCGTTGCAGTTTTACGTCTGTTCGCCTCCAAAAGTCCAATTCGATAGGAGATAGAGCGGTGCTGGCGTCATGTCATCATCTCAGACAACTACCGTGTGTGTCCTGCTCTCTTTCAGCCGCGGAATAATCATCTGTTTGTTGTTTTTGTGACGATGAAGTCTGCTAACACGTTAGCATAAAGATCGCTAGCTTAAAATGCTAACAGTCCACACACAGCAGTCTCTGTACGTTCGCTGTCCTTGTCCGTGAAGAAGCTGCTCAGCCACAGACTTATTGTCCTTTTCTCTTTGTCTTCCTTTGTCAAACAAAGCTTTGATGATGACTGCTTTGATGATATTCACGCTTTAATTTCGCACTGCACACACACACACTGCACACATACGCTGGACATTCGACACACTCTCTCTCTCTCTCCGTATAATTAGCCATGTGTATTCTCTGTGATCGTCAGCTGATTGGCTGAAAAAGCCGATTGGCTGACACTGTTTTCTTCACTTTTAAGTTTTCACAAAGCATTATGGGTAATGGATTGGTTCACATGGTGTAACAGCTTCCTGGTGAACCAATGTGTTTTTACAAGGAGGGTCACATTTGATTTATGGCTGCTGAATTATTCAGACTGCCTTCTGGTGGACAAAGTTGTTATTACATGTAAGGTCAAATCTGATTTGTGGCTGCTGGGTTCTTCAAATAGCCCTCTAGTGGACAAACATGTCATTACATGAAAGCTCAAACTTAATTTATGAATACTAAATTATTTCAACTGCCCTCTAGTGGCTAAATTTGACATTACATTTAAAGTAAAATATAACTTGTGATCTACAAGTATTTAAATTGCCTACGAGTGGACAAGTATTGAAATACATAAAAAATAATTAGTATAACATAAATATAATTATTATTGAACACTGCCCTCCAGTGGGCAAGCCATGAGATGTCACTGAGTTTCATCCAGGGCTGTTACAGTATTTAAACTGTGCTGTGTTGATCTACATTCACTGGAGGATAAGAGAGTATTTAAAGTCCACTAAAGTCTTATCACTTATGGTGCTGGTAAAGAATTAAATGATAAAACTTGAATTATTACAGAAATATGTATCACAAACTTTTTGACACTGTTTTACCATCTTTTGTCAAATGTTTCACAGTCAAAATGTGATTTATTTTAGACAAAAGACACTGTTTTCTTCACTTTTAACTTTTCACAAAGCATTATGGGTAATGGATTGGTTCACATGGTGTAACAGCTTCCTGGTGAACCAATGTGTTTTTACAAGGAGGGTCACATTTGATTTATGGCTGCTGAATTATTCAGACTGCTCTCTGGTGGACAAAGTTGTTATTACATGTAAGGTCAAATCTGATTTATGGCTGCTGGGTTCTTCAAATTGCCCTCTAGTGGATAAAGGTGTCATTACATGTAAGCTCAAATTTGATGTATGGATACTTAATTATTTCAACTGCCCTCTAGTGGACAAGTTTGACATTACAAGTAAGGTCAAATCTGATTCATGGCTGCTGGGTTCTTCAAATTGCCCTCTAGTGGATAAAGGTGTCATTACATGTAAGCTCAAATTTGATGTATGGATACTTAATTATTTCAACTGCCCTCTAGTGGACAAGTTTGACATTACAAGTAAGGTCAAATCTGATTCATGGCTGCTGGGTTCTTCAAACTGCCCTCTAGTGGACAAACATGTCGTTACATGTAAGCTCAAATTTGATGTATGGATACTTAATTATTTCAACTGCCCTCTAGTGGACAAGTTTGACATTACAAGTAAGTTCAAATCTGATTTATGGGTGCTGGATTGGTCAGACTGCCCTCTGGTGGACAAATGTGTTATTACATGTAAGGTCAAATCTGATTTATGGCTGCTAAATTCTTCAGACTGCCCTCTAGTGGAAAAAGATGTCATTACATGTAAGGTCAAATTTGACTTTTGGCTGCTGGATTCTTCAGACTGCCCTCTGGTGGATAAACATGTCATTACATGCACGCTCAAATTTGATTTATAGCTGATAAATTATTTCAACTGCCCTCTAGTGGACAAGTTTGACATTACAAGTAAGGTCAAATCTGATTTATGGCTGCTGGATTGGTCAGACTGCCCTCTGGTGGACAAATGTGTCATTACATGTAAGCTCAAATCTGATTTATGGCTGTTAAATTCTTCAGACTGCCCTCTAGTGGATAAAGGTGTCATTACATGTAAGGTCAAATTTGACTTTTGGCTGCTGGATTCTTCAGACTGCCCTCTGGTGGATAAACATGTCATTACATGCACGCTCAAATTTGATTTATAGCTGCTTAATTATTTCAACTGCCCTCTAGTGGACAAGTTTGACATCACAAGTAAGGTCAAATCTGATTTATGGCTGCTGGATTGGTCAGACTGCCCTCTGGTGGACAAATGTGTCATTACATGTAAGCTCAAATCTGATTTATGGCTGTTAAATTCTTCAGACTGCCCTCTAGTGGATAAAGGTGTCATTACATGTAAGGTCAAATTTGACTTTTGGCTGCTGGATTCTTCAGACTGCCCTCTGGTGGATAAACATGTCATTACATGCACGCTCAAATTTGATTTATGGATACTAAATTATTTCAACTGCCCTCTGGTGGACAAACATGTCATTATATGCTATGTCAAATCTGATTTATAGCTGCTTTATTATTTCAACTGCCATCTAGCGGACAAGTTTGACATTACAAGTAAGGTCAAATCTGATTTATGGCTGCTGGATTGGTCAGACTGCCCTCTGGTGGACAAATGTGTCACTACATGTAAGCTCAAATCTGATTTATGGCATGCTAAATTCTTCAGACTGCTCTCTAGTGGATAAAGGTGTCATTACATGTAAGCTCAAATCTGATGTATGGATACCTAATTATTTCAACTGCCCTCTAGTGGACAAGTTTGACATTGCAAGTAAGGTCAAATCTGATTTATGGCTGCTGGATTGGTCAGACTGCCCTCTGGTGGACAAATGTGTCATTACATGTAAGCTCAAATCTGATTTATGGCATGCTAAATTCTTGGAACTGCCCTTTAGTGGATAAAGGTGTCATTACATGTAAGCTCAAATTTAATGTATGGATACTTAATTATTTCAACTGCCCTCTAGTGGACAAGTTTGACATTACAAGTAAGGTCAAATCTGATTCATGGCTGCTTGGTTCTTCAAACTGCCCTCTAGTGGACAAACATGTCATGTTTGTCATGACATGGGTTAACCCATGCCAAACTATGTCATGTTCAAAAGTTCATTAAAAATATTCTTCAAGAGATATGCAAATATATTCAACGGATTCTTGTTCAGGGCATGCTTGACTATGACTGTGTACAATTTCAAGACATTCCAAGATACTTTTGGGGTCTTTTTTGACAAAAAAGTTAAGTCACTGCGTAAGTGCATGGTTCGCTTTCCTGATTTTCAAAAATTCATTTAAAATATTTGTTAGGCGATATGCAAATATTTTCAACGGATTCTTGTTCAGGGTGTCGTTGACTATGACTGAGTACAATTTCAAGACATTCCAACATACTTGGAATGTCCAAGTGCATGGATCGCTTTCCGGATTTTCAAAAATTCATTAAAAATATTCTTCAAGAGATGTGCAAATATATTCAACGGATTCTTGTTCAGGGCATGCTTGACTATGACTGTGTACAATTTCAAGACATTCCAAGATGCTTTTGGGGTCTTTTTTGACAAAAAAGTTAAGTCACTGCCTAAGTGCATCGATCGCTTTCCTGATTTTCAAAAATTCATTAAAAATATTCCTTAAGCGATATGCAAATATTTACAACGGATTCTTGTTCAGGGCGTCGTTGACTATGACTGAGTACAATTTCAAGACATTCCAACATACTTGGAATGTCCAAGTGCATGGATCGCTTTCCTGATTTTCAAAAGTTCTATAAAAATATTCTTCAAGAGATATGCAAATATATTCAACGGATTCTTGTTCAGGACATGCTTGACTATGACTGTGTACAATTTCAAGACATTCCAAGATACTTTTGGGGTCTTTTTTGAATAAAAAGTTAAGTCACTGCCTAAGTGCACAGACTTTCCTCATTTTCAAAAATTCATTAAAAATATTCCTTAAGAGATATGCAAATATTTTCAATGGATTCTTGTTCAGGGCGTCGTTGACTATGACTGAGTACAATTTCAAGACATTCCAACATATTTGGAATGTCCAAGTGCATGGATCGCGTTCCGGATATTCAAAAATTAATTTAAAATATTCTTCAAGAGATATGCAAATATATTCAACGGATTCTTGTTCAGGGCATGCTTGACTATGACTGTGTACAATTTCAAGACATTCCAAGATACTTTTGGGGTCTTTTTTGACAAAAAAGTTAAGTCACTGCGTAAGTGCATGGTTCGCTTTCCTGATTTTCAAAAATTCATTTAAAATATTTGTTAGGCGATATGCAAATATTTTCAACGGATTCTTGTTCAGGGTGTCGTTGACTATGACTGAGTACAATTTCAAGACATTCCAACATACTTGGAATGTCCAAGTGCATGGATCGCTTTCCTGATTTTCAAAAATTCATTAAAAATATTCCTTAAGCGATATGCAAATATTTACAACGGATTCTTGTTCAGGGCGTCGTTGACTATGACTGAGTACAATTTCAAGACATTCCAACATACTTGGAATGTCCAAATGCATGGATCGCTTTCCTGATTTTCAAAAGTTCTATAAAAATATTCTTCAAGAGATATGCAAATATATTCAACGGATTCTTGTTCAGGACATGCTTGACTATGACTGTGTACAATTTCAAGACATTCCAAGATACTTTTGGGGTCTTTTTTGAATAAAAAGTTAAGTCACTGCCTAAGTGCACAGACTTTCCTCCTTTTCAAAAATTCATTAAAAATATTCCTTAAGAGATTTGCAAATATTTTTAATGGATTCTTGTTCAGGGCGTCGTTGACTATGACCGAGTACAATTTCAAGACATTCCAACATACTTGGAATGTCCAAGTGCATGGATCGCTTTCCGGATTTTCAAAAATTCTATAAAAATATTCTTCAAGAGATATGCAAATATATTCAACGGATTCTTGTTCAGGGCATGCTTGACTATGACTGTGTACAATTTCAAGACATTCAAAGATACTTTTGGGGTCTTTTTTGAATAAAAAGTTAAGTCACTGCCTAAGTGCACAGAAATTCCTCATGTTCAAAAATTCATTAAAAATATTCTTCAAGAGATATACAAATATATTCAACGGATTCTTGTTCAGGGCATGCTTGACTATGACTGTGTACAATTTCAAGACATTCAAAGATACTTTTGGGGTCTTTTTTGAATAAAAAGTTAAGTCACTGCCTAAGTGCACAGACTTTCCTCATTTTCAAAAATTCATTAAAAATATTCCTTAAGAGATATGCAAATATTTTCAATGGATTCTTGTTCAGGGCGTCGTTGACTATGACTGAGTACAATTTCAGGACATTCCAACATATTTGGAATGTCCAAGTGCATGGATCGCGTTCCGGATATTCAAAAATTAATTTAAAATATTCTTCAAGAGATATGCATATATATTCAACGGATTCTTGTTCAGGGCATGCTTGACTATGACTGTGTACAATTTCAAGACATTCCAAGATACTTTTGGGGTCTTTTTTGAATAAAAAGTTAAGTCACTGCCTAAGTGCACAGAAATTCCTCATTTTCAAAAATTCATTAAAAATATTCTTCAAGAGATATGCAAATATATTCAACAGGTTCTTGTTCAGGGCATGCTTGACTATGACTGTGTACAATTTCAAGACATTCCAAGATACTTTTGGTGTCTTTTTTGACGAAAAAGTTAAGTCACTGCCTAAGTGCATGGATCGCTTTCCTGATTTTCAAAAATTCATTAAAAATATTCCTTAAGCGATATGCAAATATTTTCAACGGATTCTTGTTCAGGGCGTCGTTGACTATGACTGAGTACAATTTCAAGACATTCCAACATACTTGGAATGTCCAAGTGCATGGATCGCTTTCCTGATTTTCAAAAGTTCATTAAAAATATTCTTCAAGAGATATGCAAATATATTCAACGGATTCTTGTTCAGGGCATGCTTGACTATGACTGTGTACAATTTCAAGACATTCCAAGATACTTTTGGGGTCTTTTTTGTCAAAAAAGTTAAGTCACTGCCTAAGTGCATGGATCGCTTTCCTGATTTTCAAAAATTCATTTAAAATATTCCTGAAGCGATATGCAAATATATTCAACGGATTCTTGTTCAGGGCATGCTTGACTATGACTGTGTACAATTTCAAGACATTCCAAGATACTTTTGGGGTCTTTTTTGAATAAAAAGTTAAGTCACTGCCTAAGTGCACAGAAATTCCTCATTTTCAAAAATTCATTAAAAATATTCCTTAAGCGATATGCAAATATTTTCAACGGATTCTTGTTCAGGGCGTCGTTGACTATGACTGAGTACAATTTCAAGACATTCAAAGATACTTTTGGGGTCTTTTTTGACGAAAAAGTTAAGTCACTGCCTAAGTGCATGGATCGCTTTCCTCATTTTCAGAAATTCTTTAAAAATATTCCTTAAACGATATGCAAATATTTTCAACAGATTCTTGTTCAGGGCATCGTTGACTATGACTGAGTACAATTTCAAGACATTCCAACATACTTGGAATGTCCAAGTGCATGGATCGCTTTCCTGATTTTCAAAAGTTCATTAAAAATATTCTTCAAGAGATATGCAAATATATTCAACGGATTCTTGTTCAGGGCATGCTTGACTATGACTGTGTACAATTTCAAGACATTCCAAGATACTTTTGGGGTCTTTTTTGACGAAAAAGTTAAGTCACTGCCTAAGTGCACAGACTTTCCTCATTTTCAAAAATTCATTAAAAATATTCCTTAAGAGATATGCAAATATTTTCAATTGATTCTTGTTCAGGGCGTCGTTGACTATGACTGAGTACAATTTCAAGACATTCCAACATACTTGGAATGTCCAAGTGCATGGATCGCTTTTTGGATTTTCAAAAATTCATTAAAAATATTCTTCAAGAGATATGCAAATATATTCAACGGATTCTTGTTCAGGGTATGCTTGACTATGACTGTGTACAATTTCAAGACATTCCAAGATACTTTTGGGGTCTTTTTTGACAAAAAAGTTAAGTCACTGCCTAAGTGCATGGACCGCTTTCCTGATTTTCAAAAATTCATTAAAAATATTCCTTAAGCGATATGCAAATATTTTCAACGGATTCTTGTTCAGGGCGTCGTTGACTATGACTGAGTACAATTTCAAGACATTCCAACATACTTGGAATGTCCAAGTGCATGGATCGCTTTCCGGATTTTCAAAAATTCATTAAAAATATTCTTCAAGAGATATGCAAATATATTCAACGGATTCTTGTTCAGGGCATGCTTGACTATGACTGTGTACAATTTCAAGACATTCCAAGATACTTTTGGGGTCTTTTTTGATGAAAAAGTTAAGTCACTGCCTAAGTGCATGGATCGCTTTCCTGATTTTCAAAAGTTCATTAAAAATATTCTTCAAGAGATATGCAAATATATTCAACGGATTCTTGTTCAGGGCATGCTTGACTATGACTGTGTACAATTTCAAGACATTCCAAGATACTTTTGGGGTCTTTTTTGACAAAAAAGTTAAGTCACTGCCTAAGTGCATGGATCGCTTTCCTGATTTTCAAAAATTCATTAAAAATATTCCTTAAGCGATATGCAAATATTTTCAACGGATTCTTGTTCAGGGCGTCGTTGACTATGACTGAGTACAATTTCAAGACATTCCAACATACTTGGAATGTCCAAGTGCATGGATCGCTTTTTGGATTTTCAAAAATTCATTAAAAATATTCTTCAAGAGATATGCAAATATATTCAACGGATTCTTGTTCAGGGTATGCTTGACTATGACTGTGTACAATTTCAAGACATTCCAAGATACTTTTGGGGTCTTTTTTGACAAAAAAGTTAAGTCACTGCCTAAGTGCATGGATCGCTTTCCTGATTTTCAAAAATTCATTAAAAATATTCCTTAAACGATATGCAAATATTTTCAACGGATTCTTGTTCAGGGCGTCGTTGACTATGACTGAGTACAATTTCAAGACATTCCAACATACTTGGAATGTCCAAGTGCATGGATCGCTTTCCTGATTTTCAAAAGTTCATTAAAAATATTCTTCAAGAGATATGCAAATATATTCAACGGATTCTTGTTCAGGGCATGCTTGACTATGACTGTGTACAATTTCAAGACATTCCAAGATACTTTTGGGGTCTTTTTTGAATAAAAAGTTAAGTCACTGCCTAAGTGCACAGACTTTCATCATTTTCAAAAATTCATTAAAAATATTCCTTAAGAGATATGCAAATATTTTCAATGGATTCTTGTTCAGGGCGTCGTTGACTATGACCGAGTACAATTTCAAGACATTCCAACATACTTGGAATGTCCAAGTGCATGGATCGCTTTTCGGATTTTCAAAAATTCATTAAAAATATTCTTCAAGAGATATACAAATATATTCAACGGATTCTTGTTCAGGGCATGCTTGACTATGACTGTGTACAATTTCAAGACATTCCAAGATACTTTTGGGGTCTTTTTTGAATAAAAAGTTAAGTCACTGCCTAAGTGCATGGATCGCTTTCCTCATTTTCAAAAATTCATTAAAAATATTCCTTAAGAGATATGCAAATATTTTCAATGGATTCTTGTTCAGGGCGTCGTTGACTATGACTGAGTACAATTTCAGGACATTCCAACATATTTGGAATGTCCAAGTGCATGGATCGCGTTCCGGATATTCAAAAATTAATTTAAAATATTCTTCAAGAGATATGCATATATATTCAACGGATTCTTGTTCAGGGCATGCTTGACTATGACTGTGTACAATTTCAAGACATTCCAAGATACTTTTGGGGTCTTTTTTGAATAAAAAGTTAAGTCACTGCCTAAGTGCACAGAAATTCCTCATTTTCAAAAATTCATTAAAAATATTCCTTAAGAGATATGCAAATATTTTCAATTGATTCTTGTTCAGATCGTTGTTGACTATGACTGTGTACAATTTCAAGACATTCCAAGATACTTTTGGGGTCTTTTTTGACGAAAAAGTTAAGTCACTGCCTAAGTGCATGGATCGCTTTCCTGATTTTCAAAAATTCATTAAAAATATTCCTTAAGCGATATGCAAATATTTTCAACGGATTCTTGTTCAGGGCGTCGTTGACTATGACTGAGTACAATTTCAAGACATTCCAACATACTTGGAATGTCCAAGTGCATGGATCGCTTTCCTGATTTTCAAAAGTTCATTAAAAATATTCTTCAAGAGATATGCAAATATATTCAACGGATTCTTGTTCAGGGCATGCTTGACTATGACTGTGTACAATTTCAAGACATTCCAAGATACTTTTGGGGTCTTTTTTGAATAAAAAGTTAAGTCACTGCCTAAGTGCACAGACTTTCCTCATTTTCAAAAATTCATTAAAAATATTCCTTAAGAGATATGCAAATATTTTCAATTGATTCTTGTTCAGGGCGTCGTTGACTATGACTGAGTACAATTTCAAGACATTCCAACATACTTGGAATGTCCAAGTGCATGGATCGCTTTTTGGATTTTCAAAAATTCATTAAAAATATTCTTCAAGAGATATGCAAATATATTCAACGGATTCTTGTTCAGGGCATGCTTGACTATGACTGTGTACAATTTCAAGACATTCCAAGATACTTTTGGGGTCTTTTTTGACGAAAAAGTTAAGTCACTGCCTAAGTGCATGGATCGCTTTCCTGATTTTCAAAAATTCATTAAAAATATTCCTTAAGCGATATGCAAATATTTTCAATGGATTCTTGTTCAGGGCATCGTTGACTATGACTGAGTACAATTTCAAATTATTCCAACATACTTGGAATGTCCAAGTGCATGGATCGCTTTTTGGATTTTCAAAAATTCATTAAAAATATTCTTCAAGAGATATGCAAATATATTCAACGGATTCTTGTTCAGGGCATGCTTGACTATGACTGTGTACAATTTCAAGACATTCCAAGATACCTTTGGGGTCTTTTTTGAATAAAAAGTTAAGTCACTGCCTAAGTGCACAGACTTTCATCATTTTCAAAAATTCATTAAAAATATTCCTTAAGAGATATGCAAATATTTTCAATGGATTCTTGTTCAGGGCGTCGTTGACTATGACCGAGTACAATTTCAAGACATTCCAACATACTTGGAATGTCCAAGTGCATGGATCACTTTCCGGATTTTCAAAAATTCATTAAAAATATTCTTCAAGAGATATGCAAATATATTCAACGGATTCTTGTTCAGGGCATGCTTGACTATGACTGTGTACAATTTCAAGACATTCCAAGATACTTTTGGGGTCTTTTTTGACAAAAAAGTTAAGTCACTGCCTAAGTGCATGGATCGCTTTCCTGATTTTCAAAAATTCATTAAAAATATTCCTTAAGAGATATGCAAATATTTTCAATGGATTCTTGTTCAGGGCGTCGTTGACTATGACCGAGTACAATTTCAAGACATTCCAACATACTTGGAATGTCCAAGTGCATGGATCGCTTTTCGGATTTTCAAAAATTCATTAAAAATATTCTTCAAGAGATATACAAATATATTCAACGGATTCTTGTTCAGGGCATGCTTGACTATGACTGTGTACAATTTCAAGACATTCCAAGATACTTTTGGGGTCTTTTTTGAATAAAAAGTTAAGTCACTGCCTAAGTGCATGAATCGCTTTCCTCATTTTCAAAAATTCATTAAAAATATTCCTTAAGAGATATGCAAATATTTTCAATGGATTCTTGTTCAGGGCGTCGTTGACTATGACTGAGTACAATTTCAGGACATTCCAACATATTTGGAATGTCCAAGTGCATGGATCGCGTTCCGGATATTCAAAAATTAATTTAAAATATTCTTCAAGAGATATGCATATATATTCAACGGATTCTTGTTCAGGGCATGCTTGACTATGACTGTGTACAATTTCAAGACATTCCAAGATACTTTTGGGGTCTTTTTTGAATAAAAAGTTAAGTCACTGCCTAAGTGCACAGAAATTCCTCATTTTCAAAAATTCATTAAAAATATTCCTTAAGAGATATGCAAATATTTTCAATTGATTCTTGTTCAGATCGTCGTTGACTATGACTGTGTACAATTTCAAGACATTCCAAGATACTTTTGGGGTCTTTTTTGACGAAAAAGTTAAGTCACTGCCTAAGTGCATGGATCGCTTTCCTGATTTTCAAAAATTCATTAAAAATATTCCTTAAGCGATATGCAAATATTTTCAACGGATTCTTGTTCAGGGCGTCGTTGACTATGACTGAGTACAATTTCAAGACATTCCAACATACTTGGAATGTCCAAGTGCATGGATCGCTTTCCTGATTTTCAAAAGTTCATTAAAAATATTCTTCAAGAGATATGCAAATATATTCAACGGATTCTTGTTCAGGGCATGCTTGACTATGACTGTGTACAATTTCAAGACATTCCAAGATACTTTTGGGGTCTTTTTTGAATAAAAAGTTAAGTCACTGCCTAAGTGCACAGACTTTCCTCATTTTCAAAAATTCATTAAAAATATTCCTTAAGAGATATGCAAATATTTTCAATTGATTCTTGTTCAGGGCGTCGTTGACTATGACTGAGTACAATTTCAAGACATTCCAACATACTTGGAATGTCCAAGTGCATGGATCGCTTTTTGGATTTTCAAAAATTCATTAAAAATATTCTTCAAGAGATATGCAAATATATTCAACGGATTCTTGTTCAGGGCATGCTTGACTATGACTGTGTACAATTTCAAGACATTCCAAGATACTTTTGGGGTCTTTTTTGACAAAAAAGTTAAGTCACTGCCTAAGTGCATGGACCGCTTTCCTGATTTTCAAAAATTCATTAAAAATATTCCTTAAGCGATATGCAAATATTTTCAACGGATTCTTGTTCAGGGCGTCGTTGACTATGACTGAGTACAATTTCAAGACATTCCAACATACTTGGAATGTCCAAGTGCATGGATCGCTTTTTGGATTTTCAAAAATTCATTAAAAATATTCTTCAAGAGATATGCAAATATATTCAACGGATTCTTGTTCAGGGCATGCTTGACTATGACTGTGTACAATTTCAAGACATTCCAAGATACTTTTGGGGTCTTTTTTGACGAAAAAGTTAAGTCACTGCCTAAGTGCATGGATCGCTTTCCTGATTTTCAAAAATTCATTAAAAATATTCCTTAAGCGATATGCAAATATTTTCAATGGATTCTTGTTCAGGGCATCGTTGACTATGACTGAGTACAATTTCAAATTATTCCAACATACTTGGAATGTCCAAGTGCATGGATCGCTTTCCTGATTTTCAAAAGTTCATTAAAAATATTCTTCAAGAGATATGCAAATATATTCAACGGATTCTTGTTCAGGGCATGCTTGACTATGACTGTGTACAATTTCAAGACATTCCAAGATACCTTTGGGGTCTTTTTTGAATAAAAAGTTAAGTCACTGCCTAAGTGCACAGACTTTCATCATTTTCAAAAATTCATTAAAAATATTCCTTAAGAGATATGCAAATATTTTCAATGGATTCTTGTTCAGGGCGTCGTTGACTATGACCGAGTACAATTTCAAGACATTCCAACATACTTGGAATGTCCAAGTGCATGGATCACTTTCCGGATTTTCAAAAATTCATTAAAAATATTCCTTAAACGATATGCAAATATTTTCAACGGATTCTTGTTCAGGGCGTCGTTGACTATGACTGAGTACAATTTCAGGACATTCCAACATACTTGGAATGTCCAAGTGCATGGATCGCTTTCCTGATTTTCAAAAGTTCATTAAAAATATTCTTCAAGAGATATGCAAATATATTCAACGGATTCTTGTTCAGGGCAAGCTTGACTATGACTGTGTACAATTTCAAGACATTCCAAGATACTTTTGGGGTCTTTTTTGAATAAAAAGTTAAGTCACTGCCTAAGTGCACAGACTTTCATCATTTTCAAAAATTCATTAAAAATATTCCTTAAGAGATATGCAAATATTTTCAATGGATTCTTGTTCAGGGCGTCGTTGACTATGACCGAGTACAATTTCAAGACATTCCAACATACTTGGAATGTCCAAGTGCATGGATCAATTTCCTGATTTTCAAAAGTTCATTTAAAATATTCTTCAAGAGATATGCAAATATATTCAACGGATTCTTGTTCAGGGCATGCTTGACTATGACTGTGTACAATTTCAAGACATTCCAAGATACTTTTGGGGTCTTTTTTGAATAAAAAGTTAAGTCACTGCCTAAGTGCATGGATCGCTTTCCTGATTTTCAAAAATTCATTAAAAATATTCCTTAAGCGATATGCAAATATTTTCAACGGATTCTTGTTCAGGGCGTCGTTGACTATGACTGAGTACAATTTCAAGACATTCCAACATACTTGGAATGTCCAAGTGCATGGATCGCTTTCCTGATTTTCAAAAGTTCATTAAAAATATTCTTCAAGAGATATGCAAATATATTCAACGGATTCTTGTTCAGGGCATGCTTGACTATGACTGTGTACAATTTCAAGACATTCCAAGATACTTTTGGGGTCTTTTTTGACGAAAAAGTTAAATCACTGCCTAAGTGCATGGATCGCTTTCCTGATTTTCAGAAATTCTTAAAAAAAATTCCTTAAACGATATGCAAATATTTTCAACAGATTCTTGTTCAGGGCGTTGTTGACTATGACTGAGTACAATTTCAAGACATTCTAACATACTTGGAATGTCCAAGTGCATGGATCGCTTTCCTGATTTTCAAAAGTTCATTAAAAATATTCTTCAAGAGATATGCAAATATATTCAACGGATTCTTGTTCAGGGCATGCTTGACTATGACTGTGTACAATTTCAAGACATTCCAAGATACTTTTGGGGTCTTTTTTGACGAAAAAGTTAAGTCACTGCCTAAGTGCATGGATCGCTTTCCTGATTTTCAAAAATTCATTAAAAATATTCCTTAAGCGATATGCAAATATTTTCAACGGATTCTTGTTCAGGGCGTCGTTGACTATGACTGAGTACAATTTAAAGACATTCCAACATACTTGGAATGTCCAAGTGCATGGATCGCTTTTCGGATTTTCAAAAATTCATTTAAAATATTCTTCAAGAGATATGCAAATATATTCAACAGATTCTTGTTCAGGGCATGCTTGACTATGACTGTGTACAATTTCAAGACATTCCAAGATACTTTTGGGGTCTTTTTTGACAAAAAAGTTAAGTCACTGCCTAAGTGCATGGATCGCTTTCCTGATTTTCAAAAATTCATTAAAAATATTCCTTAAGCGATATGCCAATATTTTCAACGGATTCTTGTTCAGGGCGTCGTTGACTATGACTGAGTACAATTTCAAGACATTCCAACATACTTGGAATGTCCAAGTGCATGGATCGCTTTCCTGATTTTCAAAAGTTCATTAAAAATATTCTTCAAGAGATATGCAAATATATTCAACGGATTCTTGTTCAGGGCATGCTTGACTATGACTGTGTACAATTTCAAGACATTCCAAGATACCTTTGGGGTCTTTTTTGAATAAAAAGTAAAGTCACTGCCTAAGTGCACAGACTTTTATCATTTTCAAAAATTCATTAAAAATATTCCTTAAGAGATATGCAAATATTTTCAATGGATTCTTGTTCAGGGCGTCGTTGACTATGACCGAGTACAATTTCAAGACATTCCAACATACTTGGAATGTCCAAGTGCATGGATCGCTTTCCGGATTTTCAAAAATTCATTAAAAATATTCTTCAAGAGATATGCAAATATATTCAACGGATTCTTGTTCAGGGCATTCTTGACTATGACTGTGTACAATTTCAAGACATTCCAAGATACTTTTGGGGTCTTTTTTGACGAAAAAGTTAAGTCACTGCCTAAGTGCATGGATCGCTTTCCTGATTTTCAGAAATTCTTTAAAAATATTCCTTAAACGATATGCAAATATTTTCAACGGATTCTTGTTCAGGGCGTCGTTGACTATGACTGAGTACAATTTCAAGACATTCCAACATACTTGGAATGTCCAAGTGCATGGATCGCTTTCCTGATTTTCAAAAGTTCATTAAAAATATTCTTCAAGAGATATGCAAATATATTCAACGGATTCTTGTTCAGGGCATGCTTGACTATGACTGTGTACAATTTCAAGACATTCCAAGATACTTTTGGGGTCTTTTTTGAATAAAAAGTTAAGTCACTGCCTAAGTGCACAGACTTTCCTCATTTTCAAAAATTCATTAAAAATATTCCTTAAGAGATATGCAAATATTTTCAATTGATTCTTGTTCAGGGCGTCGTTGACTATGACTGAGTACAATTTCAAGACATTCCAACATACTTGGAATGTCCAAGTGCATGGATCGCTTTCCGGATTTTCAAAAATTCATTAAAAATATTCTTCCAGAGATATGCAAATATATTCAACGGTTTCTTGTTCAGGGCATGCTTGACTATGACTGTGTACAATTTCAAGACATTCCAAGATACTTTTGGGGTCTTTTTTGACGAAAAAGTTAAGTCACTGCCTAAGTGCATGGATCGCTTTCCGGATTTTCAAAAATTCATTAAAAATATTCTTCAAGAGATATGCAAATATATTCAACGGATTATTGTTCAGGGCATGCTTGACTATGACTGTGTACAATTTCAAGACATTCCAAGATACTTTTGGGGTCTTTTTTGACGAAAAAGTTAAGTCACTGCCTAAGTGCATGGATCGCTTTCCTGATTTTCAGAAATTCTTTAAAAATATTCCTTAAACGATATGCAAATATTTTCAACGGATTCTTGTTCAGGGCGTCGTTGAGTATGACTGAGTACAATTTCAAGACATTCCAACATACTTGGAATGTCCAAGTGCATGGATCGCTTTCCTGATTTTCAAAAGTTCATTAAAAATATTCTTCAAGAGATATGCAAATATATTCAACGGATTCTTGTTCAGGGCATGCTTGACTATGACTGTGTACAATTTCAAGACATTCCAAGATACTTTTGGGGTCTTTTTTGAATAAAAAGTTAAGTCACTGCCTAAGTGCACAGAAATTCCTCATTTTCAAAAATTCATTAAAAATATTCCTTAAGAGATATGCAAATATTTTCAATAGATTCTTGTTCAGGGCGTCGTTGACTATGACTGAGTACAATTTCAAGACATTCCAACTTACTTGGAATGTCCAAGTGCATGGATAGCTTTCCGGATTTTCAAAAATTCATTAAAAATATTCTTCAAGAGATATGCAAATATATTCAACAGGTTCTTGTTCAGGGCATGCTTGACTATGACTGTGTACAATTTCAAGACATTCCAAGATACTTTTGGGGTCTTTTTTGACGAAAAAGTTAAGTCACTGCCTAAGTGCATGGATCGCTTTCCTGATTTTCAGAAATTCTTTAAAAATATTCCTTAAACGATATGCAAATATTTTCAACGGATTCTTGTTCAGGGCGTCGTTGACTATGACTGAGTACAATTTCAAGACATTCCAACATACTTGGAATGTCCAAGTGCATGGATCAATTTCCTGATTTTCAAAAGTTCATTAAAAATATTCTTCAAGAGATATGCAAATATATTCAACGGATTCTTGTTCAGGGCATGCTTGACTATGACTGTGTACAATTTCAAGACATTCCAAGATACTTTTGGGGTCTTTTTTGAATAAAAAGTTAAGTCACTGCCGAAGTGCACAGACTTTCCTCATTTTCAAAAATTCATTTAAAATATTCCTTAAGAGATATGCAAATATTTTCAATTGATTCTTGTTCAGGGCGTCGTTGACTATGACTGAGTACAATTTCAAGACATTCCAACATACTTGGAATGTCCAAGTGCATGGATCGCTTTTCGGATTTTCAAAAATTCATTAAAAATATTCTTCAAGAGATATGCAAATATATTCAACGGATTCTTGTTCAGGGCATGCTTGACTATGACTGTGTACAATTTCAAGACATTCCAAGATACTTTTGGGGTCTTTTTTGACAAAAAAGTTAAGTCACTGCCTAAGTGCATGGATCGCTTTCCTGATTTTCAAAAATTCATTAAAAATATTCCTTAAGCGATATGCAAATATTTTCAACGGATTCTTGTTCAGGGCGTCGTTGACTATGACTGAGTACAATTTCAAGACATTCCAACATACTTGGAATGTCCAAGTGCATGGATCGCTTTCCGGATTTTCAAAAATTCATTAAAAATATTCTTCAAGAGATATGCAAATATATTCAACGGATTCTTGTTCAGGGCATGCTTGACTATGACTGTGTACAATTTCAAGACATTCCAAGATACTTTTGGGGTCTTTTTTGAATAAAAAGTTAAGTCACTGCCGAAGTGCACAGACTTTCCTCATTTTCAAAAATTCATTTAAAATATTCCTTAAGAGATATGCAAATATTTTCAATTGATTCTTGTTCAGGGCGTCGTTGACTATGACTGAGTACAATTTCAAGACATTCCAACATACTTGGAATGTCCAAGTGCATGGATCGCTTTTCGGATTTTCAAAAATTCATTAAAAATATTCTTCAAGAGATATGCAAATATATTCAACGGATTCTTGTTCAGGGCATGCTTGACTATGACTGTGTACAATTTCAAGACATTCCAAGATACTTTTGGGGTCTTTTTTGACAAAAAAGTTAAGTCACTGCCTAAGTGCATGGATCGCTTTCCTGATTTTCAAAAATTCATTAAAAATATTCCTTAAGCGATATGCAAATATTTTCAACGGATTCTTGTTCAGGGCGTCGTTGACTATGACTGAGTACAATTTCAAGACATTCCAACATACTTGGAATGTCCAAGTGCATGGATCGCTTTCCGGATTTTCAAAAATTCATTAAAAATATTCTTCAAGAGATATGCAAATATATTCAACGGATTCTTGTTCAGGGCATGCTTGACTATGACTGTGTACAATTTCAAGACATTCCAAGATACTTTTGGGGTCTTTTTTGAATAAAAAGTTAAGTCACTGCCGAAGTGCACAGACTTTTCTCATTTTCAAAAATTCATTAAAAATATTCCTTAAGAGATATGCAAACATTTTCAATTGATTCTTGTTCAAGGCGTCGTTGACTATGACTGAGTACAATTTCAAGACATTCCAACATACTTGGAATGTCCAAGTGCATGGATCGCTTTTCAGATTTTCAAAAATTCATTAAAAATATTCTTCAAGAGATATGCAAATATATTCAACGGTTTCTTGTTCAGGGCATGCTTGACTATGACTGTGTACAATTTCAAGACATTCCAAGATACTTTTGGGGTCTTTTTTGACGAAAAAGTTAAGTCACTGTCTAAGTGCATGGATCGCTTTCCTGATTTTTTAAAAAATTCATTAAAAATATTCCTTAAGCGATATGCAAATATTTACAACGGATTCTTGTTCAGGGCGTCGTTGACTATGACTGAGTACAATTTCAAGACATTCCAACATACTTGGAATGTCCAAGTGCATGGATCGCTTTCCGGATTTTCAAAAGTTCATTAAAAATATTCTTCAAGAGATATGCAAATATATTCAACGGATTCTTGTTCAGGGCATGCTTGACTATGACTGTGTACAATTTCAAGACATTCCAAGATACTTTTGGGGTCTTTTTTGAATAAAAAGTTAAGTCACTGCCTAAGTGCACAGACTTTCCTCATTTTCAAAAATTCATTAAAAATATTCTTCAAGAGATATGCAAATATATTCAACGGATTCTTGTTCAGGGCATGCTTGACTATGACTGTGTACAATTTCAAGACATTCCAAGATACTTTTGGGGTCTTTTCTGACGAAAAAGTTAAGTCACTGCCTAAGTGCATGGACCGCTTTCCTGATTTTCAAAAATTCATTAAAAATATTCCTTAAGCGATATGCAAATATTTTCAACGGATTCTTGTTCAGGGCGTCGTTGACTATGACTGAGTACAATTTCAAGACATTCCAACATACTTGGAATGTCCAAGTGCATGGATCGCTTTCCTGATTTTCAAAAGTTCATTAAAAATATTCTTCAAGAGATATGCAAATATATTCAACGGATTCTTGTTCAGGGCATGCTTGACTATGACTGTGTACAATTTCAAGACATTCCAAGATACTTTTGGGGTCTTTTTTGAATAAAAAGTTAAGTCACTGTCTAAGTGCACAGACTTTCCTCATTTTCAAAAATTCATTAAAAATATTCCTTAAGAGATATGCAAATATTTTCAATTGATTCTTGTTCAGGGCGTCGTTGACTATGACTGAGTACAATTTCAAGACATTCCAACATACTTGGAATGTCCAAGTGCATGGATCGCTTTTTGGATTTTCAAAAATTAATTAAAAATATTCTTCAAGAGATATGCAAATATATTCAACGGATTCTTGTTCAGGGCATGCTTGACTATGACTGTGTACAATTTCAAGACATTCCAAGATACTTTTGGGGTCTTTTTTGACAAAAAAGTTAAGTCACTGCCTAAGTGCATGGACCGCTTTCCTGATTTTCAAAAATTCATTAAAAATATTCCTTAAGCGATATGCAAATATTTTCAACGGATTCTTGTTCAGGGCGTCGTTGACTATGACTGAGTACAATTTCAAGACATTCCAACATACTTGGAATGTCCAAGTGCATGGATCGCTTTTCGGATTTTCAAAAATTCATTAAAAATATTCTTCAAGAGATATGCAAATATATTCAACGGATTCTTGTTCAGGGCATGCTTGACTATGACTGTGTACAATTTCAAGACATTCCAAGATACTTTTGGGGTCTTTTTTGAATAAAAAGTTAAGTCACTGCCTAAGTGCACAGACTTTCCTCATTTTCAAAAATTCATTAAAAATATTCCTTAAGAGATATGCAAATATTTTCAATGGATTCTTGTTCAGGGCGTTGTTGACTATGACTGTGTACAATTTCAAGACATTCCAAGATACTTTTGGGGTCTTTTTTGACGAAAAAGTTAAGTCACTGCCTAAGTGCATGGATCGCTTTCCTGATTTTCAGAAATTCTTTAAAAATATTCCTTAAACGATATGCAAATATTTTCAACGGATTCTTGTTCAGGGCATCGTTGACTATGACTGAGTACAATTTCAAGACAATCCAACATACTTGGAATGTCCAAGTGCATGGATCGCTTTCCTGATTTTCAAAAGTTCATTAAAAATATTCTTCAAGAGATATGCAAATATATTCAATGGATTCTTGTTCAGGGCATGCTTGACTATGACTGTGTACAATTTCAAGACATTCCAAGATACTTTTGGGGTCTTTTTTGACAAAAAAGTTAAGTCACTGCCTAAGTGCATGGACCGCTTTCCTGATTTTCAAAAATTCATTAAAAATATTCCTTAAGCGATATGCAAATATTTTCAACGGATTCTTGTTCAGGGCGTCGTTGACTATGACTGAGTACAATTTCAAGACATTCCAACATACTTGGAATGTCCAAGTGCATGGATCGCTATCTGGATTTCCAAAAATTCATTAAAAATATTCTTCAAGAGATATGCAAATATATTCAACGGATTCTTGTTCAGGGCATGCTTGACTATGACTGTGTACAATTTCAAGACATTCCAAGATACTTTTGGGGTCTTTTTTGACAAAAAAGTTAAGTCACTGCCTAAGTGCATGGATCGCTTTCCTGATTTTCAAAAATTCATTAAAAATATTCCTTAAGCGATATGCAAATATTTTCAACGGATTCTTGTTCAGGGCGTCGTTGACTATGACTGAGTACAATTTCAAGACATTCCAACATACTTGGAATGTCCAAGTGCATGGATCGCTTTCCTGATTTTCAAAAGTTCATTAAAAATATTCTTCAAGAGATATGCAAATATATTCAACGGATTCTTGTTCAGGGCATGCTTGACTATGACTGTGTACAATTTCAAGACATTCCAAGATACTTTTGGGGTCTTTTTTGAATAAAAAGTTAAGTCACTGCCGAAGTGCACAGACTTTCCTCATTTTCAAAAATTCATTAAAAATATTCCTTAAGAGATATGCAAATATTTTCAATTGATTCTTGTTCAGGGCGTCGTTGACTATGACTGAGTACAATTTCAAGACATTCCAACATACTTGGAATGTCCAAGTGCATGGATCGCTTTTCGGATTTTCAAAAATTCATTAAAAATATTCTTCAAGAGATATGCAAATATATTCAACGGATTCTTGTTCAGGGCATGCTTGACTATGACTGTGTACAATTTCAAAACATTCCAAGATACTTTTGGGGTCTTTTTTGAATAAAAAGTTAAGTCACTGCCTAAGTGCATGGATCGCTTTCCTGATTTTCAAAAATTCATTAAAAATATTCCTTAAGCTATATGCAAATATTTTCAACGGATTCTTGTTCAGGGCGTAGTTGACTATGACTGAGTACAATTTCAAAACATTCCAACATACTTGGAATGTCCAAGTGCATGGATCGCTTTCCTGATTTTCAAAAGTTCATTAAAAATATTCTTCAAGAGATATGCAAATATATTCAACGGATTCTTGTTCAGGGCATGCTTGACTATGACTGTGTACAATTTCAAGATATTCCAAGATACTTTTTGGGTCTTTTTTGAATAAAAAGTTAAGTCACTGCCTAAGTGCACAGACTTTCCTCATTTTCAAAAATTCATTAAAAATATTCTTCAAGAGATATGCAAATATATTCAACAGGTTCTTGTTCAGGGCATGCTTGACTATGACTGTGTACAATTTCAAGACATTCCAAGATACTTTTGGGGTCTTTTTTGACGAAAAAGTTAAGTCACTGCCTAAGTGCATGGATCGCTTTCCTGATTTTCAGAAATTCTTTAAAAATATTCCTTAAACGATATGCAAATATTTTCAACGGATTCTTGTTCAGGGCGTCGTTGACTATGACTGAGTACAATTTCAAGACATTCCAACATACTTGGAATGTCCAAGTGCATGGATCAATTTCCTGATTTTCAAAAGTTCATTAAAAATATTCTTCAAGAGATATGCAAATATATTCAACGGATTCTTGTTCAGGGCATGCTTGACTATGACTGTGTACAATTTCAAGACATTCCAAGATACTTTTGGGGTCTTTTTTGAATAAAAAGTTAAGTCACTGCCTAAGTGCATGGATCGCTTTCCTGATTTTCAGAAATTCTTTAAAAATATTCCTTAAACGATATGCAAATATTTTCAACGGATTCTTGTTCAGGGCGTCGTTGACTATGACTGAGTACAATTTCAAGACATTCCAACATACTTGGAATGTCCAAGTGCATGGATCGCTTTCCTGATTTTCAAAAGTTCATTAAAAATATTCTTCAAGAGATATGCAAATATATTCAACGGATTCTTGTTCAGGGCATGCTTGACTATGACTGTGTACAATTTCAAGACATTCCAAGATACTTTTGGGGTCTTTTTTGAATAAAAAGTTAAGTCACTGCCGAAGTGCACAGACTTTCCTCATTTTCAAAAATTCATTTAAAATATTCCTTAAGAGATATGCAAATATTTTCAATTGATTCTTGTTCAGGGCGTCGTTGACTATGACTGAGTACAATTTCAAGACATTCCAACATACTTGGAATGTCCAAGTGCATGGATCGCTTTTCGGATTTTCAAAAATTCATTAAAAATATTCTTCAAGAGATATGCAAATATATTCAACGGATTCTTGTTCAGGGCATGCTTGACTATGACTGTGTACAATTTCAAGACATTCCAAGATACTTTTGGGGTCTTTTTTGACAAAAAAGTTAAGTCACTGCCTAAGTGCATGGATCGCTTTCCTGATTTTCAAAAATTCATTAAAAATATTCCTTAAGCGATATGCAAATATTTTCAACGGATTCTTGTTCAGGGCGTCGTTGACTATGACTGAGTACAATTTCAAGACATTCCAACATACTTGGAATGTCCAAGTGCATGGATCGCTTTCCGGATTTTCAAAAATTCATTAAAAATATTCTTCAAGAGATATGCAAATATATTCAACGGATTCTTGTTCAGGGCATGCTTGACTATGACTGTGTACAATTTCAAGACATTCCAAGATACTTTTGGGGTCTTTTTTGAATAAAAAGTTAAGTCACTGCCGAAGTGCACAGACTTTTCTCATTTTCAAAAATTCATTAAAAATATTCCTTAAGAGATATGCAAACATTTTCAATTGATTCTTGTTCAGGGCGTCGTTGACTATGACTGAGTACAATTTCAAGACATTCCAACATACTTGGAATGTCCAAGTGCATGGATCGCTTTTCAGATTTTCAAAAATTCATTAAAAATATTCTTCAAGAGATATGCAAATATATTCAACGGTTTCTTGTTCAGGGCATGCTTGACTATGACTGTGTACAATTTCAAGACATTCCAAGATACTTTTGGGGTCTTTTTTGACGAAAAAGTTAAGTCACTGTCTAAGTGCATGGATCGCTTTCCTGATTTTTTAAAAAATTCATTAAAAATATTCCTTAAGCGATATGCAAATATTTTCAACGGATTCTTGTTCAGGGCGTCGTTGACTATGACTGAGTACAATTTCAAGACATTCCAACATACTTGGAATGTCCAAGTGCATGGATCGCTTTCCTCATTTTCAAAAATTCATTAAAAATATTCTTCAAGAGATATGCAAATATATTCAACGGATTCTTGTTCAGGGCATGCTTGACTATGACTGTGTACAATTTCAAGACATTCCAAGATACTTTTGGGGTCTTTTCTGACGAAAAAGTTAAGTCACTGCCTAAGTGCATGGACCGCTTTCCTGATTTTCAAAAATTCATTAAAAATATTCCTTAAGCAATATGCAAATATTTTCAACGGATTCTTGTTCAGGGCGTCGTTGACTATGACTGAGTACAATTTCAAGACATTCCAACATACTTGGAATGTCCAAGTGCATGGATCGCTTTCTGGATTTTCAAAAATTCATTAAAAATATTCTTCAAGAGATATGCAAATATATTCAACGGATTCTTGTTCAGGGCATGCTTGACTATGACTGTGTACAATTTCAAGACATTCCAAGATACTTTTGGGGTCTTTTTTGAATAAAAAGTTAAGTCACTGCCGAAGTGCACAGACTTTCCTCATTTTCAAAAATTCATTAAAAATATTCCTTAAGAGATATGCAAATATTTTCAATTGATTCTTGTTCAGGGCGTCGTTGACTATGACTGAGTACAATTTAAAGACATTCCAACATACTTGGAATGTCCAAGTGCATGGATCGCTTTTCGGATTTTCAAAAATTCATTAAAAATATTCTTCAAGAGATATGCAAATATATTCAACGGATTCTTGTTCAGGGCATGCTTGACTATGACTGTGTACAATTTCAAGACATTCCAAGATACTTTTGGGGTCTTTTTTGACAAAAAAGTTAAGTCACTGCCTAAGTGCATGGATCGCTTTCCTGATTTTCAAAAATTCATTAAAAATATTCCTTAAGCGATATGCAAATATTTTCAACGGATTCTTGTTCAGGGCGTCGTTGACTATGACTGAGCAAAATTTTAAGACATTCCAACATACTTGGAATGTCCAAGTGCATGGATCGCTTTCCTGATTTTCAAAAGTTCATTAAAAATATTCTTCAAGAGATATGCAAATATATTCAACGGATTCTTGTTCAGGGCATGCTTGACTATGACTGTGTACAATTTCAAGACATTCCAAGATACCTTTGGGGTCTTTTTTTGATAAAAAGTTAAGTCACTGCCTAAGTGCACAGACTTTCATCATTTTCAAAAATTCATTAAAAATATTCCTTAAGAGATATGCAAATATTTTCAATGGATTCTTGTTCAGGGCGTCGTTGACTATGACCGAGTACAATTTCAAGACATTCCAACATACTTGGAATGTCCAAGTGCATGGATCGCTTTCCGGATTTTCAAAAATTCATTAAAAATATTCTTCAAGAGATATGCAAATATATTCAACGGATTCTTGTTCAGGGCACTCTTGACTATGACTGTGTACAATTTCAAGACATTCCAAGATACTTTTGGGGTCTTTTTTGACGAAAAAGTTAAGTCACTGCCTAAGTGCATGGATCGCTTTCCTGATTTTCAGAAATTCTTTAAAAATATTCCTTAAACGATATGCAAATATTTTCAACGGATTCTTGTTCAGGGCGTCGTTGACTATGACTGAGTACAATTTCAAGACATTCCAACATACTTGGAATGTCCAAGTGCATGGATCGCTTTCCTGATTTTCAAAAGTTCATTAAAAATATTCTTCAAGAGATATGCAAATATATTCAACGGATTCTTGTTCAGGGCATGCTTGACTATGACTGTGTACAATTTCAAGACATTCCAAGATACTTTTGGGGTCTTTTTTGAATAAAAAGTTAAGTCACTGCCTAAGTGCACAGACTTTCCTCATTTTCAAAAATTCATTAAAAATATTCCTTAAGAGATATGCAAATATTTTCAACGGATTCTTGTTCAGGGCGTCGTTGACTATGACTGAGTACAATTTCAAGACATTCCAACATACTTGGAATGTCCAAGTGCATGGATCGCTTTCCGGATTTTCAAAAATTCATTAAAAATATTCTTCAAGAGATATGCAAATATATTCAACGGATTCTTGTTCAGGGCATGCTTGACTATGACTGTGTACAATTTCAAGACATTCCAAGATACTTTTGGGGTCTTTTTTGAATAAAAAGTTAAGTCACTGCCGAAGTGCACAGACTTTTCTCATTTTCAAAAATTCATTAAAAATATTCCTTAAGAGATATGCAAACATTTTCAATTGATTCTTGTTCAGGGCGTCGTTGACTATGACTGAGTACAATTTCAAGACATTCCAACATACTTGGAATGTCCAAGTGCATGGATCGCTTTCCTGATTTTCAAAAGTTCATTAAAAATATTCTTCAAGAGATATGCAAATATATTCAACGGATTCTTGTTCAGGGCATGCTTGACTATGACTGTGTACAATTTCAAGACATTCCAAGATACCTTTGGGGTCTTTTTTTGATAAAAAGTTAAGTCACTGCCTAAGTGCACAGACTTTCATCATTTTCAAAAATTCATTAAAAATATTCCTTAAGAGATATGCAAATATTTTCAATGGATTCTTGTTCAGGGCGTCGTTGACTATGACCGAGTACAATTTCAAGACATTCCAACATACTTGGAATGTCCAAGTGCATGGATCGCTTTCCGGATTTTCAAAAATTCATTAAAAATATTCTTCAAGAGATATGCAAATATATTCAACGGATTCTTGTTCAGGGCACTCTTGACTATGACTGTGTACAATTTCAAGACATTCCAAGATACTTTTGGGGTCTTTTTTGACGAAAAAGTTAAGTCACTGCCTAAGTGCATGGATCGCTTTCCTGATTTTCAGAAATTCTTTAAAAATATTCCTTAAACGATATGCAAATATTTTCAACGGATTCTTGTTCAGGGCGTCGTTGACTATGACTGAGTACAATTTCAAGACATTCCAACATACTTGGAATGTCCAAGTGCATGGATCGCTTTCCTGATTTTCAAAAGTTCATTAAAAATATTCTTCAAGAGATATGCAAATATATTCAACGGATTCTTGTTCAGGGCATGCTTGACTATGACTGTGTACAATTTCAAGACATTCCAAGATACTTTTGGGGTCTTTTTTGAATAAAAAGTTAAGTCACTGCCTAAGTGCACAGACTTTCCTCATTTTCAAAAATTCATTAAAAATATTCCTTAAGAGATATGCAAATATTTTCAACGGATTCTTGTTCAGGGCGTCGTTGACTATGACTGAGTACAATTTCAAGACATTCCAACATACTTGGAATGTCCAAGTGCATGGATCGCTTTCCTGATTTTCAAAAGTTCATTAAAAATATTCTTCAAGAGATATGCAAATATATTCAACGGATTCTTGTTCAGGGCATGCTTGACTATGACTGTGTACAATTTCAAGACATTCCAAGATACTTTTGGGGTCTTTTTTGAATAAAAAGTTAAGTCACTGCCGAAGTGCACAGACTTTCCTCATTTTCAAAAATTCATTAAAAATATTCCTTAAGAGATATGCAAATATTTTCAATTGATTCTTGTTCAGGGCGTCGTTGACTATGACTGAGTACAATTTCAAGACATTCCAACATACTTGGAATGTCCAAGTGCATGGATCGCTTTTCGGATTTTCAAAAATTCATTAAAAATATTCTTCAAGAGATATGCAAATATATTCAACGGATTCTTGTTCAGGGCATGCTTGACTATGACTGTGTACAATTTCAAGACATTCCAAGATACTTTTGGGGTCTTTTTTGACAAAAAAGTTAAGTCACTGCCTAAGTGCATGGATTGCTTTCCTGATTTTCAAAAATTCATTAAAAATATTCCTTAAGCGATATGCAAATATTTTCAACGGATTCTTGTTCAGGGCGTCGTTGACTATGACTGAGCAAAATTTTAAGACATTCCAACATACTTGGAATGTCCAAGTGCATGGATCGCTTTCCTGATTTTCAAAAGTTCATTAAAAATATTCTTCAAGAGATATGCAAATATATTCAACGGATTCTTGTTCAGGGCATGCTTGACTATGACTGTGTACAATTTCAAGACATTCCAAGATACCTTTGGGGTCTTTTTTTGATAAAAAGTTAAGTCACTGCCTAAGTGCACAGACTTTCATCATTTTCAAAAATTCATTAAAAATATTCCTTAAGAGATATGCAAATATTTTCAATGGATTCTTGTTCAGGGCGTCGTTGACTATGACCGAGTACAATTTCAAGACATTCCAACATACTTGGAATGTCCAAGTGCATGGATCGCTTTCCGGATTTTCAAAAATTCATTAAAAATATTCTTCAAGAGATATGCAAATATATTCAACGGATTCTTGTTCAGGGCACTCTTGACTATGACTGTGTACAATTTCAAGACATTCCAAGATACTTTTGGGGTCTTTTTTGATGAAAAAGTTAAGTCACTGCCTAAGTGCATGGATCGCTTTCCTGATTTTCAGAAATTCTTTAAAAATATTCCTTAAACGATATGCAAATATTTTCAACGGATTCTTGTTCAGGGCGTCGTTGACTATGACTGAGTACAATTTCAAGACATTCCAACATACTTGGAATGTCCAAGTGCATGGATCGCTTTCCTGATTTTCAAAAGTTCATTAAAAATATTCTTCAAGAGATATGCAAATATATTCAACGGATTCTTGTTCAGGGCATGCTTGACTATGACTGTGTACAATTTCAAGACATTCCAAGATACTTTTGGGGTCTTTTTTGAATAAAAAGTTAAGTCACTGCCTAAGTGCACAGACTTTCCTCATTTTCAAAATTCATTAAAAATATTCCTTAAGAGATATGCAAATATTTTCAATTGATTCTTGTTCAGGGCGTCGTTGACTATGACTGAGTACAATTTCAAGACATTCCAACATACTTGGAATGTCCAAGTGCATGGATCGCTTTTCGGATTTTCAAAAATTCATTAAAAATATTCTTCAAGAGATATGCAAATATATTCAACGGATTCTTGTTCAGGGCATGCTTGACTATGACTGTGTACAATTTCAAGACATTCCAAGATACTTTTGGGGTCTTTTTTGACAAAAAAGTTAAGTCACTGCCTAAGTGCATGGATCCCTTTCCTGATTTTCAAAAATTCATTAAAAATATTCCTTAAGCGATATGCAAATATTTTCAACGGATTCTTGTTCAGGGCGTCGTTGACTATGACTGAGTACAATTTCAAGACATTCCAACATACTTGGAATGTCCAAGTGCATGGATCGCTTTCCTGATTTTCAAAAATTCATTAAAAATATTCCTTAAGCGATATGCAAATATTTTCAACGGATTCTTGTTCAGGGCGTCGTTGACTATGACTGAGTACAATTTCAAGACATTCCAACATACTTGGAATGTCCAAGTGCATGGATCGCTTTCCTGATTTTCAAAAGTTCATTAAAAATATTCTTCAAGAGATATGCAAATATATTCAACGGATTCTTGTTCAGGGCATGCTTGACTATGACTGTGTACAATTTCAAGACATTCCAAGATACTTTTGGGGTCTTTTTTGAATAAAAAGTTAAGTCACTGCCTAAGTGCACAGACTTTCCTCATTTTCAAAAATTCATTAAAAATATTCCTTAAGAGATATGCAAATATTTTCAATTGATTCTTGTTCAGGGCGTCGTTGACTATGACTGAGTACAATTTCAAGACATTCCAACATACTTGGAATGTCCAAGTGCATGGATCGCTTTTCGGATTTTCAAAAATTCATTAAAAATATTCTTCAAGAGATATGCAAATATATTCAACGGATTCTTGTTCAGGGCATGCTTGACTATGACTGTGTACAATTTCAAGACATTCCAAGATACTTTTGGGGTCTTTTTTGAATAAAAAGTTAAGTCACTGCCTAAGTGCATGGATCGCTTTCCTGATTTTCAAAAATTCATTAAAAATATTCCTTAAGCGATATGCAAATATTTTCAACGGATTCTTGTTCAGGGCGTCGTTGACTATGACTGAGTACAATTTCAAAACATTCCAACATACTTGGAATGTCCAAGTGCATGGATCGCTTTCCTGATTTTCAAAAGTTCATTAAAAATATTCTTCAAGAGATATGCAAATATATTCAACGGATTCTTGTTCAGGGCATGCTTGACTATGACTGTGTACAATTTCAAGACATTCCAAGATACTTTTGGGGTCTTTTTTGACAAAAAAGTTAAGTCACTGCCTAAGTGCACAGACTTTCCTCATTTTCAAAAATTCATTAAAAATATTCCTTAAGAGATATGCAAATATTTTCAATTGATTCTTGTTCAGGGCGTCGTTGACTATGACTGAGTACAATTTAAAGACATTCCAACATACTTGGAATGTCCAAGTGCATGGATCGCTTTTCGGATTTTCAAAAATTCATTAAAAATATTCTTCAAGAGATATGCAAATATATTCAACGGATTCTTGTTCAGGGCATGCTTGACTATGACTGTGTACAATTTCAAGACATTCCAAGATACTTTTGGGGTCTTTTTTGACAAAAAAGTTAAGTCACTGCCTAAGTGCATGGATCACTTTCCTGATTTTCAAAAATTCATTAAAAATATTCCTTAAGCGATATGCAAATATTTTCAACGGATTCTTGTTCAGGGCGTCGTTGACTATGACTGAGTACAATTTCAAGACATTCCAACATACTTGGAATGTCCAAGTGCATGGATCGCTTTCCTGATTTTCAAAAGTTCATTAAAAATATTCTTCAAGAGATATGCAAATATATTCAACGGATTCTTGTTCAGGGCATGCTTGACTATGACTGTGTACAATTTCAAGACATTCCAAGATACTTTTGGGGTCTTTTTTGAATAAAAAGTTAAGTCACTGCCTAAGTGCACAGACTTTCCTCATTTTCAAAAATTCATTAAAAATATTCCTTAAGAGATATGCAAATATTTTCAATTGATTCTTGTTCAGGGCGTCGTTGACTATGACTGAGTACAATTTCAAGACATTCCAACATACTTGGAATGTCCAAGTGCATGGATCGCTTTTCGGATTTTCAAAAATTCATTAAAAATATTTTTCAAGAGATATGCAAATATATTCAACGGATTCTTGTTCAGGGCATGCTTGACTATGACTGTGTACAATTTCAAGACATTCCAAGATACTTTTGGGGTCTTTTTTGACAAAAAAGTTAAGTCACTGCCTAAGTGCATGGATCGCTTTCCTGATTTTCAAAAATTCATTAAAAATATTCCTTAAGCGATATGCAAATATTTTCAACGGATTCTTGTTCAGGGCGTCGTTGACTATGACTGAGTACAATTTCAAGACATTCCAACATACTTGGAATGTCCAAGTGCATGGATCGCTTTCCTGATTTTCAAAAGTTCATTAAAAATATTCTTCAAGAGATATGCAAATATATTCAACGGATTCTTGTTCAGGGCATGCTTGACTATGACTGTGTACAATTTCAAGACATTCCAAGATACCTTTGGGGTCTTTTTTGAATAAAAAGTTAAGTCACTGCCTAAGTGCACAGACTTTCATCATTTTCAAAAATTCATTTAAAATATTCCTTAAGAGATATGCAAATATTTTCAATGGATTCTTGTTCAGGGCGTCGTTGACTATGACTGAGTACAATTTCAAGACATTCCAACATACTTGGAATGTCCAAGTGCATGGATCGCTTTCCTGATTTTCAAAAATTCATTAAAAACATTCCTTAAACGATATGCAAATATTTTCAACGGATTCTTGTTCAGGGCGTCGTTGACTATGACTGTGTACAATTTCAAGACATTCCAACATACTTGGAATGTCCAAGTGCATGGATCGCTTTCCGGATTTTCAAAAATTCATTAAAAATATTCTTCAAGAGATATGCAAATATATTCAACGGATTCTTGTTCAGGGCATGCTTGACTATGACTGTGTACAATTTCAAGACATTCCAAGATACTTTTGGGGTCTTTTTTGACGAAAAAGTTAAGTCACTGCCTAAGTGCATGGATCGCTTTCCTGATTTTCAAAAATTCATTAAAAATATTCCTTCAGCGATATGCAAATATTTTCAACGGATTCTTGTTCAGGGCGTCGTTGACTATGACTGAGTACAATTTCAAGACATTCCAACATACTTGGAATGTCCAAGTGCATGGATCGCTTTCCTGATTTTCAAAAGTTCATTAAAAATATTCTTCAAGAGATATGCAAATATATTCAACGGATTCTTGTTCAGGGCATGCTTGACTATGACTGTGTACAATTTCAAGACATTCCAAGATACTTTTGGGGTCTTTTTTGACAAAAAAGTTAAGTCACTGCCTAAGTGCATGGATCGCTTTCCTCATTTTCAAAAATTCATTTAAAATATTCCTTAAGCGATATGCAAATGTTTTCAACGGATTCTTGTTCAGGGCGTCGTTGACTATGACTGAGTACAATTTCAAGACATTCCAACATACTTGTAATGTCCAAGTGTGTGGATCGCTTTCCTGATTTTCAAAAATTCATTAAAAATATTCCTTAAGAGATATGCAAATATTTTCAACGGATTCTTGTTCAGGGCGTCGTTGACTATGACTGTGTACAATTTCAAGACATTCCAACATACTTGGAATGTCCAAGTGCATGGATCACTTTCCGGATTTTCAAAAATTCATTAAAAATATTCTTCAAGAGATATGCAAATATATTCAACGGATTCTTGTTCAGGGCATGCTTGACTATGACTGTGTACAATTTCAAGACATTCCAAGATACTTTTGGGGTCTTTTTTGACAAAAAAGTTAAGTCACTGCCTAAGTGCACAGACTTTCCTCATTTTCAAAAATTCATTAAAAATATTCCTTAAGAGATATGCAAATATTTTCAATTGATTCTTGTTCAGGGCGTCGTTGACTATGACTGAGTACAATTTAAAGACATTCCAACATACTTGGAATGTCCAAGTGCATGGATCGCTTTTCGGATTTTCAAAAATTCATTAAAAATATTCTTCAAGAGATATGCAAATATATTCAACGGATTCTTGTTCAGGGCATGCTTGACTATGACTGTGTACAATTTCAAGACATTCCAAGATACTTTTGGGGTCTTTTTTGACAAAAAAGTTAAGTCACTGCCTAAGTGCATGGATCACTTTCCTGATTTTCAAAAATTCATTAAAAATATTCCTTAAGCGATATGCAAATATTTTCAACGGATTCTTGTTCAGGGCGTCGTTGACTATGACTGAGTACAATTTCAAGACATTCCAACATACTTGGAATGTCCAAGTGCATGGATCGCTTTCCGGATTTTCAAAAATTCATTAAAAATATTCTTCAAGAGATATGCAAATATATTCAACGGATTCTTGTTCAGGGCATGCTTGACTATGACTGTGTACAATTTCAAGACATTCCAAGATACTTTTGGGGTCTTTTTTGACGAAAAAGTTAAGTCACTGCCTAAGTGCATGGATCGCTTTCCTGATTTTCAAAAATTCATTAAAAATATTCCTTAAGCGATATGCAAATATTTTCAACGGATTCTTGTTCAGGGCGTCGTTGACTATGACTGAGTACAATTTCAAGACATTCCAACATACTTGGAATGTCCAAGTGCATGGATCGCTTTCCTGATTTTCAAAAGTTCATTAAAAATATTCTTCAAGAGATATGCAAATATATTCAACGGATTCTTGTTCAGGGCATGCTTGACTATGACTGTGTACAATTTCAAGACATTCCAAGATACTTTTGGGGTCTTTTTTGAATAAAAAGTTAAGTCACTGCCGAAGTGCACAGACTTTCCTCATTTTCAAAAATTCATTAAAAATATTCCTTAAGAGATATGCAAATATTTTCAATTGATTCTTGTTCAGGGCGTCGTTGACTATAACTGAGTACAATTTCAAGACATTCCAACATACTTGGAATGTCCAAGTGCATGGATCGCTTTTCGGATTTTCAAAAATTCATTAAAAATATTCTTCAAGAGATATGCAAATATATTCAACGGATTCTTGTTCAGGGCATGCTTGACTATGACTGTGTACAATTTCAAGACATTCCAAGATACTTTTGGGGTCTTTTTTGAATAAAAAGTTAAGTCACTGCCTAAGTGCATGGATCGCTTTCCTGATTTTCAAAAGTTCATTAAAAATATTCTTCAAGAGATATGCAAATATATTCAACGGATTCTTGTTCAGGGCATGCTTGACTATGACTGTGTACAATTTCAAGACATTCCAAGATACCTTTGGGGTCTTTTTTGAATAAAAAGTTAGGTCACTGCCTAAGTGCACAGACTTTCATCATTTTCAAAAATTCATTAAAAATATTCCTTAAGAGATATGCAAATATATTCAACGGATTCTTGTTCAGGGCATGCTTGACTATGACTGTGTACAATTTCAAGACATTCCAAGATACCTTTGGGGTCTTTTTTGAATAAAAAGTTAAGTCACTGCCTAAGTGCACAGACTTTCATCATTTTCAAAAATTCATTAAAAATATTCCTTAAGAGATATGCAAATATTTTCAATGGATTCTTGTTCAGGGCGTCGTTGACTATGACCGAGTACAATTTCAAGACATTCCAACATACTTGGAATGTCCAAGTGCATGGATCGCTTTCCGGATTTTCAAAAATTCATTAAAAATATTCTTCAAGAGATATGCAAATATATTCAACGGATTCTTGTTCAGGGCATGCTTGACTATGACTGTGTACAATTTCAAGACATTCCAAGATACTTTTGGGGTCTTTTTTGACGAAAAAGTTAAGTCACTGCCTAAGTGCATGGATCGCTTTCCTGATTTTCAAAAATTCATTAAAAATATTCCTTAAGCGATATGCAAATATTTTCAACGGATTCTTGTTCAGGGCGTCGTTGACTATGACTGTGTACAATTTCAAGACATTCCAAGATACTTTTGGGGTCTTTTTTGAATAAAAAGTTAAGTCACTGCCGAAGTGCACAGACTTTCCTCATTTTCAAAAATTCATTGAAAATATTCCTTAAGAGATATGCAAATATTTTCAATTGATTCTTGTTCAGGGCGTCGTTGACTATGACTGAGTACAATTTCAAGACATTCCAACATACTTGGAATGTCCAAGTGCATGGATCGCTTTTCGGATTTTCAAAAATTCATTAAAAATATTCTTCAAGAGATATGCAAATATATTCAACGGATTCTTGTTCAGGGCATGCTTGACTATGACTGTGTACAATTTCAAGACATTCCAAGATACTTTTGGGGTCTTTTTTGACGAAAAAGTTAAGTCACTGCCTAAGTGCATGGATCGCTTTCCTGATTTTCAAAAATTCATTAAAAATATTCCTTAAACGATATGCAAATATTTTCAACGGATTCTTGTTCAGGGCGTCGTTGACTATGACTGAGTACAATTTCAAGACATTCCAACATACTTGGAATGTCCAAGTGCATGGATCGCTTTCCTGATTTTCAAAAGTTCATTAAAAATATTCTTCAAGAGATATGCAAATATATTCAACGGATTCTTGTTCAGGGCATGCTTGACTATGACTGTGTACAATTTCAAGACATTCCAAGATACTTTTGGGGTCTTTTTTGAATAAAAAGTTAAGTCACTGCCTAAGTGCACAGACTTTCCTCATTTTCAAAAATTCATTAAAAATATTCCTTAAGAGATATGCAAATATTTTCAATTGATTCTTGTTCAGGGCGTCGTTGACTATGACTGAGTACAATTTCAAGACATTCCAACATACTTGGAATGTCCAAGTGCATGGATCGCTTTTCGGATTTTCAAAAATTCATTAAAAATATTCTTCAAGAGATATGCAAATATATTCAACGGATTCTTGTTCAGGGCATGCTTGACTATGACTGTGTACAATTTCAAGACATTCCAAGATACTTTTGGGGTCTTTTTTGACGAAAAAGTTAAGTCACTGCCTAAGTGCATGGATCGCTTTCCTGATTTTCAAAAATTCATTAAAAATATTCCTTAAGCGATATGCAAATATTTTCAACGGATTCTTGTTCAGGGCGTCGTTGACTATGACTGAGTACAATTTCAAGACATTCCAACATACTTGGAATGTCCAAGTGCATGGATCGCTTTCCTGATTTTCAAAAGTTCATTAAAAATATTCTTCAAGAGATATGCAAATATATTCAACGGATTCTTGTTCAGGGCATGCTTGACTATGACTGTGTACAATTTCGAGACATTCCAAGATACCTTTGGGGTCTTTTTTGAATAAAAAGTTAAGTCACTGCCTAAGTGCACAGACTTTCATCATTTTCAAAAATTCATTAAAAATATTCCTTAAGAGATATGCAAATATTTTCAATGGATTCTTGTTCAGGGCGTCGTTGACTATGACCGAGTACAATTTCAAGACATTCCAACATACTTGGAATGTCCAAGTGCATGGATCGCTTTCCGGATTTTCAAAAATTCATTAAAAATATTCTTCAAGAGATATGCAAATATATTCAACGGATTCTTGTTCAGGGCATGCTTGACTATGACTGTGTACAATTTCAAGACATTCCAAGATACTTTTGGGGTCTTTTTTGACGAAAAAGTTAAGTCACTGCCTAAGTGCATGGATCGCTTTCCTGATTTTCAGAAATTCATTAAAAATATTCCTTAAACGATATGCAAATATTTTCAATTGATTCTTGTTCAGGGCGTCGTTGACTATGACTGAGTACAATTTCAAGACATTCCAACATACTTGGAATGTCCAAGTGCATGGATCGCTTTCCTGATTTTCAAAAGTTCATTAAAAATATTCTTCAAGAGATATGCAAATATATTCAACGGATTCTTGTTCAGGGCATGCTTGACTATGACTGTGTACAATTTCAAGACATTCCAAGATACTTTTGGGGTCTTTTTTGAATAAAAAGTTAAGTCACTGCCTAAGTGCACAGACTTTCCTCATTTTCAAAAATTCATTAAAAATATTCCTTAAGAGATATGCAAATATTTTCAATTGATTCTTGTTCAGGGCGTCGTTGACTATGACTGAGTACAATTGCAAGACATTCCAACATACTTGGAATGTCCAAGTGCATGGATCGCTTTTCGGATTTTCAAAAATTCATTAAAAATATTCTTCAAGAGATATGCAAATATATTCAACGGATTCTTGTTCAGGGCATGCTTGACTATGACTGTGTACAATTTCAAGACATTCCAAGATACTTTTGGGGTCTTTTTTGACAAAAAAGTTAAGTCACTGCCTAAGTGCATGGATCGCTTTCCTGATTTTCAGAAATTCTTTAAAAATATTCCTTAAACGATATGCAAATATTTTCAACGGATTCTTGTTCAGGGCGTCGTTGACTATGACTGAGTACAATTTCAAGACATTCCAACATACTTGGAATGTCCAAGTGCATGGATCGCTTTCCTGATTTTCAAAAGTTCATTAAAAATATTCTTCAAGAGATATGCAAATATATTCAACGGATTCTTGTTCAGGGCATGCTTGACTATGACTGTGTACAATTTCAAGACATTCCAAGATACTTTTGGGGTCTTTTTTGAATAAAAAGTTAAGTCACTGCCTAAGTGCACAGACTTTCCTCATTTTCAAAAATTCATTAAAAATATTCCTTAAGAGATATGCAAATATTTTCAATGGATTCTTGTTCAGGGCGTCGTTGACTATGACCGAGTACAAATACAAGACATTCCAACATACTTGGAATGTCCAAGTGCATGGATCGCTTTCCGGATTTTCAAAAGTTCATTAAAAATATTCTTCAAGAGATATGCAAATATATTCAACGGATTCTTGTTCAGGGCATGCTTGACTATGACTGTGTACAATTTCAAGACATTCCAAGATACCTTTGGGGTCTTTTTTGAATAAAAAGTTAAGTCACTGCCTAAGTGCACAGACTTTCATCATTTTCAAAAATTCATTAAAAATATTCCTTAAGAGATATGCAAATATTTTCAATGGATTCTTGTTCAGGGCGTCGTTGACTATGACCGAGTACAATTTCAAGACATTCCAACATACTTGGAATGTCCAAGTGCATGGATCGCTTTCCGGATTTTCAAAAATTCATTAAAAATATTCTTCAAGAGATATGCAAATATATTCAACGGATTCTTGTTCAGGGCATTCTTGACTATGACTGTGTACAATTTCAAGACATTCCAAGATACTTTTGGGGTCTTTTTTGTCGAAAAAGTTAAGTCACTGCCTAAGTGCATGGATCGCTTTCCTGATTTTCAGAAATTCTTTAAAAATATTCCTTAAACGATACGCAAATATTTTCAACGGATTCTTATTCAGGGCGTCGTTGACTATGACTGAGTACAATTTCAAGACATTCCAACATACTTTGAATGTCCAAGTGCATGGATCGCTTTCCTGATTTTCAAAAGTTCATTAAAAATATTCTTCAAGAGATATGCAAATATATTCAACGGATTCTTGTTCAGGGCATGCTTGACTATGACTGTGTACAATTTCAAGACATTCCAAGATACTTTTGGGGTCTTTTTTGACAAAAAAGTTAAGTCACTGCCTAAGTGCATGGATCGCTTTCCTGATTTTCAAAAATTCATTAGAAATATTCCTTAAGCGATATGCAAATATTTTCAACGGATTCTTGTTCAGGGCGTCGTTGACTATGACTGAGTACAATTTCAAGACATTCCAACATACTTGGAATGTCCAAGTGCATGGATCGCTTTCCTGATTTTCAAAAGTTCATTAAAAATATTCTTCAAGAGATATGCAAATATATTCAACGGATTCTTGTTCAGGGCATGCTTGACTATGACTGTGTACAATTTCAAGACATTCCAAGATACCTTTGGGGTCTTTTTTGAATAAAAAGTTAAGTCACTGCCTAAATGCACAGACTTTCATCATTTTCAAAAATTCATTAAAAATATTCCTTAAGAGATATGCAAATATATTCAACGGATTCTTGTTCAGGGCATTCTTGACTATGACTGTGTACAATTTCAAGACATTCCAAGATACTTTTGGGGTCTTTTTTGACGAAAAAGTTAAGTCACTGCCTAAGTGCATGGATCGCTTTCCTGATTTTCAGAAATTCTTTAAAAATATTCCTTAAACGATATGCAAATATTTTCAACGGATTCTTGTTCAGGGCGTCGTTGACTATGACTGAGTACAATTTCAAGACATTCCAACATACTTGGAATGTCCAAGTGCATGGATCGCTTTCCTGATTTTCAAAAGTTCATTAAAAATATTCTTCAAGAGATATGCAAATATATTCAACGGATTCTTGTTCAGGGCATGCTTGACTATGACTGTGTACAATTTCAAGACATTCCAAGATACTTTTGGGGTCTTTTTTGAATAAAAAGTTAAGTCACTGCCTAAGTGCACAGACTTTCCTCATTTTCAAAAATTCATTAAAAATATTCCTTAAGAGATATGCAAATATTTTCAATTGATTCTTGTTCAGGGCGTCGTTGACTATGACTGAGTACAATTTCAAGACATTCCAACATACTTGGAATGTCCAAGTGCATGGATCGCTTTTCGGATTTTCAAAAATTCATTAAAAATATTCTTCAAGAGATATGCAAATATATTCAACGGATTCTTGTTCAGGGCATGCTTGACTATGACTGTGTACAATTTCAAGACATTCCAAGATACTTTTGGGGTCTTTTTTGACAAAAAAGTTAAGTCACTGCCTAAGTGCATGGATCGCTTTCCTGATTTTCAAAAATTCATAAAAAATATTCCTTAAGCGATATGCAAATATTTTCAACGGATTCTTGTTCAGGGCGTCGTTGACTATGACTGAGTACAATTTCAAGACATTCCAACATACTTGGAATGTCCAAGTGCATGGATCGCTTTCCTGATTTTCAAAAGTTCATTAAAAATATTCTTCAAGAGATATGCAAATATATTCAACGGATTCTTGTTCAGGGCATGCTTGACTATGACTGTGTACAATTTCAAGACATTCCAAGATACCTTTGGGGTCTTTTTTGAATAAAAAGTTAAGTCACTGCCTAAGTGCACAGACTTTCATTATTTTCAAAAATTCATTAAAAATATTCCTTAAGAGATATGCAAATATTTTCAATGGATTCTTGTTCAGGGCGTCGTTGACTATGACCGAGTACAATTTCAAGACATTCCAACATACTTGGAATGTCCAAGTGCATGGATCGCTTTCCGGATTTTCAAAAATTCATTAAAAATATTCTTCAAGAGATATGCAAATATATTCAACGGATTCTTGTTCAGGGCATGCTTGACTATGACTGTGTACAATTTCAAGACATTCCAAGATACTTTTGGGGTCTTTTTTGACGAAAAAGTTAAGTCACTGCCTAAGTGCATGGATCGCTTTCCTGATTTTCAGAAATTCTTTAAAAATATTCCTTAAACGATATGCAAATATTTTCAACGGATTCTTGTTCAGGGCGTCGTTGACTATGACTGAGTACAATTTCAAGACATTCCAACATACTTGGAATGTCCAAGTGCATGGATCGCTTTCCTGATTTTCAAAAGTTCATTAAAAATATTCTTCAAGAGATATGCAAATATATTCAACGGATTCTTGTTCAGGGCATGCTTGACTATGACTGTGTACAATTTCAAGACATTCCAAGATACTTTTGGGGTCTTTTTTGAATAAAAAGTTAAGTCACTGCCTAAGTGCACAGACTTTCCTCATTTTCAAAAATTCATTAAAAATATTCCTTAAGAGATATGCAAATATTTTCAATTGATTCTTGTTCAGGGCGTCGTTGACTATGACTGAGTACAATTTCAAGACATTCCAACATACTTGGAATGTCCAAGTGCATGGATCGCTTTTCGGATTTTCAAAAATTCATTAAAAATATTCTTCAAGAGATATGCAAATATATTCAACGGATTCTTGTTCAGGGCATGCTTGACTATGACTGTGTACAATTTCAAGACATTCCAAGATACTTTTGGGGTCTTTTTTGACAAAAAAGTTAAGTCACTGCCTAAGTGCATGGATCGCTTTCCTGATTTTCAAAAATTCATTAAAAATATTCTTCAAGAGATATGCAAATATATTCAACGGATTCTTGTTCAGGGCATGCTTGACTATGACTGTGTACAATTTCAAGACATTCCAAGATACTTTTGGGGTCTTTTTTGAATAAAAAGTTAAGTCACTGCCTAAGTGCACAGACTTTCCTCATTTTCAAAAATTCATTAAAAATATTCCTTAAGAGATATGCAAATATTTTCAATTGATTCTTGTTCAGGGCGTCGTTGACTATGACTGAGTACAATTTCAAGACATTCCAACATACTTGGAATGTCCAAGTGCATGGATCGCTTTTCGGATTTTCAAAAATTCATTAAAAATATTCTTCAAGAGATATGCAAATATATTCAACGGATTCTTGTTCAGGGCATGCTTGACTATGACTGTGTACAATTTCAAGACATTCCAAGATACTTTTGGGGTCTTTTTTGACAAAAAAGTTAAGTCACTGCCTAAGTGCATGGATCGCTTTCCTGATTTTCAAAAATTCATAAAAAATATTCCTTAAGCGATATGCAAATATTTTCAACGGATTCTTGTTCAGGGCGTCGTTGACTATGACTGAGTACAATTTCAAGACATTCCAACATACTTGGAATGTCCAAGTGCATGGATCGCTTTCCTGATTTTCAAAAGTTCATTAAAAATATTCTTCAAGAGATATGCAAATATATTCAACGGATTCTTGTTCAGGGCATGCTTGACTATGACTGTGTACAATTTCAAGACATTCCAAGATACCTTTGGGGTCTTTTTTGAATAAAAAGTTAAGTCACTGCCTAAGTGCACAGACTTTCATTATTTTCAAAAATTCATTAAAAATATTCCTTAAGAGATATGCAAATATTTTCAATGGATTCTTGTTCAGGGCGTCGTTGACTATGACCGAGTACAATTTCAAGACATTCCAACATACTTGGAATGTCCAAGTGCATGGATCGCTTTCCGGATTTTCAAAAATTCATTAAAAATATTCTTCAAGAGATATGCAAATATATTCAACGGATTCTTGTTCAGGGCATGCTTGACTATGACTGTGTACAATTTCAAGACATTCCAAGATACTTTTGGGGTCTTTTTTGACGAAAAAGTTAAGTCACTGCCTAAGTGCATGGATCGCTTTCCTGATTTTCAGAAATTCTTTAAAAATATTCCTTAAACGATATGCAAATATTTTCAACGGATTCTTGTTCAGGGCGTCGTTGACTATGACTGAGTACAATTTCAAGACATTCCAACATACTTGGAATGTCCAAGTGCATGGATCGCTTTCCTGATTTTCAAAAGTTCATTAAAAATATTCTTCAAGAGATATGCAAATATATTCAACGGATTCTTGTTCAGGGCATGCTTGACTATGACTGTGTACAATTTCAAGACATTCCAAGATACTTTTGGGGTCTTTTTTGAATAAAAAGTTAAGTCACTGCCTAAGTGCACAGACTTTCCTCATTTTCAAAAATTCATTAAAAATATTCCTTAAGAGATATGCAAATATTTTCAATTGATTCTTGTTCAGGGCGTCGTTGACTATGACTGAGTACAATTTCAAGACATTCCAACATACTTGGAATGTCCAAGTGCATGGATCGCTTTTCGGATTTTCAAAAATTCATTAAAAATATTCTTCAAGAGATATGCAAATATATTCAACGGATTCTTGTTCAGGGCATGCTTGACTATGACTGTGTACAATTTCAAGACATTCCAAGATACTTTTGGGGTCTTTTTTGACAAAAAAGTTAAGTCACTGCCTAAGTGCATGGATCGCTTTCCTGATTTTCAGAAATTCTTTAAAAATATTCCTTAAACGATATGCAAATATTTTCAACGGATTCTTGTTCAGGGCGTCGTTGACTATGACTGAGTACAATTTCAAGACATTCCAACATACTTGGAATGTCCAAGTGCATGGATCGCTTTCCGGATTTTCAAAAATTCATTAAAAATATTCTTCAAGAGATATGCAAATATATTCAACGGATTCTTGTTCAGGGCATGCTTGACTATGACTGTGTACAATTTCAAGACATTCCAAGATACTTTTGGGGTCTTTTTTGAATAAAAAGTTAAGTCACTGCCTAAGTGCACAGACTTTCCTCATTTTCAAAAATTCATTAAAAATATTCCTTAAGAGATATGCAAATATTTTCAATAGATTCTTGTTCAGGGCGTCGTTGACTATGACCGAGTACAATTTCAAGACATTCCAACATACTTGGAATGTCCAAGTGCATGGATCGCTTTCCGGATTTTCAAAAATTCATTAAAAATATTCTTCAAGAGATATGCAAATATATTCAACGGATTCTTGTTCAGGGCATTCTTGACTATGACTGTGTACAATTTCAAGACATTCCAAGATACTTTTGGGGTCTTTTTTGACGAAAAAGTTAAGTCACTGCCTAAGTGCATGGATCGCTTTCCTGATTTTCAGAAATTCTTTAAAAATATTCCTTAAACGATATGCAAATATTTTCAACGGATTCTTGTTCAGGGCGTCGTTGACTATGACTGAGTACAATTTCAAGACATTCCAACATACTTGGAGTGTCCAAGTGCATGGATCGCTTTCCGGATTTTCAAAAATTCATTAAAAATATTCTTCAAGAGATATGCAAATATATTCAACAGATTCTTGTTCAGGGCATACTTGACTATGACTGTGTACAATTTCAAGACATTCCAAGATACTTTTGGGGTCTTTTTTGAATAAAAAGTTAAGTCACTGCCTAAGTGCACAGACTTTCCTCATTTCCAAAAATTCATTAAAAATATTCCTTAAGAGATATGCAAATATTTTCAATGGATTCTTGTTCAGGGCGTCGTTGACTATGACCGAGTACAATTTCAAGACATTCCAACATACTTGGAATGTCCAAGTGCATGGATCGCTTTCCGGATTTTCAAAAATTCATTAAAAATATTCTCCAAGAGATATGCAAATATATTCAACGGATTCTTGTTCAGGGCATGCTTGACTATGACTGTGTACAATTTCAAGACATTCCAAGATACTTTTGGGGTCTTTTTTGACGAAAAAGTTAAGTCACTGCCTAAGTGCACAGACTTTCCTCATTTTCAAAAATTCATTAAAAATATTCCTTAAGAGATATGCAAATATTTTCAATTGATTCTTGTTCAGGGCGTCGTTGACTATGACTGAGTACAATTTCAAGACATTCCAACATACTTGGAATGTCCAAGTGCATGGATCGCTTTTCGGATTTTCAAAAATTCATTAAAAATATTCTTCAAGAGATATGCAAATATATTCAACGGATTCTTGTTCAGGGCATGCTTGACTATGACTGTGTACAATTTCAAGACATTCCAAGATACTTTTGGGGTCTTTTTTGACAAAAAAGTTAAGTCACTGCCTAAGTGCATGGATCGCTTTCCTGATTTTCAGAAATTCTTTAAAAATATTCCTTAAACGATATGCAAATATTTTCAACGGATTCTTGTTCAGGGCGTCGTTGACTATGACTGAGTACAATTTCAAGACATTCCAACATACTTGGAATGTCCAAGTGCATGGATCGCTTTCCGGATTTTCAAAAATTCATTAAAAATATTCTTCAAGAGATATGCAAATATATTCAACGGATTCTTGTTCAGGGCATGCTTGACTATGACTGTGTACAATTTCAAGACATTCCAAGATACTTTTGGGGTCTTTTTTGAATAAAAAGTTAAGTCACTGCCTAAGTGCACAGACTTTCCTCATTTTCAAAAATTCATTAAAAATATTCCTTAAGAGATATGCAAATATTTTCAATAGATTCTTGTTCAGGGCGTCGTTGACTATGACCGAGTACAATTTCAAGACATTCCAACATACTTGGAATGTCCAAGTGCATGGATCGCTTTCCGGATTTTCAAAAATTCATTAAAAATATTCTTCAAGAGATATGCAAATATATTCAACGGATTCTTGTTCAGGGCATTCTTGACTATGACTGTGTACAATTTCAAGACATTCCAAGATACTTTTGGGGTCTTTTTTGACGAAAAAGTTAAGTCACTGCCTAAGTGCATGGATCGCTTTCCTGATTTTCAGAAATTCTTTAAAAATATTCCTTAAACGATATGCAAATATTTTCAACGGATTCTTGTTCAGGGCGTCGTTGACTATGACTGAGTACAATTTCAAGACATTCCAACATACTTGGAGTGTCCAAGTGCATGGATCGCTTTCCGGATTTTCAAAAATTCATTAAAAATATTCTTCAAGAGATATGCAAATATATTCAACAGATTCTTGTTCAGGGCATACTTGACTATGACTGTGTACAATTTCAAGACATTCCAAGATACTTTTGGGGTCTTTTTTGAATAAAAAGTTAAGTCACTGCCTAAGTGCACAGACTTTCCTCATTTCCAAAAATTCATTAAAAATATTCCTTAAGAGATATGCAAATATTTTCAATGGATTCTTGTTCAGGGCGTCGTTGACTATGACCGAGTACAATTTCAAGACATTCCAACATACTTGGAATGTCCAAGTGCATGGATCGCTTTCCGGATTTTCAAAAATTCATTAAAAATATTCTCCAAGAGATATGCAAATATATTCAACGGATTCTTGTTCAGGGCATGCTTGACTATGACTGTGTACAATTTCAAGACATTCCAAGATACTTTTGGGGTCTTTTTTGACGAAAAAGTTAAGTCACTGCCTAAGTGCATGGATCGCTTTCCTGATTTTCAAAAATTCATTAAAAATATTCCTTAAGCGATATGCAAATATTTTCAACGGATTCTTGTTCAGGGCGTCGTTGACTATGACTGAGTACAATTTCAAGACATTCCAACATACTTGGAATGTCCAAGTGCATGGATCGCTTTCCGGATTTTCAAAAATTCATTAAAAATATTCTTCAAGAGATATGCAAATATATTCAACGGATTCTTATTCAGGGCATGCTTGACTATGACTGTGTACAATTTCAAGACATTCCAATTTACTTTTGGGGTTTTTTTTGAAAAAAAAGTCAAGTCACTAAGTGCATCAGGGCAAATGGATCGTTTCCTTCGTCTCACCTGATATCCTGCTGTGTGATCCACGGTGTCCAAACGTTTGTTTCCAGCGACTGGACGACATGGATGAACTCCTGCAGCTTTAATTCTTTAAAAACAACCCAAAAACATCAAAAGTTAAGTCACTGCCTAAGTGCATGGATCGCTTTCCTGATTTTCAAAAATTCATTAAAAATATTCCTTAAGAGATATGCAAATATTTTCAATGGATTCTTGTTCAGGGCGTCGTTGACTATGACCGAGTACAATTTCAAGACATTCCAACATACTTGGAATGTCCAAGTGCATGGATCGCTTTCTGGATTTTCAAAAATTCATTAAAAATATTCTTCAAGAGATATGCAAATATATTCAACGGATTCTTGTTCAGGGCATGCTTGACTATGACTGTGTACAATTTCAAGACATTCCAAGATACTTTTGGGGTCTTTTTTGAATAAAAAGTTAAGTCACTGCCTAAGTGCACAGACTTTCCTCATTTTCAAAAATTCATTAAAAATATTCCTTAAGAGATATGCAAATATTTTCAATTGATTCTTGTTCAGGGCGTCGTTGACTATGACTGAGTACAATTTCAAGACATTCCAACATACTTGGAATGTCCAAGTGCATGGATCGCTTTTCGGATTTTCAAAAATTCATTAAAAATATTCTTCAAGAGATATGCAAATATATTCAACGGATTCTTGTTCAGGGCATGCTTGACTATGACTGTGTACAATTTCAAGACATTCCAAGATACTTTTGGGGTCTTTTTTGACAAAAAAGTTAAGTCACTGCCTAAGTGCATGGATCGCTTTCCTGATTTTCAGAAATTCTTTAAAAATATTCCTTAAACGATATGCAAATATTTTCAACGGATTCTTGTTCAGGGCGTCGTTGACTATGACTGAGTACAATTTCAAGACATTCCAACATACTTGGAATGTCCAAGTGCATGGATCGCTTTCCTGATTTTCAAAAGTTCATTAAAAATATTCTTCAAGAGATATGCAAATATATTCAACGGATTCTTGTTCAGGGCATGCTTGACTATGACTGTGTACAATTTCAAGACATTCCAAGATACTTTTGGGGTCTTTTTTGAATAAAAAGTTAAGTCACTGCCTAAGTGCACAGACTTTCCTCATTTTCAAAAATTCATTAAAAATATTCCTTAAGAGATATGCAAATATTTTCAATGGATTCTTGTTCAGGGCGTCGTTGACTATGACCGAGTACAATTTCAAGACATTCCAACATACTTGGAATGTCCAAGTGCATGGATCGCTTTCCGGATTTTCAAAAATTCATTAAAAATATTCTTCAAGAGATATGCAAATATATTCAACGGATTCTTGTTCAGGGCATTCTTGACTATGACTGTGTACAATTTCAAGACATTCCAAGATACTTTTGGGGTCTTTTTTGACGAAAAAGTTAAGTCACTGCCTAAGTGCATGGATCGCTTTCCTGATTTTCAGAAATTCTTTAAAAATATTCCTTAAACGATATGCAAATATTTTCAACGGATTCTTGTTCAGGGCGTCGTTGACTATGACTGAGTACAATTTCAAGACATTCCAACATACTTGGAATGTCCAAGTGCATGGATCGCTTTCCTGATTTTCAAAAGTTCATTAAAAATATTCTTCAAGAGATATGCAAATATATTCAACGGATTCTTGTTCAGGGCATGCTTGACTATGACTGTGTACAATTTCAAGACATTCCAAGATACTTTTGGGGTCTTTTTTGAATAAAAAGTTAAGTCACTGCCTAAGTGCACAGACTTTCCTCATTTTCAAAAATTCATTAAAAATATTCCTTAAGAGATATGCAAATATTTTCAATGGATTCTTGTTCAGGGCGTCGTTGACTATGACCGAGTACAATTTCAAGACATTCCAACATACTTGGAATGTCCAAGTGCATGGATCGCTTTCCGGATTTTCAAAAATTCATTAAAAATATTCTTCAAGAGATATGCAAATATATTCAACGGATTCTTGTTCAGGGCATTCTTGACTATGACTGTGTACAATTTCAAGACATTCCAAGATACTTTTGGGGTCTTTTTTGACGAAAAAGTTAAGTCACTGCCTAAGTGCATGGATCGCTTTCCTGATTTTCAGAAATTCTTTAAAAATATTCCTTAAACGATATGCAAATATTTTCAACGGATTCTTGTTCAGGGCGTCGTTGACTATGACTGAGTACAATTTCAAGACATTCCAACATACTTGGAATGTCCAAGTGCATGGATCGCTTTCCTGATTTTCAAAAGTTCATTAAAAATATTCTTCAAGAGATATGCAAATATATTCAACGGATTCTTGTTCAGGGCATGCTTGACTATGACTGTGTACAATTTCAAGATATTCCAAGATACTTTTGGGGTCTTTTTTGAATAAAAAGTTAAGTCACTGCCTAAGTGCACAGACTTTCCTCATTTTCAAAAATTCATTAAAAATATTCCTTAAGAGATATGCAAATATTTTCAATTGATTCTTGTTCAGGGCGTCGTTGACTATGACTGAGTACAATTTCAAGACATTCCAACATACTTGGAATGTCCAAGTGCATGGATCGCTTTTCGGATTTTCAAAAATTCATTAAAAATATTCTTCAAGAGATATGCAAATATATTCAACGGATTCTTGTTCAGGGCATGCTTGACTATGACTGTGTACAATTTCAAGACATTCCAAGATACTTTTGGGGTCTTTTTTGACGAAAAAGTTAAGTCACTGCCTAAGTGCATGGATCGCTTTCCTGATTTTCAGAAATTCTTTAAAAATATTCCATAAACGATATGCAAATATTTTCAACGGATTCTTGTTCAGGGCGTCGTTGACTATGACTGAGTACAATTTCAAGACATTCCAACATACTTGGAATGTCCAAGTGCATGGATCGCTTTCCTGATTTTCAAAAGTTCATTAAAAATATTCTTCAAGAGATATGCAAATATATTCAACGGATTCTTGTTCAGGGCATGCTTGACTATGACTGCGTACAATTTCAAGACATTCCAAGATACTTTTGGGGTCTTTTTTGAATAAAAAGTTAAGTCACTGCCTAAGTGCACAGACTTTCCTCATTTTCAAAAATTCATTAAAAATATTCCTTAAGAGATATGCAAATATTTTCAATTGATTCTTGTTCAGGGCGTCGTTGACTATGACTGAGTACAATTTCAAGACATTCCAACATACTTGGAATGTCCAAGTGCATGGATCGCTTTTCGGATTTTCAAAAATTCATTAAAAATATTCTTCAAGAGATATGCAAATATATTCAACGGATTCTTGTTCAGGGCATGCTTGACTATGACTGTGTACAATTTCAAGACATTCCAAGATACTTTTGGGGTCTTTTTTGACAAAAAAGTTAAGTCACTGCCTAAGTGCATGGATCGCTTTCCTGATTTTCAAAAATTCTTTAAAAATATTCCTTAAGCGATATGCAAATATTTTCAACGGATTCTTGTTCAGGGCGTCGTTGACTATGACTGAGTACAATTTCAAGACATTCCAACATACTTGGAATGTCCAAGTGCATGGATCGCTTTCCTGATTTTCAAAAGTTCATTAAAAATATTCTTCAAGAGATATGCAAATATATTCAACGGATTCTTGTTCAGGGCATGCTTGACTATGACTGTGTACAATTTCAAGACATTCCAAGATACCTTTGGGGTCTTTTTTGAATAAAAAGTTATGTCACTGCCTAAGTGCACAGACTTTCATCATTTTCAAAAATTCATTAAAAATATTCCTTAAGAGATATGCAAATATTTTCAATGGATTCTTGTTCAGGGCGTCGTTGACTATGACCGAGTACAATTTCAAGACATTCCAACATACTTGGAATGTCCAAGTGCATGGATCGCTTTCCGGATTTTCAAAAATTCATTAAAAATATTCTTCAAGAGATATGCAAATATATTCAACGGATTCTTGTTCAGGGCATTCTTGACTATGACTGTGTACAATTTCAAGACATTCCAAGATACTTTTGGGGTCTTTTTTGACGAAAAAGTTAAGTCACTGCCTAAGTGCATGGATCGCTTTCCTGATTTTCAGAAATTCTTTAAAAATATTCCTTAAACTATACGCAAATATTTTCAACGGATTCTTGTTCAGGGCGTCGTTGACTATGACTGAGTACAATTTCAAGACATTCCAACATACTTGGAATGTCCAAGTGCATGGATCGCTTTCCTGATTTTCAAAAGTTCATTAAAAATATTCTTCAAGAGATATGCAAATATATTCAACGGATTCTTGTTCAGGGCATGCTTGACTATGACTGTGTACAATTTCAAGACATTCCAAGATACTTTTGGGGTCTTTTTTGACAAAAAAGTTAAGTCACTGCCTAAGTGCATGGATCGCTTTCCTGATTTTCAAAAATTCATTAGAAATATTCCTTAAGCGATATGCAAATATTTTCAACGGATTCTTGTTCAGGGCGTCGTTGACTATGACTGAGTACAATTTCAAGACATTCCAACATACTTGGAATGTCCAAGTGCATGGATCGCTTTCCTGATTTTCAAAAGTTCATTAAAAATATTCTTCAAGAGATATGCAAATATATTCAACGGATTCTTGTTCAGGGCATGCTTGACTATGACTGTGTACAATTTCAAGACATTCCAAGATACCTTTGGGGTCTTTTTTGAATAAAAAGTTAAGTCACTGCCTCAGTGCACAGACTTTCATCATTTTCAAAAATTCATTAAAAATATTCCTTAAGAGATATGCAAATATTTTCAATGGATTCTTGTTCAGGGCGTCGTTGACTATGACTGAGTACAATTTCAAGACATTCCAACATACTTGGAATGTCCAAGTGCATGGATCGCTTTCCTGATTTTCAAAAGTTCATTAAAAATATTCTTCAAGAGATATGCAAATATATTCAACGGATTCTTGTTCAGGGCATGCTTGACTATGACTGTGTACAATTTCAAGACATTCCAAGATACTTTTGGGGTCTTTTTTGAATGAAAAGTTAAGTCACTGGCTTAGTGCACAGACTTTCCTCATTTTCAAAAATTCATTAAAAATATTCCTTAAGAGATATGCAAATATTTTCAATTGATTCTTGTTCAGAGCGTCGTTGACTATGACTGAGTACAATTTCAAGACATTCCAACATACTTGGAATGTCCAAGTGCATGGATCGCTTTTCGGATTTTCAAAAATTCATTAAAAATATTCTTCAAGAGATATGCAAATATATTCAATGGATTCTTGTTCAGGGCATGCTTGACTATGACTGTGTACAATTTCAAGACATTCCAAGATACTTTTGGGGTCTTTTTTGACGAAAAAGTTAAGTCACTGCCTAAGTGCATGGATCGCTTTCCTGATTTTCAAAAATTCATTAAAAATATTCCTTAAGCGATATGCAAATATTTTCAACGGATTCTTGTTCAGGGCGTCGTTGACTATGACTGAGTACAATTTCAAGACATTCCAACATACTTGGAATGTCCAAGTGCATGGATCGCTTTCCTGATTTTCAAAAGTTCATTAAAAATATTCTTCAAGAGATATGCAAATATATTCAACGGATTCTTGTTCAGGGCATGCTTGACTATGACTGCGTACAATTTCAAGACATTCCAAGATACTTTTGGGGTCTTTTTTGAATAAAAAGTTAAGTCACTGCCTAAGTGCACAGACTTTCCTCATTTTCAAAAATTCATTAAAAATATTCCTTAAGAGATATGCAAATATTTTCAATTGATTCTTGTTCAGGGCGTCGTTGACTATGACTGAGTACAATTTCAAGACATTCCAACATACTTGGAATGTCCAAGTGCATGGATCGCTTTTCGGATTTTCAAAAATTCATTAAAAATATTCTTCAAGAGATATGCAAATATATTCAACGGATTCTTGTTCAGGGCATGCTTGACTATGACTGTGTACAATTTCAAGACATTCCAAGATACTTTTGGGGTCTTTTTTGACAAAAAAGTTAAGTCACTGCCTAAGTGCATGGATCGCTTTCCTGATTTTCAAAAATTCTTTAAAAATATTCCTTAAGCGATATGCAAATATTTTCAACGGATTCTTGTTCAGGGCGTCGTTGACTATGACTGAGTACAATTTCAAGACATTCCAACATACTTGGAATGTCCAAGTGCATGGATCGCTTTCCTGATTTTCAAAAGTTCATTAAAAATATTCTTCAAGAGATATGCAAATATATTCAACGGATTCTTGTTCAGGGCATGCTTGACTATGACTGTGTACAATTTCAAGACATTCCAAGATACCTTTGGGGTCTTTTTTGAATAAAAAGTTATGTCACTGCCTAAGTGCACAGACTTTCATCATTTTCAAAAATTCATTAAAAATATTCCTTAAGAGATATGCAAATATTTTCAATGGATTCTTGTTCAGGGCGTCGTTGACTATGACCGAGTACAATTTCAAGACATTCCAACATACTTGGAATGTCCAAGTGCATGGATCGCTTTCCGGATTTTCAAAAATTCATTAAAAATATTCTTCAAGAGATATGCAAATATATTCAACGGATTCTTGTTCAGGGCATTCTTGACTATGACTGTGTACAATTTCAAGACATTCCAAGATACTTTTGGGGTCTTTTTTGACGAAAAAGTTAAGTCACTGCCTAAGTGCATGGATCGCTTTCCTGATTTTCAGAAATTCTTTAAAAATATTCCTTAAACTATACGCAAATATTTTCAACGGATTCTTGTTCAGGGCGTCGTTGACTATGACTGAGTACAATTTCAAGACATTCCAACATACTTGGAATGTCCAAGTGCATGGATCGCTTTCCTGATTTTCAAAAGTTCATTAAAAATATTCTTCAAGAGATATGCAAATATATTCAACGGATTCTTGTTCAGGGCATGCTTGACTATGACTGTGTACAATTTCAAGACATTCCAAGATACTTTTGGGGTCTTTTTTGACAAAAAAGTTAAGTCACTGCCTAAGTGCATGGATCGCTTTCCTGATTTTCAAAAATTCATTAGAAATATTCCTTAAGCGATATGCAAATATTTTCAACGGATTCTTGTTCAGGGCGTCGTTGACTATGACTGAGTACAATTTCAAGACATTCCAACATACTTGGAATGTCCAAGTGCATGGATCGCTTTCCTGATTTTCAAAAGTTCATTAAAAATATTCTTCAAGAGATATGCAAATATATTCAACGGATTCTTGTTCAGGGCATGCTTGACTATGACTGTGTACAATTTCAAGACATTCCAAGATACCTTTGGGGTCTTTTTTGAATAAAAAGTTAAGTCACTGCCTCAGTGCACAGACTTTCATCATTTTCAAAAATTCATTAAAAATATTCCTTAAGAGATATGCAAATATTTTCAATGGATTCTTGTTCAGGGCGTCGTTGACTATGACTGAGTACAATTTCAAGACATTCCAACATACTTGGAATGTCCAAGTGCATGGATCGCTTTCCTGATTTTCAAAAGTTCATTAAAAATATTCTTCAAGAGATATGCAAATATATTCAACGGATTCTTGTTCAGGGCATGCTTGACTATGACTGTGTACAATTTCAAGACATTCCAAGATACTTTTGGGGTCTTTTTTGAATGAAAAGTTAAGTCACTGGCTTAGTGCACAGACTTTCCTCATTTTCAAAAATTCATTAAAAATATTCCTTAAGAGATATGCAAATATTTTCAATTGATTCTTGTTCAGAGCGTCGTTGACTATGACTGAGTACAATTTCAAGACATTCCAACATACTTGGAATGTCCAAGTGCATGGATCGCTTTTCGGATTTTCAAAAATTCATTAAAAATATTCTTCAAGAGATATGCAAATATATTCAATGGATTCTTGTTCAGGGCATGCTTGACTATGACTGTGTACAATTTCAAGACATTCCAAGATACTTTTGGGGTCTTTTTTGACGAAAAAGTTAAGTCACTGCCTAAGTGCATGGATCGCTTTCCTGATTTTCAAAAATTCATTAAAAATATTCCTTAAGCGATATGCAAATATTTTCAACGGATTCTTGTTCAGGGCGTCGTTGACTATGACTGAGTACAATTTCAAGACATTCCAACATACTTGGAATGTCCAAGTGCATGGATCGCTTTCCTGATTTTCAAAAGTTCATTAAAAATATTCTTCAAGAGATATGCAAATATATTCAACGGATTCTTGTTCAGGGCATGCTTGACTATGACTGTGTACAATTTCAAGACATTCCAAGATACTTTTGGGGTCTTTTTTGACGAAAAAGTTAAGTCACTGCCTAAGTGCATGGATCGCTTTCCTGATTTTCAGAAATTCTTTAAAAATATTCCTTAAACGATATGCAAATATTTTCAACGGATTCTTGTTCAGGGCGTCGTTGACTATGACTGAGTACAATTTCAAGACATTCCAACATACTTGGAATGTCCAAGTGCATGGATCGCTTTCCTGATTTTCAAAAGTTCATTAAAAATATTCTTCAAGAGATATGCAAATATATTCAACGGATTCTTGTTCAGGGCATGCTTGACTATGACTGTGTACAATTTCAAGACATATCAAGATACTTTTGGGGTCTTTTTTGAATAAAAAGTTAAGTCACTGCCTAAGTGCACAGACGTTCCTCATTTTCAAAAATTCATTAAAAATATTCCTTAAGAGATATGCAAATATTTTCAATTGATTCTTGTTCAGGGCGTCGTTGACTATGACTGAGTACAATTTCAAGACATTCCAACATACTTGGAATGTCCAAGTGCATGGATCGCTTTTCGGATTTTCAAAAATTCATTAAAAATATTCTTCAAGAGATATGCAAATATATTCAACGGTTTCTTGTTCAGGGCATGCTTGACTATGACTGTGTACAATTTCAAGACATTCCAAGATACTTTTGGGGTCTTTTTTGACAAAAAAGTTAAGTCACTGCCTAAGTGCATGGATTGCTTTCCTGATTTTCAAAAATTCATTAAAAATATTCCTTAAGCGATATGCAAATATTTTCAACGGATTCTTGTTCAGGGCGTCGTTGACTATGACTGAGTACAATTTCAAGACATTCCAACATACTTGGAATGTCCAAGTGCATGGATCGCTTTCCAGATTTTCAAAAATTCATTAAAAATATTCTTCAAGAGATATGCAAATATATTCAACGGATTCTTGTTCAGGGCATGCTTGACTATGACTGTGTACAATTTCAAGACATTCCAAGATACTTTTGGGGTCTTTTTTGACGAAAAAGTTAAGTCACTGCCTAAGTGCATGGATCGCTTTCCTGATTTTCAAAAATTCATTAAAAATATTCCTTAAGCGATATGCAAATATTTTCAATGGTTTCTGTTCAGGGCGTCGTTGACTATGACTGAGTACAATTTCAAGACATTCCAACATACTTGGAATGTCCAAGTGCATGGATCGCTTTCCGGATTTTCAAAAATTCATTAAAAATATTCTTCAAGAGATATGCAAATATATTCAACGGATTCTTATTCAGGGCATGCTTGACTATGACTGTGTACAATTTCAAGACATTCCAATTTACTTTTGGGGTTTTTTTTGAAAAAAAAGTCAAGTCACTAAGTGCATCAGGGCAAATGGATCGTTTCCCTCGTCTCACCTGATATCCTGCTGTGTGATCCACGGTGTCCAAACGTTTGTTTCCAGCGACTGGACGACATGGATGAACTCCTGCAGCTTTAATTCTTTAAAAACAACCCAAAAACATCAAAAGTTAAGTCACTGCCTAAGTGCATGGATCGCTTTCCTGATTTTCAAAAATTCATTAAAAATATTCCTTAAGCGATATGCAAATATTTTCAACGGATTCTTGTTCAGGGCGTCGTTGACTATGACTGAGTACAATTTCAAGACATTCCAACATACTTGGAATGTCCAAGTGCATGGATCGCTTTCCTGATTTTCAAAAGTTCATTAAAAATATTCTTCAAGAGATATGCAAATATATTCAACGGATTCTTGTTCAGGGCATGCTTGACTATGACTGTGTACAATTTCAAGACATTCCAAGATACCTTTGGGGTCTTTTTTGAATAAAAAGTTAAGTCACTGCCTAAGTGCACAGACTTTCATCATTTTCAAAAATTCATTAAAAATATTCCTTAAGAGATATGCAAATATTTTCAATGGATTCTTGTTCAGGGCGTCGTTGACTATGACCGAGTACAATTTCAAGACATTCCAACATACTTGGAATGTCCAAGTGCATGGATCGCTTTCCGGATTTTCAAAAATTCATTAAAAATATTCTTCAAGAGATATGCAAATATATTCAACGGATTCTTGTTCAGGGCATGCTTGACTATGACTGTGTACAATTTCAAGACATTCCAAGATACTTTTGGGGTCTTTTTTGACGAAAAAGTTAAGTCACTGCCTAAGTGCATGGATCGCTTTCCTGATTTTCAAAAATTCATTAAAAATATTCCTTAAGCGATATGCAAATATTTTCAATGTTTTCTGTTCAGGGCGTCGTTGACTATGACTGAGTACAATTTCAAGACATTCCAACATACTTGGAATGTCCAAGTGCATGGATCGCTTTCCGGATTTTCAAAAATTCATTAAAAATATTCTTCAAGAGATATGCAAATATATTCAACGGATTCTTATTCAGGGCATGCTTGACTATGACTGTGTACAATTTCAAGACATTCCAATTTACTTTTGGGGTTTTTTTTGAAAAAAAAGTCAAGTCACTAAGTGCATCAGGGCAAATGGATCGTTTCCCTCGTCTCACCTGATATCCTGCTGTGTGATCCACGGTGTCCAAACGTTTGTTTCCAGCGACTGGACGACATGGATGAACTCCTGCAGCTTTAATTCTTTAAAAACAACCCAAAAACATCAAAAGTTAAGTCACTGCCTAAGTGCATGGATCGCTTTCCTGATTTTCAAAAATTCATTAAAAATATTCCTTAAGCGATATGCAAATATTTTCAACGGATTCTTGTTCAGGGCGTCGTTGACTATGACTGAGTACAATTTCAAGACATTCCAACATACTTGGAATGTCCAAGTGCATGGATCGCTTTCCTGATTTTCAAAAGTTCATTAAAAATATTCTTCAAGAGATATGCAAATATATTCAACGGATTCTTGTTCAGGGCATGCTTGACTATGACTGTGTACAATTTCAAGACATTCCAAGATACCTTTGGGGTCTTTTTTGAATAAAAAGTTAAGTCACTGCCTAAGTGCACAGACTTTCATCATTTTCAAAAATTCATTAAAAATATTCCTTAAGAGATATGCAAATATTTTCAATGGATTCTTGTTCAGGGCGTCGTTGACTATGACCGAGTACAATTTCAAGACATTCCAACATACTTGGAATGTCCAAGTGCATGGATCGCTTTCCGGATTTTCAAAAATTCATTAAAAATATTCTTCAAGAGATATGCAAATATATTCAACGGATTCTTGTTCAGGGCATGCTTGACTATGACTGTGTACAATTTCAAGACATTCCAAGATACTTTTGGGGTCTTTTTTGAATGAAAAGTTAAGTCACTGGCTTAGTGCACAGACTTTCCTCATTTTCAAAAATTCATTAAAAATATTCCTTAAGAGATATGCAAATATTTTCAATTGATTCTTGTTCAGAGCGTCGTTGACTATGACTGAGTACAATTTCAAGACATTCCAACATACTTGGAATGTCCAAGTGCATGGATCGCTTTTCGGATTTTCAAAAATTCATTAAAAATATTCTTCAAGAGATATGCAAATATATTCAACGGATTCTTGTTCAGGGCATGCTTGACTATGACTGTGTACAATTTCAAGACATTCCAAGATACTTTTGGGGTCTTTTTTGACGAAAAAGTTAAGTCACTGCCTAAGTGCATGGATCGCTTTCCTGATTTTCAAAAATTCATTAAAAATATTCCTTAAGCGATATGCAAATATTTTCAACGGATTCTTGTTCAGGGCGTCGTTGACTATGACTGAGTACAATTTCAAGACATTCCAACATAATTGGAATGTCCAAGTGCATGGATCGCTTTCCCGATTTTCAAAAGTTCATTAAAAATATTCTTCAAGAGATATGCAAATATATTCAACGGATTCTTGTTCAGGGCATGCTTGACTATGACTGTGTACAATTTCAAGACATTCCAAGATACTTTTGGGGTCTTTTTTGAATAAAAAGTTAAGTCACTGCCTAAGTGCACAGACTTTCATCATTTTCAAAAATTCATTAAAAATATTCCTTAAGAGATATGCAAATATTTTCAATTGATTCTTGTTCAGGGCGTCGTTGACTATGACTGAGTACAATTTCAAGACATTCCAACATACTTGGAATGTCCAAGTGCATGGATCGCTTTTCGGATTTTCAAAAATTCATTAAAAATATTCTTCAAGAGATATGCAAATATATTCAACGGATTCTTGTTCAGGGCATGCTTGACTATGACTGTGTACAATTTCAAGACATTCCAAGATACTTTTGGGGTCTTTTTTGACAAAAAAGTTAAGTCACTGCCTAAGTGCATGGATCGCTTTCCTGATTTTCAAAAATTCATTAAAAATATTCCTTAAGCGATATGCAAATATTTTCAACGGATTCTTGTTCAGGGCGTCGTTGACTATGACTGAGTACAATTTCAAGACATTCCAACATACTTGGAATGTCCAAGTGCATGGATCGCTTTTCGGATTTTCAAAAATTCATTAAAAATATTCTTCAAGAGATATGCAAATATATTCAACGGATTCTTGTTCAGGGCATGCTTGACTATGACTGTGTACAATTTCAAGACATTCCAAGATACTTTTGGGGTCTTTTTTGACGAAAAAGTTAAGTCACTGCCTAAGTGCATGGATCGCTTTCCTGATTTTCAAAAATTCATTAAAAATATTCCTTAAGCGATATGCAAATATTTTCAACGGATTCTTGTTCAGGGCGTCGTTGACTATGACTGAGTACAATTTCAAGACATTCCAACATACTTGGAATGTCCAAGTGCATGGATCGCTTTCCTGATTTTCAAAAGTTCATTAAAAATATTCTTCAAGAGATATGCAAATATATTCAACGGATTCTTGTTCAGGGCATGCTTGACTATGACTGTGTACAATTTCAAGACATTCCAAGATACTTTTGGGGTCTTTTTTGAATAAAAAGTTAAGTCACTGCCTAAGTGCACAGACTTTCCTCATTTTCAAAAATTCATTAAAAATATTCCTTAAGAGATATGCAAATATTTTCAATTGATTCTTGTTCAGGGCGTCGTTGACTATGACTGAGTACAATTTCAAGACATTCCAACATACTTGGAATGTCCAAGTGCATGGATCGCTTTTCGGATTTTCAAAAATTCATTAAAAATATTCTTCAAGAGATATGCAAATATATTCAACGGATTCTTGTTCAGGGCATGCTTGACTATGACTGTGTACAATTTCAAGACATTCCAATTTACTTTTGGGGTTTTTTTTGAAAAAAAAGTCAAGTCACTAAGTGCATCAGGGCAAATGGATCGTTTCCTTCATCTCACCTGATATCCTGCTGTGTGATCCACGGTGTCCAAACGTTTGTTTCCAGCGACTGGACGACATGGATGAACTCCTGCAGCTTTAATTCTTTAAAAACAACCCAAAAACATCAAAAGTTAAGTCACTGCCTAAGTGCATGGATCGCTTTCCTGATTTTCAAAAATTCATTAAAAATATTCCTCAAGAGATATGCAAATATATTCAACGGATTCTTGTTCAGGGCATGCTTGACTATGACTGTGTACAATTTCAAGACATTCCAAGATACTTTTGGGGTCTTTTTTGACAAAAAAGTTAAGTCACTGCCTAAGTGCATGGATCGCTTTCCTGATTTTCAAAAATTCATTAAAAATATTCCTTAAGCGATATGCAAATATTTTCAACGGATTCTTGTTCAGGGCGTCGTTGACTATGACTGAGTACAATTTCAAGACATTCCAACATACTTGGAATGTCCAAGTGCATGGATCGCTTTCCGGATTTTCAAAAATTCATTAAAAATATTCTTCAAGAGATATGCAAATATATTCAACGGATTCTTATTCAGGGCATGCTTGACTATGACTGTGTACAATTTCAAGACATTCCAATTTACTTTTGGGGTTTTTTTTGAAAAAAAAGTCAAGTCACTAAGTGCATCAGGGCAAATGGATCGTTTCCTTCGTCTCACCTGATATCCTGCTGTGTGATCCACGGTGTCCAAACGTTTGTTTCCAGCGACTGGGCGACATGGATGAACTCCTGCAGCTTTAATGCTTTAAAAACAAACCAAAAACATCAAAAGTTAAGTCACTGCCTAAGTGCATGGATCGCTTTCCTAATTTTCAAAAATTCATTAAAAATATTCTTCAAGAGATATGCAAATATATTCAACGGATTCTTGTTCAGGGCATGCTTGACTATCACTGTGTACAATTTCAAGACATTCCAGGATACTTTTGGGGTCTTTTTTGAATAAAAAGTTAAGTCACTGCCTAAGTGCATGGATCGCTTTCCTGATTTTCAGAAATTCTTTAAAAATATTCCTTAAACGATATGCAAATATTTTCAACGGATTCTTGTTCAGGGCGTCGTTGACTATGACTGAGTACAATTTCAAGACATTCCAACATACTTGGAATGTCCATGTGCATGGATCGCTTTCCTGATTTTCAAAAGTTCATTAAAAATATTCTTCAAGAGATATGCAAATATATTCAACGGATTCTTGTCCAGGGCATGCTTGACTATGACTGTGTACAATTTCAAGACATTCCAGGATACTTTTGGGGTCTTTTTTGAATAAAAAGTTAAGTCACTGCCTAAGTGCACAGACTTTCCTCATTTTCAAAAATTCATTAAAAATATTCCTTAAGAGATATGCAAATATTTTCAATTGATTCTTGTTCAGGGCGTCGTTGACTATGACTGAGTACAATTTCAAGACATTCCAACATACTTGGAATGTCCAAGTGCATGGATCGCTTTCCGGATTTTCAAAAATTCATTAAAAATATTCTTCAAGAGATATGCAAATATATTCAACGGATTCTTGTTCAGGGCATGCTTGACTATGACTGTGTACAATTTCAAGACATTCCAATTTACTTTTGGGGTTTTTTTTGAAAAAAAAGTCAAGTCACTAAGTGCATCAGGGCAAATGGATCGTTTCCTTCATCTCACCTGATATCCTGCTGTGTGATCCACGGTGTCCAAACGTTTGTTTCCAGCGACTGGACGACATGGATGAACTCCTGCAGCTTTAATTCTTTAAAAACAACCCAAAAACATCAAAAGTTAAGTCACTGCCTAAGTGCATGGATCGCTTTCCTGATTTTCAAAAATTCATTAAAAATATTCCTCAAGAGATATGCAAATATATTCAACGGATTCTTGTTCAGGGCATGCTTGACTATGACTGTGTACAATTTCAAGACATTCCAAGATACTTTTGGGGTCTTTTTTGACGAAAAAGTTAAGTCACTGCCTAAGTGCATGGATCGCTTTCCTGATTTTCAAAAATTCATTAAAAATATTCCTTAAGCGATATGCAAATATTTTCAACGGATTCTTGTTCAGGGCGTCGTTGACTATGACTGAGTACAATTTCAAGACATTCCAACATACTTGGAATGTCCAAGTGCATGGATCGCTTTCCGGATTTTCAAAAATTCATTAAAAATATTCTTCAAGAGATATGCAAATATATTCAACGGATTCTTATTCAGGGCATGCTTGACTATGACTGTGTACAATTTCAAGACATTCCAATTTACTTTTGGGGTTTTTTTTGAAAAAAAAGTCAAGTCACTAAGTGCATCAGGGCAAATGGATCGTTTCCTTCGTCTCACCTGATATCCTGCTGTGTGATCCACGGTGTCCAAACGTTTGTTTCCAGCGACTGGGCGACATGGATGAACTCCTGCAGCTTTAATGCTTTAAAAACAAACCAAAAACATCAAAAGTTAAGTCACTGCCTAAGTGCATGGATCGCTTTCCTAATTTTCAAAAATTCATTAAAAATATTCTTCAAGAGATATGCAAATATATTCAACGGATTCTTGTTCAGGGCATGCTTGACTATCACTGTGTACAATTTCAAGACATTCCAGGATACTTTTGGGGTCTTTTTTGAATAAAAAGTTAAGTCACTGCCTAAGTGCATGGATCGCTTTCCTGATTTTCAGAAATTCTTTAAAAATATTCCTTAAACGATATGCAAATATTTTCAACGGATTCTTGTTCAGGGCGTCGTTGACTATGACTGAGTACAATTTCAAGACATTCCAACATACTTGGAATGTCCAAGTGCATGGATCGCTTTCCTGATTTTCAAAAGTTCATTAAAAATATTCTTCAAGAGATATGCAAATATATTCAACGGATTCTTGTCCAGGGCATGCTTGACTATGACTGTGTACAATTTCAAGACATTCCAGGATACTTTTGGGGTCTTTTTTGAATAAAAAGTTAAGTCACTGCCTAAGTGCACAGACTTTCCTCATTTTCAAAAATTCATTAAAAATATTCCTTAAGAGATATGCAAATATTTTCAATTGATTCTTGTTCAGGGCGTCGTTGACTATGACTGAGTACAATTTCAAGACATTCCAACATACTTGGAATGTCCAAGTGCATGGATCGCTTTCCGGATTTTCAAAAATTCATTAAAAATATTCTTCAAGAGATATGCAAATATATTCAACGGATTCTTGTTCAGGGCATGCTTGACTATGACTGTGTACAATTTCAAGACATTCCAAGATACTTTTGGGGTCTTTTTTGACAAAAAAGTTAAGTCACTGCCTAAGTGCATGGATCGCTTTTCTGATTTTCAAAAATTCATTAAAAATATTCCTTAAGCGATATGCAAATATTTTCAACGGATTCTTGTTCAGGGCGTCGTTGACTATGACTGAGTACAATTTCAAAACATTCCAACATACTTGGAATGTCCAAGTGCATGGATCGCTTTCCTGATTTTCAAAAGTTCATTAAAAATATTCTTCAAGAGATATGCAAATATATTCAACGGATTCTTGTTCAGGGCATGCTTGACTATGACTGTGTACAATTTCAAGACATTCCAAGATACTTTTGGGGTCTTTTTTGAATAAAAAGTTAAGTCACTGCCTAAGTGCACAGACTTTCCTCATTTTCAAAAATTCATTAAAAATATTCCTTAAGAGATATGCAAATATTTTCAATGGATTCTTGTTCAGGGCGTTGTTGACTATGACTGAGTACAATTTCAAGACATTCCAACATACTTGGAATGTCCAAGTGCATGGATCGCTTTCCGGATTTTCAAAAATTCATTAAAAATATTCTTCAAGAGATATGCAAATATATTCAACGGATTCTTGTTCAGGGCATGCTTGACTATGACTGTGTACAATTTCAAGACATTCCAAGATACTTTTGGGGTCTTTTTTGACAAAAAAGTTAAGTCACTGCCTAAGTGCATGGATCGCTTTCCTGATTTTCAAAAATTCATTAAAAATATTCCTTAAGCGATATGCAAATATTTTCAAGGGATTCTTGTTCAGGGCGTCGTTGACTATGACTGAGTACAATTTCAAGACATTCCAACATACTTGGAATGTCCAAGTGCATGGATCGCTTTCCTGATTTTCAAAAGTACATTAAAAATATTCTTCAAGAGATATGCAAATATATTCAACGGATTCTTGTTCAGGGCATGCTTGACTATGACTGTGTACAATTTCAAGACATTCCAAGATACCTTTGAGGTCTTTTTTGGACAAAAAGTTAAGTCACTGCCTAAGTGCACAGACTTTCATCATTTTCAAAAATTCATTAAAAATATTCCTTAAGAGATATGCAAATATTTTCAATGGATTCTTGTTCAGGGCATCGTTGACTATGACTGAGTACAATTTCAAGACATTCCAACATACTTGGAATGTCCAAGTGCATGGATCGCTTTTCGGATTTTCAAAAATTCATTAAAAATATTCTTCAAGAGATATGCAAATATATTCAACGGATTCTTGTTCAGGGCATGCTTGACTATGACTGTGTACAATTTCAAGACATTCCAAGATACTTTTGGGGTCTTTTTTGACGAAAAAGTTAAGTCACTGCCTAAGTGCATGGATCGCTTTCCTGATTTTCAGAAATTCTTTAAAAATATTCCTTAAACGATATGCAAATATTTTCAACGGATTCTTGTTCAGGGCGTCGTTGACTATGACTGAGTACAATTTCAAGACATTCCAACATACTTGGAATTTCCAAGTGCATGGATCGCTTTCCTGATTTTCAAAAGTTCATTAAAAATATTCTTCAAGAGATATGCAAATATATTCAACGGATTCTTGTTCAGGGCATGCTTGACTATGACTGTGTACAATTTCAAGACATTCCAGGATACTTTTGGGGTCTTTTTTGAATAAAAAGTTAAGTCACTGCCTAAGTGCACAGACTTTCCTCATTTTCAAAAATTCATTAAAAATATTCCTTAAGAGATATGCAAATATTTTCAATTGATTCTTGTTCAGGGCGTCGTTGACTATGACGGAGTACAATTTCAAGACATTCCAACATACTTGGAATGTCCAAGTGCATGGATCGCTTTTCGGATTTTCAAAAATTCATTAAAAATATTCTTCAAGAGATATGCAAATATATTCAACGGATTCTTGTTCAGGGCATGCTTGACTATGACTGTGTACAATTTCAAGACATTCCAAGATACTTTTGGGGTCTTTTTTGAGAAAAAAGTTAAGTCACTGCCTAAGTGCATGGATCGCTTTCCTGATTTTCAAAAATTCATTAAAAATATTCCTTAAGCGATATGCAAATATTTTCAAGGGATTCTTGTTCAGGGCGTCGTTGACTATGACTGAGTACAATTTCAAGACATTCCAACATACTTGGAATGTCCAAGTGCATGGATCGCTTTCCTGATTTTCAAAAGTACATTAAAAATATTCTTCAAGAGATATGCAAATATATTCAACGGATTCTTGTTCAGGGCATGCTTGACTATGACTGTGTACAATTTCAAGACATTCCAAGATACCTTTGAGGTCTTTTTTGGATAAAAAGTTAAGTCACTGCCTAAGTGCACAGACTTTCATCATTTTCAAAAATTCATTAAAAATATTCCTTAAGAGATATGCAAATATTTTCAATGGATTCTTGTTCAGGGCATCGTTGACTATGACTGAGTACAATTTCAAGACATTCCAAGATACTTTTGGGGTCTTTTTTGACGAAAAAGTTAAGTCACTGCCTAAGTGCATGGATCGCTTTCCTGATTTTCAGAAATTCTTTAAAAATATTCCTTAAACGATATGCAAATATTTTCAACGGATTCTTGTTCAGGGCGTCGTTGACTATGACTGAGTACAATTTCAAGACATTCCAACATACTTGGAATGTCCAAGTGCATGGATCGCTTTTCGGATTTTCAAAAATTCATTAAAAATATTCTTCAAGAGATATGCAAATATATTCAACGGATTCTTGTTCAGGGCATGCTTGACTATGACTGTGTACAATTTCAAGACATTCCAAGATACTTTTGGGGTCTTTTTTGACAAAAAAGTTAAGTCACTGCCTAAGTGCATGGATCGCTTTCCTGATTTTCAAAAATTCATTAAAAATATTCCTTAAGCGATATGCAAATATTTTCAAGGGATTCTTGTTCAGGGCGTCGTTGACTATGACTGAGTACAATTTCAAGACATTCCAACATACTTGGAATGTCCAAGTGCATGGATCGCTTTCCTGATTTTCAAAAGTACATTAAAAATATTCTTCAAGAGATATGCAAATATATTCAACGGATTCTTGTTCAGGGCATGCTTGACTATGACTGTGTACAATTTCAAGACATTCCAAGATACCTTTGAGGTCTTTTTTGGATAAAAAGTTAAGTCACTGCCTAAGTGCACAGACTTTCATCATTTTCAAAAATTCATTAAAAATATTCCTTAAGAGATATGCAAATATTTTCAATGGATTCTTGTTCAGGGCATCGTTGACTATGACTGAGTACAATTTCAAGACATTCCAAGATACTTTTGGGGTCTTTTTTGACGAAAAAGTTAAGTCACTGCCTAAGTGCATGGATCGCTTTCCTGATTTTCAGAAATTCTTTAAAAATATTCCTTAAACGATATGCAAATATTTTCAACGGATTCTTGTTCAGGGCGTCGTTGACTATGACTGAGTACAATTTCAAGACATTCCAACATACTTGGAATTTCCAAGTGCATGGATCGCTTTCCTGATTTTCAAAAGTTCATTAAAAATATTCTTCAAGAGATATGCAAATATATTCAACGGATTCTTGTTCAGGGCATGCTTGACTATGACTGTGTACAATTTCAAGACATTCCAGGATACTTTTGGGGTCTTTTTTGAATAAAAAGTTAAGTCACTGCCTAAGTGCACAGACTTTCCTCATTTTCAAAAATTCATTAAAAATATTCCTTAAGAGATATGCAAATATTTCCAATTGATTCTTGTTCAGGGCGTCGTTGACTATGACTGAGTACAATTTCAAGACATTCCAACATACTTGGAATGTCCAAGTGCATGGATCGCTTTTCGGATTTTCAAAAATTCATTAAAAATATTCTTCAAGAGATATGCAAATATATTCAACGGATTCTTGTTCAGGGCATGCTTGACTATGACTGTGTACAATTTCAAGACATTCCAAGATACTTTTGGGGTCTTTTTTGACAAAAAAGTTAAGTCACTGCCTAAGTGCATGGATCGCTTTTCTGATTTTCAAAAATTCATTAAAAATATTCCTTAAGCGATATGCAAATATTTTCAACGGATTCTTGTTCAGGGCGTCGTTGACTATGACTGAGTACAATTTCAAAACATTCCAACATACTTGGAATGTCCAAGTGCATGGATCGCTTTCCTGATTTTCAAAAGTTCATTAAAAATATTCTTCAAGAGATATGCAAATATATTCAACGGATTCTTGTTCAGGGCATGCTTGACTATGACTGTGTACAATTTCAAGACATTCCAAGATACTTTTGGGGTCTTTTTTGAATAAAAAGTTAAGTCACTGCCTAAGTGCACAGACTTTCATCATTTTCAAAAATTCATTAAAAATATTCCTTAAGAGATATGCAAATATTTTCAATGGATTCTTGTTCAGGGCGTCGTTGACTATGACCGAGTACAATTTCAAGACATTCCAACATACTTGGAATGTCCAAGTGCATGGATCGCTTTCCGGATTTTCAAAAATTCATTAAAAATATTCTTCAAGAGATATGCAAATATATTCAACGGATTCTTGTTCAGGGCATGCTTGACTATGACTGTGTACAATTTCAAGACATTCCAAGATACTTTTGGGGTCTTTTTTGACGAAAAAGTTAAGTCACTGCCTAAGTGCATGGATCGCTTTCCTGAATTTCAGAAATTCTTTAAAAATATTCCTTAAACGATATGCAAATATTTTCAACGGATTCTTGTTCAGGGCGTCGTTGAATATGACTGAGTACAATTTCAAGACATTCCAACATACTTGGAATGTCCAAGTGCATGGATCGCTTTCCTGATTTTCAAAAGTTCATTAAAAATATTCTTCAAGAGATATGCAAATATATTCAACGGATTCTTGTTCAGGGCATGCTTGACTATGACTGTGTACAATTTCAAGACATTCCAGGATACTTTTGGGGTCTTTTTTGAATAAAAAGTTAAGTCACTGCCTAAGTGCACAGACTTTCCTCATTTTCAAAAATTCATTAAAAATATTCCTTAAGAGATATGCAAATATTTTCAATTGATTCTTGTTCAGGGCGTCGTTGACTATGACTGAGTACAATTTCAAGACATTCCAACATACTTGGAATGTCCAAGTGCATGGATCGCTTTCCTGATTTTCAAAAGTTCATTAAAAATATTCTTCAAGAGATATGCAAATATATTCAACGGATTCTTGTTCAGGGCATGCTTGACTATGACTGTGTACAATTTCAAGACATTCCAAGATACTTTTGGGGTCTTTTTTGAATAAAAAGTTAAGTCACTGCCTAAGTGCACAGACTTTCATCATTTTCAAAAATTCATTAAAAATATTCCTTAAGAGATATGCAAATATTTTCAATGGATTCTTGTTCAGGGCGTCGTTGACTATGACCGAGTACAATTTCAAGACATTCCAACATACTTGGAATGTCCAAGTGCATGGATCGCTTTCCGGATTTTCAAAAATTCATTAAAAATATTCTTCAAGAGATATGCAAATATATTCAACGGATTCTTGTTCAGGGCATGCTTGACTATGACTGTGTACAATTTCAAGACATTCCAAGATACTTTTGGGGTCTTTTTTGACGAAAAAGTTAAGTCACTGCCTAAGTGCATGGATCGCTTTCCTGAATTTCAGAAATTCTTTAAAAATATTCCTTAAACGATATGCAAATATTTTCAACGGATTCTTGTTCAGGGCGTCGTTGACTATGACTGAGTACAATTTCAAGACATTCCAACATACTTGGAATGTCCAAGTGCATGGATCGCTTTCCTGATTTTCAAAAGTTCATTAAAAATATTCTTCAAGAGATATGCAAATATATTCAACGGATTCTTGTTCAGGGCATGCTTGACTATGACTGTGTACAATTTCAAGACATTCCAAGATACTTTTGGGGTCTTTTTTGAATAAAAAGTTAAGTCACTGCCTAAGTGCACAGACTTTCCTCATTTTCAAAAATTCATTAAAAATATTCCTTAAGAGATATGCAAATATTTTCAATTGATTCTTGTTCAGGGCGTCGTTGACTATGACTGAGTACAATTTCAAGACATTCCAACATACTTGGAATGTCCAAGTGCATGGATCGCTTTTCGGATTTTCAAAAATTCATTAAAAATATTCTTCAAGAGATATGCAAATATATTCAACGGATTCTTGTTCAGGGCATGCTTGACTATGACTGTGTACAATTTCAAGACATTCCAAGATACTTTTGGGGTCTTTTTTGACAAAAAAGTTAAGTCACTGCCTAAGTGCATGGATCGCTTTCCTGATTTTCAAAAATTCATTAAAAATATTCCTTAAGCGATATGCAAATATTTTCAACGGATTCTTGTTCAGGGCGTCGTTGACTATGACTGAGTACAATTTCAAGACATTCCAACATACTTGGAATGTCCAAGTGCATGGATCGCTTTCCGGATTTTCAAAAGTTCATTTAAAATATTCTTCAAGAGATATGCAAATATATTCAACGGATTCTTGTTCAGGGCATGCTTGACTATGACTGTGTACAATTTCAAGACATTCCAAGATACTTTTGGGGTCTTTTTTGAATAAAAAGTTAAGTCACTGCCTAAGTGCACAGACTTTCCTCATTTTCAAAAATTCATTAAAAATATTCCTTAAGAGATATGCAAATATTTTCAATTGATTCTTGTTCAGGGCGTCGTTGACTATGACTGAGTACAATTTCAAGACATTCCAACATACTTGGAATGTCCAAGTGCATGGATCGCTTTTCGGATTTTCAAAAATTCATTAAAAATATTCTTCAAGAGATATGCAAATATATTCAACGGATTCTTGTTCAGGGCATGCTTGACTATGACTGTGTACAATTTCAAGACATTCCAAGATACTTTTGGGGTCTTTTTTGACAAAAAAGTTAAGTCACTGCCTAAGTGCATGGATCGCTTTCCTGATTTTCAAAAATTCATTAAAAATATTCCTTAAGCGATATGCAAATATTTTCAACGGATTCTTGTTCAGGGCGTCGTTGACTATGACTGAGTACAATTTCAAGACATTCCAACATACTTGGAATGTCCAAGTGCATGGATCGCTTTCCTGATTTTCAAAAGTTCATTAAAAATATTCTTCAAGAGATATGCAAATATATTCAACGGATTCTTGTTCAGGGCATGCTTGACTATGACTGTGTACAATTTCAAGACATTCCAAGATACTTTTGGGGTCTTTTTTGACGAAAAAGTTAAGTCACTGCCTAAGTGCACAGACTTTCCTCATTTTCAAAAATTCATTAAAAATATTCCTTAAGAGATATGCAAATATTTTCAATTGATTCTTGTTCAGGGCGTCGTTGACTATGACTGAGTACAATTTCAAGACATTCCAACATACTTGGAATGTCCAAGTGCATGGATCGCTTTTCGGATTTTCAAAAATTCATTTAAAATATTCTTCAAGAGATATGCAAATATATTCAACGGATTCTTGTTCAGGGCATGCTTGACTATGACTGTGTACAATTTCAAGACATTCCAAGATACTTTTGGGGTCTTTTTTGACGAAAAAGTTAAGTCACTGCCTAAGTGCATGGATCGCTTTCCTGATTTTCAAAAATTCATTAAAAATATTCCTTAAGCGATATGCAAATATTTTCAACGGATTCTTGTTCAGGGCGTCGTTGACTATGACTGAGTACAATTTCAAGACATTCCAACATACTTGGAATGTCCAAGTGCATGGATCGCTTTCCTGATTTTCAAAAGTTCATTAAAAATATTCTTCAAGAGATATGCAAATATATTCAACGGATTCTTGTTCAGGGCATGCTTGACTATGACTGTGTACAATTTCAAGACATTCCAAGATACTTTTGGGGTCTTTTTTGAATAAATAGTTAAGTCACTGCCTAAGTGCACAGACTTTCCTCATTTTCAAAAATTCATTAAAAATATTCCTTAAGAGATATGCAAATATTTTCAATTGATTCTTGTTCAGGGCGTCGTTGACTATGACTGAGTACAATTTCAAGACATTCCAACATACTTGGAATGTCCAAGTGCATGGATCGCTTTTCGGATTTTCAAAAATTCATTAAAAATATTCTTCAAGAGATATGCAAATATATTCAACGGATTCTTGTTCAGGGCATGCTTGACTATGACAGTGTACAATTTCAAGACATTCCAAGATACTTTTGGGGTCTTTTTTGACAAAAAAGTTAAGTCACTGCCTAAGTGCATGGATCGCTTTCCTGATTTTCAAAAATTCATTAAAAATATTCCTTAAGCGATATGCAAATATTTTCAATTGATTCTTGTTCAGGGCGTCGTTGACTATGACTGAGTACAATTTCAAGACATTCCAACATACTTGGAATGTCCAAGTGCATGGATCGCTTTTCGGATTTTCAAAAATTCATTAAAAATATTCTTCAAGAGATATGCAAATATATTCAACGGATTCTTGTTCAGGGCATGCTTGACTATGACTGTGTACAATTTCAAGACATTCCAAGATACTTTTGGGGTCTTTTTTGACGAAAAAGTTAAGTCACTGCCTAAGTGCATGGATCGCTTTCCTGATTTTCAAAAATTCATTAAAAATATTCCTTAAGCGATATGCAAATATTTTCAACGGATTCTTGTTCAGGGCGTCGTTGACTATGACTGAGTACAATTTCAAGACATTCCAACATACTTGGAATGTCCAAGTGCATGGATCGCTTTCCTGATTTTCAAAAGTTCATTAAAAATATTCTTCAAGAGATATGCAAATATATTCAACGGATTCTTGTTCAGGGCATGCTTGACTATGACTGTGTACAATTTCAAGACATTCCAAGATACTTTTGGGGTCTTTTTTGAATAAAAAGTTAAGTCACTGCCTAAGTGCACAGACTTTCATCATTTTCAAAAATTCATTAAAAATATTCCTTAAGAGATATGCAAATATTTTCAATGGATTCTTGTTCAGGGCGTCGTTGACTATGACTGAGTACAATTTCAAGACATTCCAACAAACTTGGAATGTCCAAGTGCATGGATCGCTTTCCGGATTTTCAAAAATTCATTAAAAATATTCTTCAAGAGATATGCAAATATATTCAACGGATTCTTGTTCAGGGCATGCTTGACTATGACTGTGTACAATTTCAAGACATTCCAAGATACTTTTGGGGTCTTTTTTGACGAAAAAGTTAAGTCACTGCCTAAGTGCATGGATCGCTTTCCTGAATTTCAGAAATTCTTTTAAAATATTCCTTAAACGATATGCAAATATTTTCAACGGATTCTTGTTCAGGGCGTCGTTGACTATGACTGAGTACAATTTCAAGACATTCCAACATACTTGGAATGTCCAAGTGCATGGATCGCTTTCCTGATTTTCAAAAGTTCATTAAAAATATTCTTCAAGAGATATGCAAATATATTAAACGGATTCTTGTTCAGGGCATGCTTGACTATGACTGTGTACAATTTCAAGACATTCCAAGATACTTTTGGGGTCTTTTTTGAATAAAAAGTTAAGTCACTGCCTAAGTGCACAGACTTTCCTCATTTTCAAAAATTCATTAAAAATATTCCTTAAGAGATATGCAAATATTTTCAATTGATTCTTGTTCAGGGCGTCGTTGACTATGACTGAGTACAATTTCAAGACATTCCAACATACTTGGAATGTCCAAGTGCATGGATCGCTTTTCGGATTTTCAAAAATTCATTAAAAATATTCTTCAAGAGATATGCAAATATATTCAACGGATTCTTGTTCAGGGCATGCTTGACTATGACTGTGTACAATTTCAAGACATTCCAAGATACTTTTGGGGTCTTTTTTGACAAAAAAGTTAAGTCACTGCCTAAGTGCATGGATCGCTTTCCTGATTTTCAAAAATTCATTAAAAATATTCCTTAAGCGATATGCAAATATTTTCAACGGATTCTTGTTCAGGGCGTCGTTGACTATGACTGAGTACAATTTCAAGACATTCCAACATACTTGGAATGTCCAAGTGCATGGATCGCTTTCCTGATTTTCAAAAGTTCATTAAAAATATTCTTCAAGAGATATGCAAATATATTCAACGGATTCTTGTTCAGGGCATGCTTGACTATGACTGTGTACAATTTCAAGACATTCCAAGATACCTTTGGGGTCTTTTTTGAATAAAAAGTTAAGTCACTGCCTAAGTGCACAGACTTTCATCATTTTCAAAAATTCATTAAAAATATTCCTTAAGCGATATGCAAATATTTTCAATGGATTCTTGTTCAGGGCGTGGTTGACTATGACCGAGTACAATTTCAAGACATTCCAACATACTTGGAATGTCCAAGTGCATGGATCGCTTTCCTGATTTTCAAAAATTCATTAAAAATATTCTTCAAGAGATATGCAAATATATTCAACGGATTCTTGTTCAGGGCATGCTTGACTATGACTGTGTACAATTTCAAGACATTCCAAGATACTTTTGGGGTCTTTTTTGACGAAAAAGTTAAGTCACTGCCTAAGTGCATGGATCGCTTTCCTGATTTTCAGAAATTCTTTAAAAATATTCCTTAAACGATATGCAAATATTTGCAACGGATTCTTGTTCAGGGCGTCGTTGACTATGACTGAGTACAATTTCAAGACATTCCAACATACTTGGAATGTCCAAGTGCATGGATCGCTTTCCTGATTTTCAAAAGTTCATTAAAAATATTCTTCAAGAGATATGCAAATATATTCAACGGATTCTTGTTCAGGGCATGCTTGACTATGACTGTGTACAATTTCAAGACATTCCAAGATACTTTTGGGGTCTTTTTTGAATAAAAAGTTAAGTCACTGCCTAAGTGCACAGACTTTCCTCATTTTCAAAAATTCATTAAAAATATTCCTTAAGAGAAATGCAAATATTTTCAATTGATTCTTGTTCAGGGCGTCGTTGACTATGACTGAGTACAATTTCAAGACATTCCAACATACTTGGAATGTCCAAGTGCATGGATCGCTTTTCGGATTTTCAAAAATTCATTAAAAATATTCTTCAAGAGATATGCAAATATATTCAACGGATTCTTGTTCAGGGCATGCTTGACTATGACTGTGTACAATTTCAAGACATTCCAAGATACTTTTGAGGTCTTTTTTGACAAAAAAGTTAAGTCACTGCCTAAGTGCATGGATCGCTTTCCTGATTTTCAAAAATTCATTAAAAATATTCCTTAAGCGATATGCAAATATTTTCAACGGATTCTTGTTCAGGGCGTCGTTGACTATGACTGAGTACAATTTCAAGACATTCCAACATACTTGGAATGTCCAAGTGCATGGATCGCTTTCCTGATTTTCAAAAGTTCATTAAAAATATTCTTCAAGAGATATGCAAATATATTCAACGGATTCTTGTTCAGGGCATGCTTGACTATGACTGTGTACAATTTCAAGACATTCCAAGATACTTTTGGGGTCTTTTTTGACGAAAAAGTTAAGTCACTGCCTAAGTGCATGGATCGCTTTCCTGAATTTCAGAAATTCTTTTAAAATATTCCTTAAACGATATGCAAATATTTTCAACGGATTCTTGTTCAGGGCGTCGTTGACTATGACTGAGTACAATTTCAAGACATTCCAACATACTTGGAATGTCCAAGTGCATGGATCGCTTTCCTGATTTTCAAAAGTTCATTAAAAATATTCTTCAAGAGATATGCAAATATATTCAACGGATTCTTGTTCAGGGCATGCTTGACTATGACTGTGTACAATTTCAAGACATTCCAAGATACTTTTGGGGTCTTTTTTGAATAAAAAGTTAAGTCACTGCCTAAGTGCACAGACTTTCCTCATTTTCAAAAATTCATTAAAAATATTCCTTAAGAGATATGCAAATATTTTCAATTGATTCTTGTTCAGGGCGTCGTTGACTATGACTGAGTACAATTTCAAGACATTCCAACATACTTGGAATGTCCAAGTGCATGGATCGCTTTTCGGATTTTCAAAAATTCATTAAAAATATTCTTCAAGAGATATGCAAATATATTCAACGGATTCTTGTTCAGGGCATGCTTGACTATGACTGTGTACAATTTCAAGACATTCCAAGATACTTTTGGGGTCTTTTTTGACGAAAAAGTTAAGTCACTGCCTAAGTGCATGGATCGCTTTCCTGATTTTCAAAAATTCATTAAAAATATTCCTTAAGCGATATGCAAATATTTTCAATGGATTCTTGTTCAGGGCGTCGTTGACTATGACTGAGTACAATTTCAAGACATTCCAACATACTTGGAATGTCCAAGTGCATGGATCGCTTTCCTGATTTTCAAAAGTTCATTAAAAATATTCTTCAAGAGATATGCAAATATATTCAACGGATTCTTGTTCAGGGCATGCTTGACTATGACTGTGTACAATTTCAAGACATTCCAAGATACTTTTGGGGTCTTTTTTGAATAAAAAGTTAAGTCACTGCCTAAGTGCACAGACTTTCATCATTTTCAAAAATTCATTAAAAATATTCCTTAAGAGATATGCAAATATTTTCAATTGATTCTTGTTCAGGGCGTCGTTGACTATGACTGAGTACAATTTCAAGACATTCCAACATACTTGGAATGTCCAAGTGCATGGATCGCTTTTCGGATTTTCAAAAATTCATTAAAAATATTCTTCAAGAGATATGCAAATATATTCAACGGATTCTTGTTCAGGGCATGCTTGACTATGACTGTGTACAATTTCAAGACATTCCAAGATACTTTTGGGGTATTTTTTGACAAAAAAGTTAAGTCACTGCCTAAGTGCATGGATCGCTTTCCTGATTTTCAAAAATTCATTAAAAATATTCCTTAAGCGATATGCAAATATTTTCAACGGATTCTTGTTCAGGGCGTCGTTGACTATGACTGAGTACAATTTCAAGACATTCCAACATACTTGGAATGTCCAAGTGCATGGATCGCTTTCCTGATTTTCAAAAGTTCATTAAAAATATTCTTCAAGAGATATGCAAATATATTCAACGGATTCTTGTTCAGGGCATGCCTGACTATGACTGTGTACAATTTCAAGACATTCCAAGATACTTTTGGGGTCTTTTTTGAATAAAAAGTTAAGTCACTGCCTAAGTGCACAGACTTTCCTCATTTTCAAAAATTCATTAAAAATATTCCTTAAGAGATATGCAAATATTTTCAATTGATTCTTGTTCAGGGCGTCGTTGACTATGACTGAGTACAATTTCAAGACATTCCAACATACTTGGAATGTCCAAGTGCATGGATCGCTTTTCGGATTTTCAAAAATTCATTAAAAATATTCTTCAAGAGATATGCAAATATATTCAACGGATTCTTGTTCAGGGCATGCTTGACTATGACTGTGTACAATTTCAAGACATTCCAATTTACTTTTGGGGTTTTTTTTGAAAAAAAAGTCAAGTCACTAAGTGCATCAGGGCAAATGGATCGTTTCCTTCGTCTCACCTGATATCCTGCTGTGTGATCCACGGTGTCCAAACGTTTGTTTCCAGCGACTGGACGACATGGATGAACTCCTGCAGCTTTAATTCTTTAAAAACAACCCAAAAACATCAAAAGTTAAGTCACTGCCTAAGTGCATGGATCGCTTTCCTGATTTTCAAAAATTCATTAAAAATATTCCTCAAGAGATATGCAAATATATTCAAGGGATTCTTGTTCAGGGCATGCTTGACTATGACTGTGTACAATTTCAAGACATTCCAAGATACTTTTGGGGTCTTTTTTGACGAAAAAGTTAAGTCACTGCCTAAGTGCATGGATCGCTTTCCTGATTTTCAAAAATTCATTAAAAATATTCCTTAAGCGATATGCAAATATTTTCAACGGATTCTTGTTCAGGGCGTCGTTGACTATGACTGAGTACAATTTCAAGACATTCCAACATACTTGGAATGTCCAAGTGCATGGATCGCTTTCCGGATTTTCAAAAATTCATTAAAAATATTCTTCAAGAGATATGCAAATATATTCAACGGATTCTTGTTCAGGGCATGCTTGACTATGACTGTGTACAATTTCAAGACATTCCAATTTACTTTTGGGGTTTTTTTTGAAAAAAAAGTCAAGTCACTAAGTGCATCAGGGCAAATGGATCGTTTCCTTCGTCTCACCTGATATCCTGCTGTGTGATCCACGGTGTCCAAACGTTTGTTTCCAGCGACTGGACGACATGGATGAACTCCTGCAGCTTTAATTCTTTAAAAACAACCCAAAAACATCAAAAGTTAAGTCACTGCCTAAGTGCATGGATCGCTTTCCTGATTTTCAAAAATTCATTAAAAATATTCCTCAAGAGATATGCAAATATATTCAAGGGATTCTTGTTCAGGGCATGCTTGACTATGACTGTGTACAATTTCAAGACATTCCAAGATACTTTTGGGGTCTTTTTTGACGAAAAAGTTAAGTCACTGCCTAAGTGCATGGATCGCTTTCCTGATTTTCAAAAATTCATTAAAAATATTCCTTAAGCGATATGCAAATATTTTCAACGGATTCTTGTTCAGGGCGTCGTTGACTATGACTGAGTACAATTTCAAGACATTCCAACATACTTGGAATGTCCAAGTGCATGGATCGCTTTCCGGATTTTCAAAAATTCATTAAAAATATTCTTCAAGAGATATGCAAATATATTCAACGGATTCTTATTCAGGGCATGCTTGACTATGACTGTGTACAATTTCAAGACAATCCAATTTACTTTTGGGGGTTTTTTTTGAAAAAAAAGTCAAGTCACTAAGTGCATCAGGGCAAATGGATCGTTTCCTTCGTCTCACCTGATATCCTGCTGTGTGATCCACGGTGTCCAAACGTTTGTTTCCAGCGACTGGGCGACATGGATGAACTCCTGCAGCTTTAATGCTTTGAAAACAAACCAAAAACATCAAAAGTTAAGTCACTGCCTAAGTGCATGGATCGCCTCCTAATTTTCAAAAATTCATTAAAAATATTCCTTAAGAGATATGCAAATATTTTCAATTGATTCTTGTTCAGGGCGTCGTTGACTATGACTGAGTACAATTTCAAGACATTCCAACATACTTGGAATGTCCAAGTGCATGGATCGCTTTTCGGATTTTCAAAAATTCATTTAAAATATTCTTCAAGAGATATGCAAATATATTCAACGGATTCTTGTTCAGGGCATGCTTGACTATGACTGTGTACAATTTCAAGACATTCCAAGATACTTTTGGGGTCTTTTTTGAATAAAAAGTTAAGTCACTGCCTAAGTGCATGGATCGCTTTCCTGATTTTCAAAAATTCATTAAAAATATTCCTTAAGCGATATGCAAATATTTTCAACGGATTCTTGTTCAGGGCGTCGTTGACTATGACTGAGTACAATTTCAAAACATTCCAACATACTTGGAATGTCCAAGTGCATGGATCGCTTTCCTGATTTTCAAAAGTTCATTAAAAATATTCTTCAAGAGATATGCAAATATATTCAACGGATTCTTGTTCAGGGCATGCTTGACTATGACTGTGTACAATTTCAAGACATTCCAAGATACTTTTGGATTCTTTTTTGAATAAAAAGTTAAGTCACTGCCTAAGTGCATGGATCGCTTTCCTGATTTTCAAAAATTCATTAAAAATATTCCTTAAGCGATATGCAAATATTTTCAACGGATTCTTGTTCAGGGCGTCGTTGACTATGACTGAGTACAATTTCAAGACATTCCAACATACTTGGAATGTCCAAGTGCATGGATCGCTTTCCTGATTTTCAAAAGTTCATTAAAAATATTCTTCAAGAGATATGCAAATATATTCAACGGATTCTTGTTCAGGGCATGCTTGACTATGACTGTGTACAATTTCAAGACATTCCAAGATACCTTTGGGGTCTTTTTTGAATAAAAAGTTAAGTCACTGCCTAAGTGCACAGACTTTCATCATTTTCAAAAATTCATTAAAAATATTCCTTAAGAGATATGCAAATATTTTCAATGGATTCTTGTTCAGGGCGTCGTTGACTATGACCGAGTACAATTTCAAGACATTCCAACATACTTGGAATGTCCAAGTGCATGGATCGCTTTCCGGATTTTCAAAAATTCATTAAAAATATTCTTCAAGAGATATGCAAATATATTCAACGGATTCTTGTTCAGGGCATGCTTGACTATGACTGTGTACAATTTCAAGACATTCCAAGATACTTTTGGGGTCTTTTTTGACGAAAAAGTTAAGTCACTGCCTAAGTGCATGGATCGCTTTCCTGATTTTCAGAAATTCTTTAAAAATATTCCTTAAACGATATGCAAATATTTTCAACGGATTCTTGTTCAGGGCATCGTTGACTATGACTGAGTACAATTTCAAGACATTCCAACATACTTGGAATGTCCAAGTGCATGGATCGCTTTCCTGATTTTCAAAAGTTCATTAAAAATATTCTTCAAGAGATATGCAAATATATTCAACGGATTCTTGTTCAGGGCATGCTTGACTATGACTGTGTACAATTTCAAGACATTCCAAGATACTTTTGGGGTCTTTTTTGAATAAAAAGTTAAGTCACTGCCTAAGTGCACAGACTTTCCTCATTTTCAAAAATTCATTAAAAATATTCCTTAAGAGATATGCAAATATTTTCAATTGATTCTTGTTCAGGGCGTCGTTGACTATGACTGAGTACAATTTCAAGACATTCCAACATACTTGGAATGTCCAAGTGCATCGATCGCTTTTCGGATTTTCAAAAATTCATTAAAAATATTCTTCAAGAGATATGCAAATATATTCAACGGATTCTTGTTCAGGGCATGCTTGACTATGACTGTGTACAATTTCAAGACATTCCAAGATACTTTTGGGGTCTTTTTTGACGAAAAAGTTAAGTCACTGCCTAAGTGCATGGATCGCTTTCCTGATTTTCAGAAATTCTTTAAAAATATTCCTTAAACGATATGCAAATATTTTCAACGGATTCTTGTTCAGGGCGTCGTTGACTATGACTGAGTACAATTTCAAGACATTCCAACATACTTGGAATGTCCAAGTGCATGGATCGCTTTCCTGATTTTCAAAAGTTCATTAAAAATATTCTTCAAGAGATATGCAAATATATTCAACGGATTCTTGTTCAGGGCATGCTTGACTATGACTGTGTACAATTTCAAGACATTCCAAGATACTTTTGGGGTCTTTTTTGAATAAAAAGTTAAGTCACTGCCTAAGTGCACAGACTTTCCTCATTTTCAAAAATTCATTAAAAATATTCCTTAAGAGATATGCAAATATTTTCAATTGATTCTTGTTCAGGGCGTCGTTGACTATGACTGAGTACAATTTCAAGACATTCCAACATACTTGGAATGTCCAAGTGCATGGATCGCTTTTCGGATTTTCAAAAATTCATTAAAAATATTCTTCAAGAGATATGCAAATATATTCAACGGATTCTTGTTCAGGGCATGCTTGACTATGACTGTGTACAATTTCAAGACATTCCAAGATACTTTTGGGGTCTTTTTTGACAAAAAAGTTAAGTCACTGCCTAAGTGCATGGATCGCTTTCCTGATTTTCAAAAATTCATTAAAAATATTCCTTAAGCGATATGCAAATATTTTCAACGGATTCTTGTTCAGGGCGTCGTTGACTATGACTGAGTACAATTTCAAGACATTCCAACATACTTGGAATGTCCAAGTGCATGGATCGCTTTCCTGATTTTCAAAAGTTCATTAAAAATATTCTTCAAGAGATATGCAAATATATTCAACGGATTCTTGTTCAGGGCATGCTTGACTAAGACTGTGTACAATTTCAAGACATTCCAAGATACTTTTGGGGTCTTTTTTGAATAAAAAGTTAAGTCACTGCCTAAGTGCACAGACTTTCCTCATTTTCAAAAATTCATTAAAAATATTCCTTAAGAGATATGCAAATATTTTCAATGGATTCTTGTTCAGGGCGTCGTTGACTATGACCGAGTACAATTTCAAGACATTCCAACATACTTGGAATGTCCAAGTGCATGGATCGCTTTCCGGATTTTCAAAAATTCATTAAAAATATTCTTCAAGAGATATGCAAATATATTCAACGGATTCTTGTTCAGGGCATTCTTGACTATGACTGTGTACAATTTCAAGACATTCCAAGATACTTTTGGGGTCTTTTTTGACGAAAAAGTTAAGTCACTGCCTAAGTGCATGGATCGCTTTCCTGATTTTCAGAAATTCTTTAAAAATATTCCTTAAACGATATGCAAATATTTTCAACGGATTCTTGTTCAGGGCATCGTTGACTATGACTGAGTACAATTTCAAGACATTCCAACATACTTGGAATGTCCAAGTGCATGGATCGCTTTCCTGATTTTCAAAAGTTCATTAAAAATATTCTTCAAGAGATATGCAAATATATTCAACGGATTCTTGTTCAGGGCATGCTTGACTATGACTGTGTACAATTTCAAGACATTCCAAGATACCTTTGGGGTCTTTTTTGAATAAAAAGTTAAGTCACTGCCTAAGTGCACAGACTTTCATCATTTTCAAAAATTCATTAAAAATATTCCTTAAGAGATATGCAAATATTTTCAATGGATTCTTGTTCAGGGCGTCGTTGACTATGACCGAGTACAATTTCAAGACATTCCAACATACTTGGAATGTCCAAGTGCATGGATCGCTTTCCGGATTTTCAAAAATTCATTAAAAATATTCTTCAAGAGATATGCAAATATATTCAACGGATTCTTGTTCAGGGCATGCTTGACTATGACTGTGTACAATTTCAAGACATTCCAAGATACTTTTGGGGTCTTTTTTGACGAAAAAGTTAAGTCACTGCCTAAGTGCATGGATCGCTTTCCTGATTTTCAGAAATTCTTTAAAAATATTCCTTAAACGATATGCAAATATTTTCAACGGATTCTTGTTCAGGGCGTCGTTGACTATGACTGAGTACAATTTCAAGACATTCCAACATACTTGGAATGTCCAAGTGCATGGATCGCTTTCCTGATTTTCAAAAGTTCATTAAAAATATTCTTCAAGAGATATGCAAATATATTCAACGGATTCTTGTTCAGGGCATGCTTGACTATGACTGTGTACAATTTCAAGACATTCCAAGATACTTTTGGGGTCTTTTTTGAATAAAAAGTTAAGTCACTGCCTAAGTGCACAGACTTTCCTCATTTTCAAAAATTCATTAAAAATATTCCTTAAGAGATATGCAAATATTTTCAATTGATTCTTGTTCAGGGCGTCGTTGACTATGACTGAGTTCAATTTCAAGACATTCCAACATACTTGGAATGTCCAAGTGCATGGATCGCTTTTCGGATTTTCAAAAATTCATTAAAAATATTCTTCAAGAGATATGCAAATATATTCAACGGATTCTTGTTCAGGGCATGCTTGACTATGACTGTGTACAATTTCAAGACATTCCAAGATACTTTTGGGGTCTTTTTTGAATAAAAAGTTAAGTCACTGCCTAAGTGCACAGACTTTCCTCATTTTCAAAAATTCATTAAAAATATTCCTTAAGAGATATGCAAATATTTTCAATGGATTCTTGTTCAGGGCGTCGTTGACTATGACCGAGTACAATTTCAAGACATTCCAACATACTTGGAATGTCCAAGTGCATGGATCGCTTTCCGGATTTTCAAAAATTCATTAAAAATATTCTTCAAGAGATATGCAAATATATTCAACGGATTCTTGTTCAGGGCATGCTTGACTATGACTGTGTACAATTTCAAGACATTCCAAGATACTTTTGGGGTCTTTTTTGACAAAAAAGTTAAGTCACTGCCTAAGTGCATGGATCGCTTTCCTGATTTTCAAAAATTCATTAAAAATATTCCTTAAGCGATATGCAAATATTTTCAACGGATTCTTGTTCAGGGCGTCGTTGACTATGACTGAGTACAATTTCAAGACATTCCAACATACTTGGAATGTCCAAGTGCATGGATCGCTTTCCTGATTTTCAAAAGTTCATTAAAAATATTCTTCAAGAGATATGCAAATATATTCAACGGATTCTTGTTCAGGGCATGCTTGACTAAGACTGTGTACAATTTCAAGACATTCCAAGATACTTTTGGGGTCTTTTTTGAATAAAAAGTTAAGTCACTGCCTAAGTGCACAGACTTTCCTCATTTTCAAAAATTCATTAAAAATATTCCTTAAGAGATATGCAAATATTTTCAATGGATTCTTGTTCAGGGCGTCGTTGACTATGACCGAGTACAATTTCAAGACATTCCAACATACTTGGAATGTCCAAGTGCATGGATCGCTTTCCGGATTTTCAAAAATTCATTAAAAATATTCTTCAAGAGATATGCAAATATATTCAACGGATTCTTGTTCAGGGCATTCTTGACTATGACTGTGTACAATTTCAAGACATTCCAAGATACTTTTGGGGTCTTTTTTGACGAAAAAGTTAAGTCACTGCCTAAGTGCATGGATCGCTTTCCTGATTTTCAGAAATTCTTTAAAAATATTCCTTAAACGATATGCAAATATTTTCAACGGATTCTTGTTCAGGGCATCGTTGACTATGACTGAGTACAATTTCAAGACATTCCAACATACTTGGAATGTCCAAGTGCATGGATCGCTTTCCTGATTTTCAAAAGTTCATTAAAAATATTCTTCAAGAGATATGCAAATATATTCAACGGATTCTTGTTCAGGGCATGCTTGACTATGACTGTGTACAATTTCAAGACATTCCAAGATACTTTTGGGGTCTTTTTTGAATAAAAAGTTAAGTCACTGCCTAAGTGCACAGACTTTCCTCATTTTCAAAAATTCATTAAAAATATTCCTTAAGAGATATGCAAATATTTTCAATTGATTCTTGTTCAGGGCGTCGTTGACTATGACTGAGTACAATTTCAAGACATTCCAACATACTTGGAATGTCCAAGTGCATGGATCGCTTTTCGGATTTTCAAAAATTCATTAAAAATATTCTTCAAGAGATATGCAAATATATTCAACGGATTCTTGTTCAGGGCATGCTTGACTATGACTGTGTACAATTTCAAGACATTCCAAGATACTTTTGGGGTCTTTTTTGAATAAAAAGTTAAGTCACTGCCTAAGTGCACAGACTTAATTCATTTTCAAAAATTCATTAAAAATATTCCTTAAGAGATATGCAAATATTTTCAATGGATTCTTGTTCAGGGCGTCGTTGACTATGACCGAGTACAATTTCAAGACATTCCAACATACTTGGAATGTCCAAGTGCATGGATCGCTTTCCGGATTTTCAAAAATTCATTAAAAATATTCTTCAAGAGATATGCAAATATATTCAACGGATTCTTGTTCAGGGCATTCTTGACTATGACTGTGTACAATTTCAAGACATTCCAAGATACTTTTGGGGTCTTTTTTGACGAAAAAGTTAAGTCACTGCCTAAGTGCATGGATCGCTTTCCTGATTTTCAAAAATTCATTAAAAATATTCCTTAAGCGATATGCAAATATTTTCAACGGATTCTTGTTCAGGGCGTCGTTGACTATGACTGAGTACAATTTCAAGACATTCCAACATACTTGGAATGTCCAAGTGCATGGATCACTTTCCTGATTTTCAAAAGTTCATTAAAAATATTCTTCAAGAGATATGCAAATATATTCAACGGATTCTTGTTCAGGGCATGCTTGACTATGACTGTGTACAATTTCAAGACATTCCAAGATACTTTTGGGGTCTTTTTTGACGAAAAAGTTAAGTCACTGCCTAAGTGCATGGATCGCTTTCCTGATTTTCAAAAATTCATTAAAAATATTCCTTAAGCGATATGCAAATATTTTCAACGGATTCTTGTTCAGGGCGTCGTTGACTATGACCGAGTACAATTTCAAGACATTCCAACATACTTTGAATGTCCAGGTACATGGATCGCTTTCCTGATTTTCAAAAGTTCATTAAAAATATTCTTCAAGAGATATGCAAATATATTCAACGGATTCTTGTTCAGGGCATGCTTGACTATGACTGTGTACAATTTCAAGACATTCCAATTTACTTTTGGGGTTTTTTTTGACAAAAAAGTCAAGTCACTAAGTGCATCAGGGCAAATGGATCGTTTCCTTCGTCTCACCTGATATCCTGCTGTGTGATCCACGGTGTCCAAACGTTTGTTTCCAGCGACTGGACGACATGGATGAACTCCTGCAGCTTTAATTCTTTAAAAACAACCCAAAAACATCAAAAGTTAAGTCACTGCCTAAGTGCATGGATCGCTTTCCTGATTTTCAAAAATTCATTAAAAATATTCCTCAAGAGATATGCAAATATTTTCAACGGATTCTTGTTCAGGGCGTCGTTGACTATGACTGAGGACAATTTCAAGACATTCCAACATACTTGGAATGTCCAAGTGCATGGATCGCTTTTCTGATTTTCAAAAGTTCATTAAAAATATTCCTTAAGCGATATGCAAATATTTTCAACGGATTCTTGTTCAGGGCGTCGTTGACTATGACTGAGTACAATTTCAAGACATTCCAACATACTTGGAATGTCCAAGTGCATGGATCGCTTTTCTGATTTTCAAAAGTTCATTAAAAATATTCTTCAAGAGATATGCAAATATATTCAACGGATTCTTGTTCAGGGCATGCTTGACTATGACTGTGTACAATTTCAAGACATTCCAAGATACCTTTGGGGTCTTTTTTGGATAAAAAGTTAAGTCACTGCCTAAGTGCACAGACTTTCATCATTTTCAAAAATTCATTAAAAATATTCCTTAAGAGATATGCAAATATTTTCAATGGATTCTTGTTCAGGGCGTCGTTGACTATGACCGAGTACAATTTCAAGACATTCCAACATACTTGGAATGTCCAAGTGCATGGATCGCTTTCCGGATTTTCAAAAATTCATTAAAAATATTCTTCAAGAGATATGCAAATATATTCAACGGATTCTTGTTCAGGGCATGCTTGACTATGACTGTGTACAATTTCAAGACATTCCAAGATACTTTTGGGGTCTTTTTTGACGAAAAAGTTAAGTCACTGCCTAAGTGCATGGATCGCTTTCCTGATTTTCAGAAATTCTTTAAAAATATTCCTTAAACGATATGCAAATATTTTCAACGGATTCTTGTTCAGGGCGTCGTTGACTATGACTGAGTACAATTTCAAGACATTCCAACATACTTGGAATGTCCAAGTGCATGGATCGCTTTCCTGATTTTCAAAAGTTCATTAAAAATATTCTTCAAGAGATATGCAAATATATTCAACGGATTCTTGTTCAGGGCATGCTTGACTATGACTGTGTACAATTTCAAGACATTCCAAGATACTTTTGGGGTCTTTTTTGAATAAAAAGTTAAGTCACTGCCTAAGTGCACAGACTTTCCTCATTTTCAAAAATTCATTAAAAATATTCCTTAAGAGATATGCAAATATTTTCAACGGATTCTTGTTCAGGGCGTCGTTGACTATGACTGAGTACAATTTCAAGACATTCCAACATACTTGGAATGTCCAAGTGCATGGATCGCTTTTCGGATTTTCAAAAATTCATTAAAAATATTCTTCAAGAGATATGCAAATATATTCAACGGATTCTTGTTCAGGGCATGCTTGACTATGACTGTGTACAATTTCAAGACATTCCAAGATACTTTTGGGGTCTTTTTTGACAAAAAAGTTAAGTCACTGCCTAAGTGCATGGATCGCTTTCCTGATTTTCAAAAGTTCATTAAAAATATTCTTCAAGAGATATGCAAATATATTCAACGGATTCTTGTTCAGGGCATGCTTGACTATGACTGTGTACAATTTCAAGACATTCCAAGATACTTTTGGGGTCTTTTTTGACGAAAAAGTTAAGTCACTGCCTAAGTGCATGGATCGCTTTCCTGATTTTCAGAAATTCTTTAAAAATATTCCTTAAACGATATGCAAATATTTTCAACGGATTCTTGTTCAGGGCGTCGTTGACTATGACTGAGTACAATTTCAAGACATTCCAACATACTTGGAATGTCCAAGTGCATGGATCGCTTTTCGGATTTTCAAAAATTCATTAAAAATATTCTTCAAGAGATATGCAAATATATTCAACGGTTTCTTGTTCAGGGCATGCTTGACTATGACTGTGTACAATTTCAAGACATTCCAAGATACTTTTGGGGTCTTTTTTGACGAAAAAGTTAAGTCACTGCCTAAGTGCATGGATCGCTTTCCTGATTTTCAAAAATTCATTAAAAATATTCCTTAAGCGATATGCAAATATTTTCAACGGATTCTTGTTCAGGGCGTCGTTGACTATGACTGAGTACAATTTCAAGACATTCCAACATACTTGGAATGTCCAAGTGCATGGATAGCTTTCCGGATTTTCAAAAATTCATTAAAAATATTCTTCAAGAGATATGCAAATATATTCAACGGATTCTTGTTCAGGGCATGCTTGACTATGACTGTGTACAATTTCAAGACATTCCAAGATACTTTTGGGGTCTTTTTTGAATAAAAAGTTAAGTCACTGCCTAAGTGCATGGATCGCTTTCCTGATTTTCAAAAATTCATTAAAAATATTCCTTAAGCGATATGCAAATATTTTCAACGGATTCTTGTTCAGGGCGTCGTTGACTATGACTGAGTACAATTTCAAGACATTCCAACATACTTGGAATGTCCAAGTGCATGGATCGCTTTCCGGATTTTCAAAAATTCATTAAAAATATTCTTCAAGAGATATGCAAATATATTCAACGGATTCTTATTCAGGGCATGCTTGACTATGACTGTGTACAATTTCAAGACATTCCAATTTACTTTTGGGGTTTTTTTTGAAAAAAAAGTCAAGTCACTAAGTGCATCAGGGCAAATGGATCGTTTCCTTCGTCTCACCTGATATCCTGCTGTGTGATCCACGGTGTCCAAACGTTTGTTTCCAGCGACTGGACGACATGGATGAACTCCTGCAGCTTTAATTCTTTAAAAACAACCCAAAAACATCAAAAGTTAAGTCACTGCCTAAGTGCATGGATCGCTTTCCTGATTTTCAAAAATTCATTAAAAATATTCCTCAAGAGATATGCAAATATATTCAACGGATTCTTGTTCAGGGCATGCTTGACTATGACTGTGTACAATTTCAAGACATTCCAAGATACTTTTGGGGTCTTTTTTGACGAAAAAGTTAAGTCACTGCCTAAGTGCATGGATCGCTTTCCTAATTTTCAAAAAATCATTAAAAATATTCCTTAAGAGATATGCAAATATTTTCAATTGATTCTTGTTCAGGGCGTCGTTGACTATGACTGAGTACAATTTCAAGACATTCCAACATACTTGGAATGTCCAAGTGCATGGATCGCTTTTCGGATTTTCAAAAATTCATTAAAAATATTCTTCAAGAGATATGCAAATATATTCAACGGATTCTTGTTCAGGGCATGCTTGACTATAACTGTGTACAATTTCAAGACATTCCAAGATACCTTTGGGGTCTTTTTTGGATAAAAAGTTAAGTCACTGCCTAAGTGCACAGACTTTCATCATTTTCAAAAATTCATTAAAAATATTCCTTAAGAGATATGCAAATATTTTCAATGGATTCTTGTTCAGGGCGTCGTTGACTATGACCGAGTACAATTTCAAGACATTCCAACATACTTGGAATGTCCAAGTGCATGGATCGCTTTCCGGATTTTCAGAAATTCATTCAAAATATTCTTCAAGAGATATGCAAATATATTCAACGGATTCTTGTTCAGGGCATGCTTGACTATGACTGTGTACAATTTCAAGACATTCCAAGATACTTTTGGGGTCTTTTTTGACGAAAAAGTTAAGTCACTGCCTAAGTGCATGATCGCTTTCCTGATTTTCAGAAATTCTTTAAAAATATTCCTTAAACGATATGCAAATATTTTCAACGGATTCTTGTTCAGGGCGTCGTTGACTATGACTGAGTACAATTTCAAGACATTCCAACATACTTGGAATGTCCAAGTGAATGGATCGCTTTCCTGATTTTCAAAAGTTCATTAAAAATATTCTTCAAGAGATATGCAAATATATTCAACGGATTCTTGTTCAGGGCATGCTTGACTATGACTGTGTACAATTTCAAGACATTCCAAGATACTTTTGGGGTCTTTTTTGAATAAAAAGTTAAGTCACTGCCTAAGTGCACAGACTTTCATCATTTTCAAAAATTCATTAAAAATATTCCTTAAGAGATATGCAAATATTTTCAATTGATTCTTGTTCAGGGCGTCGTTGACTATGACTGAGTACAATTTCAAGACATTCCAACATACTTGGAATGTCCAAGTGCATGGATCGCTTTCCTGATTTTCAAAAATTCATTAAAAATATTCCTTAAGCTATATGCAAATATTTTCAACGGATTCTTGTTCAGGGCGTCGTTGACTATGACTGAGTACAATTTCAAGACATTCCAACATACTTGGAATGTCCAAGTGCATGGATCGCTTTCCTGATTTTCAAAAGTTCATTAAAAATATTCTTCAAGAGATATGCAAATATATTCAACGGATTCTTGTTCAGGGCATGCTTGACTATGACTGTGTACAATTTCAAGACATTCCAAGATACTTTTGGGGTCTTTTTTGAATAAAAAGTTAAGTCACTGCCTAAGTGCACAGACTTTCCTCATTTTCAAAAATTCATTAAAAATATTCCTTAAAAGATATGCAAATATTTTCAATTGATTCTTGTTCAGGGCGTCGTTGACTATGACTGAGTACAATTTCAAGACATTCCAACATACTTGGAATGTCCAAGTGCATGGATTGCTTTTCGGATTTTCAAAAATTCATTAAAAATATTCTTCAAGAGATATGCAAATATATTCAACGGATTCTTGTTCAGGGCATGCTTGACTATGACTGTGTACAATTTCAAGACATTCCAAGATACTTTTGGGGTCTTTTTTGACAAAAAAGTTAAGTCACTGCCTTAGTGCATGGATCGCTTTCCTGATTTTCAAAAATTCATTAAAAATATTCCTTAAGCGATATGCAAATATTTTCAACGGATTCTTGTTCAGGGCGTCGTTGACTATGACTGAGTACAATTTCAAGACATTCCAACATACTTGGAATGTCCAAGTGCATGGATCGCTTTCCTGATTTTCAAAAGTTCATTAAAAATATTCTTCAAGAGATATGCAAATATATTCAACGGATTCTTGTTCAGGGCATGCTTGACTATGACTGTGTACAATTTCAAGACATTCCAAGATACTTTTGGGGTCTTTTTTGAATAAAAAGTTAAGTCACTGCCTAAGTGCACAGACTTTCCTCATTTTCAAAAATTCATTAAAAATATTCCTTAAGAGATATGCAAATATTTTCAATTGATTCTTGTTCAGGGCGTCGTTGACTATGACTGAGTACAATTTCAAGACATTCCAACATACTTGGAATGTCCAAGTGCATGGATCGCTTTTCGGATTTTCAAAAATTCATTAAAAATATTCTTCAAGAGATATGCAAATATATTCAACGGATTCTTGTTCAGGGCATGCTTGACTATGACTGTGTACAATTTCAAGACATTCCAAGATACTTTTGGGGTCTTTTTTGACGAAAAAGTTAAGTCACTGCCTAAGTGCATGGATCGCTTTCCTGATTTTCAAAAATTCATTAAAAATATTCCTTAAGCGATATGCAAATATTTTCAACGGATTCTTGTTCAGGGCGTCGTTGACTATGACTGAGTACAATTTCAAGACATTCCAACATACTTGGAATGTCCAAGTGCATGGATCGCTTTCCCGATTTTCAAAAGTTCATTAAAAATATTCTTCAAGAGATATGCAAATATATTCAACGGATTCTTGTTCAGGGCATGCTTGACTATGACTGTGTACAATTTCAAGACATTCCAAGATACTTTTGGGGTCTTTTTTGAATAAAAAGTTAAGTCACTGCCTAAGTGCACAGACTTTCATCATTTTCAAAAATTCATTAAAAATATTCCTTAAGAGATATGCAAATATTTTCAATTGATTCTTGTTCAGGGCGTCGTTGACTATGACTGAGTACAATTTCAAGACATTCCAACATACTTGGAATGTCCAAGTGCATGGATCGCTTTTCGGATTTTCAAAAATTCATTAAAAATATTCTTCAAGAGATATGCAAATATATTCAACGGATTCTTGTTCAGGGCATGCTTGACTATGACTGTGTACAATTTCAAGACATTCCAAGATACTTTTGGGGTCTTTTTTGACAAAAAAGTTAAGTCACTGCCTAAGTGCATGGATCGCTTTCCTGATTTTCAAAAATTCATTAAAAATATTCCTTAAGCGATATGCAAATATTTTCAACGGATTCTTGTTCAGGGCGTCGTTGACTATGACTGAGTACAATTTCAAGACATTCCAACATACTTGGAATGTCCAAGTGCATGGATCGCTTTTCGGATTTTCAAAAATTCATTAAAAATATTCTTCAAGAGATATGCAAATATATTCAACGGATTCTTGTTCAGGGCATGCTTGACTATGACTGTGTACAATTTCAAGACATTCCAAGATACTTTTGGGGTCTTTTTTGACGAAAAAGTTAAGTCACTGCCTAAGTGCATGGATCGCTTTCCTGATTTTCAAAAATTCATTAAAAATATTCCTTAAGCGATATGCAAATATTTCAACGGATTCTTGTTCAGGGCGTCGTTGACTATGACTGAGTACAATTTCAAGACATTCCAACATACTTGGAATGTCCAAGTGCATGGATCGCTTTCCTGATTTTCAAAAGTTCATTAAAAATATTCTTCAAGAGATATGCAAATATATTCAACGGATTCTTGTTCAGGGCATGCTTGACTATGACTGTGTACAATTTCAAGACATTCCAAGATACTTTTGGGGTCTTTTTTGAATAAAAAGTTAAGTCACTGCCTAAGTGCACAGACTTTCATCATTTTCAAAAATTCATTAAAAATATTCCTTAAGAGATATGCAAATATTTTCAATTGATTCTTGTTCAGGGCGTCGTTGACTATGACTGAGTACAATTTCAAGACATTCCAACATACTTGGAATGTCCAAGTGCATGGATCGCTTTTCGGATTTTCAAAAATTCATTAAAAATATTCTTCAAGAGATATGCAAATATATTCAACGGATTCTTGTTCAGGGCATGCTTGACTATGACTGTGTACAATTTCAAGACATTCCAAGATACTTTTGGGGTCTTTTTTGACAAAAAAGTTAAGTCACTGCCTAAGTGCATGGATCGCTTTCCTGATTTTCAAAAATTCATTAAAAATATTCCTTAAGCTATATGCAAATATTTTCAACGGATTCTTGTTCAGGGCGTCGTTGACTATGACTGAGTACAATTTCAAGACATTCCAACATACTTGGAATGTCCAAGTGCATGGATCGCTTTCCTGATTTTCAAAAGTTCATTAAAAATATTCTTCAAGAGATATGCAAATATATTCAACGGATTCTTGTTCAGGGCATGCTTGACTATGACTGTGTACAATTTCAAGACATTCCAAGATACTTTTGGGGTCTTTTTTGAATAAAAAGTTAAGTCACTGCCTAAGTGCACAGACTTTCCTCATTTTCAAAAATTCATTAAAAATATTCCTTAAAAGATATGCAAATATTTTCAATTGATTCTTGTTCAGGGCGTCGTTGACTATGACTGAGTACAATTTCAAGACATTCCAACATACTTGGAATGTCCAAGTGCATGGATCGCTTTCCTGATTTTCAAAAGTTCATTAAAAATATTCTTCAAGAGATATGCAAATATATTCAACGGATTCTTGTTCAGGGCATGCTTGACTATGACTGTGTACAATTTCAAGACATTCCAAGATACTTTTGGGGTCTTTTTTGAATAAAAAGTTAAGTCACTGCCTAAGTGCACAGACTTTCCTCATTTTCAAAAATTCATTAAAAATATTCCTTAAGAGATATGCAAATATTTTCAATTGATTCTTGTTCAGGGCGTCGTTGACTATGACTGAGTACAATTTCAAGACATTCCAACATACTTGGAATGTCCAAGTGCATGGATCGCTTTTCGGATTTTCAAAAATTCATTAAAAATATTCTTCAAGAGATATGCAAATATATTCAACGGATTCTTGTTCAGGGCATGCTTGACTATGACTGTGTACAATTTCAAGACATTCCAATTTACTTTTGGGGTTTTTTTTTGAAAAAAAAGTCAAGTCACTAAGTGCATCAGGGCAAATGGATCGTTTCCTTCGTCTCACCTGATATCCTGCTGTGTGATCCACGGTGTCCAAACGTTTGTTTCCAGCGACTGGACGACATGGATGAACTCCTGCAGCTTTAATTCTTTAAAAACAACCCAAAAACATCAAAAGTTAAGTCACTGCCTAAGTGCATGGATCGCTTTCCTGATTTTCAAAAATTCATTAAAAATATTCCTCAAGAGATATGCAAATATATTCAACGGATTCTTGTTCAGGGCATGCTTGACTATGACTGTGTACAATTTCAAGACATTCCAAGATACTTTTGGGGTCTTTTTTGACGAAAAAGTTAAGTCACTGCCTAAGTGCATGGATCGCTTTCCTGATTTTCAAAAATTCATTAAAAATATTCCTTAAGCGATATGCAAATATTTTCAATGGATTCTTGTTCAGGGCGTCGTTGACTATGACTGAGTACAATTTCAAGACATTCCAACATACTTGGAATGTCCAAGTGCATGGATCGCTTTCCGGATTTTCAAAAATTCATTAAAAATATTCTTCAAGAGATATGCAAATATATTCAACGGATTCTTATTCAGGGCATGCTTGACTATGACTGTGTACAATTTCAAGACATTCCAATTTACTTTTGGGGTTTTTTTTGAAAAAAAAGTCAAGTCACTAAGTGCATCAGGGCAAATGGATCGTTTCCTTCGTCTCACCTGATATCCTGCTGTGTGATCCACGGTGTCCAAACGTTTGTTTCCAGCGACTGGGCGACATGGATGAACTCCTGCAGCTTTAATGCTTTAAAAACAAACCAAAAACATCAAAAGTTAAGTCACTGCCTAAGTGCATGGATCGCTTTCCTAATTTTCAAAAATTCATTAAAAATATTCCTTAAGAGATATGCAAATATTTTCAATTGATTCTTGTTCAGGGCGTCGTTGACTATGACTGAGTACAATTTCAAGACATTCCAACATACTTGGAATGTCCAAGTGCATGGATCGCTTTTCGGATTTTCAAAAATTCATTAAAAATATTCTTCAAGAGATATGCAAATATATTCAACGGATTCTTGTTCAGGGCATGCTTGACTATGACTGTGTACAATTTCAAGACATTCCAGGATACTCTTGGGGTCTTTTTTGAATAAAAAGTTAAGTCACTGCCTAAGTGCATGGATCGCTTTCCTGATTTTCAAAAATTCATTAAAAATATTCCTTAAGCGATATGCAAATATTTTCAACGGATTCTTGTTCAGGGCGTCGTTGACTATGACTGAGTACAATTTCAAAACATTCCAACATACTTGGAATGTCCAAGTGCATGGATCGCTTTCCTGATTTTCAAAAGTTCATTAAAAATATTCTTCAAGAGATATGCAAATATATTCAACGGATTCTTGTTCAGGGCATGCTTGACTATGACTGTGTACAATTTCAAGACATTCCAAGATACTTTTGGGGTCTTTTTTGAATAAAAAGTTAAGTCACTGCCTAAGTGCACAGACTTTCCTCATTTTCAAAAATTCATTAAAAATATTCCTTAAGAGATATGCAAATATTTGCAATTGATTCTTGTTCAGGGCGTTGTTGACTATGACTGAGTACAATTTAAAGACATTCCAACATACTTGGAATGTCCAAGTGCATGGATCGCTTTTCGGATTTTCAAAAATTCATTAAAAATATTCTTCAAGAGATATGCAAATATATTCAACGGATTCTTGTTCAGGGCATGCTTGACTATGACTGTGTACAATTTCAAGAGATTCCAAGATACTTTTGGGGTCTTTTTTGACAAAAAAGTTAAGTCACTGCCTAAGTGCATGGATCGCTTTCCTGATTTTCAAAAATTCATTAAAAATATTCCTTAAGCGATATGCAAATATTTTCAACGGATTCTTGTTCAGGGCGTCGTTGACTATGACTGAGTACAATTTCAAGACATTCCAACATACTTGGAATGTCCAAGTGCATGGATCGCTTTCCTGATTTTCAAAAGTTCATTAAAAATATTCTTCAAGAGATATGCAAATATATTCAACGGATTCTTGTTCAGGGCATGCTTGACTATGACTGTGTACAATTTCAAGACATTCCAAGATACCTTTGGGGTCTTTTTTGGATAAAAAGTTAAGTCACTGCCTAAGTGCACAGACTTTCATCATTTTCAAAAATTCATTAAAAATATTCCTTAAGAGATATGCAAATATTTTCAATGGATTCTTGTTCAGGGCCTCGTTGACTATGACCGAGTACAATTTCAAGACATTCCAACATACTTGGAATGTCCAAGTGCATGGATCGCTTTCCGGATTTTCAAAAATTCATTAAAAATATTCTTCAAGAGATATGCAAATATATTCAACGGATTCTTGTTCAGGGCATGCTTGACTATGACTGTGTTCAATTTCAAGACATTCCAAGATACTTTTGGGGTCTTTTTTGACGAAAAAGTTAAGTCACTGCCTAAGTGCATGGATCGCTTTCCTGATTTTCAGAAATTCTTTAAAAATATTCCTTAAACGATATGCAAATATTTTCAACGGATTCTTGTTCAGGGCGTCGTTGACTATGACTGAGTACAATTTCAAGACATTCCAACATACTTGGAATGTCCAAGTGCATGGATCGCTTTCCTGATTTTCAAAAGTTCATTAAAAATATTCTTCAAGAGATATGCAAATATATTCAACGGATTCTTGTTCAGGGCATGCTTGACTATGACTGTGTACAATTTCAAGACATTCCAGGATACTTTTGGGGTCTTTTTTGAATAAAAAGTTAAGTCACTGCCTAAGTGCACAGACTTTCCTCATTTTCAAAAATTCATTAAAAATATTCCTTAAGAGATATGCAAATATTTTCAATTGATTCTTGTTCAGGGCGTCGTTGACTATGACTGAGTACAATTTCAAGACATTCCAACATACTTGGAATGTCCAAGTGCATGGATCGCTTTTCGGATTTTCAAAAATTCATTAAAAATATTCTTCAAGAGATATGCAAATATATTCAACGGATTCTTGTTCAGGGCATGCTTGACTATGACTGTGTACAATTTCAAGACATTCCAAGATACTTTTGGGGTCTTTTTTGACAAAAAAGTTAAGTCACTGCCTAAGTGCATGGATCGCTTTTCTGATTTTCAAAAATTCATTAAAAATATTCCTTAAGCGATATGCAAATATTTTCAACGGATTCTTGTTCAGGGCGTCGTTGACTATGACTGAGTACAATTTCAAAACATTCCAAGATACCTTTGGGGTCTTTTTTGACGAAAAAGTTAAGTCACTGCCTAAGTGCATGGATCGCTTTCCTGATTTTCAGAAATTCTTTAAAAATATTCCTTAAACGATATGCAAATATTTTCAACGGATTCTTGTTCAGGGCGTCGTTGACTATGACTGAGTACAATTTCAAGACATTCCAACATACTTGGAATGTCCAAGTGCATGGATCGCTTTCCTGATTTTCAAAAGTTCATTAAAAATATTCTTCAAGAGATATGCAAATATATTCAACGGATTCTTGTTCAGGGCATGCTTGACTATGACTGTGTACAATTTCAAGACATTCCAAGATACCTTTGGGGTCTTTTTTGGATAAAAAGTTAAGTCACTGCCTAAGTGCACAGACTTTCATCATTTTCAAAAATTCATTAAAAATATTCCTTAAGAGATATGCAAATATTTTCAATGGATTCTTGTTCAGGGCGTCGTTGACTATGACCGAGTACAATTTCAAGACATTCCAACATACTTGGAATGTCCAAGTGCATGGATCGCTTTCCGGATTTTCAAAAATTCATTAAAAATATTCTTCAAGAGATATGCAAATATATTCAACGGATTCTTGTTCAGGGCATGCTTGACTATGACTGTGTACAATTTCAAGACATTCCAAGATACTTTTGGGGTCTTTTTTGACGAAAAAGTTAAGTCACTGCCTAAGTGCATGGATCGCTTTCCTGATTTTCAGAAATTCTTTAAAAATATTCCTTAAACGATATGCAAATATTTTCAACGGATTCTTGTTCAGGGCGTCGTTGACTATGACTGAGTACAATTTCAAGACATTCCAACATACTTGGAATGTCCAAGTGCATGGATCGCTTTCCTGATTTTCAAAAGTTCATTAAAAATATTCTTCAAGAGATATGCAAATATATTCAACGGATTCTTGTTCAGGGCATGCTTGACTATGACTGTGTACAATTTCAAGACATTCCAGGATACTTTTGGGGTCTTTTTTGAATAAAAAGTTAAGTCACTGCCTAAGTGCACAGACTTTCCTCATTTTCAAAAATTCATTAAAAATATTCCTTAAGAGATATGCAAATATTTTCAATTGATTCTTGTTCAGGGCGTCGTTGACTATGACTGAGTACAATTTCAAGACATTCCAACATACTTGGAATGTCCAAGTGCATGGATCGCTTTTCGGATTTTCAAAAATTCATTAAAAATATTCTTCAAGAGATATGCAAATATATTCAACGGATTCTTGTTCAGGGCATGCTTGACTATGACTGTGTACAATTTCAAGACATTCCAAGATACTTTTGGGGTCTTTTTTGACAAAAAAGTTAAGTCACTGCCTAAGTGCATGGATCGCTTTTCTGATTTTCAAAAATTCATTAAAAATATTCCTTAAGCGATATGCAAATATTTTCAACGGATTCTTGTTCAGGGCGTCGTTGACTATGACTGAGTACAATTTCAAAACATTCCAAAATACTTGGAATGTCCAAGTGCATGGATCGCTTTCCTGATTTTCAAAAGTTCATTAAAAATATTCTTCAAGAGATATGCAAATATATTCAACGGATTCTTGTTCAGGGCATGCTTGACTATGACTGTGTACAATTTCAAGACATTCCAAGATACTTTTGGGGTCTTTTTTGAATAAAAAGTTAAGTCACTGCCTAAGTGCACAGACTTTCCTCATTTTCAAAAATTCATTAAAAATATTCCTTAAGAGATATGAAAATATTTTCAATGGATTCTTGTTCAGGGCGTTGTTGACTATGACTGAGTACAATTTCAAGACATTCCAACATACTTGGAATGTCCAAGTGCATGGATCGCTTTCCGGATTTTCAAAAATTCATTAAAAATATTCTTCAAGAGATATGCAAATATATTCAACGGATTCTTGTTCAGGGCATGCTTGACTATGACTGTGTACAATTTCAAGACATTCCAAGATACCTTTGGGGTCTTTTTTGACGAAAAAGTTAAGTCACTGCCTAAGTGCATGGATCGCTTTCCTGATTTTCAGAAATTCTTTAAAAATATTCCTTAAACGATATGCAAATATTTTCAACGGATTCTTGTTCAGGGCGTCGTTGACTATGACTGAGTACAATTTCAAGACATTCCAACATACTTGGAATGTCCAAGTGCATGGATCGCTTTCCTGATTTTCAAAAGTTCATTAAAAATATTCTTCAAGAGATATGCAAATATATTCAACGGATTCTTGTTCAGGGCATGCTTGACTATGACTGTGTACAATTTCAAGACATTCCAAGATACTTTTGGGGTCTTTTTTGAATAAAAAGTTAAGTCACTGCCTAAGTGCACAGACTTTCCTCATTTTCAAAAATTCATTAAAAATATTCCTTAAGAGATATGCAAATATTTTCAATTGATTCTTGTTCAGGGCGTCGTTGACTATGACTGAGTACAATTTCAAGACATTCCAACATACTTGGAATGTCCAAGTGCATGGATCGCTTTTCGGATTTTCAAAAATTCATTAAAAATATTCTTCAAGAGATATGCAAATATATTCAACGGATTCTTGTTCAGGGCATGCTTGACTATGACTGTGTACAATTTCAAGACATTCCAAGATACTTTTGGGGTCTTTTTTGACAAAAAAGTTAAGTCACTGCCTAAGTGCATGGATCGCTTTCCTGATTTTCAAAAATTCATTAAAAATATTCCTTAAGCGATATGCAAATATTTTCAAGAGATTCTTGTTCAGGGCGTCGTTGACTATGACTGAGTACAATTTCAAGACATTCCAACATACTTGGAATGTCCAAGTGCATGGATCGCTTTCCTGATTTTCAAAAGTTCATTAAAAATATTCTTCAAGAGATATGCAAATATATTCAACGGATTCTTGTTCAGGGCATGCTTGACTATGACTGTGTACAATTTCAAGACATTCCAAGATACCTTTGGGGTCTTTTTTGGATAAAAAGTTAAGTCACTGCCTAAGTGCACAGACTTTCATCATTTTCAAAAATTCATTAAAAATATTCCTTAAGAGATATGCAAATATTTTCAATGGATTCTTGTTCAGGGCGTCGTTGACTATGACCGAGTACAATTTCAAGACATTCCAACATACTTGGAATGTCCAAGTGCATGGATCGCTTTTCGGATTTTCAAAAATTCATTAAAAATATTCTTCAAGAGATATGCAAATATATTCAACGGATTCTTGTTCAGGGCATGCTTGACTATGACTGTGTACAATTTCAAGACATTCCAAGATACTTTTGGGGTCTTTTTTGACGAAAAAGTTAAGTCACTGCCTAAGTGCATGGATCGCTTTCCTGATTTTCAGAAATTCTTTAAAAATATTCCTTAAACGATATGCAAATATTTTCAACGGATTCTTGTTCAGGGCGTCGTTGACTATGACTGAGTACAATTTCAAGACATTCCAACATACTTGGAATGTCCAAGTGCATGGATCGCTTTCCTGATTTTCAAAAGTTCATTAAAAATATTCTTCAAAAGATATGCAAATATATTCAACGGATTCTTGTTCAGGGCATGCTTGACTATGACTGTGTACAATTTCAAGACATTCCAGGATACTTTTGGGGTCTTTTTTGAATAAAAAGTTAAGTCACTGCCTAAGTGCACAGACTTTCCTCATTTTCAAAAATTCATTAAAAATATTCCTTAAGAGATATGCAAATATTTTCAATTGATTCTTGTTCAGGGCGTCGTTGACTATGACTGAGTACAATTTCAAGACATTCCAACATACTTGGAATGTCCAAGTGCATGGATCGCTTTTCGGATTTTCAAAAATTCATTAAAAATATTCTTCAAGAGATATGCAAATATATTCAACGGATTCGTGTCAAGGGCATGCTTGACTATGACTGTGTACAATTTCAAGACATTCCAAGATACTTTTGGGGTCTTTTTTGACGAAAAAGTTAAGTCACTGCCTAAGTGCATGGATCGCTTTCCTGATTTTCAGAAATTCTTTAAAAATATTCCTTAAACGATATGCAAATATTTTCAACGGATTCTTGTTCAGGGCGTCGTTGACTATGACTGAGTACAATTTCAAGACATTCCAACATACTTGGAATGTCCAAGTGCATGGATCGCTTTCCTGATTTTCAAAAGTTCATTAAAAATATTCTTCAAGAGATATGCAAATATATTCAACGGATTCTTGTTCAGGGCATGCTTGACTATGACTGTGTACAATTTCAAGACATTCCAAGATACTTTTGGGGTCTTTTTTGAATAAAAAGTTAAGTCACTGCCTAAGTGCACAGACTTTCATCATTTTCAAAAATTCATTAAAAATATTCCTTAAGAGATATGCAAATATTTTCAATTGATTCTTGTTCAGGGCGTCGTTGACTATGACTGAGTACAATTTCAAGACATTCCAACATACTTGGAATGTCCAAGTGCATGGATCGCTTTTCGGATTTTCAAAAATTCATTAAAAATATTCTTCAAGAGATATGCAAATATATTCAACGGATTCTTGTTCAGGGCATGCTTGACTATGACTGTGTACAATTTCAAGACATTCCAAGATACTTTTGGGGTCTTTTTTGACAAAAAAGTTAAGTCACTGCCTTAGTGCATGGATCGCTTTCCTGATTTTCAAAAATTCATTAAAAATATTCCTTAAGCGATATGCAAATATTTTCAACGGATTCTTGTTCAGGGCGTCGTTGACTATGACTGAGTACAATTTCAAGACATTCCAACATACTTGGAATGTCCAAGTGCATGGATCGCTTTCCTGATTTTCAAAAGTTCATTAAAAATATTCTTCAAGAGATATGCAAATATATTCAACGGATTCTTGTTCAGGGCATGCTTGACTATGACTGTGTACAATTTCAAGACATTCCAAGATACTTTTGGGGTCTTTTTTGAATAAAAAGTTAAGTCACTGCCTAAGTGCACAGACTTTCATCATTTTCAAAAATTCATTAAAAATATTCCTTAAGAGATATGCAAATATTTTCAATTGATTCTTGTTCAGGGCGTCGTTGACTATGACTGAGTACAATTTCAAGACATTCCAACATACTTGGAATGTCCAAGTGCATGGATCGCTTTTCGGATTTTCAAAAATTCATTAAAAATATTCTTCAAGAGATATGCAAATATATTCAACGGATTCTTGTTCAGGGCATGCTTGACTATGACTGTGTACAATTTCAAGACATTCCAAGATACTTTTGGGGTCTTTTTTGACAAAAAAGTTAAGTCACTGCCTAAGTGCATGGATCGCTTTCCTGATTTTCAAAAATTCATTAAAAATATTCCTTAAGCTATATGCAAATATTTTCAACGGATTCTTGTTCAGGGCGTCGTTGACTATGACTGAGTACAATTTCAAGACATTCCAACATACTTGGAATGTCCAAGTGCATGGATCGCTTTCCTGATTTTCAAAAGTTCATTAAAAATATTCTTCAAGAGATATGCAAATATATTCAACGGATTCTTGTTCAGGGCATGCTTGACTATGACTGTGTACAATTTCAAGACATTCCAAGATACTTTTGGGGTCTTTTTTGAATAAAAAGTTAAGTCACTGCCTAAGTGCACAGACTTTCCTCATTTTCAAAAATTCATTAAAAATATTCCTTAAAAGATATGCAAATATTTTCAATTGATTCTTGTTCAGGGCGTCGTTGACTATGACTGAGTACAATTTCAAGACATTCCAACATACTTGGAATGTCCAAGTGCATGGATTGCTTTTCGGATTTTCAAAAATTCATTAAAAATATTCTTCAAGAGATATGCAAATATATTCAACGGATTCTTGTTCAGGGCATGCTTGACTATGACTGTGTACAATTTCAAGACATTCCAAGATACTTTTGGGGTCTTTTTTGACAAAAAAGTTAAGTCACTGCCTAAGTGCATGGATCGCTTTCCTGATTTTCAAAAATTCATTAAAAATATTCCTTAAGCGATATGCAAATATTTTCAACGGATTCTTGTTCAGGGCGTCGTTGACTATGACTGAGTACAATTTCAAGACATTCCAACATACTTGGAATGTCCAAGTGCATGGATCGCTTTCCTGATTTTCAAAAGTTCATTAAAAATATTCTTCAAGAGATATGCAAATATATTCAACGGATTCTTGTTCAGGGCATGCTTGACTATGACTGTGTACAATTTCAAGACATTCCAAGATACTTTTGGGGTCTTTTTTGAATAAAAAGTTAAGTCACTGCCTAAGTGCACAGACTTTCCTCATTTTCAAAAATTCATTAAAAATATTCCTTAAGAGATATGCAAATATTTTCAATTGATTCTTGTTCAGGGCGTCGTTGACTATGACTGAGTACAATTTCAAGACATTCCAACATACTTGGAATGTCCAAGTGCATGGATCGCTTTTCGGATTTTCAAAAATTCATTAAAAATATTCTTCAAGAGATATGCAAATATATTCAACGGATTCTTGTTCAGGGCATGCTTGACTATGACTGTGTACAATTTCAAGACATTCCAGGATACTCTTGGGGTCTTTTTTGAATAAAAAGTTAAGTCACTGCCTAAGTGCATGGATCGCTTTCCTGATTTTCAAAAATTCATTAAAAATATTCCTTAAGCGATATGCAAATATTTTCAACGGATTCTTGTTCAGGGCGTCGTTGACTATGACTGAGTACAATTTCAAAACATTCCAACATACTTGGAATGTCCAAGTGCATGGATCGCTTTCCTGATTTTCAAAAGTTCATTAAAAATATTCTTCAAGAGATATGCAAATATATTCAACGGATTCTTGTTCAGGGCATGCTTGACTATGACTGTGTACAATTTCAAGACATTCCAAGATACTTTTGGGGTCTTTTTTGAATAAAAAGTTAAGTCACTGCCTAAGTGCACAGACTTTCATCATTTTCAAAAATTCATTAAAAATATTCCTTAAGAGATATGCAAATATTTTCAATGGATTCTTGTTCAGGGCCTCGTTGACTATGACCGAGTACAATTTCAAGACATTCCAACATACTTGGAATGTCCAAGTGCATGGATCGCTTTCCGGATTTTCAAAAATTCATTAAAAATATTCTTCAAGAGATATGCAAATATATTCAACGGATTCTTGTTCAGGGCATGCTTGACTATGACTGTGTACAATTTCAAGACATTCCAAGATACTTTTGGGGTCTTTTTTGACAAAAAAGTTAAGTCACTGCCTAAGTGCATGGATCGCTTTTCTGATTTTCAAAAATTCATTAAAAATATTCCTTAAGCGATATGCAAATATTTTCAACGGATTCTTGTTCAGGGCGTCGTTGACTATGACTGAGTACAATTTCAAAACATTCCAACATACTTGGAATGTCCAAGTGCATGGATCGCTTTCCTGATTTTCAAAAGTTCATTAAAAATATTCTTCAAGAGATATGCAAATATATTCAACGGATTCTTGTTCAGGGCATGCTTGACTATGACTGTGTACAATTTCAAGACATTCCAAGATACTTTTGGGGTCTTTTTTGAATAAAAAGTTAAGTCACTGCCTAAGTGCACAGACTTTCCTCATTTTCAAAAATTCATTAAAAATATTCCTTAAGAGATATGAAAATATTTTCAATGGATTCTTGTTCAGGGCGTTGTTGACTATGACTGAGTACAATTTCAAGACATTCCAACATACTTGGAATGTCCAAGTGCATGGATCGCTTTCCGGATTTTCAAAAATTCATTAAAAATATTCTTCAAGAGATATGCAAATATATTCAACGGATTCTTGTTCAGGGCATGCTTGACTATGACTGTGTACAATTTCAAGACATTCCAAGATACCTTTGGGGTCTTTTTTGACGAAAAAGTTAAGTCACTGCCTAAGTGCATGGATCGCTTTCCTGATTTTCAGAAATTCTTTAAAAATATTCCTTAAACGATATGCAAATATTTTCAACGGATTCTTGTTCAGGGCGTCGTTGACTATGACTGAGTACAATTTCAAGACATTCCAACATACTTGGAATGTCCAAGTGCATGGATCGCTTTCCTGATTTTCAAAAGTTCATTAAAAATATTCTTCAAGAGATATGCAAATATATTCAACGGATTCTTGTTCAGGGCATGCTTGACTATGACTGTGTACAATTTCAAGACATTCCAAGATACTTTTGGGGTCTTTTTTGAATAAAAAGTTAAGTCACTGCCTAAGTGCACAGACTTTCCTCATTTTCAAAAATTCATTAAAAATATTCCTTAAGAGATATGCAAATATTTTCAATTGATTCTTGTTCAGGGCGTCGTTGACTATGACTGAGTACAATTTAAAGACATTCCAACATACTTGGAATGTCCAAGTGCATGGATCGCTTTTCGGATTTTCAAAAATTCATTAAAAATATTCTTCAAGAGATATGCAAATATATTCAACGGATTCTTGTTCAGGGCATGCTTGACTATGACTGTGTACAATTTCAAGACATTCCAAGATACTTTTGGGGTCTTTTTTGACAAAAAAGTTAAGTCACTGCCTAAGTGCATGGATCGCTTTCCTGATTTTCAAAAATTCATTAAAAATATTCCTTAAGCGATATGCAAATATTTTCAAGGGATTCTTGTTCAGGGCGTCGTTGACTATGACTGAGTACAATTTCAAGACATTCCAACATACTTGGAATGTCCAAGTGCATGGATCGCTTTCCTGATTTTCAAAAGTTCATTAAAAATATTCTTCAAGAGATATGCAAATATATTCAACGGATTCTTGTTCAGGGCATGCTTGACTATGACTGTGTACAATTTCAAGACATTCCAAGATACCTTTGGGGTCTTTTTTGGATAAAAAGTTAAGTCACTGCCTAAGTGCACAGACTTTCATCATTTTCAAAAATTCATTAAAAATATTCCTTAAGAGATATGCAAATGTTTTCAATGGATTCTTGTTCAGGGCGTCGTTGACTATGACCGAGTACAATTTCAAGACATTCCAACATACTTGGAATGTCCAAGTGCATGGATTGCTTTTCGGATTTTCAAAAATTCATTAAAAATATTCTTCAAGAGATATGCAAATATATTCAACGGATTCTTGTTCAGGGCATGCTTGACTATGACTGTGTACAATTTCAAGACATTCCAAGATACCTTTGGGGTCTTTTTTGACGAAAAAGTTAAGTCACTGCCTAAGTGCATGGATCGCTTTCCTGATTTTCAGAAATTCTTTAAAAATATTCCTTAAACGATATGCAAATATTTTCAACGGATTCTTGTTCAGGGCGTCGTTGACTATGACTGAGTACAATTTCAAGACATTCCAACATACTTGGAATGTCCAAGTGCATGGATCGCTTTCCTGATTTTCAAAAGTTCATTAAAAATATTCTTCAAGAGATATGCAAATATATTCAACGGATTCTTGTTCAGGGCATGCTTGACTATGACTGTGTACAATTTCAAGACATTCCAGGATACTTTTGGGGTCTTTTTTGAATAAAAAGTTAAGTCACTGCCTAAGTGCACAGACTTTCCTCATTTTCAAAAATTCATTAAAAATATTCCTTAAGAGATATGCAAATATTTTCAATTGATTCTTGTTCAGGGCGTCGTTGACTATGACTGAGTACAATTTCAAGACATTCCAACATACTTGGAATGTCCAAGTGCATGGATCGCTTTTCGGATTTTCAAAAATTCATTAAAAATATTCTTCAAGAGATATGCAAATATATTCAACGGATTCGTGTCAAGGGCATGCTTGACTATGACTGTGTACAATTTCAAGACATTCCAAGATACTTTTGGGGTCTTTTTTGACGAAAAAGTTAAGTCACTGCCTAAGTGCATGGATCGCTTTCCTGATTTTCAGAAATTCTTTAAAAATATTCCTTAAACGATATGCAAATATTTTCAACGGATTCTTGTTCAGGGCGTCGTTGACTATGACTGAGTACAATTTCAAGACATTCCAACATACTTGGAATGTCCAAGTGCATGGATCGCTTTCCTGATTTTCAAAAGTTCATTAAAAATATTCTTCAAGAGATATGCAAATATATTCAACGGATTCTTGTTCAGGGCATGCTTGACTATGACTGTGTACAATTTCAAGACATTCCAAGATACCTTTGGGGTCTTTTTTGGATAAAAAGTTAAGTCACTGCCTAAGTGCACAGACTTTCATCATTTTCAAAAATTCATTAAAAATATTCCTTAAGAGATATGCAAATATTTTCAATGGATTCTTGTTCAGGGCGTCGTTGACTATGACCGAGTACAATTTCAAGACATTCCAACATACTTGGAATGTCCAAGTGCATGGATCGCTTTCCGGATTTTCAAAAATTCATTAAAAATATTCTTCAAGAGATATGCAAATATATTCAACGGATTCTTGTTCAGGGCATGCTTGACTATGACTGTGTACAATTTCAAGACATTCCAAGATACTTTTGGGGTCTTTTTTGACGAAAAAGTTAAGTCACTGCCTAAGTGCATGGATCGCTTTCCTGATTTTCAGAAATTCTTTAAAAATATTCCTTAAACGATATGCAAATATTTTCAACGGATTCTTGTTCAGGGCGTCGTTGACTATGACTGAGTACAATTTCAAGACATTCCAACATACTTGGAATGTCCAAGTGCATGGATCGCTTTCCTGATTTTCAAAAGTTCATTAAAAATATTCTTCAAGAGATATGCAAATATATTCAACGGATTCTTGTTCAGGGCATGCTTGACTATGACTGTGTACAATTTCAAGACATTCCAAGATACTTTTGGGGTCTTTTTTGACAAAAAAGTTAAGTCACTGCCTAAGTGCATGGATCGCTTTCCTGATTTTCAAAAATTCATTAAAAATATTCCTTAAGCGATATGCAAATATTTTCAAGGGATTCTTGTTCAGGGCGTCGTTGACTATGACTGAGTACAATTTCAAGACATTCCAACATACTTGGAATGTCCAAGTGCATGGATCGCTTTCCTGATTTTCAAAAGTTCATTAAAAATATTCTTCAAGAGATATGCAAATATATTCAACGGATTCTTGTTCAGGGCATGCTTGACTATGACTGTGTACAATTTTAAGACATTCCAAGATACCTTTGGGGTCTTTTTTGGATAAAAAGTTAAGTCACTGCCTAAGTGCACAGACTTTCATCATTTTCAAAAATTCATTAAAAATATTCCTTAAGAGATATGCAAATGTTTTCAATGGATTCTTGTTCAGGGCGTCGTTGACTATGACCGAGTACAATTTCAAGACATTCCAACATACTTGGAATGTCCAAGTGCATGGATCGCTTTTCGGATTTTCAAAAATTCATTAAAAATATTCTTCAAGAGATATGCAAATATATTCAACGGATTCTTGTTCAGGGCATGCTTGACTATGACTGTGTACAATTTCAAGACATTCCAAGATACTTTTGGGGTCTTTTTTGACGAAAAAGTTAAGTCACTGCCTAAGTGCATGGATCGCTTTCCTGATTTTCAGAAATTCTTTAAAAATATTCCTTAAACGATATGCAAATATTTTCAACGGATTCTTGTTCAGGGCGTCGTTGACTATGACTGAGTACAATTTCAAGACATTCCAACATACTTGGAATGTCCAAGTGCATGGATCGCTTTCCTGATTTTCAAAAGTTCATTAAAAATATTCTTCAAGAGATATGCAAATATATTCAACGGATTCTTGTTCAGGGCATGCTTGACTATGACTGTGTACAATTTCAAGACATTCCAGGATACTTTTGGGGTCTTTTTTGAATAAAAAGTTAAGTCACTGCCTAAGTGCACAGACTTTCCTCATTTTCAAAAATTCATTAAAAATATTCCTTAAGAGATATGCAAATATTTTCAATTGATTCTTGTTCAGGGCGTCGTTGACTATGACTGAGTACAATTTCAAGACATTCCAACATACTTGGAATGTCCAAGTGCATGGATCGCTTTTCGGATTTTCAAAAATTCATTAAAAATATTCTTCAAGAGATATGCAAATATATTCAACGGATTCGTGTCAAGGGCATGCTTGACTATGACTGTGTACAATTTCAAGACATTCCAAGATACTTTTGGGGTCTTTTTTGACGAAAAAGTTAAGTCACTGCCTAAGTGCATGGATCGCTTTCCTGATTTTCAGAAATTCTTTAAAAATATTCCTTAAACGATATGCAAATATTTTCAACGGATTCTTGTTCAGGGCGTCGTTGACTATGACTGAGTACAATTTCAAGACATTCCAACATACTTGGAATGTCCAAGTGCATGGATCGCTTTCCTGATTTTCAAAAGTTCATTAAAAATATTCTTCAAGAGATATGCAAATATATTCAACGGATTCTTGTTCAGGGCATGCTTGACTATGACTGTGTACAATTTCAAGACATTCCAAGATACCTTTGGGGTCTTTTTTGGATAAAAAGTTAAGTCACTGCCTAAGTGCACAGACTTTCATCATTTTCAAAAATTCATTAAAAATATTCCTTAAGAGATATGCAAATATTTTCAATGGATTCTTGTTCAGGGCGTCGTTGACTATGACCGAGTACAATTTCAAGACATTCCAACATACTTGGAATGTCCAAGTGCATGGATCGCTTTCCGGATTTTCAAAAATTCATTAAAAATATTCTTCAAGAGATATGCAAATATATTCAACGGATTCTTGTTCAGGGCATGCTTGACTATGACTGTGTACAATTTCAAGACATTCCAAGATACTTTTGGGGTCTTTTTTGACGAAAAAGTTAAGTCACTGCCTAAGTGCATGGATCGCTTTCCTGATTTTCAGAAATTCTTTAAAAATATTCCTTAAACGATATGCAAATATTTTCAACGGATTCTTGTTCAGGGCGTCGTTGACTATGACTGAGTACAATTTCAAGACATTCCAACATACTTGGAATGTCCAAGTGCATGGATCGCTTTCCTGATTTTCAAAAGTTCATTAAAAATATTCTTCAAGAGATATGCAAATATATTCAACGGATTCTTGTTCAGGGCATGCTTGACTATGACTGTGTACAATTTCAAGACATTCCAGGATACTTTTGGGGTCTTTTTTGAATAAAAAGTTAAGTCACTGCCTAAGTGCACAGACTTTCCTCATTTTCAAAAATTCATTAAAAATATTCCTTAAGAGATATGCAAATATTTTCAATTGATTCTTGTTCAGGGCGTCGTTGACTATGACTGAGTACAATTTCAAGACATTCCAACATACTTGGAATGTCCAAGTGCATGGATCGCTTTTCGGATTTTCAAAAATTCATTAAAAATATTCTTCAAGAGATATGCAAATATATTCAACGGATTCTTGTTCAGGGCATGCTTGACTATGACTGTGTACAATTTCAAGACATTCCAAGATACTTTTGGGGTCTTTTTTGACAAAAAAGTTAAGTCACTGCCTAAGTGCATGGATCGCTTTTCTGATTTTCAAAAATTCATTAAAAATATTCCTTAAGCGATATGCAAATATTTTCAATGGATTCTTGTTCAGGGCGTCGTTGACTATGACTGAGTACAATTTCAAAACATTCCAACATACTTGGAATGTCCAAGTGCATGGATCGCTTTCCTGATTTTCAAAAGTTCATTAAAAATATTCTTCAAGAGATATGCAAATATATTCAACGGATTCTTGTTCAGGGCATGCTTGACTATGACTGTGTACAATTTCAAGACATTCCAAGATACTTTTGGGGTCTTTTTTGAATAAAAAGTTAAGTCACTGCCTAAGTGCACAGACTTTCCTCATTTTCAAAAATTCATTAAAAATATTCCTTAAGAGATATGAAAATATTTTCAATGGATTCTTGTTCAGGGCGTTGTTGACTATGACTGAGTACAATTTCAAGACATTCCAACATACTTGGAATGTCCAAGTGCATGGATCGCTTTCCGGATTTTCAAAAATTCATTAAAAATATTCTTCAAGAGATATGCAAATATATTCAACGGATTCTTGTTCAGGGCATGCTTGACTATGACTGTGTACAATTTCAAGACATTCCAAGATACCTTTGGGGTCTTTTTTGACGAAAAAGTTAAGTCACTGCCTAAGTGCATGGATCGCTTTCCTGATTTTCAGAAATTCTTTAAAAATATTCCTTAAACGATATGCAAATATTTTCAACGGATTCTTGTTCAGGGCGTCGTTGACTATGACTGAGTACAATTTCAAGACATTCCAACATACTTGGAATGTCCAAGTGCATGGATCGCTTTCCTGATTTTCAAAAGTTCATTAAAAATATTCTTCAAGAGATATGCAAATATATTCAACGGATTCTTGTTCAGGGCATGCTTGACTATGACTGTGTACAATTTCAAGACATTCCAAGATACTTTTGGGGTCTTTTTTGAATAAAAAGTTAAGTCACTGCCTAAGTGCACAGACTTTCCTCATTTTCAAAAATTCATTAAAAATATTCCTTAAGAGATATGCAAATATTTTCAATTGATTCTTGTTCAGGGCGTCGTTGACTATGACTGAGTACAATTTAAAGACATTCCAACATACTTGGAATGTCCAAGTGCATGGATCGCTTTTCGGATTTTCAAAAATTCATTAAAAATATTCTTCAAGAGATATGCAAATATATTCAACGGATTCTTGTTCAGGGCATGCTTGACTATGACTGTGTACAATTTCAAGACATTCCAAGATACTTTTGGGGTCTTTTTTGACAAAAAAGTTAAGTCACTGCCTAAGTGCATGGATCGCTTTCCTGATTTTCAAAAATTCATTAAAAATATTCCTTAAGCGATATGCAAATATTTTCAAGGGATTCTTGTTCAGGGCGTCGTTGACTATGACTGAGTACAATTTCAAGACATTCCAACATACTTGGAATGTCCAAGTGCATGGATCGCTTTCCTGATTTTCAAAAGTTCATTAAAAATATTCTTCAAGAGATATGCAAATATATTCAACGGATTCTTGTTCAGGGCATGCTTGACTATGACTGTGTACAATTTCAAGACATTCCAAGATACCTTTGGGGTCTTTTTTGGATAAAAAGTTAAGTCACTGCCTAAGTGCACAGACTTTCATCATTTTCAAAAATTCATTAAAAATATTCCTTAAGAGATATGCAAATATTTTCAATGGATTCTTGTTCAGGGCGTCGTTGACTATGACCGAGTACAATTTCAAGACATTCCAACATACTTGGAATGTCCAAGTGCATGGATCGCTTTTCGGATTTTCAAAAATTCATTAAAAATATTCTTCAAGAGATATGCAAATATATTCAACGGATTCTTGTTCAGGGCATGCTTGACTATGACTGTGTACAATTTCAAGACATTCCAAGATACTTTTGGGGTCTTTTTTGACGAAAAAGTTAAGTCACTGCCTAAGTGCATGGATCGCTTTCCTGATTTTCAGAAATTCTTTAAAAATATTCCTTAAACGATATGCAAATATTTTCAACGGATTCTTGTTCAGGGCGTCGTTGACTATGACTGAGTACAATTTCAAGACATTCCAACATACTTGGAATGTCCAAGTGCATGGATCGCTTTCCTGATTTTCAAAAGTTCATTAAAAATATTCTTCAAAAGATATGCAAATATATTCAACGGATTCTTGTTCAGGGCATGCTTGACTATGACTGTGTACAATTTCAAGACATTCCAGGATACTTTTGGGGTCTTTTTTGAATAAAAAGTTAAGTCACTGCCTAAGTGCACAGACTTTCCTCATTTTCAAAAATTCATTAAAAATATTCCTTAAGAGATATGCAAATATTTTCAATTGATTCTTGTTCAGGGCGTCGTTGACTATGACTGAGTACAATTTCAAGACATTCCAACATACTTGGAATGTCCAAGTGCATGGATCGCTTTTCGGATTTTCAAAAATTCATTAAAAATATTCTTCAAGAGATATGCAAATATATTCAACGGATTCTTGTTCAGGGCATGCTTGACTATGACTGTGTACAATTTCAAGACATTCCAAGATACTTTTGGGGTCTTTTTTGACGAAAAAGTTAAGTCACTGCCTAAGTGCATGGATCGCTTTCCTGATTTTCAAAAATTCATTAAAAATATTCCTTAAGCGATATGCAAATATTTTCAACGGATTCTTGTTCAGGGCGTCGTTGACTATGACTGAGTACAATTTCAAGACATTCCAACATACTTGGAATGTCCAAGTGCATGGATCGCTTTCCTGATTTTCAAAAGTTCATTAAAAATATTCTTCAAGAGATATGCAAATATATTCAACGGATTCTTGTTCAGGGCATGCTTGACTATGACTGTGTACAATTTCAAGACATTCCAAGATACTTTTGGGGTCTTTTTTGAATAAAAAGTTAAGTCACTGCCTAAGTGCACAGACTTTCCTCATTTTCAAAAATTCATTAAAAATATTCCTTAAGAGATATGCAAATATTTTCAATTGATTCTTGTTCAGGGCGTCGTTGACTATGACTGAGTACAATTTCAAGACATTCCAACATACTTGGAATGTCCAAGTGCATGGATCGCTTTTCGGATTTTCATAAATTCATTAAAAATATTCTTCAAGAGATATGCAAATATATTCAACGGATTCTTGTTCAGGGCATGCTTGACTATGACTGTGTACAATTTCAAGACATTCCAATTTACTTTTGGGTTTTTTTTAAAAAAAAAGTCAAGTCACTAAGTGCATCAGGGCAAATGGATCGTTTCCTTCGTCTCACCTGATATCCTGCTGTGTGATCCACGGTGTCCAAACGTTTGTTTCCAGCGACTGGACGACATGGATGAACTCCTGCAGCTTTAATTCTTTAAAAACAACCCAAAAACATCAAAAGTTAAGTCACTGCCTAAGTGCATGGATCGCTTTCCTGATTTTCAAAAATTCATTAAAAATATTCCTTAAGCGATATGCAAATATTTTCAACGGATTCTTGTTCAGGGCGTCGTTGACTATGACTGAGTACAATTTCAAGACATTCCAACATACTTGGAATGTCCAAGTGCATGGATCGCTTTCCGGATTTTCAAAAATTCATTAAAAATATTCTTCAAGAGATATGCAAATATATTCAACGGATTCTTATTCAGGGCATGCTTGACTATGACTGTGTACAATTTCAAGACATTCCAAGATACTTTTGGGGTCTTTTTTGACGAAAAAGTTAAGTCACTGCCTAAGTGCATGGATCGCTTTCCTGATTTTCAGAAATTCTTTAAAAATATTCCTTAAACGATATGCAAATATTTTCAACGGATTCTTGTTCAGGGCGTCGTTGACTATGACTGAGTACAATTTCAAGACATTCCAACATACTTGGAATGTCCAAGTGCATGGATCGCTTTCCTGATTTTCAAAAGTTCATTAAAAATATTCTTCAAGAGATATGCAAATATATTCAACGGATTCTTGTTCAGGGCATGCTTGACTATGACTGTGTACAATTTCAAGACATTCCAAGATACTTTTGGGGTCTTTTTTGACAAAAAAGTTAAGTCACTGCCTAAGTGCATGGATCGCTTTCCTGATTTTCAAAAATTCATTAAAAATATTCCTTAAGCGATATGCAAATATTTTCAACTGATTCTTGTTCAGGGCGTCGTTGACTATGACTGAGTACAATTTCAAGACATTCCAACATACTTGGAATGTCCAAGTGCATGGATCGCTTTCCTGATTTTCAAAAGTTCATTAAAAATATTCTTCAAGAGATATGCAAATATATTCAACGGATTCTTGTTCAGGGCATGCTTGACTATGACTGTGTACAATTTCAAGACATTCCAAGATACTTTTGGGGTCTTTTTTGAATAAAAAGTTAAGTCACTGCCTAAGTGCACAGACTTTCATCATTTTCAAAAATTCATTAAAAATATTCCTTAAGAGATATGCAAATATTTTCAATGGATTCTTGTTCAGGGCGTCGTTGACTATGACCGAGTACAATTTCAAGACATTCCAACATACTTGGAATGTCCAAGTGCATGGATCGCTTTCCGGATTTTCAAAAATTCATTAAAAATATTCTTCAAGAGATATGCAAATATATTCAACGGATTCTTGTTCAGGGCATGCTTGACTATGACTGTGTACAATTTCAAGACATTCCAAGATACTTTTGGGGTCTTTTTTGACGAAAAAGTTAAGTCACTGCCTAAGTGCATGGATCGCTTTCCTGATTTTCAGAAATTCTTTAAAAATATTCCTTAAACGATATGCAAATATTTTCAACGGATTCTTGTTCAGGGCGTCGTTGACTATGACTGAGTACAATTTCAAGACATTCCAACATACTTGGAATGTCCAAGTGCATGGATCGCTTTCCTGATTTTCAAAAGTCCATTAAAAATATTCTTCAAGAGATATGCAAATATATTCAACGGATTCTTGTTCAGGGCATGCTTGACTATGACTGTGTACAATTTCAAGACATTCCAAGATACTTTTGGGGTCTTTTTTGAATAAAAAGTTAAGTCACTGCCTAAGTGCACAGACTTTCCTCATTTTCAAAAATTCATTAAAAATATTCCTTAAGAGATATGCAAATATTTTCAATTGATTCTTGTTCAGGGCGTCGTTGACTATGACTGAGTACAATTTCAAGACATTCCAACATACTTGGAATGTCCAAGTGCATGGATCGCTTTTCGGATTTTCAAAAATTCATTAAAAATATTCCTCAAGAGATATGCAAATATATTCAACGGATTCTTGTTCAGGGCATGCTTGACTATGACTGTGTACAATTTCAAGACATTCCAAGATACTTTTGGGGTCTTTTTTGACAAAAAAGTTAAGTCACTGCCTAAGTGCATGGATCGCTTTCCTGATTTTCAAAAATTCATTAAAAATGTTCCTTAAGCGATATGCAAATATTTTCAACGGATTCTTGTTCAGGGCGTCGTTGACTATGACTGAGTACAATTTCAAGACATTCCAACATACTTGGAATGTCCAAGTGCATGGATCGCTTTCCTGATTTTCAAAAGTTCATTAAAAATATTCTTCAAGAGATATGCAAATATATTCAACGGATTCTTGTTCAGGGCATGCTTGACTATGACTGTGTACAATTTCAAGACATTCCAAGATACTTTTGGGGTCTTTTTTGAATAAAAAGTTAAGTCACTGCCTAAGTGCACAGACTTTCCTCATTTTCAAAAATTCATTAAAAATATTCCTTAAGAGATATGCAAATATTTTCAATTGATTCTTGTTCAGGGCGTCGTTGACTATGACTGAGTACAATTTCAAGACATTCCAACATACTTGGAATGTCCAAGTGCATGGATCGCTTTTCGGATTTTCAAAAATTCATTTAAAATATTCTTCAAGAGATATGCAAATATATTCAACGGATTCTTGTTCAGGGCATGCTTGACTATGACTGTGTACAATTTCAAGACATTCCAAGATACTTTTGGGGTCTTTTTTGACGAAAAAGTTAAGTCACTGCCTAAGTGCATGGATCGCTTTCCTGATTTTCAGAAATTCTTTAAAAATATTCCTTAAACGATATGCAAATATTTTCAACGGATTCTTGTTCAGGGCGTCGTTGACTATGACTGAGTACAATTTCAAGACATTCCAACATACTTGGAATGTCCAAGTGCATGGATCGCTTTCCTGATTTTCAAAAGTTCATTAAAAATATTCTTCAAGAGATATGCAAATATATTCAACGGATTCTTGTTCAGGGCATGCTTGACTATGACTGTGTACAATTTCAAGACATTCCAAGATACTTTTGGGGTCTTTTTTGAATAAAAAGTTAAGTCACTGCCTAAGTGCACAGACTTTCCTCATTTTCAAAAATTCATTAAAAATATTCCTTAAGAGATATGCAAATATTTTCAATTGATTCTTGTTCAGGGCGTCGTTGACTATGACTGAGTACAATTTCAAGACATTCCAACATACTTGGAATGTCCAAGTGCATGGATCGCTTTCCTGATTTTCAAAAGTTCATTAAAAATATTCTTCAAGAGATATGCAAATATATTCAACGGATTCTTGTTCAGGGCATGCTTGACTATGACTGTGTACAATTTCAAGACATTCCAAGATACTTTTGGGGTCTTTTTTGACGAAAAAGTTAAGTCACTGCCTAAGTGCACAGACTTTCCTCATTTTCAAAAATTCATTAAAAATATTCCTTAAGAGATATGCAAATATTTTCAATTGATTCTTGTTCAGGGCGTCGTTGACTATGACTGAGTACAATTTCAAGACATTCCAACATACTTGGAATGTCCAAGTGCATGGATCGCTTTCCTGATTTTCAAAAGTTCATTAAAAATATTCTTCAAGAGATATGCAAATATATTCAACGGATTCTTGTTCAGGGCATGCTTGACTATGACTGTGTACAATTTCAAGACATTCCAAGATACTTTTGGGGTCTTTTTTGACAAAAAAGTTAAGTCACTGCCTAAGTGCATGGATCGCTTTCCTGATTTTCAAAAATTCATTAAAAATATTCCTTAAGCGATATGCAAATATTTTCAACGGATTCTTGTTCAGGGCGTCGTTGACTATGACTGAGTACAATTTCAAGACATTCCAACATACTTGGAATGTCCAAGTGCATGGATCGCTTTCCTGATTTTCAAAAGTTCATTAAAAATATTCTTCAAGAGATATGCAAATATATTCAACGGATTCTTGTTCAGGGCATGCTTGACTATGACTGTGTACAATTTCAAGACATTCCAAGATACTTTTGGGGTCTTTTTTGAATTAAAAGTTAAGTCACTGCCTAAGTGCACAGACTTTCCTCATTTTCAAAAATTCATTAAAAATATTCCTTAAGAGATATGCAAATATTTTCAATTGATTCTTGTTCAGGGCGTCGTTGACTATGACTGAGTACAATTTCAAGACATTCCAACATACTTGGAATGTCCAAGTGCATGGATCGCTTTTCGGATTTTCAAAAATTCATTAAAAATATTCTTCAAGAGATATGCAAATATATTCAACGGATTCTTGTTCAGGGCATGCTTGACTATGACTGTGTACAATTTCAAGATATTCCAAGATACTTTTGGGGTCTTTTTTGACAAAAAAGTTAAGTCACTGCCTAAGTGCATGGATCGCTTTCCTGATTTTCAGAAATTCTTTAAAAATATTCCTTAAACGATATGCAAATATTTTCAACGGATTCTTGTTCAGGGCGTCGTTGACTATGACTGAGTACAATTTCAAGACATTCCAACATACTTGGAATGTCCAAGTGCATGGATCGCTTTCCTGATTTTCAAAAGTTCATTAAAAATATTCTTCAAGAGATATGCAAATATATTCAACGGATTCTTGTTCAGGGCATGCTTGACTATGACTGTGTACAATTTCAAGACATTCCAAGATACTTTTGGGGTCTTTTTTGAATAAAAAGTTAAGTCACTGCCTAAGTGCACAGACTTTCCTCATTTTCAAAAATTCATTAAAAATATTCCTTAAGAGATATGCAAATATTTTCAATGGATTCTTGTTCAGGGCGTCGTTGACTATGACCGAGTACAATTTCAAGACATTCCAACATACTTGGAATGTCCAAGTGCATGGATCGCTTTCCGGATTTTCAAAAATTCATTAAAAATATTCTTCAAGAGATATGCAAATATATTCAACGGATTCTTGTTCAGGGCATTCTTGACTATGACTGTGTACAATTTCAAGACATTCCAAGATACTTTTGGGGTCTTTTTTGACGAAAAAGTTAAGTCACTGCCTAAGTGCATGGATCGCTTTCCTGATTTTCAGAAATTCTTTAAAAATATTCCTTAAACGAAATGCAAATATTTTCAACGGATTCTTGTTCAGGGCGTCGTTGACTATGACTGAGTACAATTTCAAGACATTCCAACATACTTGGAATGTCCAAGTGCATGGATCGCTTTCCTGATTTTAAAAGTTCATTAAAAATATTCTTCAAGAGATATGCAAATATATTCAACGGATTCTTGTTCAGGGCATGCTTGACTATGACTGTGTACAATTTCAAGACATTCCAAGATACTTTTGGGGTCTTTTTTGAATAAAAAGTTAAGTCACTGCCTAAGTGCACAGACTTTCATCATTTTCAAAAATTCATTAAAAATATTCCTTAAGAGATATGCAAATATTTTCAATGGATTCTTGTTCAGGGCATCGTTGACTATGACTGAGTACAATTTCAAGACATTCCAACATACTTGGAATGTCCAAGTGCATGGATCGCTTTTCGGATTTTCAAAAATTCATTAAAAATATTCTTCAAGAGATATGCAAATATATTCAACGGATTCTTGTTCAGGGCATGCTTGACTATGACTGTGTACAATTTCAAGACATTCCAAGATACTTTTGGGGTCTTTTTTGACGAAAAAGTTAAGTCACTGCCTAAGTGCATGGATCGCTTTCCTGATTTTCAGAAATTCTTTAAAAATATTCCTTAAACGATATGCAAATATTTTCAACGGATTCTTGTTCAGGGCGTCGTTGACTATGACTGAGTACAATTTCAAGACATTCCAACATACTTGGAATGTCCAAGTGCATGGATCGCTTTCCTGATTTTCAAAAGTTCATTAAAAATATTCTTCAAAAGATATGCAAATATATTCAACGGATTCTTGTTCAGGGCATGCTTGACTATGACTGTGTACAATTTCAAGACATTCCAGGATACTTTTGGGGTCTTTTTTGAATAAAAAGTTAAGTCACTGCCTAAGTGCACAGACTTTCCTCATTTTCAAAAATTCATTAAAAATATTCCTTAAGAGATATGCAAATATTTTCAATTGATTCTTGTTCAGGGCGTCGTTGACTATGACTGAGTACAATTTCAAGACATTCCAACATACTTGGAATGTCCAAGTGCATGGATCGCTTTTCGGATTTTCAAAAATTCATTAAAAATATTCTTCAAGAGATATGCAAATATATTCAACGGATTCTTGTTCAGGGCATGCTTGACTATGACTGTGTACAATTTCAAGACATTCCAAGATACTTTTGGGGTCTTTTTTGACGAAAAAGTTAAGTCACTGCCTAAGTGCATGGATCGCTTTCCTGATTTTCAAAAATTCATTAAAAATATTCCTTAAGCGATATGCAAATATTTTCAACGGATTCTTGTTCAGGGCGTCGTTGACTATGACTGAGTACAATTTCAAGACATTCCAACATACTTGGAATGTCCAAGTGCATGGATCGCTTTCCTGATTTTCAAAAGTTCATTAAAAATATTCTTCAAGAGATATGCAAATATATTCAACGGATTCTTGTTCAGGGCATGCTTGACTATGACTGTGTACAATTTCAAGACATTCCAAGATACTTTTGGGGTCTTTTTTGAATAAAAAGTTAAGTCACTGCCTAAGTGCACAGACTTTCCTCATTTTCAAAAATTCATTAAAAATATTCCTTAAGAGATATGCAAATATTTTCAATTGATTCTTGTTCAGGGCGTCGTTGACTATGACTGAGTACAATTTCAAGACATTCCAACATACTTGGAATGTCCAAGTGCATCGATTGCTTTTCGGATTTTCAAAAATTCATTTAAAATATTCTTCAAGAGATATGCAAATATATTCAACGGATTCTTGTTCAGGGCATGCTTGACTATGACTGTGTACAATTTCAAGACATTCCAAGATACTTTTGGGGTCTTTTTTGACAAAAAAGTTAAGTCACTGCCTAAGTGCATGGATCGCTTTCCTGATTTTCAAAAATTCATTAAAAATATTCCTTAAGCGATATGCAAATATTTTCAACGGATTCTTGTTCAGGGCGTCGTTGACTATGACTGAGTACAATTTCAAGACATTCCAACATACTTGGAATGTCCAAGTGCATGGATCGCTTTCCTGATTTTCAAAAGTTCATTAAAAATATTCTTCAAGAGATATGCAAATATATTCAACGGATTCTTGTTCAGGGCATGCTTGACTATGACTGTGTACAATTTCAAGACATTCCAAGATACTTTTGGGGTCTTTTTTGAATAAAAAGTTAAGTCACTGCCTAAGTGCACAGACTTTCCTCATTTTCAAAAATTCATTAAAAATATTCCTTAAGAGATATGCAAATATTTTCAATTGATTCTTGTTCAGGGCGTCGTTGACTATGACTGAGTACAATTTCAAGACATTCCAACATACTTGGAATGTCCAAGTGCATGGATCGCTTTTCGGATTTTCATAAATTCATTAAAAATATTCTTCAAGAGATATGCAAATATATTCAACGGATTCTTGTTCAGGGCATGCTTGACTATGACTGTGTACAATTTCAAGACATTCCAATTTACTTTTGGGTTTTTTTTTAAAAAAAAAGTCAAGTCACTAAGTGCATCAGGGCAAATGGATCGTTTCCTTCGTCTCACCTGATATCCTGCTGTGTGATCCACGGTGTCCAAACGTTTGTTTCCAGCGACTGGACGACATGGATGAACTCCTGCAGCTTTAATTCTTTAAAAACAACCCAAAAACATCAAAAGTTAAGTCACTGCCTAAGTGCATGGATCGCTTTCCTGATTTTCAAAAATTCATTAAAAATATTCCTTAAGCGATATGCAAATATTTTCAACGGATTCTTGTTCAGGGCGTCGTTGACTATGACTGAGTACAATTTCAAGACATTCCAACATACTTGGAATGTCCAAGTGCATGGATCGCTTTCCGGATTTTCAAAAATTCATTAAAAATATTCTTCAAGAGATATGCAAATATATTCAACGGATTCTTATTCAGGGCATGCTTGACTATGACTGTGTACAATTTCAAGACATTCCAAGATACTTTTGGGGTCTTTTTTGACGAAAAAGTTAAGTCACTGCCTAAGTGCATGGATCGCTTTCCTGATTTTCAGAAATTCTTTAAAAATATTCCTTAAACGATATGCAAATATTTTCAACGGATTCTTGTTCAGGGCGTCGTTGACTATGACTGAGTACAATTTCAAGACATTCCAACATACTTGGAATGTCCAAGTGCATGGATCGCTTTCCTGATTTTCAAAAGTTCATTAAAAATATTCTTCAAGAGATATGCAAATATATTCAACGGATTCTTGTTCAGGGCATGCTTGACTATGACTGTGTACAATTTCAAGACATTCCAAGATACTTTTGGGGTCTTTTTTGACAAAAAAGTTAAGTCACTGCCTAAGTGCATGGATCGCTTTCCTGATTTTCAAAAATTCATTAAAAATATTCCTTAAGCGATATGCAAATATTTTCAACTGATTCTTGTTCAGGGCGTCGTTGACTATGACTGAGTACAATTTCAAGACATTCCAACATACTTGGAATGTCCAAGTGCATGGATCGCTTTCCTGATTTTCAAAAGTTCATTAAAAATATTCTTCAAGAGATATGCAAATATATTCAACGGATTCTTGTTCAGGGCATGCTTGACTATGACTGTGTACAATTTCAAGACATTCCAAGATACTTTTGGGGTCTTTTTTGAATAAAAAGTTAAGTCACTGCCTAAGTGCACAGACTTTCATCATTTTCAAAAATTCATTAAAAATATTCCTTAAGAGATATGCAAATATTTTCAATGGATTCTTGTTCAGGGCGTCGTTGACTATGACCGAGTACAATTTCAAGACATTCCAACATACTTGGAATGTCCAAGTGCATGGATCGCTTTCCGGATTTTCAAAAATTCATTAAAAATATTCTTCAAGAGATATGCAAATATATTCAACGGATTCTTGTTCAGGGCATGCTTGACTATGACTGTGTACAATTTCAAGACATTCCAAGATACTTTTGGGGTCTTTTTTGACGAAAAAGTTAAGTCACTGCCTAAGTGCATGGATCGCTTTCCTGATTTTCAGAAATTCTTTAAAAATATTCCTTAAACGATATGCAAATATTTTCAACGGATTCTTGTTCAGGGCGTCGTTGACTATGACTGAGTACAATTTCAAGACATTCCAACATACTTGGAATGTCCAAGTGCATGGATCGCTTTCCTGATTTTCAAAAGTTCATTAAAAATATTCTTCAAGAGATATGCAAATATATTCAACGGATTCTTGTTCAGGGCATGCTTGACTATGACTGTGTACAATTTCAAGACATTCCAAGATACTTTTGGGGTCTTTTTTGAATAAAAAGTTAAGTCACTGCCTAAGTGCACAGACTTTCCTCATTTTCAAAAATTCATTAAAAATATTCCTTAAGAGATATGCAAATATTTTCAATTGATTCTTGTTCAGGGCGTCGTTGACTATGACTGAGTACAATTTCAAGACATTCCAACATACTTGGAATGTCCAAGTGCATGGATCGCTTTTCGGATTTTCAAAAATTCATTAAAAATATTCCTCAAGAGATATGCAAATATATTCAACGGATTCTTGTTCAGGGCATGCTTGACTATGACTGTGTACAATTTCAAGACATTCCAAGATACTTTTGGGGTCTTTTTTGACAAAAAAGTTAAGTCACTGCCTAAGTGCATGGATCGCTTTCCTGATTTTCAAAAATTCATTAAAAATGTTCCTTAAGCGATATGCAAATATTTTCAACGGATTCTTGTTCAGGGCGTCGTTGACTATGACTGAGTACAATTTCAAGACATTCCAACATACTTGGAATGTCCAAGTGCATGGATCGCTTTCCTGATTTTCAAAAGTTCATTAAAAATATTCTTCAAGAGATATGCAAATATATTCAACGGATTCTTGTTCAGGGCATGCTTGACTATGACTGTGTACAATTTCAAGACATTCCAAGATACTTTTGGGGTCTTTTTTGAATAAAAAGTTAAGTCACTGCCTAAGTGCACAGACTTTCCTCATATTCAAAAATTCATTAAAAATATTCCTTAAGAGATATGCAAATATTTTCAATTGATTCTTGTTCAGGGCGTCGTTGACTATGACTGAGTACAATTTCAAGACATTCCAACATACTTGGAATGTCCAAGTGCATGGATCGCTTTTCGGATTTTCAAAAATTCATTTAAAATATTCTTCAAGAGATATGCAAATATATTCAACGGATTCTTGTTCAGGGCATGCTTGACTATGACTGTGTACAATTTCAAGACATTCCAAGATACTTTTGGGGTCTTTTTTGACGAAAAAGTTAAGTCACTGCCTAAGTGCATGGATCGCTTTCCTGATTTTCAGAAATTCTTTAAAAATATTCCTTAAACGATATGCAAATATTTTCAACGGATTCTTGTTCAGGGCGTCGTTGACTATGACTGAGTACAATTTCAAGACATTCCAACATACTTGGAATGTCCAAGTGCATGGATCGCTTTTCGGATTTTCAAAAATTCATTTAAAATATTCTTCAAGAGATATGCAAATATATTCAACGGATTCTTGTTCAGGGCATGCTTGACTATGACTGTGTACAATTTCAAGACATTCCAAGATACTTTTGGGGTCTTTTTTGAATAAAAAGTTAAGTCACTGCCTAAGTGCATGGATCGCTTTCCTGATTTTCAAAAATTCATTAAAAATATTCCTTAAGCGATATGCAAATATTTTCAACGGATTCTTGTTCAGGGCGTCGTTGACTATGACTGAGTACAATTTCAAAACATTCCAACATACTTGGAATGTCCAAGTGCATGGATCGCTTTCCTGATTTTCAAAAGTTCATTAAAAATTTTCTTCAAGAGATATGCAAATATATTCAACGGATTCTTGTTCAGGGCATGCTTGACTATGACTGTGTACAATTTCAAGACATTCCAAGATACTTTTGGGGTCTTTTTTGACGAAAAAGTTAAGTCACTGCCTAAGTGCATGGATCGCTTTCCTGATTTTCAAAAATTCATTAAAAATATTCCTTAAGCGATATGCAAATATTTTCAACGGATTCTTGTTCAGGGCGTCGTTGACTATGACTGAGTACAATTTCAAGACATTCCAACATACTTGGAATGTCCAAGTGCATGGATCGCTTTTCGGATTTTCAAAAATTCATTTAAAATATTCTTCAAGAGATATGCAAATATATTCAACGGATTCTTGTTCAGGGCATGCTTGACTATGACTGTGTACAATTTCAAGACATTCCAAGATACCTTTGGGGTCTTTTTTGAATAAAAAGTTAAGTCACTGCCTAAGTGCACAGACTTTCATCATTTTCAAAAATTCATTAAAAATATTCCTTAAGAGATATGCAAATATTTTCAATGGATTCTTGTTCAGGGCGTCGTTGACTATGACTGAGTACAATTTCAAAACATTCCAACATACTTGGAATGTCCAAGTGCATGGATCGCTTTCCTGATTTTCAAAAGTTCATTAAAAATTTTCTTCAAGAGATATGCAAATATATTCAACGGATTCTTGTTCAGGGCATGCTTGACTATGACTGTGTACAATTTCAAGACATTCCAAGATACTTTTGGGGTCTTTTTTGAATAAAAAGTTAAGTCACTGCCTAAGTGCACAGACTTTCATCATTTTCAAAAATTCATTAAAAATATTCCTTAAGAGATATGCAAATATTTTCAATGGATTCTTGTTCAGGGCGTCGTTGACTATGACTGAGTACAATTTCAAAACATTCCAACATACTTGGAATGTCCAAGTGCATGGATCGCTTTCCTGATTTTCAAAAGTTCATTAAAAATTTTCTTCAAGAGATATGCAAATATATTCAACGGATTCTTGTTCAGGGCATGCTTGACTATGACTGTGTACAATTTCAAGACATTCCAAGATACTTTTGGGGTCTTTTTTGAATAAAAAGTTAAGTCACTGCCTAAGTGCACAGACTTTCCTCATTTTCAAAAATTCATTAAAAATATTCCTTAAGAGATATGCAAATATTTTCAATTGATTCTTGTTCAGGGCGTCGTTGACTATGACTGAGTACAATTTCAAGACATTCCAACATACTTGGAATGTCCAAGTGCATGGATCGCTTTTCGGATTTTCAAAAATTCATTAAAAATATTCTTCAAGAGATATGCAAATATATTCAACGGATTCTTGTTCAGGGCATGCTTGACTATGACTGTGTACAATTTCAAGACATTCCAAGATACTTTTGGGGTCTTTTTTGACGAAAAAGTTAAGTCACTGCCTAAGTGCATGGATCGCTTTCCTGATTTTCAGAAATTCTTTAAAAATATTCCTTAAGCGATATGCAAATATTTTCAACGGATTCTTGTTCAGGGCGTCGTTGACTATGACTGAGTACAATTTCAAAACATTCCAACATACTTGGAATGTCCAAGTGCATGGATCGCTTTCCTGATTTTCAAAAGTTCATTAAAAATATTCTTCAAGAGATATGCAAATATATTCAACGGATTCTTGTTCAGGGCATGCTTGAATATGACTGTGTACAATTTCAAGACATTCCAAGATACTTTTGGGGTCTTTTTTGAATAAAAAGTTAAGTCACTGCCTAAGTGCACAGACTTTCCTCATTTTCAAAAATTCATTAAAAATATTCCTTAAGAGATATGCAAATATTTTCAATGGATTCTTGTTCAGGGCATGCTTGACTATGACTGTGTACAATTTCAAGACATTCCAAGATACTTTTGGGGTCTTTTTTGAATAAAAAGTTAAGTCACTGCCTAAGTGCACAGACTTTCCTCATTTTCAAAAATTCATTAAAAATATTCTTCAAGAGATATGCAAATATATTCAACGGATTCTTATTCAGGGCATGCTTGACTATGACTGTGTACAATTTCAAGACATTCCAATTTACTTTTGGGTTTTTTTTTGAAAAAAAAGTCAAGTCACTAAGTGCATCAGGGCAAATGGATCGTTTCCTTCGTCTCACCTGATATCCTGCTGTGTGATCCACGGTGTCCAAACGTTTGTTTCCAGCGACTGGACGACATGGATGAACTCCTGCAGCTTTAATTCTTTAAAAACAACCCAAAAACATCAAAAGTTAAGTCACTGCCTAAGTGCATGGATCGCTTTCCTGATTTTCAAAAATTCATAAAAAATATTCCTCAAGAGATATGCAAATATATTCAACGGATTCTTGTTCAGGGCATGCTTGACTATGACTGTGTACAATTTCAAGACATTCCAAGATACTTTTGGGGTCTTTTTTGACGAAAAAGTTAAGTCACTGCCTAAGTGCATGGATCGCTTTCCTGATTTTCAAAAATTCATTAAAAATATTCCTTAAGCGATATGCAAATATTTTCAACGGATTCTTGTTCAGGGCGTCGTTGACTATGACTGAGTACAATTTCAAGACATTCCAACATACTTGGAATGTCCAAGTGCATGGATCGCTTTCCGGATTTTCAAAAATTCATTAAAAATATTCTTCAAGAGATATGCAAATATATTCAACGGATTCTTATTCAGGGCATGCTTGACTATGACTGTGTACAATTTCAAGTCATTCCAATTTACTTTTGGGTTTTTTTTTGAAAAAAAAGTCAAGTCACTAAGTGCATCAGGGCAAATGGATTGTTTCCTTCGTCTCACCTGATATCCTGCTGTGTGATCCACGGTGTCCAAACGTTTGTTTCCAGCGACTGGGCGACATGGATGAACTCCTGCAGCTTTAATGCTTTAAAAACAAACCAAAAACATCAAAAGTTAAGTCACTGCCTAAGTGCATGGATCGCTTTCCTAATTTTCAAAAATTCATTAAAAATATTCCTTAAGAGATATGCAAATATTTTCAATTGATTCTTGTTCAGGGCGTCGTTGACTATGACTGAGTACAATTTCAAGACATTCCAACATACTTGGAATGTCCAAGTGCATGGATCGCTTTTCGGATTTTCAAAAATTCATTAAAAAAATTCTTCAAGAGATATGCAAATATATTCAACGGATTCTTGTTCAGGGCATGCTTGACTATGACTGTGTACAATTTCAAGACATTCCAAGATACTTTTGGGGTCTTTTTTGACAAAAAAGTTAAGTCACTGCCTAAGTGCATGGATCGCTTTCCTGATTTTCAAAAATTCATTAAAAATATTCCTTAAGCGATATGCAAATATTTTCAACGGATTCTTGTTCAGGGCGTCGTTGACTATGACTGAGTACAATTTCAAGACATTCCAACATACTTGGAATGTCCAAGTGCATGGATCGCTTTCCTGATTTTCAAAAGTTCATTAAAAATATTCTTCAAGAGATATGCAAATATATTCAACGGATTCTTGTTCAGGGCATGCTTGACTATGACTGTGTACAATTTCAAGACATTCCAAGATACTTTTGGGGTCTTTTTTGAATAAAAAGTTAAGTCACTGCCTAAGTGCACAGACTTTCCTCATTTTCAAAAATTCATTAAAAATATTCCTTAAGAGATATGCAAATATTTTCAATTGATTCTTGTTCAGGGCGTCGTTGACTATGACTGAGTACAATTTCAAGACATTCCAACATACTTGGAATGTCCAAGTGCATGGATCGCTTTTCGGATTTTCAAAAATTCATTAAAAATATTCTTCAAGAGATATGCAAATATATTCAACGGATTCTTGTTCAGGGCATGCTTGACTATAACTGTGTACAATTTCAAGACATTCCAAGATACTTTTGGGGTCTTTTTTGAATAATAAGTTAAGTCACTGCCTAAGTGCACAGACTTTCATCATTTTCAAAAATTCATTAAAAATATTCCTTAAGAGATATGCAAATATTTTCAATGGATTCTTGTTCAGGGCGTCGTTGACTATGACCGAGTACAATTTCAAGACATTCCAACATACTTGGAATGTCCAAGTGCATGGATTGCTTTCCTGATTTTCAAAAGTTCATTAAAAATATTCTTCAAGAGATATGCAAATATATTCAACGGATTCTTGTTCAGGGCATGCTTTACTATGACTGTGTACAATTTCAAGACATTCCAAGATACTTTTGGGGTCTTTTTTGAATAAAAAGTTAAGTCACTGCCTAAGTGCATGGATCGCTTTCCTGATTTTCAAAAATTCATTAAAAATATTCCTTAAGCGATATGCAAATATTTTCAACGGATTCTTGTTCAGGGCGTCGTTGACTATGACTGAGTACAATTTCAAGACATTCCAACATACTTGGAATGTCCAAGTGCATGGATCGCTTTTCGGATTTTCAAAAATTCATTAAAAATATTCTTCAAGAGATATGCAAATATATTCAACGGATTCTTGTTCAGGGCATGCTTGACTATGACTGTGTACAATTTCAAGACATTCCAAGATACTTTTGGGGTCTTTTTTGACGAAAAAGTTAAGTCACTGCCTAAGTGCATGGATCGCTTTCCTGATTTTCAAAAATTCATTAAAAATATTCCTTAAGTGATATGCAAATATTTTCAACGGATTCTTGTTCAGGGCGTCGTTTACTATGACTGAGTACAATTTCAAGACATTCCAACATACTTGGAATGTCCAAGTGCATGGATCGCTTTCCTGATTTTCAAAAGTTCATTAAAAATATTCTTCAAGAGATATGCAAATATATTCAACGGATTCTTGTTCAGGGCATGCTTGACTATGACTGTGTACAATTTCAAGACATTCCAAGATACTTTTGGGGTCTTTTTTGAATAAAAAGTTAAGTCACTGCCTAAGTGCACAGACTTTCATCATTTTCAAAAATTCATTAAAAATATTCCTTAAGAGATATGCAAATATTTTCAATTGATTCTTGTTCAGGGCGTCGTTGACTATGACTGAGTACAATTTCAAGACATTCCAACATACTTGGAATGTCCAAGTGCATGGATCGCTTTCCGGATTTTCAAAAATTCATTAAAAATATTCTTCAAGAGATATGCAAATATATTCAACGGATTCTTGTTCAGGGCATGCTTGACTATGACTGTGTACAATTTCAAGACATTCCAACATACTTGGAATGTCCAAGTGCATGGATCGCTTTCCTGATTTTCAAAAATTCATTAAAAATATTCCTTAAGCGATATGCAAATATTTTCAACGGATTCTTGTTCAGGGCGTCGTTGACTATGACTGAGTACAATTTCAAGACATTCCAACATACTTGGAATGTCCAAGTGCATGGATCGCTTTCGGATTTTCAAAAGTTCATTAAAAATATTCTTCAAGAGATATGCAAATATATTCAACGGATTCTTGTTCAGGGCATGCTTGACTATGACTGTGTACAATTTCAAGACATTCCAAGATACTTTTGGGGTCTTTTTTGAATAAAAAGTTAAGTCACTGCCTAAGTGCACAGACTTTCCTCATTTTCAAAAATTCATTAAAAATATTCCTTAAGAGATATGCAAATATTTTCAATTGATTCTTGTTCAGGGCGTCGTTGACTATGACTGAGTACAATTTCAAGACATTCCAAGATACTTTTGGGGTCTTTTTTGACAAAAAAGTTAAGTCACTGCCTAAGTGCATGGATCGCTTTCCTGATTTTCAAAAATTCATTAAAAATATTCCTTAAGCGATATGCAAATATTTTCAACGGATTCTTGTTCAGGGCGTCGTTGACTATGACTGAGTACAATTTCAAGACATTCCAACATACTTGGAATGTCCAAGTGCATGGATCGCTTTCCTGATTTTCAAAAGTTCATTAAAAATATTCTTCAAGAGATATGCAAATATATTCAACGGATTCTTGTTCAGGGCATGCTTGACTATGACTGTGTACAATTTCAAGACATTCCAAGATACTTTTGGGGTCTTTTTTGAATAAAAAGTTAAGTCACTGCCTAAGTGCACAGACTTTCCTCATTTTCAAAAATTCATTAAAAATATTCCTTAAGAGATATGCAAATATTTTCAATTGATTCTTGTTCAGGGCGTCGTTGACTATGACTGAGTACAATTTCAAGACATTCCAACATACTTGGAATGTCCAAGTGCATGGATCGCTTTTCGGATTTTCAAAAATTCATTAAAAATATTCTTCAAGAGATATGCAAATATATTCAACGGATTCTTGTTCAGGGCATGCTTGACTATGACTGTGTACAATTTCAAGACATTCCAAGATACTTTTGGGGTCTTTTTTGAATAAAAAGTTAAGTCACTGCCTAAGTGCATGGATCGCTTTCCTGATTTTCAAAAATTCATTAAAAATATTCCTTAAGCGATATGCAAATATTTTCAACGGATTCTTGTTCAGGGCGTCGTTGACTATGACTGAGTACAATTTCAAAACATTCCAACATACTTGGAATGTCCAAGTGCATGGATCGCTTTCCTGATTTTCAAAAGTTCATTAAAAATATTCTTCAAGAGATATGCAAATATATTCAACGGATTCTTGTTCAGGGCATGCTTGACTATGACTGTGTACAATTTCAAGACATTCCAAGATACTTTTGGGGTCTTTTTTGAATAAAAAGTTAAGTCACTGCCTAAGTGCACAGACTTTCCTCATTTTCAAAAATTCATTAAAAATATTCCTTAAGAGATATGCAAATATTTTCAATTGATTCTTGTTCAGGGCGTCGTTGACTATGACTGAGTACAATTTAAAGACATTCCAACATACTTGGAATGTCCAAGTGCATGGATCGCTTTTCGGATTTTCAAAAATTCATTAAAAATATTCTTCAAGAGATATGCAAATATATTCAACGGATTCTTGTTCAGGGCATGCTTGACTATGACTGTGTACAATTTCAAGACATTCCAAGATACTTTTGGGGTCTTTCTTGACAAAAAAGTTAAGTCACTGCCTAAGTGCATGGATCGCTTTCCTGATTTTCAAAAATTCATTAAAAATATTCCTTAAGCGATATGCAAATATTTTCAACGGATTCTTGTTCAGGGCGTCGTTGACTATGACTGAGTACAATTTCAAGACATTCCAACATACTTGGAATGTCCAAGTGCATGGATCGCTTTCCTGATTTTCAAAAGTTCATTAAAAATATTCTTCAAGAGATATGCAAATATATTCAACGGATTCTTGTTCAGGGCATGCTTGACTATGACTGTGTACAATTTCAAGACATTCCAAGATACTTTTGGGGTCTTTTTTGAATAAAAAGTTAAGTCACTGCCTAAGTGCACAGACTTTCCTCATTTTCAAAAATTCATTAAAAATATTCCTTAAGAGATATGCAAATATTTTCAATTGATTCTTGTTCAGGACGTCGTTGACTATGACTGAGTACAATTTCAAGACATTCCAACATACTTGGAATGTCCAAGTGCATGGATCGCTTTTCGGATTTTCAAAAATTCAATAAAAATATTCTTCAAGAGATATGCAAATATATTCAACGGATTCTTGTTCAGGGCATGCTTGACTATGACTGTGTACAATTTCAAGACATTCCAATTTACTTTTGGGGTTTTTTTTGAAAAAAAAGTCAAGTCACTAAGTGCATCAGGGCAAATGGATCGTTTCCTTCGTCTCACCTGATATCCTGCTGTGTGATCCACGGTGTCCAAACGTTTGTTTCCAGCGACTGGACGACATGGATGAACTCCTGCAGCTTTAATTCTTTAAAAACAACCCAAAAACATCAAAAGTTAAGTCACTGCCTAAGTGCATGGATCGCTTTCCTGATTTTCAAAAATTCATTAAAAATATTCCTCAAGAGATATGCAAATATATTCAACGGATTCTTGTTCAGGGCATGCTTGACTATGACTGTGTACAATTTCAAGACATTCCAAGATACTTTCGGGGTCTTTTTTGAATAAAAAGTTAAGTCACTGCCTAAGTGCACAGACTTTCCTCATTTTCAAAAATTCATTAAAAATATTCCTTAAGAGATATGCAAATATTTTCAATTGATTCTTGTTCAGGGCGTCGTTGACTATGACTGAGTACAATTTAAAGACATTCCAACATACTTGGAATGTCCAAGTGCATGGATCGCTTTTCGGATTTTCAAAAATTCATTAAAAATATTCTTCAAGAGATATGCAAATATATTCAACGGATTCTTGTTCAGGGCATGCTTGACTATGACTGTGTACAATTTCAAGACATTCCAAGATACTTTTGGGGTCTTTTTTGACAAAAAAGTTAAGTCACTGCCTAAGTGCATGGATCGCTTTCCTGATTTTCAAAAATTCCTTAAAAATATTCCTTAAGCGATATGCAAATATTTTCAACGGATTCTTGTTCAGGGCGTCGTTGACTATGACTGAGTACAATTTCAAGACATTCCAACATACTTGGAATGTCCAAGTGCATGGATCGCTTTCCTGATTTTCAAAAGTTCATTAAAAATATTCTTCAAGAGATATGCAAATATATTCAACGGATTCTTGTTCAGGGCATGCTTGACTATGACTGTGTACAATTTCAAGACATTCCAAGATACCTTTGGGGTCTTTTTTGGATAAAAAGTTAAGTCACTGCCTAAGTGCACAGACTTTCATCATTTTCAAAAATTCATTAAAAATATTCCTTAAGAGATATGCAAATATTTTCAACGGATTCTTGTTCAGTGCGTCGTTGACTATGACCGAGTACAATTTCAAGACATTCCAACATACTTGGAATGTCCAAGTGCATGGATCGCTTTCCGGATTTTCGAAAAATTCATTAAAAATATTCTTCAAGAGATATGCAAATATATTCAACGGATTCTTGTTCAGGGCATGCTTGACTATGACTGTGTACAATTTCAAGACATTCCAAGATACTTTTGGGGTCTTTTTTGACGAAAAAGTTAAGTCACTGCCTAAGTGCATGGATCGCTTTCCTGATTTTCAAAAATTCATTAAAAATATTCCTTAAGCGATATGCAAATATTTTCAACGGATTCTTGTTCAGGGCGTCGTTGACTATGACTGAGTACAATTTCAAAACATTCCAACATACTTGGAATGTCCAAGTGCATGGATCGCTTTCCTGATTTTCAAAAGTTCATTAAAAATATTCTTCAAGAGATATGCAAATATATTCAACGGATTCTTGTTCAGGGCATGCTTGACTATGACTGTGTACAATTTCAAGACATTCCAAGATACTTTTGGGGTCTTTTTTGAATAAAAAGTTAAGTCACTGCCTAAGTGCACAGACTTTCCTCATTTTCAAAAATTCATTAAAAATATTCCTTAAACGATATGCAAATATTTTCAACGGATTCTTGTTCAGGGCGTCGTTGACTATGACTGAGTACAATTTCAAGACATTCCAACATACTTGGAATGTCCAAGTGCATGGATCGCTTTCCTGATTTTCAAAAGTTCATTAAAAATATTCTTCAAGAGATATGCAAATATATTCAACGGATTCTTGTTCAGGGCATGCTTGACTATGACTGTGTACAATTTCAAGACATTCCAAGATACTTTTGGGGTCTTTTTTGAATAAAAAGTTAAGTCACTGCCTAAGTGCACAGACTTTCATCATTTTCAAAAATTCATTAAAAATATTCCTTAAGAGATATGCAAATATTTTCAACGGATTCTTGTTCAGTGCGTCGTTGACTATGACCGAGTACAATTTCAAGACATTCCAACATACTTGGAATGTCCAAGTGCATGGATCGCTTTCCGGATTTTCGAAAAATTCATTAAAAATATTCTTCAAGAGATATGCAAATATATTCAACGGATTCTTGTTCAGGGCATGCTTGACTATGACTGTGTACAATTTCAAGACATTCCAAGATACTTTTGGGGTCTTTTTTGACGAAAAAGTTAAGTCACTGCCTAAGTGCATGGATCGCTTTCCTGATTTTCAAAAATTCATTAAAAATATTCCTTAAGCGATATGCAAATATTTTCAACGGATTCTTGTTCAGGGCGTCGTTGACTATGACTGAGTACAATTTCAAAACATTCCAACATACTTGGAATGTCCAAGTGCATGGATCGCTTTCCTGATTTTCAAAAGTTCATTAAAAATATTCTTCAAGAGATATGCAAATATATTCAACGGATTCTTGTTCAGGGCATGCTTGACTATGACTGTGTACAATTTCAAGACATTCCAAGATACTTTTGGGGTCTTTTTTGAATAAAAAGTTAAGTCACTGCCTAAGTGCACAGACTTTCCTCATTTTCAAAAATTCATTAAAAATATTCCTTAAACGATATGCAAATATTTTCAACGGATTCTTGTTCAGGGCGTCGTTGACTATGACTGAGTACAATTTCAAGACATTCCAACATACTTGGAATGTCCAAGTGCATGGATCGCTTTCCTGATTTTCAAAAGTTCATTAAAAATATTCTTCAAGAGATATGCAAATATATTCAACGGATTCTTGTTCAGGGCATGCTTGACTATGACTGTGTACAATTTCAAGACATTCCAAGATACTTTTGGGGTCTTTTTTGAATAAAAAGTTAAGTCACTGCCTAAGTGCACAGACTTTCATCATTTTCAAAAATTCATTAAAAATATTCCTTAAGAGATATGCAAATATTTTCAATTGATTCTTGTTCAGGGCGTCGTTGACTATGACTGAGTACAATTTCAAGACATTCCAACATACTTGGAATGTCCAAGTGCATGGATCGCTTTTCGGATTTTCAAAAATTCATTAAAAATATTCTTCAAGAGATATGCAAATATATTCAACGGATTCTTGTTCAGGGCATGCTTGACTATGACTGTGTACAATTTCAAGACATTCCAAGATACTTTTGGGGTCTTTTTTGAATAAAAAGTTAAGTCACTGCCTAAGTGCATGGATCGCTTTCCTGATTTTCAAAAATTCATTAAAAATATTCCTTAAGCGATATGCAAATATTTTCAACGGATTCTTGTTCAGGGCGTCGTTGACTATGACTGAGTACAATTTCAAAACATTCCAACATACTTGGAATGTCCAAGTGCATGGATCGCTTTCCTGATTTTCAAAAGTTCATTAAAAATATTCTTCAAGAGATATGCAAATATATTCATCGGATTCTTGTTCAGGGCATGCTTGACTATGACTGTGTACAATTTCAAGACATTCCAAGATACTTTTGGGGTCTTTTTTTAATAAAAAGTTAAGTCACTGCCTAAGTGCACAGACTTTCCTCATTTTCAAAAATTCATTTAAAATATTCCTTAAGAGATATGCAAATATTTTCAATTGATTCTTGTTCAGGGCGTCGTTGACTATGACTGAGTACAATTTAAAGACATTCCAACATACTTGGAATGTCCAAGTGCATGGATCGCTTTTCGGATTTTCAAAAATTCATTAAAAATATTCTTCAAGAGATATGCAAATATATTCAACGGATTCTTGTTCAGGGCATGCTTGACTATGACTGTGTACAATTTCAAGACATTCCAAGATACTTTTGGGGTCTTTTTTGACAAAAAAGTTAAGTCACTGCCTAAGTGCATGGATCGCTTTCCTGATTTTCAAAAATTCATTAAAAATATTCCTTAAGCGATATGCAAATATTTTCAACGGATTCTTGTTCAGGGCATGCTTGACTATGACTGTGTACAATTTCAAGACATTCCAAGATACTTTTGGGGTCTTTTTTGACAAAAAAGTTAAGTCACTGCCTAAGTGCATGGATCGCTTTCCTGATTTTCAGAAATTCTTTAAAAATATTCCTTAAACGATATGCAAATATTTTCAACGGATTCTTGTTCAGGGCGTCGTTGACTATGACTGAGTACAATTTCAAGACATTCCAACATACTTGGAATGTCCAAGTGCATGGATCGCTTTTCGGATTTTCAAAAATTCATTAAAAATATTCTTCAAGAGATATGCAAATATATTCAACGGATTCTTGTTCAGGGCATGCTTGACTATGACTGTGTACAATTTCAAGACATTCCAAGATACTTTTGGGGTCTTTTTTGACAAAAAAGTTAAGTCACTGCCTAAGTGCATGGATCGCTTTCCTGATTTTCAAAAATTCATTAAAAATATTCCTTAAGCGATATGCAAATATTTTCAACGGATTCTTGTTCAGGGCGTCGTTGACTATGACTGAGTACAATTTCAAGACATTCCAACATACTTGGAATGTCCAAGTGCATGGATCGCTTTCCTGATTTTCAAAAGTTCATTAAAAATATTCTTCAAGAGATATGCAAATATATTCAACGGATTCTTGTTCAGGGCATGCTTGACTATGACTGTGTACAATTTCAAGACATTCCAATATACCTTTGGGGTCTTTTTTGAATAAAAAGTTAAGTCACTGCCTAAGTGCACAGACTTTCATCATTTTCAAAAATTCATTAAAAATATTCCTTAAGAGATATGCAAATATTTTCAATGGATTCTTGTTCAGGGCGTCGTTGACTATGACCAAGTACAATTTCAAGACATTCCAACATACTTGGAATGTCCAAGTGCATGGATCGCTTTCCGGATTTTCAAAAATTCATTAAAAATATTCTTCAAGAGATATGCAAATATATTCAACGGATTCTTGTTCAGGGCATGCTTGACTATGACTGTGTACAATTTCAAGACATTCCAAGATACTTTTGGGGTCTTTTTTGACAAAAAGTTAAGTCACTGCCTAAGTGCATGGATCGCTTTCCTGATTTTCAGAAATTCTTTAAAAATATTCCTTAAGCGATATGCAAATATTTTCAACGGATTCTTGTTCAGGGCGTCGTTGACTATGACCGAGTACAATTTCAAGACATTCCAACATACTTGGAATGTCCAAGTGCATGGATCGCTTTCCTGATTTTCAAAAGTTCATTAAAAATATTCTTCAAGAGATATGCAAATATATTCAACGGATTCTTGTTCAGGGCATGCTTGACTATGACTGTGTACAATTTCAAGACATTCCAAGATACTTTTGGGGTCTTTTTTGAATAAAAAGTTAAGTCACTGCCTAAGTGCACAGACTTTCCTCATTTTCAAAAATTCATTAAAAATATTCCTTAAGAGATATGCAAATATTTTCAATGGATTCTTGTTCAGGGCGTTGTTGACTATGACTGAGTACAATTTCAAGACATTCCAACATACTTGGAATGTCAAAGTGCATGGATCGCTTTCCGGATTTTCAAAAATTCATTAAAAATATTCTTCAAGAGATATGCAAATATATTCAACGGATTCTTGTTCAGGGCATGCTTGACTATGACTGTGTACAATTTCAAGACATTCCAAGATACTTTTGGGGTCTTTTTTGACGAAAAAGTTAAGTCACTGCCTAAGTGCATGGATCGCTTTCCTGATTTTCAGAAATTCTTTAAAAATATTCCTTAAACGATATGCAAATATTTTCAACGGATTCTTGTTCAGGGTGTCGTTGACTATGACTGAGTACAATTACAAGACATTCCAACATACTTGGAATGTCCAAGTGCATGGATCGCTTTCCTGATTTTCAAAAGTTCATTAAAAATATTCTTCAAGAGATATGCAAATATATTCAACGGATTCTTGTTCAGGGCATGCTTGACTATGACTGTGTACAATTTCAAGACATTCCAAGATACTTTTGGGGTCTTTTTTGAATAAAAAGTTAAGTCACTGCCTAAGTGCATGGATCGCTTTCCTGATTTTCAGAAATTCTTTAAAAATATTCCTTAAACGATACGCAAATATTTTCAACGGATTCTTGTTCAGGGCGTCGTTGACTATGACTGAGTACAATTTCAAGACATTCCAACATACTTGGAATGTCCAAGTGCATGGATCGCTTTCCTGATTTTCAAAAGTTCATTAAAAATATTCTTCAAGAGATATGCAAATATATTCAACGGATTCTTGTTCAGGGCATGCTTGACTATGACTGTGTACAATTTCAAGACATTCCAAGATACTTTTGGGGTCATTTTTGACAAAAAAGTTAAGTCACTGCCTAAGTGCATGGATCGCTTTCCTGATTTTCAAAAATTCATTAGAAATATTCCTTAAGCGATATGCAAATATTTTCAACGGATTCTTGTTCAGGGCGTCGTTGACTATGACTGAGTACAATTTCAAGACATTCCAAGATACCTTTGGGGTCTTTTTTGAATAAAAAGTTAAGTCACTGCCTAAGTGCACAGACTTTCATCATTTTCAAAAATTCATTAAAAATATTCCTTAAGAGATATGCAAATATATTCAACGGATTCTTGTTCAGGGCATGCTTGACTATGACTGTGTACAATTTCAAGACATTCCAAGATACTTTTGGGGTCTTTTTTGACAAAAAAGTTAAGTCACTGCCTAAGTGCATGGATTGCTTTCCTGATTTTCAAAAATTCATTAAAAATATTCCTTAAGCGATATGCAAATATTTTCAACGGATTCTTGTTCAGGGCGTCGTTGACTATGACTGAGTACAATTTCAAGACATTCCAACATACTTGGAATGTCCAAGTGCATGGATCGCTTTCCGGATTTTCAAAAATTCATTAAAAATATTCCTCAAGAGATATGCAAATATATTCAACGGATTCTTGTTCAGGGCATGCTTGACTATGACTGTGTACAATTTCAAGACATTCCAAGATACTTTTGGGGTCTTTTTTGAATAAAAAGTTAAGTCACTGCCTCAGTGCACAGACTTTCCTCATTTTCAAAAATTCCTTAAAAATATTCCTTAAGAGATATGCAAATATTTTCAATTGATTCTTGTTCAGGGCGTCGTTGACTATGGACGACATGGATGAACTCCTGCAGCTTTAATTCTTTAAAAACAACCCAAAAACATCAAAAGTTAAGTCACTGCCTAAGTGCATGGATCGCTTTCCTGATTTTCAAAAATTCATTAAAAATATTCCTCAAGAGATATGCAAATATATTCAACGGATTCTTGTTCAGGGCATGCTTGACTATGACTGTGTACAATTTCAAGACATTCCAAGATACTTTTGGGGTCTTTTTTGACGAAAAAGTTAAGTCACTGCCTAAGTGCATGGATCGCTTTCCTGATTTTCAAAAATTCATTAAAAATATTCCTTAAGCGATATGCAAATATTTTCAACGGATTCTTGTTCAGGGCGTCGTTGACTATGACTGAGTACAATTTCAAGACATTCCAACATACTTGGAATGTCCAAGTGCATGGATCGCTTTCCTGATTTTCAAAAGTTCATTAAAAATATTCTTCAAGAGATATGCAAATATATTCAACGGATTCTTGTTCAGGGCATGCTTGACTATGACTGTGTACAATTTCAAGACATTCCAAGATACTTTTGGGGTCTTTTTTGACGAAAAAGTTAAGTCACTGCCTAAGTGCATGGATCGCTTTCCTGATTTTCAAAAATTCATTAAAAATATTCTTCAAGAGATATGCAAATATATTCAACGGATTCTTATTCAGGGCATGCTTGACTATGACTGTGTACAATTTCAAGACATTCCAATTTACTTTTGGGGTTTTTTTTGAAAAAAAAGTCAAGTCACTAAGTGCATCAGGGCAAATGGATCGTTTCCTTCGTCTCACCTGATATCCTGCTGTGTGATCCACGGTGTCCAAACGTTTGTTTCCAGCGACTGGACGACATGGATGAACTCCTGCAGCTTTAATTCTTTAAAAACAACCCAAAAACATCAAAAGTTAAGTCACTGCCTAAGTGCATGGATCGCTTTCCTGATTTTCAAAAATTCATTAAAAATATTCCTCAAGAGATATGCAAATATATTCAACGGATTCTTGTTCAGGGCATGCTTGACTATGACTGTGTACAATTTCAAGACATTCCAAGATACTTTTGGGGTCTTTTTTGACGAAAAAGTTAAGTCACTGCCCAAGTGCATGGATCGCTTTCCTGATTTTCAAAAATTCATTAAAAATATTCCTTAAGCGATATGCAAATATTTTCAACGGATTCTTGTTCAGGGCGTCGTTGACTATGACTGAGTACAATTTCAAGACATTCCAACATACTTGGAATGTCCAAGTGCATGGATCGCTTTCCGGATTTTCAAAAATTCATTAAAAATATTCTTCAAGAGATATGCAAATATATTCAACATATTCTTGTTCAGGGCATGCTTGACTATGACTGTGTACAATTTCAAGACATTCCAAGATACTTTTGGGGTCTTTTTTGACAAAAAAGTTTAGTCACTGCCTAAGTGCATGGATCGCTTTCCTGATTTTCAGAAATTCTTTAAAAATATTCCTTAAACGATATGCAAATATTTTCAACGGATTCTTGTTCAGGGCGTCGTTGACTATGACTGAGTACAATTTCAAGACATTCCAACATACTTGGAATGTCCAAGTGCATGGATCGCTTTCCTGATTTTCAAAAGTTCATTAAAAATATTCTTCAAGAGATATGCAAATATATTCAACGGATTCTTGTTCAGGGCATGCTTGACTATGACTGTGTACAATTTCAAGACATTCCAAGATACTTTTGGGGTCTTTTTTGACGAAAAAGTTAAGTCACTGCCTAAGTGCATGGATCGCTTTCCTGATTTTCAAAAATTCATTAAAAATATTCCTTAAGAGATATGCAAATATTTTCAATGGATTCTTGTTCAGGGCGTCGTTGACTATGACCAAGTACAATTTCAAGACATTCCAACATACTTGGAATGTCCAAGTGCATGGATCGCTTTCCGGATTTTCAAAAATTCATTAAAAATATTCTTCAAGAGATATGCAAATATATTCAACGGATTCTTGTTCAGGGCATGCTTGACTATGACTGTGTACAATTTCAAGACATTCCAAGATACTTTTGGGGTCTTTTTTGACAAAAAGTTAAGTCACTGCCTAAGTGCATGGATCGCTTTCCTGATTTTCAGAAATTCTTTAAAAATATTCCTTAAGCGATATGCAAATATTTTCAACGGATTCTTGTTCAGGGCGTCGTTGACTATGACCGAGTACAATTTCAAGACATTCCAACATACTTGGAATGTCCAAGTGCATGGATCGCTTTCCTGATTTTCAAAAGTTCATTAAAAATATTCTTCAAGAGATATGCAAATATATTCAACGGATTCTTGTTCAGGGCATGCTTGACTATGACTGTGTACAATTTCAAGACATTCCAAGATACTTTTGGGGTCTTTTTTGAATAAAAAGTTAAGTCACTGCCTAAGTGCACAGACTTTCCTCATTTTCAAAAATTCATTAAAAATATTCCTTAAGAGATATGCAAATATTTTCAATGGATTCTTGTTCAGGGCGTTGTTGACTATGACTGAGTACAATTTCAAGACATTCCAACATACTTGGAATGTCAAAGTGCATGGATCGCTTTCCGGATTTTCAAAAATTCATTAAAAATATTCTTCAAGAGATATGCAAATATATTCAACGGATTCTTGTTCAGGGCATGCTTGACTATGACTGTGTACAATTTCAAGACATTCCAAGATACTTTTGGGGTCTTTTTTGAATAAAAAGTTAAGTCACTGCCTAAGTGCATGGATCGCTTTCCTGATTTTCAGAAATTCTTTAAAAATATTCCTTAAACGATACGCAAATATTTTCAACGGATTCTTGTTCAGGGCGTCGTTGACTATGACTGAGTACAATTTCAAGACATTCCAACATACTTGGAATGTCCAAGTGCATGGATCGCTTTCCTGATTTTCAAAAGTTCATTAAAAATATTCTTCAAGAGATATGCAAATATATTCAACGGATTCTTGTTCAGGGCATGCTTGACTATGACTGTGTACAATTTCAAGACATTCCAAGATACTTTTGGGGTCATTTTTGACAAAAAAGTTAAGTCACTGCCTAAGTGCATGGATCGCTTTCCTGATTTTCAAAAATTCATTAGAAATATTCCTTAAGCGATATGCAAATATTTTCAACGGATTCTTGTTCAGGGCGTCGTTGACTATGACTGAGTACAATTTCAAGACATTCCAAGATACCTTTGGGGTCTTTTTTGAATAAAAAGTTAAGTCACTGCCTAAGTGCACAGACTTTCATCATTTTCAAAAATTCATTAAAAATATTCCTTAAGAGATATGCAAATATATTCAACGGATTCTTGTTCAGGGCATGCTTGACTATGACTGTGTACAATTTCAAGACATTCCAAGATACTTTTGGGGTCTTTTTTGACAAAAAAGTTAAGTCACTGCCTAAGTGCATGGATTGCTTTCCTGATTTTCAAAAATTCATTAAAAATATTCCTTAAGCGATATGCAAATATTTTCAACGGATTCTTGTTCAGGGCGTCGTTGACTATGACTGAGTACAATTTCAAGACATTCCAACATACTTGGAATGTCCAAGTGCATGGATCGCTTTCCGGATTTTCAAAAATTCATTAAAAATATTCCTCAAGAGATATGCAAATATATTCAACGGATTCTTGTTCAGGGCATGCTTGACTATGACTGTGTACAATTTCAAGACATTCCAAGATACTTTTGGGGTCTTTTTTGAATAAAAAGTTAAGTCACTGCCTCAGTGCACAGACTTTCCTCATTTTCAAAAATTCCTTAAAAATATTCCTTAAGAGATATGCAAATATTTTCAATTGATTCTTGTTCAGGGCGTCGTTGACTATGGACGACATGGATGAACTCCTGCAGCTTTAATTCTTTAAAAACAACCCAAAAACATCAAAAGTTAAGTCACTGCCTAAGTGCATGGATCGCTTTCCTGATTTTCAAAAATTCATTAAAAATATTCCTCAAGAGATATGCAAATATATTCAACGGATTCTTGTTCAGGGCATGCTTGACTATGACTGTGTACAATTTCAAGACATTCCAAGATACTTTTGGGGTCTTTTTTGACAAAAAAGTTAAGTCACTGCCTAAGTGCATGGATCGCTTTCCTGATTTTCAAAAATTCATTAAAAATATTCCTTAAGCGATATGCAAATATTTTCAACGGATTCTTGTTCAGGGCGTCGTTGACTATGACTGAGTACAATTTCAAGACATTCCAACATACTTGGAATGTCCAAGTGCATGGATCGCTTTCCTGATTTTCAAAAGTTCATTAAAAATATTCTTCAAGAGATATGCAAATATATTCAACGGATTCTTGTTCAGGGCATGCTTGACTATGACTGTGTACAATTTCAAGACATTCCAAGATACTTTTGGGGTCTTTTTTGACGAAAAAGTTAAGTCACTGCCTAAGTGCATGGATCGCTTTCCTGATTTTCAAAAATTCATTAAAAATATTCTTCAAGAGATATGCAAATATATTCAACGGATTCTTATTCAGGGCATGCTTGACTATGACTGTGTACAATTTCAAGACATTCCAATTTACTTTTGGGGTTTTTTTTGAAAAAAAAGTCAAGTCACTAAGTGCATCAGGGCAAATGGATCGTTTCCTTCGTCTCACCTGATATCCTGCTGTGTGATCCACGGTGTCCAAACGTTTGTTTCCAGCGACTGGACGACATGGATGAACTCCTGCAGCTTTAATTCTTTAAAAACAACCCAAAAACATCAAAAGTTAAGTCACTGCCTAAGTGCATGGATCGCTTTCCTGATTTTCAAAAATTCATTAAAAATATTCCTCAAGAGATATGCAAATATATTCAACGGATTCTTGTTCAGGGCATGCTTGACTATGACTGTGTACAATTTCAAGACATTCCAAGATACTTTTGGGGTCTTTTTTGACGAAAAAGTTAAGTCACTGCCCAAGTGCATGGATCGCTTTCCTGATTTTCAAAAATTCATTAAAAATATTCCTTAAGCGATATGCAAATATTTTCAACGGATTCTTGTTCAGGGCGTCGTTGACTATGACTGAGTACAATTTCAAGACATTCCAACATACTTGGAATGTCCAAGTGCATGGATCGCTTTCCGGATTTTCAAAAATTCATTAAAAATATTCTTCAAGAGATATGCAAATATATTCAACATATTCTTGTTCAGGGCATGCTTGACTATGACTGTGTACAATTTCAAGACATTCCAAGATACTTTTGGGGTCTTTTTTGACAAAAAAGTTTAGTCACTGCCTAAGTGCATGGATCGCTTTCCTGATTTTCAGAAATTCTTTAAAAATATTCCTTAAACGATATGCAAATATTTTCAACGGATTCTTGTTCAGGGCGTCGTTGACTATGACTGAGTACAATTTCAAGACATTCCAACATACTTGGAATGTCCAAGTGCATGGATCGCTTTCCTGATTTTCAAAAGTTCATTAAAAATATTCTTCAAGAGATATGCAAATATATTCAACGGATTCTTGTTCAGGGCATGCTTGACTATGACTGTGTACAATTTCAAGACATTCCAAGATACTTTTGGGGTCTTTTTTGACGAAAAAGTTAAGTCACTGCCTAAGTGCATGGATCGCTTTCCTGATTTTCAAAAATTCATTTAAAATATTCCTTAAGCAATATGCAAATATTTTCAACGGATTCTTGTTCAGGGCGTCGTTGACTATGACTGAGTACAATTTCAAGACATTCCAACATACTTGGAATGTCCAAGTGCATGGATCGCTTTCCGGATTTTCAAAAATTCATTAAAAATATTCTTCAAGAGATATGCAAATATATTCAACGGATTCTTATTCAGGGCATGCTTGACTATGACTGTGTACAATTTCAAGACATTCCAATTTACTTTTGGGGTTTTTTTTGAAAAAAAAGTCAAGTCACTAAGTGCATCAGGGCAAATGGATCGTTTCCTTCGTCTCACCTGATATCCTGCTGTGTGATCCACGGTGTCCAAACGTTTGTTTCCAGCGACTGGACGACATGGATGAACTCCTGCAGCTTTAATTCTTTAAAAACAACCCAAAAACATCAAAAGTTAAGTCACTGCCTAAGTGCATGGATCGCTTTCCTGATTTTCAAAAATTCATTAAAAATATTCCTCAAGAGATATGCAAATATATTCAACGGATTCTTGTTCAGGGCATGCTTGACTATGACTGTGTACAATTTCAAGACATTCCAAGATACTTTTGGGGTCTTTTTTGACGAAAAAGTTAAGTCACTGCCTAAGTGCATGGATCGCTTTCCTGATTTTCAAAAATTCATTAAAAATATTCCTTAAGCGATATGCAAATATTTTCAACGGATTCTTGTTCAGGGCGTCGTTGACTATGACTGAGTACAATTTCAAGACATTCCAACATACTTGGAATGTCCAAGTGCATGGATCGCTTTCCGGATTTTCAAAAATTCATTAAAAATATTCTTCAAGAGATATGCAAATATATTCAACGGATTCTTATTCAGGGCATGCTTGACTATGACTGTGTACAATTTCAAGACATTCCAAGATACCTTTGGGGTCTTTTTTGAATAAAAAGTTAAGTCACTGCCTAAGTGCACAGACTTTCATCATTTTCAAAAATTCATTAAAAATATTCCTTAAGAGATATGCAAATATTTTCAATTGATTCTTGTTCAGGGCGTCGTTGACTATGACTGAGTACAATTTCAAGACATTCCAACATACTTGGAATGTCCAAGTGCATGGATCACTTTTCGGATTTTCAAAAATTCATTAAAAATATTCTTCAAGAGATATGCAAATATATTCAACGGATTCTTGTTCAGGGCATGCTTGACTATGACTGTGTACAATTTCAAGACATTCCAAGATACTTTTGGGGTCTTTTTTGACGAAAAAGTTAAGTCACTGCCTAAGTGCATGGATCGCTTTCCTGATTTTCAGAAATTCTTTAAAAATATTCCTTAAGCGATATGCAAATATTTTCAACGGATTCTTGTTCAGGGCGTCGTTGACTATGACTGAGTACAATTTCAAGACATTCCAACATACTTGGAATGTCCAAGTGCATGGATCGCTTTCCTGATTTTCAAAAGTTCATTAAAAATATTCTTCAAGAGATATGCAAATATATTCAACGGATTCTTGTTCAGGGCATGCTTGACTATGACTGTGTACAATTTCAAGACATTCCAAGATACCTTTGGGGTCTTTTTTGAATAAAAAGTTAAGTCACTGCCTAAGTGCACAGACTTTCATCATTTTCAAAAATTCATTAAAAATATTCCTTAAGAGATATGCAAATATTTTCAATGGATTCTTGTTCAGGGCGTCGTTGACTACGACCGAGTACAATTTCAAGACATTCCAACATACTTGGAATGTCCAAGTGCATGGATCGCTTTCCGGATTTTCAAAAATTCATTAAAAATATTCTTCAAGAGATATGCAAATATATTCAACGGATTCTTGTTCAGGGCATTCTTGACTATGACTGTGTACAATTTCAAGACATTCCAAGATACTTTTGGGGTCTTTTTTGACGAAAAAGTTAAGTCACTGCCTAAGTGCATGGATCGCTTTTCTGATTTTCAGAAATTCTTTAAAAATATTCCTTAAACGATATGCAAATATTTTCAACGGATTCTTGTTCAGGGCGTCGTTGACTATGACTGAGTACAATTTCAAGACATTCCAACATACTTGGAATGTCCAAGTGCATGGATCGCTTTTCGGATTTTCAAAAATTCATTAAAAATATTCTTCAAGAGATATGCAAATATATTCAACGGATTCTTGTTCAGGGCATGCTTGACTATGACTGTGTACAATTTCAAGACATTCCAAGATACTTTTGGGGTCTTTTTTGACAAAAAAGTTAAGTCACTGCCTAAGTGCATGGATTGCTTTCCTCATTTTCAGAAATTCATTAAAAATATTCCTTAAGAGATATGCAAATATTTTCAATGGATTCTTGTTCAGGGCGTCGTTGACTATGACCGAGTACAATTTCAAGACATTCCAACATACTTGGAATGTCCAAGTGCATGGATCGCTTTCCGGATTTTCAAAAATTCATTAAAAATATTCTTCAAGAGATATGCAAATATATTCAACGGATTCTTGTTCAGGGCATTCTTGACTATGACTGTGTACAATTTCAAGACATTCCAAGATACTTTTGGGGTCTTTTTTGACGAAAAAGTTAAGTCACTGCCTAAGTGCATGGATCGTTTTACTGATTTTCAGAAATTCTTTAAAAATATTCCTTAAACGATATGCAAATATTTTCAACGGATTCTTGTTCAGGGCGTCGTTGACTATGACTGAGTACAATTTCAAGACATTCCAACATACTTGGAATGTCCAAGTGCATGGATCGCTTTCCTGATTTTCAAAAGTTCATTAAAAATATTCTTCAAGAGATATGCAAATATATTCAACGGATTCTTGTTCAGGGCATGCTCGACTATGACTGTGTACAATTTCAAGGCATTCCAAGATACTTTTGGGGTCTTTTTTGAATAAAAAGTTAAGTCACTGCCTAAGTGCACAGACTTTCCTCATTTTCAAAAATTCATTAAAAATATTCCTTAAGAGATATGCAAATATTTTCAATTGATTCTTGTTCAGGGCGTCGTTGACTATGACTGAGTACAATTTCAAGACATTCCAACATACTTCGAATGTCCAAGTGCATGGATCGCTTTCCTGATTTTCAAAAGTTCATTAAAAATATTCTTCAAGAGATATGCAAATATATTCAACGGATTCTTGTTCAGGGCATGCTTGACTATGACTGTGTACAATTTCAAGACATTCCAAGATACCTTTGGGGTCTTTTTTGAATAAAAAGTTAAGTCACTGCCTAAGTGCACAGACTTTCATCATTTTCAAAAATTCATTAAAAATATTCCTTAAGAGATATGCAAATATTTTCAATGGATTCTTGTTCAGGGCGTCGTTGACTATGACCGAGTACAATTTCAAGACATTCCAACATACTTGGAATGTCCAAGTGCATGGATCGCTTTCCGGATTTTCAAAAATTCATTAAAAATATTCTTCAAGAGATATGCAAATATATTCAACGGATTCTTGTTCAGGGCATTCTTGACTATGACTGTGTACAATTTCAAGACATTCCAAGATACTTTTGGGGTCTTTTTTGACGAAAAAGTTAAGTCACTGCCTAAGTGCATGGATCGCTTTCCTGATTTTCAGAAATTCTTTAAAAATATTCCTTAAATGATATGCAAATATTTTCAACGGATTCTTGTTCAGGGCGTCGTTGACTATGACTGAGTACAATTTCAAGACATTCCAACATACTTGGAATGTCCAAGTGCATGGATCGCTTTCCTGATTTTCAAAAGTTCATTAAAAATATTCTTCAAGAGATATGCAAATATATTCAACGGATTCTTGTTCAGGGCATGCTTGACTATGACTGTGTACAATTTCAAGACATTCCAAGATACTTTTGGGGTCTTTTTTGAATAAAAAGTTAAGTCACTGCCTAAGTGCACAGACTTTCATCATTTTCAAAAATTCATTAAAAATATTCCTTAAGAGATATGCAAATATTTTCAATTGATTCTTGTTCAGGGCGTCGTTGACTATGACTGAGTACAATTTCAAGACATTCCAACATACTTGGAATGTCCAAGTGCATGGATCGCTTTTCGGATTTTCAAAAATTCATTAAAAATATTCTTCAAGAGATATGCAAATATATTCAACGGATTCTTGTTCAGGGCATGCTTGACTATGACTGTGTACAATTTCAAGACATTCCAAGATACTTTTGGGGTCTTTTTTGAATAAAAAGTTAAGTCACTGCCTAAGTAAACAGACTTTCCTCATTTTCAAAAATTCATTAAAAATATTCCTTAAGAGATATGCAAATATTTTCAATTGATTCTTGTTCAGGGCGTCGTTGACTATGACTGAGTACAATTTCAAGACATTCCAACATACTTGGAATGTCCAAGTGCATGGATCGCTTTCCTGATTTTCAAAAGTTCATTAAAAATATTCTTCAAGAGATATGCAACTATATTCAACGGATTCTTGTTCAGGGCATGCTTGACTATGACTGTGTACAATTTCAAGACATTCCAAGATACTTTTGGGGTCTTTTTTGACGAAAAAGTTAAGTCACTGCCTAAGTGCATGGATCGCTTTCCTGATTTTCAGAAATTCTTTAAAAATATTCCTTAAGCGATATGCAAATATTTTCAACGGATTCTTGTTCAGGGCGTCGTTGACTATGACTGAGTACAATTTCAAGACATTCCAAGATACCTTTGGGGTCTTTTTTGAATAAAAAGTTAAGTCACTGCCAAAGTGCACAGACTTTCATCATTTTCAAAAATTCATTAAAAATATTCCTTAAGAGATATGCAAATATTTTCAATGGATTCTTGTTCAGGGCGTCGTTGACTATGACCGAGTACAATTTCAAGACATTCCAACATACTTGGAATGTCCAAGTGCATGGATCGCTTTCCGGATTTTCAAAAATTCATTAAAAATATTCTTCAAGAGATATGCAAATATATTGAACGGATTCTTGTTCAGGGCATTCTTGACTATGACTGTGTACAATTTCAAGACATTCCAAGATACTTTTGGGGTCTTTTTTGACGAAAAAGTTAAGTCACTGCCTAAGTGCATGGATCGCTTTCCTGATTTTCAGAAATTCTTTAAAAATATTCCTTAAACGATATGCAAATATTTTCAACGGATTCTTGTTCAGGGCGTCGTTGACTATGACTGAGTACAATTTCAAGACATTCCAACATACTTGGAATGTCCAAGTGCATGGATCGCTTTCCTGATTTTCAAAAATTCATTTAAAAATATTCCTTAAGCGATATGCAAGAATTTTCAACGGATTCTTGTTCAGGGCGTCGTTGACTATGACCGAGTACAATTTCAAGACATTCCAACATACTTGGAATGTCCAAGTGCATGGATCGCTTTCCTGATTTTCAAAAGTTCATTAAAAATATTCTTCAAGAGATATGCAAATATATTCAACGGATTCTTGTTCAGGGCATGCTTGACTATGACTGTGTACAATTTCAAGACATTCCAAGATACCTTTGGGGTCTTTTTTAAATAAAAAGTTAAGTCACTGCCTAAGTGCACAGACTTTCATCATTTTCAAAAATTCATTAAAAATATTCCTTAAGAGATATGCAAATATTTTCAATAGATTCTTGTTCAGGGCGTCGTTGACTATGACCGAGTACAATTTCAAGACATTCCAACATACTTGGAATGTCCAAGTGCATGGATCGCTTTCCGGATTTTCAAAAATTCATTAAAAATATTCTTCAAGAGATATGCAAATATATTCAACGGATTCTTGTTCAGGGCATGCTTGACTATGACTGTGTACAATTTCAAGACATTCCAAGATACTTTTGGGGTCTTTTTTGACGAAAAAGTTAAGTCACTGCCTAAGTGCATGGATCGCTTTCCTGATTTTCAAAAATTCATTAAAAATATTCCTTAAGCGATATGCAAATATTTTCAACGGATTCTTGTTCAGGGCGTCGTTGACTATGACCGAGTACAATTTCAAGACATTCCAACATACTTTGAATGTCCAAGTGCATGGATCGCTTTCCTGATTTTCAAAAGTTCATTAAAAATATTCTTCAAGAGATATGCAAATATATTCAACGGATTCTTGTTCAGGGCATGCTTGACTATGACTGTGTACAATTTCAAGACATTCCAAGATACTTTTGGGGTCTTTTTTGAATAAAAAGTTAAGTCACTGCCTAAGTGCACAGACTTTCCTCATTTTCAAAAATTCATTAAAAATATTCCTTAAGAGATATGCAAATATTTTCAATTGATTCTTGTTCAGAGCGTCGTTGACTATGACTGAGTACAATTTCAAGACATTCCAACATACTTGGAATGTCCAAGTGCATGGATCGCTTTCCTGATTTTCAAAAGTTCATTAAAAATATTCTTCAAGAGATATGCAAATATATTCAACGGATTCTTGTTCAGGGCATGCTTGACTATGACTGTGTACAATTTCAAGACATTCCAAGATACCTTTGGGGTCTTTTTTGAATAAAAAGTTAAGTCACTGCCTAAGTGCACAGACTTTCATCATTTTCAAAAATTCATTAAAAATATTCCTTAAGAGATATGCAAATATTTTCAATGGATTCTTGTTCAGGGCGTCGTTGACTATGACCGAGTACAATTTCAAGACATTCCAACATACTTGGAATGTCCAAGTGCATGGATCGCTTTCCGGATTTTCAAAAATTCATTAAAAATATTCTTCAAGAGATATGCAAATATATTCAACGGATTCTTGTTCAGGGCATTCTTGACTATGACTGTGTACAATTTCAAGACATTCCAAGATACTTTTGGGGTCTTTTTTGACGAAAAAGTTAAGTCACTGCCTAAGTGCATGGATCGTTTTACTGATTTTCAGAAATTCTTTAAAAATATTCCTTAAACGATATGCAAATATTTTCAACGGATTCTTGTTCAGGGCGTCGTTGACTATGACTGAGTACAATTTCAAGACATTCCAACATACTTGGAATGTCCAAGTGCATGGATCGCTTTCCTGATTTTCAAAAGTTCATTAAAAATATTCTTCAAGAGATATGCAAATATATTCAACGGATTCTTGTTCAGGGCATGCTCGACTATGACTGTGTACAATTTCAAGACATTCCAAGATACTTTTGGGGTCTTTTTTGAATAAAAAGTTAAGTCACTGCCTAAGTGCACAGACTTTCCTCATTTTCAAAAATTCATTAAAAATATTCCTTAAGAGATATGCAAATATTTTCAATTGATTCTTGTTCAGGGCGTCGTTGACTATGACTGAGTACAATTTCAAGACATTCCAACATACTTCGAATGTCCAAGTGCATGGATCGCTTTCCTGATTTTCAAAAGTTCATTAAAAATATTCTTCAAGAGATATGCAAATATATTCAACGGATTCTTGTTCAGGGCATGCTTGACTATGACTGTGTACAATTTCAAGACATTCCAAGATACCTTTGGGGTCTTTTTTGAATAAAAAGTTAAGTCACTGCCTAAGTGCACAGACTTTCATCATTTTCAAAAATTCATTAAAAATATTCCTTAAGAGATATGCAAATATTTTCAATGGATTCTTGTTCAGGGCGTCGTTGACTATGACCGAGTACAATTTCAAGACATTCCAACATACTTGGAATGTCCAAGTGCATGGATCGCTTTCCGGATTTTCAAAAATTCATTAAAAATATTCTTCAAGAGATATGCAAATATATTCAACGGATTCTTGTTCAGGGCATTCTTGACTATGACTGTGTACAATTTCAAGACATTCCAAGATACTTTTGGGGTCTTTTTTGACGAAAAAGTTAAGTCACTGCCTAAGTGCATGGATCGCTTTCCTGATTTTCAGAAATTCTTTAAAAATATTCCTTAAATGATATGCAAATATTTTCAACGGATTCTTGTTCAGGGCGTCGTTGACTATGACTGAGTACAATTTCAAGACATTCCAACATACTTGGAATGTCCAAGTGCATGGATCGCTTTCCTGATTTTCAAAAGTTCATTAAAAATATTCTTCAAGAGATATGCAAATATATTCAACGGATTCTTGTTCAGGGCATGCTTGACTATGACTGTGTACAATTTCAAGACATTCCAAGATACTTTTGGGGTCTTTTTTGAATAAAAAGTTAAGTCACTGCCTAAGTGCACAGACTTTCATCATTTTCAAAAATTCATTAAAAATATTCCTTAAGAGATATGCAAATATTTTCAATTGATTCTTGTTCAGGGCGTCGTTGACTATGACTGAGTACAATTTCAAGACATTCCAACATACTTGGAATGTCCAAGTGCATGGATCGCTTTTCGGATTTTCAAAAATTCATTAAAAATATTCTTCAAGAGATATGCAAATATATTCAACGGATTCTTGTTCAGGGCATGCTTGACTATGACTGTGTACAATTTCAAGACATTCCAAGATACTTTTGGGGTCTTTTTTGAATAAAAAGTTAAGTCACTGCCTAAGTGCACAGACTTTCCTCATTTTCAAAAATTCATTAAAAATATTCCTTAAGAGATATGCAAATATTTTCAATTGATTCTTGTTCAGGGCGTCGTTGACTATGACTGAGTACAATTTCAAGACATTCCAACATACTTGGAATGTCCAAGTGCATGGATCGCTTTCCTGATTTTCAAAAGTTCATTAAAAATATTCTTCAAGAGATATGCAAATATATTCAACGGATTCTTGTTCAGGGCATGCTTGACTATGACTGTGTACAATTTCAAGACATTCCAAGATACTTTTGGGGTCTTTTTTGACGAAAAAGTTAAGTCACTGCCTAAGTGCATGGATCGCTTTCCTGATTTTCAGAAATTCTTTAAAAATATTCCTTAAGCGATATGCAAATATTTTCAACGGATTCTTGTTCAGGGCGTCGTTGACTATGACTGAGTACAATTTCAAGACATTCCAAGATACCTTTGGGGTCTTTTTTGAATAAAAAGTTAAGTCACTGCCAAAGTGCACAGACTTTCATCATTTTCAAAAATTCATTAAAAATATTCCTTAAGAGATATGCAAATATTTTCAATGGATTCTTGTTCAGGGCGTCGTTGACTATGACCGAGTACAATTTCAAGACATTCCAACATACTTGGAATGTCCAAGTGCATGGATCGCTTTCCGGATTTTCAAAAATTCATTAAAAATATTCTTCAAGAGATATGCAAATATATTCAACGGATTCTTGTTCAGGGCATTCTTGACTATGACTGTGTACAATTTCAAGACATTCCAAGATACTTTTGGGGTCTTTTTTGACGAAAAAGTTAAGTCACTGCCTAAGTGCATGGATCGCTTTCCTGATTTTCAGAAATTCTTTAAAAATATTCCTTAAACGATATGCAAATATTTTCAACGGATTCTTGTTCAGGGCGTCGTTGACTATGACTGAGTACAATTTCAAGACATTCCAACATACTTGGAATGTCCAAGTGCATGGATCGCTTTCCTGATTTTCAAAAATTCATTTAAAAATATTCCTTAAGCGATATGCAAGAATTTTCAACGGATTCTTGTTCAGGGCGTCGTTGACTATGACCGAGTACAATTTCAAGACATTCCAACATACTTGGAATGTCCAAGTGCATGGATCGCTTTCCTGATTTTCAAAAGTTCATTAAAAATATTCTTCAAGAGATATGCAAATATATTCAACGGATTCTTGTTCAGGGCATGCTTGACTATGACTGTGTACAATTTCAAGACATTCCAAGATACCTTTGGGGTCTTTTTTAAATAAAAAGTTAAGTCACTGCCTAAGTGCACAGACTTTCATCATTTTCAAAAATTCATTAAAAATATTCCTTAAGAGATATGCAAATATTTTCAATAGATTCTTGTTCAGGGCGTCGTTGACTATGACCGAGTACAATTTCAAGACATTCCAACATACTTGGAATGTCCAAGTGCATGGATCGCTTTCCGGATTTTCAAAAATTCATTAAAAATATTCTTCAAGAGATATGCAAATATATTCAACGGATTCTTGTTCAGGGCATGCTTGACTATGACTGTGTACAATTTCAAGACATTCCAAGATACTTTTGGGGTCTTTTTTGACGAAAAAGTTAAGTCACTGCCTAAGTGCATGGATCGCTTTCCTGATTTTCAAAAATTCATTAAAAATATTCCTTAAGCGATATGCAAATATTTTCAACGGATTCTTGTTCAGGGCGTCGTTGACTATGACCGAGTACAATTTCAAGACATTCCAACATACTTTGAATGTCCAAGTGCATGGATCGCTTTCCTGATTTTCAAAAGTTCATTAAAAATATTCTTCAAGAGATATGCAAATATATTCAACGGATTCTTGTTCAGGGCATGCTTGACTATGACTGTGTACAATTTCAAGACATTCCAAGATACTTTTGGGGTCTTTTTTGAATAAAAAGTTAAGTCACTGCCTAAGTGCACAGACTTTCCTCATTTTCAAAAATTCATTAAAAATATTCCTTAAGAGATATGCAAATATTTTCAATTGATTCTTGTTCAGAGCGTCGTTGACTATGACTGAGTACAATTTCAAGACATTCCAACATACTTGGAATGTCCAAGTGCATGGATCGCTTTTCGAATTTTCAAAAATTCATTAAAAATATTCTTCAAGAGATATGCAAATATATTCAACGGATTCTTGTTCAGGGCATGCTTGACTATGACTGTGTACAATTACAAGACATTCCAAGATACTTTTGGGGTCTTTTTTGACGAAAAAGTTAAGTCACTGCCTAAGTGCATGGATCGCTTTCCTGATTTTTTAAAAAATTCATTAAAAATATTCCTTAAGCGATATGCAAATATATTCAACGGATTCTTGTTCAGGGCATGCTTGACTATGACTGTGTACAATTTCAAGACATTCCAAGATACTTTTGGGGTCTTTTTTGACGAAAAAGTTAAGTCACTGCCTAAGTGCAGAGACTTTCCTCATTTTCAAAAATTCATTAAAAATATTCCTTAAGAGATATGCAAATATTTTCAATAGATTCTTGTTCAGGGCGTCGTTGACTATGACTGAGTACAATTTCAAGACATTCCAACTTACTTGGAATGTCCAAGTGCATGGATAGCTTTCCGGAATTTTAAAAATTCATTAAAAATATTCTTCAAGAAATATGCAAATATATTCAACGGATTCTTGTTCAGGGCATGCTTGACTATGACTGTGTACAATTTCAAGACATTCCAAGATACTTTTGGGGTCTTTTTTGACGAAAAAGTTTAGTCACTGCCTAAGTGCACAGACTTTCATCATTTTCAAAAATTCATTAAAAATATTCCTTAAGAGATATGCAAATATTTTCAACGGATTCTTGTTCAGGGCGTCGTTGACTATGACTGAGTACAATTTCAAGACATTCCAAGATACCTTTGGGGTCTTTTTTGAATAAAAAGTTAAGTCACTGCCAAAGTGCACAGACTTTCATCATTTTCAAAAATTCATTAAAAATATTCCTTAAGAGATATGCAAATATTTTCAATGGATTCTTGTTCAGGGCGTCGTTGACTATGACCGAGTACAATTTCAAGACATTCCAACATACTTGGAATGTCCAAGTGCATGGATCGCTTTCCGGATTTTCAAAAATTCATTAAAAATATTCTTCAAGAGATATGCAAATATATTCAACGGATTCTTGTTCAGGGCATTCTTGACTATGACTGTGTACAATTTCAAGACATTCCAAGATACTTTTGGGGTCTTTTTTGACGAAAAAGTTAAGTCACTGCCTAAGTGCATGGATCGCTTTCCTGATTTTCAGAAATTCTTTAAAAATATTCCTTAAACGATATGCAAATATTTTCAACGGATTCTTGTTCAGGGCGTCGTTGACTATGACTGAGTACAATTTCAAGACATTCCAACATACTTGGAATGTCCAAGTGCATGGATCGCTTTCCTGATTTTCAAAAATTCATTTAAAAATATTCCTTAAGCGATATGCAAGAATTTTCAACGGATTCTTGTTCAGGGCGTCGTTGACTATGACCGAGTACAATTTCAAGACATTCCAACATACTTGGAATGTCCAAGTGCATGGATCGCTTTCCTGATTTTCAAAAGTTCATTAAAAATATTCTTCAAGAGATATGCAAATATATTCAACGGATTCTTGTTCAGGGCATGCTTGACTATGACTGTGTACAATTTCAAGACATTCCAAGATACCTTTGGGGTCTTTTTTAAATAAAAAGTTAAGTCACTGCCTAAGTGCACAGACTTTCATCATTTTCAAAAATTCATTAAAAATATTCCTTAAGAGATATGCAAATATTTTCAATAGATTCTTGTTCAGGGCGTCGTTGACTATGACCGAGTACAATTTCAAGACATTCCAACAAACTTGGAATGTCCAAGTGCATGGATCGCTTTCCGGATTTTCAAAAATTCATTAAAAATATTCTTCAAGAGATATGCAAATATATTCAACGGATTCTTGTTCAGGGCATGCTTGACTATGACTGTGTACAATTTCAAGACATTCCAAGATACTTTTGGGGTCTTTTTTGACGAAAAAGTTAAGTCACTGCCTAAGTGCATGGATCGCTTTCCTGATTTTCAAAAATTCATTAAAAATATTCCTTAAGCGATATGCAAATATTTTCAACGGATTCTTGTTCAGGGCGTCGTTGACTATGACCGAGTACAATTTCAAGACATTCCAACATACTTTGAATGTCCAAGTGCATGGATCGCTTTCCTGATTTTCAAAAGTTCATTAAAAATATTCTTCAAGAGATATGCAAATATATTCAACGGATTCTTGTTCAGGGCATGCTTGACTATGACTGTGTACAATTTCAAGACATTCCAAGATACTTTTGGGGTCTTTTTTGAATAAAAAGTTAAGTCACTGCCTAAGTGCACAGACTTTCCTCATTTTCAAAAATTCATTAAAAATATTCCTTAAGAGATATGCAAATATTTTCAATTGATTCTTGTTCAGAGCGTCGTTGACTATGACTGAGTACAATTTCAAGACATTCCAACATACTTGGAATGTCCAAGTGCATGGATCGCTTTTCGAATTTTCAAAAATTCATTAAAAATATTCTTCAAGAGATATGCAAATATATTCAACGGATTCTTGTTCAGGGCATGCTTGACTATGACTGTGTACAATTTCAAGACATTCCAAGATACTTTTGGGGTCTTTTTTGACGAAAAAGTTAAGTCACTGCCTAAGTGCATGGATCGCTTTCCTGATTTTTTAAAAAATTCATTAAAAATATTCCTTAAGCGATATGCAAATATATTCAACGGATTCTTGTTCAGGGCATGCTTGACTATGACTGTGTACAATTTCAAGACATTCCAAGATACTTTTGGGGTCTTTTTTGACGAAAAAGTTAAGTCACTGCCTAAGTGCAGAGACTTTCCTCATTTTCAAAAATTCATTAAAAATATTCCTTAAGAGATATGCAAATATTTTCAATAGATTCTTGTTCAGGGCGTCGTTGACTATGACTGAGTACAATTTCAAGACATTCCAACTTACTTGGAATGTCCAAGTGCATGGATAGCTTTCCGGAATTTTAAAAATTCATTAAAAATATTCTTCAAGAAATATGCAAATATATTCAACGGATTCTTGTTCAGGGCATGCTTGACTATGACTGTGTACAACTTCAAGACATTCCAAGATACTTTTGGGGTCTTTTTTGACGAAAAAGTTTAGTCACTGCCTAAGTGCATGGACCGCTTTCCGGATTTTCAAAAATTCATTAAAAATATTATTCAAGAGATATGCAAATATATTCAACAGGTTCTTGTTCAGGGCATGCTTGACTATGACTGTGTACAATTTCAATACATTCCAAGATACTTTTGGGGTCTTTTTTGACGAAAAAGTTAAGTCACTGCCTAAGTGCACAGACTTTCCTCATTTTCAAAAATTCATTAAAAATATTCCTTAAGAGATATGCAAATATTTTCAATAGATTCTTGTTCAGGGCGTCGTTGACTATGACTGAGTACAATTTCAAGACATTCCAACTTACTTGGAATGTCCAAGTGCATGGATAGCTTTCCGGAATTTTAAAAATTCATTAAAAATATTCTTCAAGAGATATGCAAATATATTCAACGGATTCTTGTTCAGGGCATGCTTGACTATGACTGTGTACAATTTCAAGACATTCCAAGATACTTTTGGGGTCTTTTTTGACGAAAAAGTTAAGTCACTGCCTAAGTGCATGGATCGCTTTCCTGATTTTCAAAAATTCATTAAAAATATTCTTCAAGAGATATGCAAATATATTCAACGGATTCTTGTTCAGGGCATGCTTGACTATGACTGTGTACAATTTCAAGACATTCCAAGATACTTTTGGGGTCTTTTTTGACAAAAAAGTTAAGTCACTGCCTAAGTGCATGGATCGCTTTCCTGATTTTCAAAAATTCATTTAAAATATTCCTGAAGCGATATGCAAATATTTTCAATGGATTCTTGTTCAGGGCGTCGTTGACTATGACTTAGTACAATTTCAAGACATTCCAACATACTTGGAATGTCCAAGTGCATGGATCGCTTTCCTGATTTTCAAAAATTCATTTAAAAATATTCCTTAAGCGATATGCAAGAATTTTCAACGGATTCTTGTTCAGGGCGTCGTTGACTATGACCGAGTACAATTTCAAGACATTCCAACATACTTGGAATGTCCAAGTGCATGGATCGCTTTCCTGATTTTCAAAAGTTCATTAAAAATATTCTTCAAGAGATATGCAAATATATTCAACGGATTCTTGTTCAGGGCATGCTTGACTATGACTGTGTACAATTTCAAGACATTCCAAGATACTTTTGGGGTCTTTTTTGACGAAAAAGTTAAGTCACTGCCTAAGTGCATGGATCGCTTTCCTGATTTTCAAAAATTCATTAAAAATATTCTTCAAGAGATATGCAAATATTTTCAACGGATTCTTGTTCAGGGCGTCGTTGACTATGACTGAGTACAATTTCAAGACATTCCAACATACTTGGAATGTCCAAGTGCATGGATCGCTTTCCTGATTTTCAAAAATTCATTTAAAAATATTCCTTAAGCGATATGCAAGAATTTTCAACGGATTCTTGTTCAGGGCGTCGTTGACTATGACCGAGTACAATTTCAAGACATTCCAACATACTTGGAATGTCCAAGTGCATGGATCGCTTTCCTGATTTTCAAAAGTTCATTAAAAATATTCTTCAAGAGATATGCAAATATATTCAACGGATTCTTGTTCAGGGCATGCTTGACTATGACTGTGTACAATTTCAAGACATTCCAAGATACCTTTGGGGTCTTTTTTAAATAAAAAGTTAAGTCACTGCCTAAGTGCACAGACTTTCATCATTTTCAAAAATTCATTAAAAATATTCCTTAAGAGATATGCAAATATTTTCAATAGATTCTTGTTCAGGGCGTCGTTGACTATGACCGAGTACAATTTCAAGACATTCCAACATACTTGGAATGTCCAAGTGCATGGATCGCTTTCCGGATTTTCAAAAATTCATTAAAAATATTCTTCAAGAGATATGCAAATATATTCAACGGATTCTTGTTCAGGGCATGCTTGACTATGACTGTGTACAATTTCAAGACATTCCAAGATACTTTTGGGGTCTTTTTTGACGAAAAAGTTAAGTCACTGCCTAAGTGCATGGATCGCTTTCCTGATTTTCAAAAATTCATTAAAAATATTCCTTAAGCGATATGCAAATATTTTCAACGGATTCTTGTTCAGGGCGTCGTTGACTATGACCGAGTACAATTTCAAGACATTCCAACATACTTTGAATGTCCAAGTGCATGGATCGCTTTCCTGATTTTCAAAAGTTCATTAAAAATATTCTTCAAGAGATATGCAAATATATTCAACGGATTCTTGTTCAGGGCATGCTTGACTATGACTGTGTACAATTTCAAGACATTCCAAGATACTTTTGGGGTCTTTTTTGAATAAAAAGTTAAGTCACTGCCTAAGTGCACAGACTTTCCTCATTTTCAAAAATTCATTAAAAATATTCCTTAAGAGATATGCAAATATTTTCAATTGATTCTTGTTCAGAGCGTCGTTGACTATGACTGAGTACAATTTCAAGACATTCCAACATACTTGGAATGTCCAAGTGCATGGATCGCTTTTCGAATTTTCAAAAATTCATTAAAAATATTCTTCAAGAGATATGCAAATATATTCAACGGATTCTTGTTCAGGGCATGCTTGACTATGACTGTGTACAATTTCAAGACATTCCAAGATACTTTTGGGGTCTTTTTTGACGAAAAAGTTAAGTCACTGCCTAAGTGCATGGATCGCTTTCCTGATTTTTTAAAAAATTCATTAAAAATATTCCTTAAGCGATATGCAAATATATTCAACGGATTCTTGTTCAGGGCGTCGTTGACTATGACTGAGTACAATTTCAAGACATTCCAACATACTTGGAATGTCCAAGTGCATGGATCGCTTTCCTGATTTTCAAAAGTTCATTAAAAATATTCTTCAAGAGATATGCAAATATATTCAACGGATTCTTGTTCAGGGCATGCTTGACTATGACTGTGTACAATTTCAAGACATTCCAAGATACCTTTGGGGTCTTTTTTGAATAAAAAGTTAAGTCACTGCCTAAGTGCACAGACTTTCATCATTTTCAAAAATTCATTAAAAATATTCCTTAAGAGATATGCAAATATTTTCAATGGATTCTTGTTCAGGGCGTCGTTGACTATGACCGAGTACAATTTCAAGACATTCCAACATACTTGGAATGTCCAAGTGCATGGATCGCTTTCCGGATTTTCAAAAATTCATTAAAAATATTCTTCAAGAGATATGCAAATATATTCAACGGATTCTTGTTCAGGGCATGCTTGACTATGACTGTGTACAATTTCAAGACATTCCAAGATACTTTTGGGGTCTTTTTTGACAAAAAAGTTAAGTCACTGCCTAAGTCCATGGATCGCTTTCCTGATTTTCAAAAATTCATTAAAAATATTCCTTAAGCGATATGCAAATATTTTCAACGGATTCTTGTTCAGGGCGTCGTTGACTATGACTGAGTACAATTTCAAGACATTCCAACATACTTGGAATGTCCAAGTGCATGGATCGCTTTCCTGATTTTCAAAAGTTCATTAAAAATATTCTTCAAGAGATATGCAAATATATTCAACGGATTCTTGTTCAGGGCATGCTTGACTATGACTGTGTACAATTTCAAGACATTCCAAGATACCTTTGGGGTCTTTTTTGAATAAAAAGTTAAGTCACTGCCTAAGTGCACAGACTTTCATCATTTTCAAAAATTCATTTAAAATATTCCTTAAGAGATATGCAAATATTTTCAATGGATTCTTGTTCAGGGCGTCGTTGACTATGACCGAGTACAATTTCAAGACATTCCAACATACTTGGAATGTCCAAGTGCATGGATCGCTTTCCGGATTTTCAAAAATTCATTAAAAATATTCTTCAAGAGATATGCAAATATATTCAACGGATTCTTGTTCAGGGCATTCTTGACTATGACTGTGTACAATTTCAAGACATTCCAAGATACTTTTGGGGTCTTTTTTGACGAAAAAGTTAAGTCACTGCCTAAGTGCATGGATCGCTTTCCTGATTTTCAAAAATTCATTAAAAATATTCCTTAAGCGATATGCAAATATTTTCAACGGATTCTTGTTCAGGGCGTCGTTGACTATGACTGAGTACAATTTCAAGACATTCCAACATACTTTGAATGTCCAGGTACATGGATCGCTTTCCTGATTTTCAAAAGTTCATTAAAAATATTCTTCAAGAGATATGCAAATATATTCAACGGATTCTTGTTCAGGGCATGCTTGACTATGACTGTGTACAATTTCAAGACATTCCAATTTACTTTTGGGGTTTTTTTTGACAAAAAAGTCAAGTCACTAAGTGCATCAGGGCAAATGGATCGTTTCCTTCGTCTCACCTGATATCCTGCTGTGTGATCCACGGTGTCCAAACGTTTGTTTCCAGCGACTGGACGACATGGATGAACTCCTGCAGCTTTAATTCTTTAAAAACAACCCAAAAACATCAAAAGTTAAGTCACTGCCTAAGTGCATGGATCGCTTTCCTGATTTTCAAAAATTCATTAAAAATATTCCTCAAGAGATATGCAAATATATTCAACGGATTCTTGTTCAGGGCATGCTTGACTATGACTGTGTACAATTTCAAGACATTCCAAGATACTTTTGGGGTCTTTTTTGACAAAAAAGTTAAGTCACTGCCTAAGTGCATGGATCGCTTTCCTGATTTTCAAAAATTCGTTAAAAATATTCCTTAAGCGATATGCAAATATTTTCAACGGATTCTTGTTCAGGGCGTCGTTGACTATGACTGAGTACAATTTCAAGACATTCCAACATACTTGGAATGTCCAAGTGCATGGATCGCTTTTCTGATTTTCAAAAGTTCATTAAAAATATTCTTCAAGAGATATGCAAATATATTCAACGGATTCTTGTTCAGGGCATGCTTGACTATGACTGTGTACAATTTCAAGACATTCCAGGATGCTTTTGGGGTCTTTTTTGAATAAAAAGTTAAGTCACTGCCGAAGTGCACAGACTTTCATCATTTTCAAAAATTCATTAAAAATATTCCTTAAGAGATATGCAAATATTTTCAATTGATTCTTGTTCAGGGCGTCGTTGACTATGACTGAGTACAATTTCAAGACATTCCAACATACTTGGAATGTCCAAGTGCATGGATCGCTTTTCGGATTTTCAAAAATTCATTAAAAATATTCTTCAAGAGATATGCAAATATATTCAACGGATTCTTGTTCAGGGCATGCTTGACTATGACTGTGTACAATTTCAAGACATTCCAAGATACTTTTGGGGTCTTTTTTGAATAAAAAGTTAAGTCACTGCCTAAGTGCACAGACTTTCCTCATTTTCAAAAATTCATTAAAAATATTCCTTAAGAGATATGCAAATATTTTCAATTGATTCTTGTTCAGGGCGTCGTTGACTATGACTGAGTACAATTTCAAGACATTCCAACATACTTGGAATGTCCAAGTGCATGGATCGCTTTTCGGATTTTCAAAAATTCATTAAAAATATTCTTCAAGAGATATGCAAATATATTCAACGGATTCTTGTTCAGGGCATGCTTGACTATGACTGTGTACAATTTCAAGACATTCCAAGATACTTTTGGGGTCTTTTTTGACAAAAAAGTTAAGTCACTGCCTAAGTGCATGGATCGCTTTCCTGATTTTCAAAAATTCATTAAAAATATTCCTTAAGCGATATGCAAATATTTTCAACGGATTCTTGTTCAGGGCGTCGTTGACTATGACCGAGTACAATTTCAAGACATTCCAACATACTTTGAATGTCCAAGTACATGGATCGCTTTCCTGATTTTCAAAAGTTCATTAAAAATATTCTTCAAGAGATATGCAAATATATTCAACGGATTCTTGTTCAGGGCATGCTTGACTATGACTGTGTACAATTTCAAGACATTCCAAGATACTTTTGGGGTCTTTTTTGAATGAAAAGTTAAGTCACTGGCTTAGTGCACAGACTTTCCTCATTTTCAAAAATTCATTAAAAATATTCCTTAAGAGATATGCAAATATTTTCAATTGATTCTTGTTCAGAGCGTCGTTGACTATGACTGAGTACAATTTCAAGACATTCCAACATACTTGGAATGTCCAAGTGCATGGATCGCTTTTCGGATTTTCAAAAATTCATTAAAAATATTCTTCAAGAGATATGCAAATATATTCAACGGATTCTTGTTCAGGGCATGCTTGACTATGACTGTGTACAATTTCAAGACATTCCAAGATACTTTTGGGGTCTTTTTTGACGAAAAAGTTAAGTCACTGCCTAAGTGCATGGATCGCTTTCCTAATTTTCAAAAATTCATTAAAAATATTCCTTAAGCGATATGCAAATATTTTCAACGGATTCTTGTTCAGGGCGTCGTTGACTATGACTGAGTACAATTTCAAGACATTCCAACATACTTGGAATGTCCAAGTGCATGGATCGCTTTCCTGATTTTCAAAAGTTCATTAAAAATATTCTTCAAGAGATATGCAAATATATTCAACGGATTCTTGTTCAGGGCATGCTTGACTATGACTGTGTACAATTTCAAGACATTCCAAGATACTTTTGGGGTCTTTTTTGACGAAAAAGTTAAGTCACTGCCTAAGTGCATGGATCGCTTTCCTGATTTTCAGAAATTCTTTAAAAATATTCCTTAAACGATATGCAAATATTTTCAACGGATTCTTGTTCAGGGCGTCGTTGACTATGACTGAGTACAATTTCAAGACATTCCAACATACTTGGAATGTCCAAGTGCATGGATCGCTTTCCTGATTTTCAAAAGTTCATTAAAAATATTCTTCAAGAGATATGCAAATATATTCAACGGATTCTTGTTCAGGGCATGCTTGACTATGACTGTGTACAATTTCAAGACATATCAAGATACTTTTGGGGTCCTTTTTGAATAAAAAGTTAAGTCACTGCCTAAGTGCACAGACTTTCCTCATTTTCAAAAATTCATTTAAAATATTCCTTAAGAGATATGCAAATATTTTCAATTGATTCTTGTTCAGGGCGTCGTTGACTATGACTGAGTACAATTTCAAGACATTCCAACATACTTGGAATGTCCAAGTGCATGGATCGCTTTTCGGATTTTCAAAAATTCATTAAAAATATTCTTCAAGAGATATGCAAATATATTCAACGGTTTCTTGTTCAGGGCATGCTTGACTATGACTGTGTACAATTTCAAGACATTCCAAGATACTTTTGGGGTCTTTTTTGACAAAAAAGTTAAGTCACTGCCTAAGTGCATGGATTGCTTTCCTGATTTTCAAAAATTCATTCAAAATATTCCTTGTGCGATATGCAAATATTTTCAACGGATTCTTGTTCAGGGCGTCGTTGACTATGACTGAGTACAATTTCAAGACATTCCAACATACTTGGAATGTCCAAGTGCATGGATCGCTTTCCGGATTTTCAAAAATTCATTAAAAATATTCTTCAAGAGATATGCAAATATATTCAACGGATTCTTGTTCAGGGCATGCTTGACTAAGACTGTGTACAATTTCAAGACATTCCAAGATACTTTTGGGGTCTTTTTTGAATAAAAAGTTAAGTCACTGCCTAAGTGCATGGATCGCTTTCCTGATTTTCAAAAATTCATTAAAAATATTCCTTAAGCGATATGCAAATATTTTCAACGGATTCTTGTTCAGGGCGTCGTTGACTATGACTGAGTACAATTTCAAGACATTCCAACATACTTGGAATGTCCAAGTGCATGGATCGCTTTCCGGATTTTCAAAAATTCATTAAAAATATTCTTCAAGAGATATGCAAATATATTCAACGGATTCTTATTCAGGGCATGCTTGACTATGACTGTGTACAATTTCAAGACATTCCAATTTACTTTTGGGGTTTTTTTTAAAAAAAAAGTCAAGTCACTAAGTGCATCAGGGCAAATGGATCGTTTCCTTCGTCTCACCTGATATCCTGCTGTGTGATCCACGGTGTCCAAACGTTTGTTTCCAGCGACTGGGCGACATGGATGAACTCCTGCAGCTTTAATGCTTTAAAAACAAACCAAAAACATCAAAAGTTAAGTCACTGCCTAAGTGCATGGATCGCTTTCCTAATTTTCAAAAAATCATTAAAAATATTCCTTAAGAGATATGCAAATATTTTCAATTGATTCTTGTTCAGGGCGTCGTTGACTATGACTGAGTACAATTTCAAGACATTCCAACATACTTGGAATGTCCAAGTGCATGGATCGCTTTTCGGATTTTCAAAAATTCATTAAAAATATTCTTCAAGAGATATGCAAATATATTCAACGGATTCTTGTTCAGGGCATGCTTGACTATGACTGTGTACAATTTCAAGACATTCCAAGATACCTTTGGGGTCTTTTTTGGATAAAAAGTTAAGTCACTGCCTAAGTGCACAGACTTTCATCATTTTCAAAAATTCATTAAAAATATTCCTTAAGAGATATGCAAATATTTTTAATGGATTCTTGTTCAGGGCATCGTTGACTATGACCGAGTACAATTTCAAGACATTCCAAGATACTTTTGGGGTCTTTTTTGACGAAAAAGTTAAGTCACTGCCTAAGTGCATGGATCGCTTTCCTGATTTTCAAAAATTCATTAAAAATATTCCTTAAGCGATATGCAAATATTTTCAACGGATTCTTGTTCAGGGCGTCGTTGACTATGACTGAGTACAATTTCAAGACATTCCAACATACTTGGAATGTCCAAGTGCATGGATCGCTTTCCGGATTTTCAAAAATTCATTAAAAATATTCTTCAAGAGATATGCAAATATATTCAACGGATTCTTATTCAGGGCATGCTTGACTATGACTGTGTACAATTTCAAGACATTCCAATTTACTTTTGGGGTTTTTTTTAAAAAAAAAGTCAAGTCACTAAGTGCATTAGGGCAAATGGATCGTTTCCTTCGTCTCACCTGATATCCTGCTGTGTGATCCACGGTGTCCAAACGTTTGTTTCCAGCGACTGGGCGACATGGATGAACTCCTGCAGCTTTAATGCTTTAAAAACAAACCAAAAACATCAAAAGTTAAGTCACTGCCTAAGTGCATGGATCGCTTTCCTAATTTTCAAAAAATCATTAAAAATATTCCTTAAGAGATATGCAAATATTTTCAATTGATTCTTGTTCAGGGCGTCGTTGACTATGACTGAGTACAATTTCAAGACATTCCAACATACTTGGAATGTCCAAGTGCATGGATCGCTTTTCGGATTTTCAAAAATTCATTAAAAATATTCTTCAAGAGATATGCAAATATATTCAACGGATTCTTGTTCAGGGCATGCTTGACTATGACTGTGTACAATTTCAAGACATTCCAAGATACCTTTGGGGTCTTTTTTGGATAAAAAGTTAAGTCACTGCCTAAGTGCACAGACTTTCATCATTTTCAAAAATTCATTAAAAATATTCCTTAAGAGATATGCAAATATTTTTAATGGATTCTTGTTCAGGGCATCGTTGACTATGACCGAGTACAATTTCAAGACATTCCAACATACTTGGAATGTCCATGTGCATGGATCGCTTTCCGGATTTTCAAAAATTCATTAAAAATATTCTTCAAGAGATATGCAAATATATTCAACGGATTCTTGTTCAGGGCATGCTTGACTATGACTGTGTACAATTTCAAGACATTCCAGGATGCTTTTGGGGTCTTTTTTGAATAAAAAGTTAAGTCACTGCCTAAGTGCACAGACTTTCCTCATTTTCAAAAATTCATTAAAAATATTCCTTAAGAGATATGCAAATATTTTCAATTGATTCTTGTTCAGGGCGTCGTTGACTATGACTGAGTACAATTTCAAGACATTCCAACATACTTGGAATGTCCAAGTGCATGGATCGCTTTTCGGATTTTCAAAAATTCATTAAAAATATTCTTCAAGAGATATGCAAATATATTCAACGGATTCTTGTTCAGGGCAGGCTTGACTATGACTGTGTACAATTTCAAGACATTCCAACATACTTGGAATGTCCAAGTGCATGGATCGCTTTCCGGATTTTCAAAAATTCATTAAAAATATTCTTCAAGAGATATGCAAATATATTCAACGGATTCTTGTTCAGGGCATGCTTGACTATGACTGTGTACAATTTCAAGACATTCCAAGATACTTTTGGGGTCTTTTTTGACAAAAAAGTTAAGTCACTGCCTAAGTGCATGGATCGCTTTCCTCATTTTCAGAAATTCATTAAAAATATTCCTTAAGCGATATGCAAATATTTTCAACGGATTCTTGTTCAGGGCGTCGTTGACTATGACTGAGTACAATTTCAAGACATTCCAACATACTTGGAATGTCCAAGTGCATGGATCGCTTTCCTGATTTTCAAAAGTTCATTAAAAATATTCTTCAAGAGATATGCAAATATATTCAACGGATTCTTGTTCAGGGCATGCTTGACTATGACTGTGTACAATTTCAAGACATTCCAAGATACCTTTGGGGTCTTTTTTGAATAAAAAGTTAAGTCACTGCCTAAGTGCACAGACTTTCCTCATTTTCAAAAATTCATTAAAAATATTCCTTAAGAGATATGCAAATATTTTCAATTGATTCTTGTTCAGGGCGTCGTTGACTATGACTGAGTACAATTTCAAGACATTCCAACATACTTGGAATGTCCAAGTGCATGGATCGCTTTTCGGATTTTCAAAAATTCATTAAAAATATTCTTCAAGAGATATGCAAATATATTCAACGGATTCTTGTTCAGGGCATGCTTGACTATGACTGTGTACAATTTCAAGACATTCCAAGATACTTTTGGGGTCTTTTTTGACAAAAAAGTTAAGTCACTGCCTAAGTGCATGGATCGCTTTCCTGATTTTCAAAAATTCATTAAAAATATTCCTTAAGCGATATGCAAATATATTCAACGGATTCTTGTTCAGGGCATGCTTGACTATGACTGTGTACAATTTCAAGACATTCCAAGATACTTTTGGGGTCTTTTTTGAATAAAAAGTTAAGTCACTGCCTAAGTGCACAGACTTTCCTCATTTTCAAAAATTCATTAAAAATATTCCTTAAGAGATATGCAAATATTTTCAATTGATTCTTGTTCAGGGCGTCGTTGACTATGACTGAGTACAATTTCAAGACATTCCAACATACTTGGAATGTCCAAGTGCATGGATCGCTTTTCGGATTTTCAAAAATTCATTAAAAATATTTTTCAAGAGATATGCAAATATATTCAACGGATTCTTGTTCAGGGCATGCTTGACTATGACTGTGTACAATTTCAAGACATTCCAAGATACTTTTGGGGTCTTTTTTGACAAAAAAGTTAAGTCACTGCCTAAGTGCATGGATCGCTTTCCTGATTTTCAAAAATTCATTAAAAATATTCCTTAAGCGATATGCAAATATTTTCAACGGATTCTTGTTCAGGGCGTCGTTGACTATGACTGAGTACAATTTCAAGACATTCCAACATACTTGGAATGTCCAAGTGCATGGATCGCTTTCCTGATTTTCAAAAGTTCATTAAAAATATTCTTCAAGAGATATGCAAATATATTCAACGGATTCTTGTTCAGGGCATGCTTGACTATGACTGTGTACAATTTCAAGACATTCCAAGATACCTTTGGGGTCTTTTTTGAATAAAAAGTTAAGTCACTGCCTAAGTGCACAAACTTTCATCATTTTCAAAAATTCATTAAAAATATTCCTTAAGAGATATGCAAATATTTTCAATGGATTCTTGTTCAGGGCGTCGTTGACTATGACCGAGTACAATTTCAAGACATTCCAACATACTTGGAATGTCCAAGTGCATGGATCGCTTTCCGGATTTTCAAAAATTCATTAAAAATATTCTTCAAGAGATATGCAAATATATTCAACGGATTCTTGTTCAGGGCATGCTTGACTATGACTGTGTACAATTTCAAGACATTCCAAGATACTTTTGGGGTCTTTTTTGACGAAAAAGTTAAGTCACTGCCTAAGTGCATGGATCGCTTTCCTGATTTTCAAAAATTCATTAAAAATATTCCTTAAGAGATATGCAAATATTTTCAACGGATTCTTGTTCAGGGCGTCGTTGACTATGACTGAGTACAATTTCAAGACATTCCAAGATACCTTTGGGGTCTTTTTTGAATAAAAAGTTAAGTCACTGCCAAAGTGCACAGACTTTCATCATTTTCAAAAATTCATTAAAAATATTCCTTAAGAGATATGCAAATATTTTCAATGGATTCTTGTTCAGGGCGTCGTTGACTATGACCGAGTACAATTTCAAGACATTCCAACATACTTGGAATGTCCAAGTGCATGGATCGCTTTCCGGATTTTCAAAAATTCATTAAAAATATTCTTCAAGAGATATGCAAATATATTCAACGGATTCTTGTTCAGGGCATTCTTGACTATGACTGTGTACAATTTCAAGACATTCCAAGATACTTTTGGGGTCTTTTTTGACGAAAAAGTTAAGTCACTGCCTAAGTGCATGGATCGCTTTCCTGATTTTCAGAAATTCTTTAAAAATATTCCTTAAACGATATGCAAATATTTTCAACGGATTCTTGTTCAGGGCGTCGTTGACTATGACTGAGTACAATTTCAAGACATTCCAACATACTTGGAATGTCCAAGTGCATGGATCGCTTTCCTGATTTTCAAAAATTCATTTAAAAATATTCCTTAAGCGATATGCAAGAATTTTCAACGGATTCTTGTTCAGGGCGTCGTTGACTATGACCGAGTACAATTTCAAGACATTCCAACATACTTGGAATGTCCAAGTGCATGGATCGCTTTCCTGATTTTCAAAAGTTCATTAAAAATATTCTTCAAGAGATATGCAAATATATTCAACGGATTCTTGTTCAGGGCATGCTTGACTATGACTGTGTACAATTTCAAGACATTCCAAGATACCTTTGGGGTCTTTTTTAAATAAAAAGTTAAGTCACTGCCTAAGTGCACAGACTTTCATCATTTTCAAAAATTCATTAAAAATATTCCTTAAGAGATATGCAAATATTTTCAATAGATTCTTGTTCAGGGCGTCGTTGACTATGACCGAGTACAATTTCAAGACATTCCAACAAACTTGGAATGTCCAAGTGCATGGATCGCTTTCCGGATTTTCAAAAATTCATTAAAAATATTCTTCAAGAGATATGCAAATATATTCAACGGATTCTTGTTCAGGGCATGCTTGACTATGACTGTGTACAATTTCAAGACATTCCAAGATACTTTTGGGGTCTTTTTTGACGAAAAAGTTAAGTCACTGCCTAAGTGCATGGATCGCTTTCCTGATTTTCAAAAATTCATTAAAAATATTCCTTAAGCGATATGCAAATATTTTCAACGGATTCTTGTTCAGGGCGTCGTTGACTATGACCGAGTACAATTTCAAGACATTCCAACATACTTTGAATGTCCAAGTGCATGGATCGCTTTCCTGATTTTCAAAAGTTCATTAAAAATATTCTTCAAGAGATATGCAAATATATTCAACGGATTCTTGTTCAGGGCATGCTTGACTATGACTGTGTACAATTTCAAGACATTCCAAGATACTTTTGGGGTCTTTTTTGAATAAAAAGTTAAGTCACTGCCTAAGTGCACAGACTTTCCTCATTTTCAAAAATTCATTAAAAATATTCCTTAAGAGATATGCAAAAATTTTCAATTGATTCTTGTTCAGAGCGTCGTTGACTATGACTGAGTACAATTTCAAGACATTCCAACATACTTGGAATGTCCAAGTGCATGGATCGCTTTTCGAATTTTCAAAAATTCATTAAAAATATTCTTCAAGAGATATGCAAATATATTCAACGGATTCTTGTTCAGGGCATGCTTGACTATGACTGTGTACAATTTCAAGACATTCCAAGATACTTTTGGGGTCTTTTTTGACGAAAAAGTTAAGTCACTGCCTAAGTGCATGGATCGCTTTCCTGATTTTTTAAAAAATTCATTAAAAATATTCCTTAAGCGATATGCAAATATATTCAACGGATTCTTGTTCAGGGCATGCTTGACTATGACTGTGTACAATTTCAAGACATTCCAAGATACTTTTGGGGTCTTTTTTGACGAAAAAGTTAAGTCACTGCCTAAGTGCAGAGACTTTCCTCATTTTCAAAAATTCATTAAAAATATTCCTTAAGAGATATGCAAATATTTTCAATAGATTCTTGTTCAGGGCGTCGTTGACTATGACTGAGTACAATTTCAAGACATTCCAACTTACTTGGAATGTCCAAGTGCATGGATAGCTTTCCGGAATTTTAAAAATTCATTAAAAATATTCTTCAAGAAATATGCAAATATATTCAACGGATTCTTGTTCAGGGCATGCTTGACTATGACTGTGTACAATTTCAAGACATTCCAAGATACTTTTGGGGTCTTTTTTGACGAAAAAGTTTAGTCACTGCCTAAGTGCATGGACCGCTTTCCGGATTTTCAAAAATTCATTAAAAATATTATTCAAGAGATATGCAAATATATTCAACAGGTTCTTGTTCAGGGCATGCTTGACTATGACTGTGTACAATTTCAATACATTCCAAGATACTTTTGGGGTCTTTTTTGACGAAAAAGTTAAGTCACTGCCTAAGTGCACAGACTTTCCTCATTTTCAAAAATTCATTAAAAATATTCCTTAAGAGATATGCAAATATTTTCAATAGATTCTTGTTCAGGGCGTCGTTGACTATGACTGAGTACAATTTCAAGACATTCCAACTTACTTGGAATGTCCAAGTGCATGGATAGCTTTCCGGAATTTTAAAAATTCATTAAAAATATTCTTCAAGAGATATGCAAATATATTCAACGGATTCTTGTTCAGGGCATGCTTGACTATGACTGTGTACAATTTCAAGACATTCCAAGATACTTTTGGGGTCTTTTTTGACGAAAAAGTTAAGTCACTGCCTAAGTGCATGGATCGCTTTCCTGATTTTCAAAAATTCATTAAAAATATTCTTCAAGAGATATGCAAATATATTCAACGGATTCTTGTTCAGGGCATGCTTGACTATGACTGTGTACAATTTCAAGACATTCCAAGATACTTTTGGGGTCTTTTTTGACAAAAAAGTTAAGTCACTGCCTAAGTGCATGGATCGCTTTCCTGATTTTCAAAAATTCATTTAAAATATTCCTGAAGCGATATGCAAATATTTTCAATGGATTCTTGTTCAGGGCGTCGTTGACTATGACTTAGTACAATTTCAAGACATTCCAACATACTTGGAATGTCCAAGTGCATGGATCGCTTTCCTGATTTTCAAAAATTCATTTAAAAATATTCCTTAAGCGATATGCAAGAATTTTCAACGGATTCTTGTTCAGGGCGTCGTTGACTATGACCGAGTACAATTTCAAGACATTCCAACATACTTGGAATGTCCAAGTGCATGGATCGCTTTCCTGATTTTCAAAAGTTCATTAAAAATATTCTTCAAGAGATATGCAAATATATTCAACGGATTCTTGTTCAGGGCATGCTTGACTATGACTGTGTACAATTTCAAGACATTCCAAGATACTTTTGGGGTCTTTTTTGACGAAAAAGTTAAGTCACTGCCTAAGTGCATGGATCGCTTTCCTGATTTTCAAAAATTCATTAAAAATATTCTTCAAGAGATATGCAAATATTTTCAACGGATTCTTGTTCAGGGCGTCGTTGACTATGACTGAGTACAATTTCAAGACATTCCAACATACTTGGAATGTCCAAGTGCATGGATCGCTTTCCTGATTTTCAAAAATTCATTTAAAAATATTCCTTAAGCGATATGCAAGAATTTTCAACGGATTCTTGTTCAGGGCGTCGTTGACTATGACCGAGTACAATTTCAAGACATTCCAACATACTTGGAATGTCCAAGTGCATGGATCGCTTTCCTGATTTTCAAAAGTTCATTAAAAATATTCTTCAAGAGATATGCAAATATATTCAACGGATTCTTGTTCAGGGCATGCTTGACTATGACTGTGTACAATTTCAAGACATTCCAAGATACCTTTGGGGTCTTTTTTAAATAAAAAGTTAAGTCACTGCCTAAGTGCACAGACTTTCATCATTTTCAAAAATTCATTAAAAATATTCCTTAAGAGATATGCAAATATTTTCAATAGATTCTTGTTCAGGGCGTCGTTGACTATGACCGAGTACAATTTCAAGACATTCCAACATACTTGGAATGTCCAAGTGCATGGATCGCTTTCCGGATTTTCAAAAATTCATTAAAAATATTCTTCAAGAGATATGCAAATATATTCAACGGATTCTTGTTCAGGGCATGCTTGACTATGACTGTGTACAATTTCAAGACATTCCAAGATACTTTTGGGGTCTTTTTTGACGAAAAAGTTAAGTCACTGCCTAAGTGCATGGATCGCTTTCCTGATTTTCAAAAATTCATTAAAAATATTCCTTAAGCGATATGCAAATATTTTCAACGGATTCTTGTTCAGGGCGTCGTTGACTATGACCGAGTACAATTTCAAGACATTCCAACATACTTTGAATGTCCAAGTGCATGGATCGCTTTCCTGATTTTCAAAAGTTCATTAAAAATATTCTTCAAGAGATATGCAAATATATTCAACGGATTCTTGTTCAGGGCATGCTTGACTATGACTGTGTACAATTTCAAGACATTCCAAGATACTTTTGGGGTCTTTTTTGAATAAAAAGTTAAGTCACTGCCTAAGTGCACAGACTTTCCTCATTTTCAAAAATTCATTAAAAATATTCCTTAAGAGATATGCAAATATTTTCAATTGATTCTTGTTCAGAGCGTCGTTGACTATGACTGAGTACAATTTCAAGACATTCCAACATACTTGGAATGTCCAAGTGCATGGATCGCTTTTCGAATTTTCAAAAATTCATTAAAAATATTCTTCAAGAGATATGCAAATATATTCAACGGATTCTTGTTCAGGGCATGCTTGACTATGACTGTGTACAATTTCAAGACATTCCAAGATACTTTTGGGGTCTTTTTTGACGAAAAAGTTAAGTCACTGCCTAAGTGCATGGATCGCTTTCCTGATTTTTTAAAAAATTCATTAAAAATATTCCTTAAGCGATATGCAAATATATTCAACGGATTCTTGTTCAGGGCATGCTTGACTATGACTGTGTACAATTTCAAGACATTCCAAGATACTTTTGGGGTCTTTTTTGACGAAAAAGTTGTCACTGCCTAAGTGCAGAGACTTTCCTCATTTTCAAAAATTCATTAAAAATATTCCTTAAGAGATATGCAAATATTTTCAATAGATTCTTGTTCAGGGCGTCGTTGACTATGACTGAGTACAATTTCAAGACATTCCAACTTACTTGGAATGTCCAAGTGCATGGATAGCTTTCCGGAATTTTAAAAATTCATTAAAAATATTCTTCAAGAAATATGCAAATATATTCAACGGATTCTTGTTCAGGGCATGCTTGACTATGACTGTGTACAATTTCAAGACATTCCAAGATACTTTTGGGGTCTTTTTTGACGAAAAAGTTAAGTCACTGCCTAAGTGCATGGATCGCTTTCCGGATTTTCAAAAATTCATTAAAAATATTATTCAAGAGATATGCAAATATATTCAACAGGTTCTTGTTCAGGGCATGCTTGACTATGACTGTGTACAATTTCAATACATTCCAAGATACTTTTGGGGTCTTTTTTGACGAAAAAGTTAAGTCACTGCCTAAGTGCACAGACTTTCCTCATTTTCAAAAATTCATTAAAAATATTCCTTAAGAGATATGCAAATATTTTCAATAGATTCTTGTTCAGGGCGTCGTTGACTATGACTGAGTACAATTTCAAGACATTCCAACTTACTTGGAATGTCCAAGTGCATGGATAGCTTTCCGGAATTTTAAAAATTCATTAAAAATATTCTTCAAGAGATATGCAAATATATTCAACGGATTCTTGTTCAGGGCATGCTTGACTATGACTGTGTACAATTTCAAGACATTCCAAGATACTTTTGGGGTCTTTTTTGACGAAAAAGTTAAGTCACTGCCTAAGTGCATGGATCGCTTTCCTGATTTTCAAAAATTCATTAAAAATATTCTTCAAGAGATATGCAAATATATTCAACGGATTCTTGTTCAGGGCATGCTTGACTATGACTGTGTACAATTTCAAGACATTCCAAGATACTTTTGGGGTCTTTTTTGACAAAAAAGTTAAGTCACTGCCTAAGTGCATGGATCGCTTTCCTGATTTTCAAAAATTCATTTAAAATATTCCTGAAGCGATATGCAAATATTTTCAACGGATTCTTGTTCAGGGCGTCGTTGACTATGACTTAGTACAATTTCAAGACATTCCAACATACTTGGAATGTCCAAGTGCATGGATCGCTTTCCTGATTTTCAAAAATTCATTTAAAAATATTCCTTAAGCGATATGCAAGAATTTTCAACGGATTCTTGTTCAGGGCGTCGTTGACTATGACCGAGTACAATTTCAAGACATTCCAACATACTTGGAATGTCCAAGTGCATGGATCGCTTTCCTGATTTTCAAAAGTTCATTAAAAATATTCTTCAAGAGATATGCAAATATATTCAACGGATTCTTGTTCAGGGCATGCTTGACTATGACTGTGTACAATTTCAAGACATTCCAAGATACTTTTGGGGTCTTTTTTGAATAAAAAGTTAAGTCACTGCCTAAGTGCACAGACTTTCCTCATTTTCAAAAATTCATTAAAAATATTCCTTAAGAGATATGCAAATATTTTCAATTGATTCTTGTTCAGAGCGTCGTTGACTATGACTGAGTACAATTTCAAGACATTCCAACATACTTGGAATGTCCAAGTGCATGGATCGCTTTTCGGATTTTCAAAAGTTCATTAAAAATATTCTTCAAGAGATATGCAAATATATTCAACGGATTCTTGTTCAGGGCATGCTTGACTATGACTGTGTACAATTTCAAGACATTCCAAGATACTTTTGGGGTCTTTTTTGACGAAAAAGTTAAGTCACTGCCTAAGTGCATGGATCGCTTTCCGGATTTTCAAAAATTCATTAAAAATATTCTTCAAGAGATATGCAAATATATTCAACGGATTCTTGTTCAGGGCATGCTTGACTATGACTGTGTACAATTTCAAGACATTCTAAGATACTTTTGGGGTCTTTTCTGACGAAAAAGTTAAGTCACTGCCTAAGTGCATGGATCGCTTTCCTGATTTTTTAAAAAATTCATTAAAAATATTCCTTAAGCGATATGCAAATATTTTCAACGGATTCTTGTTCAGGGCGTCGTTGACTATGACTGAGTACAATTTCAAGACATTCCAACATACTTGGAATGTCCAAGTGCATGGATCGCTTTCCGGATTTTCAAAAGTTCATTAAAAATATTCTTCAAGAGATATGCAAATATATTTAACGGTTTCTTGTTCAGGGCATGCTTGACTATGACTGTGTACAATTTCAAGACATTCCAAGATACTTTTGGGGTCTTTTTTGACGAAAAAGTTAAGTCACTGCCTAAGTGCATGGATCGCTTTCCTGATTTTCAAAAATTCATTAAAAATATTCCTTAAGCGATATGCAAATATTTTCAACGGATTCTTGTTCAGGGCATCGTTGACTATGACTGAGTACAATTTCAAGACATTCCAACATACTTGGAATGTCCAAGTGCATGGATCGCTTTCCTGATTTTCAAAAGTTCATTAAAAATATTCTTCAAGAGATATGCAAATATATTCAACGGATTCTTGTTCAGGGCATGCTTGACTATGACTGTGTACAATTTCAAGACATTCCAAGATACTTTTGGGGTCTTTTTTGACAAAAAAGTTAAGTCACTGCCTAAGTGCATGGATCGCTTTCCTGATTTTCAAAAATTCATTAAAAATATTCCTTAAGCGATATGCAAATATTTTCAACGGATTCTTGTTCAGGGCGTCGTTGACTATGACTGAGTACAATTTCAAGACATTCCAACATACTTGGAATGTCCAAGTGCATGGATCGCTTTTCGGATTTTCAAAAATTCATTAAAAATATTCTTCAAGAGATATGCAAATATATTCAACGGATTCTTGTTCAGGGCATGCTTGACTATGACTGTGTACAATTTCAAGACATTCCAAGATACTTTTGGGGTCTTTTTTGACGAAAAAGTTAAGTCACTGCCTAAGTGCATGGATCGCTTTCCTGATTTTCAAAAATTCATTAAAAATATTCCTTAAGCGATATGCAAATATTTTCAACGGATTCTTGTTCAGGGCGTCGTTGACTATGACTGAGTACAATTTCAAGACATTCCAACATACTTGGAATGTCCAAGTGCATGGATCGCTTTCCTGATTTTCAAAAGTTCATTAAAAATATTCTTCAAGAGATATGCAAATATATTCAACGGATTCTTGTTCAGGGCATGCTTGACTATGACTGTGTACAATTTCAAGACATTCCAAGATACTTTTGGGGTCTTTTTTGAATAAAAAGTTAAGTCACTGCCTAAGTGCACAGACTTTCCTCATTTTCAAAAATTCATTAAAAATATTCCTTAAGAGATATGCAAATATTTTCAATTGATTCTTGTTCAGGGCGTCGTTGACTATGACTGAGTACAATTTCAAGACATTCCAACATACTTGGAATGTCCAAGTGCATGGATCGCTTTTCGGATTTTCAAAAATTCATTAAAAATATTCTTCAAGAGATATGCAAATATATTCAACGGATTCTTGTTCAGGGCATGCTTGACTATGACGGTGTACAATTTCAAGACATTCCAAGATACTTTTGGGGTCTTTTTTGACAAAAAAGTTAAGTCACTGCTTAAGTGCATGGATCGCTTTCCTGATTTTCAAAAATTCATAAAAAATATTCCTTAAGCGATATGCAAATATTTTCAACGGATTCTTGTTCAGGGCGTCGTTGACTATGACTGAGTACAATTTCAAGACATTCCAACATACTTGGAATGTCCAAGTGCATGGATCGCTTTCCTGATTTTCAAAAGTTCATTAAAAATATTCTTCAAGAGATATGCAAATATATTCAACGGATTCTTGTTCAGGGCATGCTTGACTATGACTGTGTACAATTTCAAGACATTCCAAGATACCTTTGGGGTCTTTTTTGAATAAAAAGTTAAGTCACTGCCTAAGTGCACAGACTTTCATCATTTTCAAAAATTCATTAAAAATATTCCTTAAGAGATATGCAAATATTTTCAATGGATTCTTGTTCAGGGCGTCGTTGACTATGACCGAGTACAATTTCAAGACATTCCAACATACTTGGAATGTCCAAGTGCATGGATCGCTTTCCGGATTTTCAAAAATTCATTAAAAATATTCTTCAAGAGATATGCAAATATATTCAACGGATTCTTGTTCAGGGCATGCTTGACTATGACTGTGTACAATTTCAAGACATTCCAAGATACTTTTGGGGTCTTTTTTGACAAAAAAGTTAAGTCACTGCCTAAGTCCATGGATCGCTTTCCTGATTTTCAAAAATTCATTAAAAATATTCCTTAAGCGATATGCAAATATTTTCAACGGATTCTTGTTCAGGGCGTCGTTGACTATGACTGAGTACAATTTCAAGACATTCCAACATACTTGGAATGTCCAAGTGCATGGATCGCTTTCCTGATTTTCAAAAGTTCATTAAAAATATTCTTCAAGAGATATGCAAATATATTCAACGGATTCTTGTTCAGGGCATGCTTGACTATGACTGTGTACAATTTCAAGACATTCCAAGATACCTTTGGGGTCTTTTTTGAATAAAAAGTTAAGTCACTGCCTAAGTGCACAGACTTTCATCATTTTCAAAAATTCATTTAAAATATTCCTTAAGAGATATGCAAATATTTTCAATGGATTCTTGTTCAGGGCGTCGTTGACTATGACCGAGTACAATTTCAAGACATTCCAACATACTTGGAATGTCCAAGTGCATGGATCGCTTTCCGGATTTTCAAAAATTCATTAAAAATATTCTTCAAGAGATATGCAAATATATTCAACGGATTCTTGTTCAGGGCATTCTTGACTATGACTGTGTACAATTTCAAGACATTCCAAGATACTTTTGGGGTCTTTTTTGACGAAAAAGTTAAGTCACTGCCTAAGTGCATGGATCGCTTTCCTGATTTTCAAAAATTCATTAAAAATATTCCTTAAGCGATATGCAAATATTTTCAACGGATTCTTGTTCAGGGCGTCGTTGACTATGACTGAGTACAATTTCAAGACATTCCAACATACTTTGAATGTCCAGGTACATGGATCGCTTTCCTGATTTTCAAAAGTTCATTAAAAATATTCTTCAAGAGATATGCAAATATATTCAACGGATTCTTGTTCAGGGCATGCTTGACTATGACTGTGTACAATTTCAAGACATTCCAATTTACTTTTGGGGTTTTTTTTGACAAAAAAGTCAAGTCACTAAGTGCATCAGGGCAAATGGATCGTTTCCTCCGTCTCACCTGATATCCTGCTGTGTGATCCACGGTGTCCAAACGTTTGTTTCCAGCGACTGGACGACATGGATGAACTCCTGCAGCTTTAATTCTTTAAAAACAACCCAAAAACATCAAAAGTTAAGTCACTGCCTAAGTGCATGGATCGCTTTCCTGATTTTCAAAAATTCATTAAAAATATTCCTCAAGAGATATGCAAATATATTCAACGGATTCTTGTTCAGGGCATGCTTGACTATGACTGTGTACAATTTCAAGACATTCCAAGATACTTTTGGGGTCTTTTTTGACAAAAAAGTTAAGTCACTGCCTAAGTGCATGGATCGCTTTCCTGATTTTCAAAAATTCGTTAAAAATATTCCTTAAGCGATATGCAAATATTTTCAACGGATTCTTGTTCAGGGCGTCGTTGACTATGACTGAGTACAATTTCAAGACATTCCAACATACTTGGAATGTCCAAGTGCATGGATCGCTTTTCTGATTTTCAAAAGTTCATTAAAAATATTCTTCAAGAGATATGCAAATATATTCAACGGATTCTTGTTCAGGGCATGCTTGACTATGACTGTGTACAATTTCAAGACATTCCAGGATGCTTTTGGGGTCTTTTTTGAATAAAAAGTTAAGTCACTGCCGAAGTGCACAGACTTTCATCATTTTCAAAAATTCATTAAAAATATTCCTTAAGAGATATGCAAATATTTTCAATTGATTCTTGTTCAGGGCGTCGTTGACTATGACTGAGTACAATTTCAAGACATTCCAACATACTTGGAATGTCCAAGTGCATGGATCGCTTTTCGGATTTTCAAAAATTCATTAAAAATATTCTTCAAGAGATATGCAAATATATTCAACGGATTCTTGTTCAGGGCATGCTTGACTATGACTGTGTACAATTTCAAGACATTCCAAGATACTTTTGGGGTCTTTTTTGAATAAAAAGTTAAGTCACTGCCTAAGTGCACAGACTTTCCTCATTTTCAAAAATTCATTAAAAATATTCCTTAAGAGATATGCAAATATTTTCAATTGATTCTTGTTCAGGGCGTCGTTGACTATGACTGAGTACAATTTCAAGACATTCCAACATACTTGGAATGTCCAAGTGCATGGATCGCTTTTCGGATTTTCAAAAATTCATTAAAAATATTCTTCAAGAGATATGCAAATATATTCAACGGATTCTTGTTCAGGGCATGCTTGACTATGACTGTGTACAATTTCAAGACATTCCAAGATACTTTTGGGGTCTTTTTTGACAAAAAAGTTAAGTCACTGCCTAAGTGCATGGATCGCTTTCCTGATTTTCAAAAATTCATTAAAAATATTCCTTAAGCGATATGCAAATATTTTCAACGGATTCTTGTTCAGGGCGTCGTTGACTATGACCGAGTACAATTTCAAGACATTCCAACATACTTTGAATGTCCAAGTACATGGATCGCTTTCCTGATTTTCAAAAGTTCATTAAAAATATTCTTCAAGAGATATGCAAATATATTCAACGGATTCTTGTTCAGGGCATGCTTGACTATGACTGTGTACAATTTCAAGACATTCCAAGATACTTTTGGGGTCTTTTTTGAATGAAAAGTTAAGTCACTGGCTTAGTGCACAGACTTTCCTCATTTTCAAAAATTCATTAAAAATATTCCTTAAGAGATATGCAAATATTTTCAATTGATTCTTGTTCAGAGCGTCGTTGACTATGACTGAGTACAATTTCAAGACATTCCAACATACTTGGAATGTCCAAGTGCATGGATCGCTTTCCTGATTTTCAAAAGTTCATTAAAAATATTCTTCAAGAGATATGCAAATATATTCAACGGATTCTTGTTCAGGGCATGCTTGACTATGACTGTGTACAATTTCAAGACATTCCAAGATACTTTTGGGGTCTTTTTTGACGAAAAAGTTAAGTCACTGCCTAAGTGCATGGATCGCTTTCCTAATTTTCAAAAATTCATTAAAAATATTCCTTAAGCGATATGCAAATATTTTCAACGGATTCTTGTTCAGGGCGTCGTTGACTATGACTGAGTACAATTTCAAGACATTCCAACATACTTGGAATGTCCAAGTGCATGGATCGCTTTCCTGATTTTCAAAAGTTCATTAAAAATATTCTTCAAGAGATATGCAAATATATTCAACGGATTCTTGTTCAGGGCATGCTTGACTATGACTGTGTACAATTTCAAGACATTCCAAGATACTTTTGGGGTCTTTTTTGACGAAAAAGTTAAGTCACTGCCTAAGTGCATGGATCGCTTTCCTGATTTTCAGAAATTCTTTAAAAATATTCCTTAAACGATATGCAAATATTTTCAACGGATTCTTGTTCAGGGCGTCGTTGACTATGACTGAGTACAATTTCAAGACATTCCAACATACTTGGAATGTCCAAGTGCATGGATCGCTTTCCTGATTTTCAAAAGTTCATTAAAAATATTCTTCAAGAGATATGCAAATATATTCAACGGATTCTTGTTCAGGGCATGCTTGACTATGACTGTGTACAATTTCAAGACATATCAAGATACTTTTGGGGTCTTTTTTGAATAAAAAGTTAAGTCACTGCCTAAGTGCACAGACTTTCCTCATTTTCAAAAATTCATTTAAAATATTCCTTAAGAGATATGCAAATATTTTCAATTGATTCTTGTTCAGGGCGTCGTTGACTATGACTGAGTACAATTTCAAGACATTCCAACATACTTGGAATGTCCAAGTGCATGGATCGCTTTTCGGATTTTCAAAAATTCATTAAAAATATTCTTCAAGAGATATGCAAATATATTCAACGGTTTCTTGTTCAGGGCATGCTTGACTATGACTGTGTACAATTTCAAGACATTCCAAGATACTTTTGGGGTCTTTTTTGACAAAAAAGTTAAGTCACTGCCTAAGTGCATGGATTGCTTTCCTGATTTTCAAAAATTCATTCAAAATATTTCTTGTGCGATATGCAAATATTTTCAACGGATTCTTGTTCAGGGCGTCGTTGACTATGACTGAGTACAATTTCAAGACATTCCAACATACTTGGAATGTCCAAGTGCATGGATCGCTTTCCGGATTTTCAAAAATTCATTAAAAATATTCTTCAAGAGATATGCAAATATATTCAACGGATTCTTGTTCAGGGCATGCTTGACTAAGACTGTGTACAATTTCAAGACATTCCAAGATACTTTTGGGGTCTTTTTTGAATAAAAAGTTAAGTCACTGCCTAAGTGCATGGATCGCTTTCCTGATTTTCAAAAATTCATTAAAAATATTCCTTAAGCGATATGCAAATATTTTCAACGGATTCTTGTTCAGGGCGTCGTTGACTATGACTGAGTACAATTTCAAGACATTCCAACATACTTGGAATGTCCAAGTGCATGGATCGCTTTCCGGATTTTCAAAAATTCATTAAAAATATTCTTCAAGAGATATGCAAATATATTCAACGGATTCTTATTCAGGGCATGCTTGACTATGACTGTGTACAATTTCAAGACATTCCAATTTACTTTTGGGGTTTTTTTTGAAAAAAAAGTCAAGTCACTAAGTGCATCAGGGCAAATGGATCGTTGCCTTCGTCTCACCTGATATCCTGCTGTGTGATCCACGGTGTCCAAACGTTTGTTTCCAGCGACTGGACGACATGGATGAACTCCTGCAGCTTTAATTCTTTAAAAACAACCCAAAAACATCAAAAGTTAAGTCACTGCCTAAGTGCATGGATCGCTTTCCTGATTTTCAAAAATTCATTAAAAATATTCCTCAAGAGATATGCAAATATATTCAACGGATTCTTGTGCAGGGCATGCTTGACTATGACTGTGTACAATTTCAAGACATTCCAAGATACTTTTGGGGTCTTTTTTGACGAAAAAGTTAAGTCACTGCCTAAGTGCATGGATCGCTTTCCTGATTTTCAAAAATTCATTAAAAATATTCCTTAAGCGATATGCAAATATTTTCAACGGATTCTTGTTCAGGGCGTCGTTGACTATGACTGAGTACAATTTCAAGACATTCCAACATACTTGGAATGTCCAAGTGCATGGATCGCTTTCCGGATTTTCAAAAATTCATTAAAAATATTCTTCAAGAGATATGCAAATATATTCAACGGATTCTTATTCAGGGCATGCTTGACTATGACTGTGTACAATTTCAAGACATTCCAATTTACTTTTGGGTTTTTTTTAAAAAAAAAAGTCAAGTCACTAAGTGCATCAGGGCAAATGGATCGTTTCCTTCGTCTCACCTGATATCCTGCTGTGTGATCCACGGTGTCCAAACGTTTGTTTCCAGCGACTGGACGACATGGATGAACTCCTGCAGCTTTAATTCTTTAAAAACAACCCAAAAACATCAAAAGTTAAGTCACTGCCTAAGTGCATGGATCGCTTTCCTGATTTTCAAAAATTCATTAAAAATATTCCTCAAGAGATATGCAAATATATTCAACGGATTCTTGTGCAGGGCATGCTTGACTATGACTGTGTACAATTTCAAGACATTCCAAGATACTTTTGGGGTCTTTTTTGACGAAAAAGTTAAGTCACTGCCTAAGTGCATGGATCGCTTTCCTGATTTTCAAAAATTCATTAAAAATATTCCTTAAGCGATATGCAAATATTTTCAACGGATTCTTGTTCAGGGCGTCGTTGACTATGACTGAGTACAATTTCAAGACATTCCAACATACTTGGAATGTCCAAGTGCATGGATCGCTTTCCGGATTTTCAAAAATTCATTAAAAATATTCTTCAAGAGATATGCAAATATATTCAACGGATTCTTATTCAGGGCATGCTTGACTATGACTGTGTACAATTTCAAGACATTCCAATTTACTTTTGGGTTTTTTTTAAAAAAAAAAGTCAAGTCACTAAGTGCATCAGGGCAAATGGATCGTTTCCTTCGTCTCACCTGATATCCTGCTGTGTGATCCACGGTGTCCAAACGTTTGTTTCCAGCGACTGGGCGACATGGATGAACTCCTGCAGCTTTAATGCTTTAAAAACAAACCAAAAACATCAAAAGTTAAGTCACTGCCTAAGTGCATGGATCGCTTTCCTAATTTTCAAAAAATCATTAAAAATATTCCTTAAGAGATATGCAAATATTTTTAATGGATTCTTGTTCAGGGCGTCGTTGACTATGACCGAGTACAATTTCAAGACATTCCAACATACTTGGAATGTCCAAGTGCATGGATCGCTTTCCGGATTTTCAAAAATTCATTAAAAATATTCTTCAAGAGATATGCAAATATATTCAACGGATTCTTGTTCAGGGCATGCTTGACTATGACTGTGTACAATTTCAAGACATTCCAAGATACTTTTGGGGTCTTTTTTGACGAAAAAGTTAAGTCACTGCCTAAGTGCATGGATCGCTTTCCTGATTTTCAGAAATTCTTTAAAAATATTCCTTAAACGATATGCAAATATTTTCAACGGATTCTTGTTCAGGGCGTCGTTGACTATGACTGAGTACGATTTCAAGACATTCCAACATACTTGGAATGTCCAAGTGAATGGATCGCTTTCCTGATTTTCAAAAGTTCATTAAAAATATTCTTCAAGAGATATGCAAATATATTCAACGGATTCTTGTTCAGGGCATGCTTGACTATGACTGTGTACAATTTCAAGACATTCCAGGATGCTTTTGGGGTCTTTTTTGAATAAAAAGTTAAGTCACTGCCTAAGTGCACAGACTTTCCTCATTTTCAAAAATTCATTAAAAATATTCCTTAAGAGATATGCAAATATTTTCAATTGATTCTTGTTCAGGGCGTCGTTGACTATGACTGAGTACAATTTCAAGACATTCCAACATACTTGGAATGTCCAAGTGCATGGATCGCTTTTCGGATTTTCAAAAATTCATTAAAAATATTCTTCAAGAGATATGCAAATATATTCAACGGATTCTTGTTCAGGGCAGGCTTGACTATGACTGTGTACAATTTCAAGACATTCCAACATACTTGGAATGTCCAAGTGCATGGATCGCTTTCCGGATTTTCAAAAATTCATTAAAAATATTCTTCAAGAGATATGCAAATATATTCAACGGATTCTTGTTCAGGGCATGCTTGACTATGACTGTGTACAATTTCAAGAGATTCCAAGATACTTTTGGGGTCTTTTTTGACAAAAAAGTTAAGTCACTGCCTAAGTGCACAGACTTTCATCATTTTCAAAAATTCATTAAAAATATTCCTTAAGAGATATGCAAATATTTTCAATGGATTCTTGTTCAGGGCGTCGTTGACTATGACCGAGTACAATTTCAAGACATTCCAACATACTTGGAATGTCCAAGTGCATGGATCGCTTTCCGGATTTTCAAAAATTCATTAAAAATATTCTTCAAGAGATATGCAAATATATTCAACGGATTCTTGTTCAGGGCATTCTTGACTATGACTGTGTACAATTTCAAGACATTCCAAGATACTTTTGGGGTCTTTTTTGACGAAAAAGTTAAGTCACTGCCTAAGTGCATGGATCGCTTTCCTGATTTTCAGAAATTCTTTAAAAATATTCCTTAAACGATATGCAAATATTTTCAACGGATTCTTGTTCAGGGCGTCGTTGACTATGACTGAGTACAATTTCAAGACATTCCAACATACTTGGAATGTCCAAGTGCATGGATCGCTTTCCTGATTTTCAAAAGTTCATTAAAAATATTCTTCAAGAGATATGCAAATATATTCAACGGATTCTTGTTCAGGGCATGCTTGACTATGACTGTGTACAATTTCAAGACATTCCAAGATACTTTTGGGGTCTTTTTTGAATAAAAAGTTAAGTCACTGCCTAAGTGCACAGACTTTCCTCATTTTCAAAAATTCATTAAAAATATTCCTTAAGAGATATGCAAATATTTTCAATTGATTCTTGTTCAGGGCGTCGTTGACTATGACTGAGTACAATTTCAAGACATTCCAACATACTTGGAATGTCCAAGTGCATGGATCGCTTTTCGGATTTTCAAAAATTCATTAAAAATATTCTTCAAGAGATATGCAAATATATTCAACGGATTCTTGTTCAGGGCATGCTTGACTATGACTGTGTACAATTTCAAGACATTCCAAGATACTTTTGGGGTCTTTTTTGACAAAAAAGTTAAGTCACTGCCTAAGTGCATGGATCGCTTTCCTGATTTTCAAAAATTCATTAAAAATATTCCTTAAGCGATATGCAAATATTTTCAACGGATTCTTGTTCAGGGCGTCGTTGACTATGACTGAGTACAATTTCAAGACATTCCAACATACTTGGAATGTCCAAGTGCATGGATCGCTTTCCTGATTTTCAAAAGTTCATTAAAAATATTCTTCAAGAGATATGCAAATATATTCAACGGATTCTTCTTCAGGGCATGCTTGACTATGACTGTGTACAATTTCAAGACATTCCAAGATACCTTTGGGGTCTTTTTTGAATAAAAAGTTAAGTCACTGCCTAAGTGCACAGACTTTCATCATTTTCAAAAATTCATTAAAAATATTCCTTAAGAGATATGCAAATATTTTCAATGGATTCTTGTTCAGGGCGTCGTTGACTATGACCGAGTACAATTTCAAGACATTCCAACATACTTGGAATGTCCAAGTGCATGGATCGCTTTTCGGATTTTCAAAAATTCATTAAAAATATTCTTCAAGAGATATGCAAATATATTCAACGGATTCTTGTTCAGGGCATGCTTGACTATGACTGTGTACAATTTCAAGACATTCCAAGATACTTTTGGGGTCTTTTTTGACGAAAAAGTTAAGTCACTGCCTAAGTGCATGGATCGCTTTCCTGATTTTCAGAAATTCTTTAAAAATATTCCTTAAACGATATGCAAATATTTTCAACGGATTCTTGTTCAGGGCGTCGTTGACTATGACTGAGTACAATTTCAAGACATTCCAACATACTTGGAATGTCCAAGTGCATGGATCGCTTTCCTGATTTTCAAAAGTTCATTAAAAATATTCTTCAAGAGATATGCAAATATATTCAACGGATTCTTGTTCAGGGCATGCTTGACTATGACTGTGTACAATTTCAAGACATTCCAAGATACTTTTGGGGTCTTTTTTGAATAAAAAGTTAAGTCACTGCCTAAGTGCACAGACTTTCCTCATTTTCAAAAATTCATTAAAAATATTCCTTAAGAGATATGCAAATATTTTCAATTGATTCTTGTTCAGGGCGTCGTTGACTATGACTGAGTACAATTTCAAGACATTCCAACATACTTGGAATGTCCAAGTGCATGGATCGCTTTTCGGATTTTCAAAAATTCATTAAAAGTATTCTTCAAGAGATATGCAAATATATTCAACGGATTCTTGTTCAGGGCATGCTTGACTATGACTGTGTACAATTTCAAGACATTCCAAGATACTTTTGGGGTCTTTTTTGACGAAAAAGTTAAGTCACTGCCTAAGTGCATGGATCGCTTTCCTGATTTTCAAAAATTCATTAAAAATATTCCTTAAGCGATATGCAAATATTTTCAACGGATTCTTGTTCAGGGCGTCGTTGACTATGACTGAGTACAATTTCAAGACATTCCAACATACTTGGAATGTCCAAGTGCATGGATCGCTTTCCCGATTTTCAAAAGTTCATTAAAAATATTCTTCAAGAGATATGCAAATATATTCAACGGATTCTTGTTCAGGGCATGCTTGACTATGACTGTGTACAATTTCAAGACATTCCAAGATACTTTTGGGGTCTTTTTTGAATAAAAAGTTAAGTCACTGCCTAAGTGCACAGACTTTCATCATTTTCAAAAATTCATTAAAAATATTCCTTAAGAGATATGCAAATATTTTCAATTGATTCTTGTTCAGGGCGTCGTTGACTATGACTGAGTACAATTTCAAGACATTCCAACATACTTGGAATGTCCAAGTGCATGGATCGCTTTTCGGATTTTCAAAAATTCATTAAAAATATTCTTCAAGAGATATGCAAATATATTCAACGGATTCTTGTTCAGGGCATGCTTGACTATGACTGTGTACAATTTCAAGACATTCCAAGATACTTTTGGGGTCTTTTTTGACAAAAAAGTTAAGTCACTGCCTAAGTGCATGGATCGCTTTCCTGATTTTCAAAAATTCATTAAAAATATTCCTTAAGCGATATGCAAATATTTTCAACGGATTCTTGTTCAGGGCGTCGTTGACTATGACTGAGTACAATTTCAAGACATTCCAACATACTTGGAATGTCCAAGTGCATGGATCGCTTTTCGGATTTTCAAAAATTCATTAAAAATATTCTTCAAGAGATATGCAAATATATTCAACGGATTCTTGTTCAGGGCATGCTTGACTATGACTGTGTACAATTTCAAGACATTCCAAGATACTTTTGGGGTCTTTTTTGACGAAAAAGTTAAGTCACTGCCTAAGTGCATGGATCGCTTTCCTGATTTTCAAAAATTCATTAAAAATATTCCTTAAGCGATATGCAAATATTTTCAACGGATTCTTGTTCAGGGCGTCGTTGACTATGACTGAGTACAATTTCAAGACATTCCAACATACTTGGAATGTCCAAGTGCATGGATCGCTTTCCTGATTTTCAAAAGTTCATTAAAAATATTCTTCAAGAGATATGCAAATATATTCAACGGATTCTTGTTCAGGGCATGCTTGACTATGACTGTGTACAATTTCAAGACATTCCAAGATACTTTTGGGGTCTTTTTTGAATAAAAAGTTAAGTCACTGCCTAAGTGCACAGACTTTCATCATTTTCAAAAATTCATTAAAAATATTCCTTAAGAGATATGCAAATATTTTCAATTGATTCTTGTTCAGGGCGTCGTTGACTATGACTGAGTACAATTTCAAGACATTCCAACATACTTGGAATGTCCAAGTGCATGGATCGCTTTTCGGATTTTCAAAAATTCATTAAAAATATTCTTCAAGAGATATGCAAATATATTCAACAGATTCTTGTTCAGGGCATGCTTGACTATGACTGTGTACAATTTCAAGACATTCCAAGATACTTTTGGGGTCTTTTTTGACAAAAAAGTTAAGTCACTGCCTAAGTGCATGGATCGCTTTCCTGATTTTCAAAAATTCATTAAAAATATTCCTTAAGCGATATGCAAATATTTTCAACGGATTCTTGTTCAGGGCGTCGTTGACTATGACTGAGTACAATTTCAAGACATTCCAACATACTTGGAATGTCCAAGTGCATGGATCGCTTTCCTGATTTTCAAAAGTTCATTAAAAATATTCTTCAAGAGATATGCAAATATATTCAACGGATTCTTGTTCAGGGCATGCTTGACTATGACTGTGTACAATTTCAAGACATTCCAAGATACTTTTGGGGTCTTTTTTGAATAAAAAGTTAAGTCACTGCCTAAGTGCACAGACTTTCCTCATTTTCAAAAATTCATTAAAAATATTCCTTAAGAGATATGCAAATATTTTCAATTGATTCTTGTTCAGGGCGTCGTTGACTATGACTGAGTACAATTTCAAGACATTCCAACATACTTGGAATGTCCAAGTGCATGGATCGCTTTCCGGATTTTCAAAAATTCATTAAAAATATTCTTCAAGAGATATGCAAATATATTCAACGGATTCTTATTCAGGGCATGCTTGACTATGACTGTGTACAATTTCAAGACATTCCAATTTACTTTTGGGGTTTTTTTTGAAAAAAAAGTCAAGTCACTAAGTGCATCAGGGCAAATGGATCGTTTCCTTCGTCTCACCTGATATCCTGCTGTGTGATCCACGGTGTCCAAACGTTTGTTTCCAGCGACTGGGCGACATGGATGAACTCCTGCAGCTTTAATGCTTTAAAAACAAACCAAAAACATCAAAAGTTAAGTCACTGCCTAAGTGCATGGATCGCTTTCCTAATTTTCAAAAATTCATTAAAAATATTCCTTAAGAGATATGCAAATATATTCAACGGATTCTTGTTCAGGGCATGCTTGACTATGACTGTGTACAATTTCAAGACATTCCAGGATACTTTTGGGGTCTTTTTTGAATAAAAAGTTAAGTCACTGCCTAAGTGCATGGATCGCTTTCCTGATTTTCAAAAATTCATTAAAAATATTCCTTAAGCGATATGCAAATATTTTCAACGGATTCTTGTTCAGGGCGTCGTTGACTATGACTGAGTACAATTTCAAAACATTCCAACATACTTGGAATGTCCAAGTGCATGGATCGCTTTCCTGATTTTCAAAAGTTCATTAAAAATATTCTTCAAGAGATATGCAAATATATTCAACGGATTCTTGTTCAGGGCATGCTTGACTATGACTGTGTACAATTTCAAGACATTCCAAGATACTTTTGGGGTCTTTTTTGAATAAAAAGTTAAGTCACTGCCTAAGTGCACAGACTTTCCTCATTTTCAAAAATTCATTAAAAATATTCCTTAAGAGATATGCAAATATTTTCAATTGATTCTTGTTCAGGGCGTCGTTGACTATGACTGAGTACAATTTAAAGACATTCCAACATACTTGGAATGTCCAAGTGCATGGATCGCTTTTCGGATTTTCAAAAATTCATTAAAAATATTCTTCAAGAGATATGCAAATATATTCAACGGATTCTTGTTCAGGGCATGCTTGACTATGACTGTGTACAATTTCAAGAGATTCCAAGATACTTTTGGGGTCTTTTTTGACAAAAAAGTTAAGTCACTGCCTAAGTGCATGGATCGCTTTCCTGATTTTCAAAAATTCATTAAAAATATTCCTTAAGCGATATGCCAATATTTTCAACGGATTCTTGTTCAGGGCGTCGTTGACTATGACTGAGTACAATTTCAAGACATTCCAACATACTTGGAATGTCCAAGTGCATGGATCGCTTTCCTGATTTTCAAAAGTTCATTAAAAATATTCTTCAAGAGATATGCAAATATATTCAACGGATTCTTGTTCAGGGCATGCTTGACTATGACTGTGTACAATTTCAAGACATTCCAAGATACCTTTGGGGTCTTTTTTGGATAAAAAGTTAAGTCACTGCCTAAGTGCACAGACTTTCATCATTTTCAAAAATTCATTAAAAATATTCCTTAAGAGATATGCAAATATTTTCAATGGATTCTTGTTCAGGGCGTCGTTGACTATGACCGAGTACAATTTCAAGACATTCCAACATACTTGGAATGTCCAAGTGCATGGATCGCTTTTCGGATTTTCAAAAATTCATTAAAAATATTCTTCAAGAGATATGCAAATATATTCAACGGATTCTTGTTCAGGGCATGCTTGACTATGACTGTGTACAATTTCAAGACATTCCAAGATACTTTTGGGGTCTTTTTTGACGAAAAAGTTAAGTCACTGCCTAAGTGCATGGATCGCTTTCCTGATTTTCAGAAATTCTTTAAAAATATTCCTTAAACGATATGCAAATATTTTCAACGGATTCTTGTTCAGGGCGTCGTTGACTATGACTGAGTACAATTTCAAGACATTCCAACATACTTGGAATGTCCAAGTGCATGGATCGCTTTCCTGATTTTCAAAAGTTCATTAAAAATATTCTTCAAGAGATATGCAAATATATTCAACGGATTCTTGTTCAGGGCATGCTTGACTATGACTGTGTACAATTTCAAGACATTCCAGGATACTTTTGGGGTCTTTTTTGAATAAAAAGTTAAGTCACTGCCTAAGTGCACAGACTTTCATCATTTTCAAAAATTCATTAAAAATATTCCTTAAGAGATATGCAAATATTTTCAATTGATTCTTGTTCAGGGCGTCGTTGACTATGACTGAGTACAATTTCAAGACATTCCAACATACTTGGAATGTCCAAGTGCATGGATCGCTTTTCGGATTTTCAAAAATTCATTAAAAATATTCTTCAAGAGATATGCAAATATATTCAACGGATTCTTGTTCAGGGCATGCTTGACTATGACTGTGTACAATTTCAAGACATTCCAAGATACTTTTGGGGTCTTTTTTGACAAAAAAGTTAAGTCACTGCCTAAGTGCATGGATCGCTTTTCTGATTTTCAAAAATTCATTAAAAATATTCCTTAAGCGATATGCAAATATTTTCAACGGATTCTTGTTCAGGGCGTCGTTGACTATGACTGAGTACAATTTCAAAACATTCCAACATACTTGGAATGTCCAAGTGCATGGATCGCTTTCCTGATTTTCAAAAGTTCATTAAAAATATTCTTCAAGAGATATGCAAATATATTCAACGGATTCTTGTTCAGGGCATGCTTGACTATGACTGTGTACAATTTCAAGACATTCCAAGATACTTTTGGGGTCTTTTTTGAATAAAAAGTTAAGTCACTGCCTAAGTGCACAGACTTTCCTCATTTTCAAAAATTCATTAAAAATATTCCTTAAGAGATATGAAAATATTTTCAATGGATTCTTGTTCAGGGCGTTGTTGACTATGACTGAGTACAATTTCAAGACATTCCAACATACTTGGAATGTCCAAGTGCATGGATCGCTTTCCGGATTTTCCAAAATTCATTAAAAATATTCTTCAAGAGATATGCAAATATATTCAACGGATTCTTGTTCAGGGCATGCTTGACTATGACTGTGTACAATTTCAAGACATTCCAAGATACCTTTGGGGTCTTTTTTGACGAAAAAGTTAAGTCACTGCCTAAGTGCATGGATCGCTTTCCTGATTTTCAGAAATTCTTTAAAAATATTCCTTAAACGATATGCAAATATTTTCAACGGATTCTTGTTCAGGGCGTCGTTGACTATGACTGAGTACAATTTCAAGACATTCCAACATACTTGGAATGTCCAAGTGCATGGATCGCTTTCCTGATTTTCAAAAGTTCATTAAAAATATTCTTCAAGAGATATGCAAATATATTCAACGGATTCTTGTTCAGGGCATGCTTGACTATGACTGTGTACAATTTCAAGACATTCCAAGATACTTTTGGGGTCTTTTTTGAATAAAAAGTTAAGTCACTGCCTAAGTGCACAGACTTTCCTCATTTTCAAAAATTCATTAAAAATATTCCTTAAGAGATATGCAAATATTTTCAATTGATTCTTGTTCAGGGCGTCGTTGACTATGACTGAGTACAATTTAAAGACATTCCAACATACTTGGAATGTCCAAGTGCATGGATCGCTTTTCGGATTTTCAAAAATTCATTAAAAATATTCTTCAAGAGATATGCAAATATATTCAACGGATTCTTGTTCAGGGCATGCTTGACTATGACTGTGTACAATTTCAAGACATTCCAAGATACTTTTGGGGTCTTTTTTGACAAAAAAGTTAAGTCACTGCCTAAGTGCATGGATCGCTTTCCTGATTTTCAAAAATTCATTAAAAATATTCCTTAAGCGATATGCAAATATTTTCAAGGGATTCTTGTTCAGGGCGTCGTTGACTATGACTGAGTACAATTTCAAGACATTCCAACATACTTGGAATGTCCAAGTGCATGGATCGCTTTCCTGATTTTCAAAAGTTCATTAAAAATATTCTTCAAGAGATATGCAAATATATTCAACGGATTCTTGTTCAGGGCATGCTTGACTATGACTGTGTACAATTTCAAGACATTCCAAGATACCTTTGGGGTCTTTTTTGGATAAAAAGTTAAGTCACTGCCTAAGTGCACAGACTTTCATCATTTTCAAAAATTCATTAAAAATATTCCTTAAGAGATATGCAAATATTTTCAATGGATTCTTGTTCAGGGCGTCGTTGACTATGACCGAGTACAATTTCAAGACATTCCAACATACTTGGAATGTCCAAGTGCATGGATCGCTTTTCGGATTTTCAAAAATTCATTAAAAATATTCTTCAAGAGATATGCAAATATATTCAACGGATTCTTGTTCAGGGCATGCTTGACTATGACTGTGTACAATTTCAAGACATTCCAAGATACTTTTGGGGTCTTTTTTGACGAAAAAGTTAAGTCACTGCCTAAGTGCATGGATCGCTTTCCTGATTTTCAGAAATTCTTTAAAAATATTCCTTAAACGATATGCAAATATTTTCAACGGATTCTTGTTCAGGGCGTCGTTGACTATGACTGAGTACAATTTCAAGACATTCCAACATACTTGGAATGTCCAAGTGCATGGATCGCTTTCCTGATTTTCAAAAGTTCATTAAAAATATTCTTCAAGAGATATGCAAATATATTCAACGGATTCTTGTTCAGGGCATGCTTGACTATGACTGTGTACAATTTCAAGACATTCCAGGATACTTTTGGGGTCTTTTTTGAATAAAAAGTTAAGTCACTGCCTAAGTGCACAGACTTTCCTCATTTTCAAAAATTCATTAAAAATATTCCTTAAGAGATATGCAAATATTTTCAATTGATTCTTGTTCAGGGCGTCGTTGACTATGACTGAGTACAATTTCAAGACATTCCAACATACTTGGAATGTCCAAGTGCATGGATCGCTTTTCGGATTTTCAAAAATTCATTAAAAATATTCTTCAAGAGATATGCAAATATATTCAACGGATTCGTGTCAAGGGCATGCTTGACTATGACTGTGTACAATTTCAAGACATTCCAAGATACTTTTGGGGTCTTTTTTGACAAAAAAGTTAAGTCACTGCCTAAGTGCATGGATCGCTTTCCTGATTTTCAAAAATTCATTAAAAATATTCTTCAAGAGATATGCAAATATATTCAACGGATTCTTGTTCAGGGCATGCTTGACTATGACTGTGTACAATTTCAAGACATTCCAAGATACTTTTGGGGTCTTTTTTGACAAAAAAGTTAAGTCACTGCCTAAGTGCATGGATCGCTTTCCTGATTTTCAAAAATTCATTAAAAATATTCCTTAAGCGATATGCAAATATTTTCAAGGGATTCTTGTTCAGGGCGTCGTTGACTATGACTGAGTACAATTTCAAGACATTCCAACATACTTGGAATGTCCAAGTGCATGGATCGCTTTCCTGATTTTCAAAAGTTCATTAAAAATATTCTTCAAGAGATATGCAAATATATTCAACGGATTCTTGTTCAGGGCATGCTTGACTATGACTGTGTACAATTTCAAGACATTCCAAGATACCTTTGGGGTCTTTTTTGGATAAAAAGTTAAGTCACTGCCTAAGTGCACAGACTTTCATCATTTTCAAAAATTCATTAAAAATATTCCTTAAGAGATATGCAAATATTTTCAATGGATTCTTGTTCAGGGCGTCGTTGACTATGACCGAGTACAATTTCAAGACATTCCAACATACTTGGAATGTCCAAGTGCATGGATCGCTTTTCGGATTTTCAAAAATTCATTAAAAATATTCTTCAAGAGATATGCAAATATATTCAACGGATTCTTGTTCAGGGCATGCTTGACTATGACTGTGTACAATTTCAAGACATTCCAAGATACTTTTGGGGTCTTTTTTGACGAAAAAGTTAAGTCACTGCCTAAGTGCATGGATCGCTTTCCTGATTTTCAGAAATTCTTTAAAAATATTCCTTAAACGATATGCAAATATTTTCAACGGATTCTTGTTCAGGGCGTCGTTGACTATGACTGAGTACAATTTCAAGACATTCCAACATACTTGGAATGTCCAAGTGCATGGATCGCTTTCCTGATTTTCAAAAGTTCATTAAAAATATTCTTCAAGAGATATGCAAATATATTCAACGGATTCTTGTTCAGGGCATGCTTGACTATGACTGTGTACAATTTCAAGACATTCCAGGATACTTTTGGGGTCTTTTTTGAATAAAAAGTTAAGTCACTGCCTAAGTGCACAGACTTTCCTCATTTTCAAAAATTCATTAAAAATATTCCTTAAGAGATATGCAAATATTTTCAATTGATTCTTGTTCAGGGCGTCGTTGACTATGACTGAGTACAATTTCAAGACATTCCAACATACTTGGAATGTCCAAGTGCATGGATCGCTTTTCGGATTTTCAAAAATTCATTAAAAATATTCTTCAAGAGATATGCAAATATATTCAACGGATTCGTGTCAAGGGCATGCTTGACTATGACTGTGTACAATTTCAAGACATTCCAAGATACTTTTGGGGTCTTTTTTGACGAAAAAGTTAAGTCACTGCCTAAGTGCATGGATCGCTTTCCTGATTTTCAGAAATTCTTTAAAAATATTCCTTAAACGATATGCAAATATTTTCAACGGATTCTTGTTCAGGGCGTCGTTGACTATGACTGAGTACAATTTCAAGACATTCCAACATACTTGGAATGTCCAAGTGCATGGATCGCTTTCCTGATTTTCAAAAGTTCATTAAAAATATTCTTCAAGAGATATGCAAATATATTCAACGGATTCTTGTTCAGGGCATGCTTGACTATGACTGTGTACAATTTCAAGACATTCCAAGATACCTTTGGGGTCTTTTTTGAATAAAAAGTTAAGTCACTGCCTCAGTGCACAGACTTTCATCATTTTCAAAAATTCATTAAAAATATTCCTTAAGCGATATGCAAATATTTTCAATGGATTCTTGTTCAGGGCGTCGTTGACTATGACCGAGTACAATTTCAAGACATTCCAACATACTTGGAATGTCCAAGTGCATGGATCGCTTTCCGGATTTTCAAAAATTCATTAAAAATATTCTTCAAGAGATATGCAAATATATTCAACGGATTCTTGTTCAGGGCATGCTTGACTATGACTGTGTACAATTTCAAGACATTCCAAGATACTTTTGGGGTCTTTTTTGACAAAAAAGTTAAGTCACTGCCTAAGTGCATGGATCGCTTTCCTGATTTTCAGAAATTCTTTAAAAATATTCCTTAAACGATATGCAAATATTTTCAACGGATTCTTGTTCAGGGCGTCGTTGACTATGACTGAGTACAATTTCAAGACATTCCAACATACTTGGAATGTCCAAGTGCATGGATCGCTTTCCTGATTTTCAAAAGTTCATTAAAAATATTCTTCAAGAGATATGCAAATATATTCAACGGATTCTTGTTCAGGGCATGCTTGACTATGACTGTGTACAATTTCAAGACATTCCAAGATACTTTTGGGGTCTTTTTTGAATAAAAAGTTAAGTCACTGCCTAAGTGCACAGACTTTCATCATTTTCAAAAATTCATTAAAAATATTCCTTAAGCGATATGCAAATATTTTCAACGGATTCTTGTTCAGGGCGTCGTTGACTATGACTGAGTACAATTTCAAGACATTCCAACATACTTGGAATGTCCAAGTGCATGGATCGCTTTTCGGATTTTAAAAAATTCATTCAAAATATTCTTCAAGAGATATGCAAATATATTCAACGGATTCTTGTTCAGGGCATGCTTGACTATGACTGTGTACAATTTCAAGACATTCCAAGATACTTTTGGGGTCTTTTTTGACAAAAAAGTTAAGTCACTGCCTAAGTGCATGGATCGCTTTCCTGATTTTCAAAAATTCATTAAAAATATTCCTTAAGCGATATGCAAATATTTTCAATTGATTCTTGTTCAGGGCGTCGTTGACTATGACTGAGTACAATTTCAAGACATTCCAACATACTTGGAATGTCCAAGTGCATGGATCGCTTTTCGGATTTTCAAAAATTCATTAAAAATATTCTTCAAGAGATATGCAAATATATTCAACGGATTCTTGTTCAGGGCATGCTTGACTATGACTGTGTACAATTTCAAGACATTCCAAGATACTTTTGGGGTCTTTTTTGACAAAAAAGTTAAGTCACTGCCTAAGTGCAGGGATCGCTTTCCTGATTTTCAAAAATTCATTAAAAATATTCCTTAAGAGATATGCAAATATTTTCAACGGATTCTTGTTCAGGGCGTCGTTGACTATGACTGAGTACAATTTCAAGACATTTCAACATACTTGGAATGTCCAAGTGCATGGATCGCTTTCCTGATTTTCAAAAGTTCATTAAAAATATTCTTCAAGAGATATGCAAATATATTCAACGGATTCTTGTTCAGGGCATGCTTGACTATGACTGTGTACAATTTCAAGACATTCCAAGATACTTTTGGGGTCTTTTTTGAATAAAAAGTTAAGTCACTGCCTAAGTGCACAGACTTTCATCATTTTCAAAAATTCATTAAAAATATTCCTTAAGAGATATGCAAATATTTTCAATGGATTCTTGTTCAGGGCGTCGTTGACTATGACCGAGTACAATTTCAAGACATTCCAACATACTTGGAATGTCCAAGTGCATGGATCGCTTTCCGGATTTTCAAAAATTCATTAAAAATATTCTTCAAGAGATATGCAAATATATTCAACGGATTCTTGTTCAGGGCATGCTTGACTATGACTGTGTACAATTTCAAGACATTCCAAGATACTTTTGGGGTCTTTTTTGACGAAAAAGTTAAGTCACTGCCTAAGTGCATGGATCGCTTTCCTGAATTTCAGAAATTCTTTAAAAATATTCCTTAAGCGATATGCAAATATTTTCAATTGATTCTTGTTCAGGGCGTCGTTGACTATGACTGAGTACAATTTCAAGACATTCCAACATACTTGGAATGTCCAAGTGCATGGATCGCTTTTCGGATTTTCAAAAATTCATTAAAAATATTCTTCAAGAGATATGCAAATATATTCAACGGATTCTTGTTCAGGGCATGCTTGACTATGACTGTGTACAATTTCAAGACATTCCAAGATACTTTTGGGGTCTTTTTTGACAAAAAAGTTAAGTCACTGCCTAAGTGCAGGGATCGCTTTCCTGATTTTCAAAAATTCATTAAAAATATTCCTTAAGAGATATGCAAATATTTTCAACGGATTCTTGTTCAGGGCGTCGTTGACTATGACTGAGTACAATTTCAAGACATTTCAACATACTTGGAATGTCCAAGTGCATGGATCGCTTTCCTGATTTTCAAAAGTTCATTAAAAATATTCTTCAAGAGATATGCAAATATATTCAACGGATTCTTGTTCAGGGCATGCTTGACTATGACTGTGTACAATTTCAAGACATTCCAAGATACTTTTGGGGTCTTTTTTGAATAAAAAGTTAAGTCACTGCCTAAGTGCACAGACTTTCATCATTTTCAAAAATTCATTAAAAATATTCCTTAAGAGATATGCAAATATTTTCAATGGATTCTTGTTCAGGGCGTCGTTGACTATGACCGAGTACAATTTCAAGACATTCCAACATACTTGGAATGTCCAAGTGCATGGATCGCTTTCCGGATTTTCAAAAATTCATTAAAAATATTCTTCAAGAGATATGCAAATATATTCAACGGATTCTTGTTCAGGGCATGCTTGACTATGACTGTGTACAATTTCAAGACATTCCAAGATACTTTTGGGGTCTTTTTTGACGAAAAAGTTAAGTCACTGCCTAAGTGCATGGATCGCTTTCCTGAATTTCAGAAATTCTTTAAAAATATTCCTTAAACGATATGCAAATATTTTCAACGGATTCTTGTTCAGGGCGTCGTTGACTATGACTGAGTACAATTTCAAGACATTCCAACATACTTGGAATGTCCAAGTGCATGGATCGCTTTCCTGATTTTCAAAAGTTCATTAAAAATATTCTTCAAGAGATATGCAAATATATTCAACGGATTCTTGTTCAGGGCATGCTTGACTATGACTGTGTACAATTTCAAGACATTCCAAGATACTTTTGGGGTCTTTTTTGACGAAAAAGTTAAGTCACTGCCTAAGTGCATGGATCGCTTTCCTGATTTTCAAAAATTCATTAAAAATATTCCTTAAGCGATATGCAAATATTTTCAACGGATTCTTGTTCAGGGCGTCGTTGACTATGACTGAGTACAATTTCAAGACATTCCAACATACTTGGAATGTCCAAGTGCATTGATCGCTTTCCGGATTTTCAAAAATTCATTAAAAATATTCTTCAAGAGATATGCAAATATATTCAACGGATTCTTGTTCAGGGCATGCTTGACTATGACTGTGTACAATTTCAAGACATTCCAAGATACTTTTGGGGTCTTTTTTGAATAAAAAGTTAAGTCACTGCCTAAGTGCACAGACTTTCATCATTTTCAAAAATTCATTAAAAATATTCCTTAAGAGATATGCAAATATTTTCAATTGATTCTTGTTCAGGGCGTCGTTGACTATGACTGAGTACAATTTCAAGACATTCCAACATACTTGGAATGTCCAAGTGCATGGATCGCTTTTCGGATTTTCAAAAATTCATTTAAAATATTCTTCAAGAGATATGCAAATATATTCAACGGATTCTTGTTCAGGGCATGCTTGACTATGACTGTGTACAATTTCAAGACATTCCAAGATACTTTTGGGGTCTTTTTTGACAAAAAAGTTAAGTCACTGCCTAAGTGCATGGATCGCTTTCCTGATTTTCAAAAATTCATTAAAAATATTCCTTAAGCGATATGCAAATATTTTCAACGGATTCTTGTTCAGGGCGTCGTTGACTATGACTGAGTACAATTTCAAGACATTCCAACATACTTGGAATGTCCAAGTGCATGGATCGCTTTCCTGATTTTCAAAAGTTCATTAAAAATATTCTTCAAGAGATATGCAAATATATTCAACGGATTCTTGTTCAGGGCATGCCTGACTATGACTGTGTACAATTTCAAGACATTCCAAGATACTTTTGGGGTCTTTTTTGAATAAAAAGTTAAGTCACTGCCTAAGTGCACAGACTTTCCTCATTTTCAAAAATTCATTAAAAATATTCCTTAAGAGATATGCAAATATTTTCAATTGATTCTTGTTCAGGGCGTCGTTGACTATGACTGAGTACAATTTCAAGACATTCCAACATACTTGGAATGTCCAAGTGCATCGATTGCTTTTCGGATTTTCAAAAATTCATTAAAAATATTCTTCAAGAGATATGCAAATATATTCAACGGATTCTTGTTCAGGGCATGCTTGACTATGACTGTGTACAATTTCAAGACATTCCAAGATACTTTTGGGGTCTTTTTTGACAAAAAAGTTAAGTCACCGCCTAAGTGCATGGATCGCTTTCCTGATTTTCAAAAATTCATTAAAAATATTCCTTAAGCGATATGCAAATATTTTCAACGGATTCTTGTTCAGGGCGTCGTTGACTATGACTGAGTACAATTTCAAGACATTCCAACATACTTGGAATGTCCAAGTGCATGGATCGCTTTCCTGATTTTCAAAAGTTCATTAAAAATATTCTTCAAGAGATATGCAAATATATTCAACGGATTCTTGTTCAGGGCATGCTTGACTATGACTGTGTACAATTTCAAGACATTCCAAGATACTTTTGGGGTCTTTTTTGAATAAAAAGTTAAGTCACTGCCTAAGTGCACAGACTTTCCTCATTTTCAAAAATTCATTAAAAATATTCCTTAAGAGATATGCAAATATTTTCAATTGATTCTTGTTCAGGGCGTCGTTGACTATGACTGAGTACAATTTCAAGACATTCCAACATACTTGGAATGTCCAAGTGCATGGATCGCTTTTCGGATTTTCATAAATTCATTAAAAATATTCTTCAAGAGATATGCAAATATATTCAACGGATTCTTGTTCAGGGCATGCTTGACTATGACTGTGTACAATTTCAAGACATTCCAATTTACTTTTGGGTTTTTTTTTTTTTAAAAAGTCAAGTCACTAAGTGCATCAGGGCAAATGGATCGTTTCCTTCGTCTCACCTGATATCCTGCTGTGTGATCCACGGTGTCCAAACGTTTGTTTCCAGCGACTGGACGACATGGATGAACTCCTGCAGCTTTAATTCTTTAAAAACAACCCAAAAACATCAAAAGTTAAGTCACTGCCTAAGTGCATGGATCGCTTTCCTGATTTTCAAAAATTCATTAAAAATATTCCTCAAGAGATATGCAAATATATTCAACGGATTCTTGTTCAGGGCATGCTTGACTATGACTGTGTACAATTTCAAGACATTCCAAGATACTTTTGGGGTCTTTTTTGAATAAAAAGTTAAGTCACTGCCTAAGTGCATGGATCGCTTTCCTGATTTTCAAAAATTCATTAAAAATATTCCTTAAGCGATATGCAAATATTTTCAAAGGATTCTTGTTCAGGGCGTCGTTGACTATGACTGAGTACAATTTCAAGACATTCCAACATACTTGGAATGTCCAAGTGCATGGATCGCTTTTCGGATTTTCAAAAATTCATTAAAAATATTCTTCAAGAGATATGCAAATATATTCAACGGATTCTTGTTCAGGGCATGCTTGACTATGACTGTGTACAATTTCAAGACATTCCAAGATACTTTTGGGGTCTTTTTTGAATAAAAAGTTAAGTCACTGCCTAAGTGCATGGATCGCTTTCCTGATTTTCAAAAATTCATTAAAAATATTCCTTAAGCGATATGCAAATATTTTCAAAGGATTCTTGTTCAGGGCGTCGTTGACTATGACTGAGTACAATTTCAAGACATTCCAACATACTTGGAATGTCCAAGTGCATGGATCGCTTTCCTGATTTTCAAAAGTTCATTAAAAATATTCTTCAAGAGATATGCAAATATATTCAACGGATTCTTGTTCAGGGCATGCTTGACTATGACTGTGTACAATTTCAAGACATTCCAAGATACTTTTGGGGTCTTTTTTGAATAAAAAGTTAAGTCACTGCCTAAGTGCACAGACTTTCATCATTTTCAAAAATTCATTAAAAATATTCCTTAAGAGATATGCAAATATTTTCAATGGATTCTTGTTCAGGGCGTTGTTGACTATGACTGAGTACAATTTCAAGACATTCCACCATACTTGGAATGTCCAAGTGCATGGATCGCTTTCCGGATTTTCAAAAATTCATTAAAAATATTCTTCAAGAGATATGCAAATATATTCAACGGATTCTTGTTCAGGGCATGCTTGACTATGACTGTGTACAATTTCAAGACATTCCAAGATACTTTTGGGGTCTTTTTTGACGAAAAAGTTAAGTCACTGCCTAAGTGCATGGATCGCTTTCCTGATTTTCAGAAATTCTTTAAAAATATTCCTTAAACGATATGCAAATATTTTCAACGGATTCTTGTTCAGGGCGTCGTTGACTATGACTGAGTACAATTTCAAGACATTCCAACATACTTGGAATGTCCAAGTGCATGGATCGCTTTCCTGATTTTCAAAAGTTCATTAAAAATATTCTTCAAGAGATATGCAAATATATTCAACGGATTCTTGTTCAGGGCATGCTTGACTATGACTGTGTACAATTTCAAGACATTCCAAGATACTTTTGGGGTCTTTTTTGAATAAAAAGTTAAGTCACTGCCTAAGTGCAGAGACTTTCCTCATTTTCAAAAATTCATTAAAAATATTCCTTAAGAGATATGCAAATATTTTCAATTGATTCTTGTTCAGGGCGTCGTTGACTATGACTGAGTACAATTTCAAGACATTCCAACATACTTGGAATGTCCAAGTGCATGGATCGCTTTTCGGATTTTCAAAAATTCATTAAAAATATTCTTCAAGAGATATGCAAATATATTCAACGGATTCTTGTTCAGGGCATGCTTGACTATGACTGTGTACAATTTCAAGACATTCCAAGATACTTTTGGTTTTTTTTAAAAAAAAAAAGTCAAGTCACTAAGTGCATCAGGGCAAATGGATCGTTTCCTTCGTCTCACCTGATATCCTGCTGTGTGATCCACGGTGTCCAAACGTTTGTTTCCAGCAACTGGACGACATGGATGAACTCCTGCAGCTTTAATTCTTTAAAAACAACCCAAAAACATCAAAAGTTAAGTCACTGCCTAAGTGCATGGATCGCTTTCCTGATTTTCAAAAATTCATTAAAAATATTGCTCAAGAGATATGCAAATATATTCAACGGATTCTTGTTCAGGGCATGCTTGACTATGACTGTGTACAATTTCAAGACATTCCAAGATACTTTTGGGGTCTTTTTTGACGAAAAAGTTAAGTCACTGCCTAAGTGCATGGATCGCTTTCCTGATTTTCAAAAATTCATTAAAAATATTCCTTAAGCGATATGCAAATATTTTCAACGGATTCTTGTTCAGGGCGTCGTTGACTATGACTGAGTACAATTTCAAGACATTCCAACATACTTGGAATGTCCAAGTGCATGGATCGCTTTCCGGATTTTCAAAAATTCATTAAAAATATTCTTCAAGAGATATGCAAATATATTCAACGGATTCTTATTCAGGGCATGCTTGACTATGACTGTGTACAATTTCAAGACATTCCAATTTACTTTTGGGGTTTTTTTTGAATAAAAAGTTAAGTCACTGCCTAAGTGCACAGACTTTCATCATTTTCAAAAATTCATTAAAAATATTCCTTAAGAGATATGCAAATATTTTCAATGGATTTTTGTTCAGGGCGTCGTTGACTATGACCGAGTACAATTTCAAGACATTCCAACATACTTGGAATGTCCAAGTGCATGGATCGCTTTCCGGATTTTCAAAAATTCATTAAAAATATTCTTCAAGAGATATGCAAATATATTCAACGGATTCTTGTTCAGGGCATTCTTGACTATGACTGTGTACAATTTCAAGACATTCCAAGATACTTTTGGGGTCTTTTTTGACGAAAAAGTTAAGTCACTGCCTAAGTGCATGGATCGCTTTCCTGATTTTCAGAAATTCTTTAAAAATATTCCTTAAACGATATGCAAATATTTTCAACGGATTCTTGTTCAGGGCGTCGTTGACTATGACTGAGTACAATTTCAAGACATTCCAACATACTTGGAATGTCCAAGTGCATGGATCGCTTTCCTGATTTTCAAAAGTTCATTAAAAATATTCTTCAAGAGATATGCAAATATATTCAACGGATTCTTGTTCAGGGCATGCTTGACTATGACTGTGTACAATTTCAAGACATTCCAAGATACTTTTGGGGTCTTTTTTGAATAAAAAGTTAAGTCACTGCCTAAGTGCACAGACTTTCCTCATTTTCAAAAATTCATTAAAAATATTCCTTAAGAGATATGCAAATATTTTCAATTGATTCTTGTTCAGGGCGTCGTTGACTATGACTGAGTACAATTTCAAGACATTCCAACATACTTGGAATGTCCAAGTGCATGGATCGCTTTCCTGATTTTCAAAAGTTCATTAAAAATATTCTTCAAGAGATATGCAAATATATTCAACGGATTCTTGTTCAGGGCATGCTTGACTATGACTGTGTACAATTTCAAGACATTCCAAGATACTTTTGGGGTCTTTTTTGACGAAAAAGTTAAGTCACTGCCTAAGTGCATGGATCGCTTTCCTGATTTTCAAAAATTCATTAAAAATATTCCTTAAGCGATATGCAAATATTTTCAACGGATTCTTGTTCAGGGCGTCGTTGACTATGACTGAGTACAATTTCAAGACATTCCAACATACTTGGAATGTCCAAGTGCATGGATCGCTTTCCTGATTTTCAAAAGTTCATTAAAAATATTCTTCAAGAGATATGCAAATATATTCAACGGATTCTTGTTCAGGGCATGCTTGACTATGACTGTGTACAATTTCAAGACATTCCAAGATACTTTTGGGGTCTTTTTTGACAAAAAAGTTAAGTCACTGCCTAAGTGCATGGATCGCTTTCCTGATTTTCAAAAATTCATTAAAAATATTCCTTAAGCGATATGCAAATATTTTCAACGGATTCTTGTTCAGGGCGTCGTTGACTATGACTGAGTACAATTTCAAGACATTCCAACATACTTGGAATGTCCAAGTGCATGGATCGCTTTCCTGATTTTCAAAAGTTCATTAAAAATATTCTTCAAGAGATATGCAAATATATTCAACGGATTCTTGTTCAGGGCATGCTTGACTATGACTGTGTACAATTTCAAGACATTCCAAGATACTTTTGGGGTCTTTTTTGAATAAAAAGTTAAGTCACTGCCTAAGTGCACAGACTTTCCTCATTTTCAAAAATTCATTAAAAATATTCCTTAAGAGATATGCAAATATTTTCAATTGATTCTTGTTCAGGGCGTCGTTGACTATGACTGAGTACAATTTCAAGACACTCCAACATACTTGGAATGTCCAAGTGCATGGATCGCTTTTCGGATTTTCAAAAATTCATTAAAAATATTCTTCAAGAGATATGCAAATATATTCAACGGATTCTTGTTCAGGGCATGCTTGACTATGACTGTGTACAATTTCAAGACATTCCAAGATACTTTTGGGGTCTTTTTTGACGAAAAAGTTAAGTCACTGCCTAAGTGCATGGATCGCTTTCCTGATTTTCAGAAATTCTTTAAAAATATTCCTTAAACGATATGCAAATATTTTCAACGGATTCTTGTTCAGGGCGTCGTTGACTATGACTGAGTACAATTTCAAGACATTCCAACATACTTGGAATGTCCAAGTGCATGGATCGCTTTCCTGATTTTCAAAAGTTCATTAAAAATATTCTTCAAGAGATATGCAAATATATTCAACGGATTCTTGTTCAGGGCATGCTTGACTATGACTGTGTACAATTTCAAGACATTCATAGATACTTTTGGGGTCTTTTTTGAATAAAAAGTTAAGTCACTGCCTAAGGGCACAGACTTTCCTCATTTTCAAAAATTCATTAAAAATATTCCTTAAGAGATATGCAAATATTTTCAATTGATTCTTGTTCAGGGCGTCGTTGACTATGACTGAGTACAATTTCAAGACATTCCAACATACTTGGAATGTCCAAGTGCATGGATCGCTTTTCGGATTTTCAAAAATTCATTAAAAATATTCTTCAAGAGATATGCAAATATATTCAACGGATTCTTGTTCAGGGCATGCTTGACTATGACTGTGTACAATTTCAAGACATTCCAAGATACTTTTGGGGTCTTTTTTGACGAAAAAGTTAAGTCACTGCCTAAGTGCATGGATCGCTTTCCTGATTTTCAAAAATTCATTAAAAATATTCCTTAAGCGATATGCAAATATTTTCAACGGATTCTTGTTCAGGGCGTCGTTGACTATGACTGAGTACAATTTCAAGACATTCCAACATACTTGGAATGTCCAAGTGCATGGATCGCTTTCCTGATTTTCAAAAGTTCATTAAAAATATTCTTCAAGAGATATGCAAATATATTCAACGGATTCTTGTTCAGGGCATGCTTGACTATGACTGTGTACAATTTCAAGACATTCCAAGATACCTTTGGGGTCTTTTTTGAATAAAAAGTTAAGTCACTGCCTAAGTGCACAGACTTTCATCATTTTCAAAAATTCATTAAAAATATTCCTTAAGAGATATGCAAATATTTTCAATGGATTCTTGTTCAGGGCGTCGTTGACTATGACCGAGTACAATTTCAAGACATTCCAACATACTTGGAATGTCCAAGTGCATGGATCGCTTTCCTGATTTTCAAAAGTTCATTAAAAATATTCTTCAAGAGATATGCAAATATATTCAACGGATTCTTGTTCAGGGCATGCTTGACTATGACTGTGTACAATTTCAAGACATTCCAAGATACTTTTGGGGTCTTTTTTGAATAAAAAGTTAAGTCACTGCCTAAGTGCACAGACTTTCCTCATTTTCAAAAATTCATTAGAAATATTCCTTAAGCGATATGCAAATATTTTCAACGGATTCTTGTTCAGGGCGTCGTTGACTATGACTGAGTACAATTTCAAGACATTCCAACATACTTGGAATGTCCAAGTGCATGGATCGCTTTCCTGATTTTCAAAAGTTCATTAAAAATATTCTTCAAGAGATATGCAAATATATTCAACGGATTCTTGTTCAGGGCATGCTTGACTATGACTGTGTACAATTTCAAGACATTCCAAGATACCTTTGGGGTCTTTTTTGAATAAAAAGTTAAGTCACTGCCTAAGTGCACAGACTTTCATCATTTTCAAAAATTCATTAAAAATATTCCTTAAGAGATATGCAAATATTTTCAATGGATTCTTGTTCAGGGCGTCGTTGACTATGACCGAGTACAATTTCAAGACATTCCAACATACTTGGAATGTCCAAGTGCATGGATCGCTTTCCGGATTTTCAAAAATTCATTAAAAATATTCTTCAAGAGATATGCAAATATATTCAACGGATTCTTGTTCAGGGCATTCTTGACTATGACTGTGTACAATTTCAAGACATTCCAAGATACTTTTGGGGTCTTTTTTGACGAAAAAGTTAAGTCACTGCCTAAGTGCATGGATCGCTTTCCTGATTTTCAGAAATTCTTTAAAAATATTCCTTAAACGATACGCAAATATTTTCAACGGATTCTTGTTCAGGGCGTCGTTGACTATGACTGAGTACAATTTCAAGACATTCCAACATACTTGGAATGTCCAAGTGCATGGATCGCTTTCCTGATTTTCAAAAGTTCATTAAAAATATTCTTCAAGAGATATGCAAATATATTCAACGGATTCTTGTTCAGGGCATGCTTGACTATGACTGTGTACAATTTCAAGACATTCCAAGATACTTTTGGGGTCTTTTTTGACAAAAAAGTTAAGTCACTGCCTAAGTGCATGGATCGCTTTCCTGATTTTCAGAAATTCTTTAAAAATATTCCTTAAACGATATCCAAATATTTTCAACGGATTCTTGTTCAGGGCGTCGTTGACTATGACTGAGTACAATTTCAAGACATTCCAACATACTTGGAATGTCCAAGTGCATGGATCGCTTTCCTGATTTTCAAAAGTTCATTAAAAATATTCTTCAAGAGATATGCAAATATATTCAACGGATTCTTGTTCAGGGCATGCTTGACTATGACTGTGTACAATTTCAAGACATTCCAAGATACCTTTGGGGTCTTTTTTGAATAAAAAGTTAAGTCACTGCCTAAGTGCACAGACTTTCATCATTTTCAAAAATTCATTAAAAATATTCCTTAAGAGATATGCAAATATTTTCAATGGATTCTTGTTCAGGGCGTCGTTGACTATGACCGAGTACAATTTCAAGACATTCCAACATACTTGGAATGTCCAAGTGCATGGATCGCTTTCCGGATTTTCAAAAATTCATTAAAAATATTCTTCAAGAGATATGCAAATATATTCAACGGATTCTTGTTCAGGGCATTCTTGACTATGACTGTGTACAATTTCAAGACATTCCAAGATACTTTTGGGGTCTTTTTTGACGAAAAAGTTAAGTCACTGCCTAAGTGCATGAATCGCTTTCCTGATTTTCAGAAATTCTTTAAAAATATTCCTTAAACGATATGCAAATATTTTCAACGGATTCTTGTTCAGGGCGTCGTTGACTATGACTGAGTACAATTTCAAGACATTCCAACATACTTGGAATGTCCAAGTGCATGGATCGCTTTCCTGATTTTCAAAAGTTCATTAAAAATATTCTTCAAGAGATATGCAAATATATTCAACGGATTCTTGTTCAGGGCATGCTTGACTATGACTGTGTACAATTTCAAGACATTCCAATTTACTTTTGGGGTTTTTTTTGAAAAAAAAGTCAAGTCACTAAGTGCATCAGGGCAAATGGATCGTTTCCTTCGTCTCACCTGATATCCTGCTGTGTGATCCACGGTGTCCAAACGTTTGTTTCCAGCGACTGGACGACATGGATGAACTCCTGCAGCTTTAATTCTTTAAAAACAACCCAAAAACATCAAAAGTTAAGTCACTGCCTAAGTGCATGGATCGCTTTCCTGATTTTCAAAAATTCATTAAAAATATTCCTTAAGCGATATGCAAATATTTTCAACGGATTCTTGTTCAGGGCGTCGTTGACTATGACTGAGTACAATTTCAAGACATTCCAACATACTTGGAATGTCCAAGTGCATGGATCGCTTTCCTGATTTTCAAAAGTTCATTAAAAATATTCTTCAAGAGATATGCAAATATATTCAACGGATTCTTGTTCAGGGCATGCTTGACTATGACTGTGTACAATTTCAAGACATTCCAAGATACCTTTGGGGTCTTTTTTGAATAAAAAGTTAAGTCACTGCCTAAGTGCACAGACTTTCATCATTTTCAAAAATTCATTAAAAATATTCCTTAAGAGATATGCAAATATTTTCAATGGATTCTTGTTCAGGGCGTCGTTGACTATGACCGAGTACAATTTCAAGACATTCCAACATACTTGGAATGTCCAAGTGCATGGATCGCTTTCCTGATTTTCAAAAGTTCATTAAAAATATTCTTCAAGAGATATGCAAATATATTCAACGGATTCTTGTTCAGGGCATGCTTGACTATGACTGTGTACAATTTCAAGACATTCCAAGATACTTTTGGGGTCTTTTTTGAATAAAAAGTTAAGTCACTGCCTAAGTGCACAGACTTTCCTCATTTTCAAAAATTCATTAGAAATATTCCTTAAGCGATATGCAAATATTTTCAACGGATTCTTGTTCAGGGCGTCGTTGACTATGACTGAGTACAATTTCAAGACATTCCAACATACTTGGAATGTCCAAGTGCATGGATCGCTTTCCTGATTTTCAAAAGTTCATTAAAAATATTCTTCAAGAGATATGCAAATATATTCAACGGATTCTTGTTCAGGGCATGCTTGACTATGACTGTGTACAATTTCAAGACATTCCAAGATACCTTTGGGGTCTTTTTTGAATAAAAAGTTAAGTCACTGCCTAAGTGCACAGACTTTCATCATTTTCAAAAATTCATTAAAAATATTCCTTAAGAGATATGCAAATATTTTCAATGGATTCTTGTTCAGGGCGTCGTTGACTATGACCGAGTACAATTTCAAGACATTCCAACATACTTGGAATGTCCAAGTGCATGGATCGCTTTCCGGATTTTCAAAAATTCATTAAAAATATTCTTCAAGAGATATGCAAATATATTCAACGGATTCTTGTTCAGGGCATTCTTGACTATGACTGTGTACAATTTCAAGACATTCCAAGATACTTTTGGGGTCTTTTTTGACGAAAAAGTTAAGTCACTGCCTAAGTGCATGGATCGCTTTCCTGATTTTCAGAAATTCTTTAAAAATATTCCTTAAACGATACGCAAATATTTTCAACGGATTCTTGTTCAGGGCGTCGTTGACTATGACTGAGTACAATTTCAAGACATTCCAACATACTTGGAATGTCCAAGTGCATGGATCGCTTTCCTGATTTTCAAAAGTTCATTAAAAATATTCTTCAAGAGATATGCAAATATATTCAACGGATTCTTGTTCAGGGCATGCTTGACTATGACTGTGTACAATTTCAAGACATTCCAAGATACTTTTGGGGTCTTTTTTGACAAAAAAGTTAAGTCACTGCCTAAGTGCATGGATCGCTTTCCTGATTTTCAAAAATTCATTAGAAATATTCCTTAAGCGATATGCAAATATTTTCAACGGATTCTTGTTCAGGGCGTCGTTGACTATGACTGAGTACAATTTCAAGACATTCCAACATACTTGGAATGTCCAAGTGCATGGATCGCTTTCCTGATTTTCAAAAGTTCATTAAAAATATTCTTCAAGAGATATGCAAATATATTCAACGGATTCTTGTTCAGGGCATGCTTGACTATGACTGTGTACAATTTCAAGACATTCCAAGATACCTTTGGGGTCTTTTTTGAATAAAAAGTTAAGTCACTGCCTAAGTGCACAGACTTTCATCATTTTCAAAAATTCATTAAAAATATTCCTTAAGAGATATATAAATATTTTCAATGGATTCTTGTTCAGGGCGTCGTTGACTATGACCGAGTACAATTTCAAGACATTCCAACATACTTGGAATGTCCAAGTGCATGGATCGCTTTTCGGATTTTCAAAAATTCATTAAAAATATTCTTCAAGAGATATGCAAATATATTCAACATATTCTTGTTCAGGGCATGCTTGACTATGACTGTGTACAATTTCAAGACATTCCAAGATACTTTTGGGGTCTTTTTTGACAAAAAAGTTAAGTCACTGCCTAAGTGCATGGATCGCTTTCCTGATTTTCAGAAATTCTTTAAAAATATTCCTTAAACGATATCCAAATATTTTCAACGGATTCTTGTTCAGGGCGTCGTTGACTATGACTGAGTACAATTTCAAGACATTCCAACATACTTGGAATGTCCAAGTGCATGGATCGCTTTCCTGATTTTCAAAAGTTCATTAAAAATATTCTTCAAGAGATATGCAAATATATTCAACGGATTCTTGTTCAGGGCATGCTTGACTATGACTGTGTACAATTTCAAGACATTCCAAGATACCTTTGGGGTCTTTTTTGAATAAAAAGTTAAGTCACTGCCTAAGTGCACAGACTTTCATCATTTTCAAAAATTCATTAAAAATATTCCTTAAGAGATATGCAAATATTTTCAATGGATTCTTGTTCAGGGCGTCGTTGACTATGACCGAGTACAATTTCAAGACATTCCAACATACTTGGAATGTCCAAGTGCATGGATCACTTTCCGGATTTTCAAAAATTCATTAAAAATATTCTTCAAGAGATATGCAAATATATTCAACGGATTCTTGTTCAGGGCATTCTTGACTATGACTGTGTACAATTTCAAGACATTCCAAGATACTTTTGGGGTCTTTTTTGACGAAAAAGTTAAGTCACTGCCTAAGTGCATGAATCGCTTTCCTGATTTTCAGAAATTCTTTAAAAATATTCCTTAAACGATATGCAAATATTTTCAACGGATTCTTGTTCAGGGCGTCGTTGACTATGACTGAGTACAATTTCAAGACATTCCAACATACTTGGAATGTCCAAGTGCATGGATCGCTTTCCTGATTTTCAAAAGTTCATTAAAAATATTCTTCAAGAGATATGCAAATATATTCAACGGATTCTTGTTCAGGGCATGCTTGACTATGACTGTGTACAATTTCAAGACATTCCAATTTACTTTTGGGGTTTTTTTTGAAAAAAAAGTCAAGTCACTAAGTGCATCAGGGCAAATGGATCGTTTCCTTCGTCTCACCTGATATCCTGCTGTGTGATCCACGGTGTCCAAACGTTTGTTTCCAGCGACTGGACGACATGGATGAACTCCTGCAGCTTTAATTCTTTAAAAACAACCCAAAAACATCAAAAGTTAAGTCACTGCCTAAGTGCATGGATCGCTTTCCTGATTTTCAAAAATTCATTAAAAATATTCCTTAAGCGATATGCAAATATTTTCAACGGATTCTTGTTCAGGGCGTCGTTGACTATGACTGAGTACAATTTCAAGACATTCCAACATACTTGGAATGTCCAAGTGCATGGATCGCTTTTCGGATTTTCAAAAATTCATTTAAAATATTCTTCAAGAGATATGCAAATATATTCAACGGATTCTTGTTCAGGGCATGCTTGACTATGACTGTGTACAATTTCAAGACATTCCAAGATACTTTTGGGGTCTTTTTTGAATAAAAAGTTAAGTCACTGCCTAAGTGCACAGACTTTCCTCATTTTCAAAAATTCATTAAAAATATTCCTTAAGAGATATGCAAATATTTTCAATCGATTCTTGTTCAGGGCGTCGTTGACTATGACTGAGTACAATTTAAAGACATTCCAACATACTTGGAATGTCCAAGTGCATGGATCGCTTTTCGGATTTTCAAAAATTCATTAAAAATATTCTTCAAGAGATATGCAAATATATTCAACGGATTCTTGTTCAGGGCATGCTTGACTATGACTGTGTACAATTTCAAGACATTCCAAGATACTTTTGGGGTCTTTTTTGACAAAAAAGTTAAGTCACTGCCTAAGTGCATGGATCGCTTTCCTGATTTTCAAAAATTCATTAAAAATATTCCTTAAGCGATATGCAAATATTTTCAACGGATTCTTGTTCAGGGCGTCGTTGACTATGACTGAGTACAATTTCAAGACATTCCAACATACTTGGAATGTCCAAGTGCATGGATCGCTTTCCTGATTTTCAAAAGTTCATTAAAAATATTCTTCAAGAGATATGCAAATATATTCAACGGATTCTTGTTCAGGGCATGCTTGACTATGACTGTGTACAATTTCAAGACATTCCAGGATACTTTTGGGGTCTTTTTTGAATAAAAAGTTAAGTCACTGCCTAAGTGCACAGAATTTCCTCATTTTCAAAAATTCATTAAAAATATTCCTTAAGAGATATGCAAATATTTTCAATTGATTCTTGTTCAGGGCGTCGTTGACTATGACTGAGTACAATTTCAAGACATTCCAACATACTTGGAATGTCCAAGTGCATGGATCGCTTTTCGGATTTTCAAAAATTCATTAAAAATATTCTTCAAGAGATATGCAAATATATTCAACGGATTCTTGTTCAGGGCATGCTTGACTATGACTGTGTACAATTTCAAGACATTCCAAGATACTTTTGGGGTCTTTTTTGACGAAAAAGTTAAGTCACTGCCTAAGTGCATGGATCGCTTTCCTGATTTTCAGAAATTCTTTAAAAATATTCCTTAAGCGATATGCAAATATTTTCAACGGATTCTTGTTCAGGGCGTCGTTGACTATGACTGAGTACAATTTCAAAACATTCCAACATACTTGGAATGTCCAAGTGCATGGATCGCTTTCCTGATTTTCAAAAGTTCATTAAAAATATTCTTCAAGAGATATGCAAATATATTCAACGGATTCTTGTTCAGGGCATGCTTGAATATGACTGTGTACAATTTCAAGACATTCCAAGATACTTTTGGGGTCTTTTTTGAATAAAAAGTTAAGTCACTGCCTAAGTGCACAGACTTTCCTCATTTTCAAAAATTCATTAAAAATATTCCTTAAGAGATATGCAAATATTTTCAATGGATTCTTGTTCAGGGCATGCTTGACTATGACTGTGTACAATTTCAAGACATTCCAAGATACTTTTGGGGTCTTTTTTGAATAAAAAGTTAAGTCACTGCCTAAGTGCACAGACTTTCCTCATTTTCAAAAATTCATTAAAAATATTCCTTAAGAGATATGCAAATATTTTCAATTGATTCTTGTTCAGGGCGTCGTTGACTATGACTGAGTACAATTTCAAGACATTCCAACATACTTGGAATGTCCAAGTGCATGGATCGCTTTTCGGATTTTCAAAAATTCATTAAAAATATTCTTCAAGAGATATGCAAATATATTCAACGGATTCTTGTTCAGGGCATGCTTGACTATGACTGTGTACAATTTCAAGACATTCCAAGATACTTTTGGGGTCTTTTTTGACAAAAAAGTTAAGTCACTGCCTAAGTGCATGGATCGCTTTTCTGATTTTCAAAAATTCATTAAAAATATTCCTTAAGCGATATGCAAATATTTTCAACGGATTCTTGTTCAGGGCGTCGTTGACTATGACTGAGTACAATTTCAAAACATTCCAACATACTTGGAATGTCCAAGTGCATGGATCGCTTTCCTGATTTTCAAAAGTTCATTAAAAATATTCTTCAAGAGATATGCAAATATATTCAACGGATTCTTGTTCAGGGCATGCTTGACTATGACTGTGTACAATTTCAAGACATTCCAAGATACTTTTGGGGTCTTTTTTGAATAAAAAGTTAAGTCACTGCCTAAGTGCACAGACTTTCCTCATTTTCAAAAATTCATTAAAAATATTCCTTAAGAGATATGCAAATATTTTCAATGGATTCTTGTTCAGGGCGTTGTTGACTATGACTGAGTACAATTTCAAGACATTCCAACATACTTGGAATGTCCAAGTGCATGGATCGCTTTCCGGATTTTCAAAAATTCATTAAAAATATTCTTCAAGAGATATGCAAATATATTCAACGGATTCTTGTTCAGGGCATGCTTGACTATGACTGTGTACAATTTCAAGACATTCCAAGATACTTTTGGGGTCTTTTTTGACGAAAAAGTTAAGTCACTGCCTAAGTGCATGGATCGCTTTCCTGATTTTCAGAAATTCTTTAAAAATATTCCTTAAACGATATGCAAATATTTTCAACGGATTCTTGTTCAGGGCGTCGTTGACTATGACTGAGTACAAATTCAAAACATTCCAACATACTTGGAATGTCCAAGTGCATGGATCGCTTTCCTGATTTTCAAAAGTTCATTAAAAATATTCTTCAAGAGATATGCAAATATATTCAACGGATTCTTGTTCAGGGCATGCTTGACTATGACTGTGTACAATTTCAAGACATTCCAAGATACTTTTGGGGTCTTTTTTGAATAAAAAGTTAAGTCACTGCCTAAGTGCACAGACTTTCCTCATTTTCAAAAATTCATTAAAAATATTCCTTAAGAGATATGCAAATATTTTCAATTGATTCTTGTTCAGGGCGTCGTTGACTATGACTGAGTACAATTTCAAGACATTCCAACATACTTGGAATGTCCAAGTGCATGGATCGCTTTTCGGATTTTCAAAAATTCATTAAAAATATTCTTCAAGAGATATGCAAATATATTCAACGGATTCTTGTTCAGGGCATGCTTGACTATGACTGTGTACAATTTCAAGACATTCCAATTTACTTTTGGGGTTTTTTTTGAAAAAAAAGTCAAGTCACTAAGTGCATCAGGGCAAATGGATCGTTTCCTTCGTCTCACCTGATATCCTGCTGTGTGATCCACGGTGTCCAAACGTTTGTTTCCAGCGACTGGACGACATGGATGAACTCCTGCAGCTTTAATTCTTTAAAAACAACCCAAAAACATCAAAAGTTAAGTCACTGCCTAAGTGCATGGATCGCTTTCCTGATTTTCAAAAATTCATTAAAAATATTCCTCAAGAGATATGCAAATATATTCAACGGATTCTTGTTCAGGGCATGCTTGACTATGACTGTGTACAATTTCAAGACATTCCAAGATACTTTTGGGGTCTTTTTTGACGAAAAAGTTAAGTCACTGCCTAAGTGCATGGATCGCTTTCCTGATTTTCAAAAATTCATTAAAAATATTCCTTAAGCGATATGCAAATATTTTCAACGGATTCTTGTTCAGGGCGTCGTTGACTATGACTGAGTACAATTTCAAGACATTCCAACATACTTGGAATGTCCAAGTGCATGGATCGCTTTCCGGATTTTCAAAAATTCATTAAAAATATTCTTCAAGAGATATGCAAATATATTCAACGGATTCTTATTCAGGGCATGCTTGACTATGACTGTGTACAATTTCAAGACATTCCAATTTACTTTTGGGGTTTTTTTTGAAAAAAAAGTCAAGTCACTAAGTGCATCAGGGCAAATGGATTGTTTCCTTCGTCTCACCTGATATCCTGCTGTGTGATCCACGGTGTCCAAACGTTTGTTTCCAGCGACTGGGCGACATGGATGAACTCCTGCAGCTTTAATGCTTTAAAAACAAACCAAAAACATCAAAAGTTAAGTCACTGCCTAAGTGCATGGATCGCTTTCCTAATTTTCAAAAATTCATTAAAAATATTCCTTAAGAGATATGCAAATATTTTCAATTGATTCTTGTTCAGGGCGTCGTTGACTATGACTGAGTACAATTTCAAGACATTCCAACATACTTGGAATGTCCAAGTGCATGGATCGCTTTTCGGATTTTCAAAAATTCATTAAAAAAATTCTTCAAGAGATATGCAAATATATTCAACGGATTCTTGTTCAGGGCATGCTTGACTATGACTGTGTACAATTTCAAGACATTCCAAGATACTTTTGGGGTCTTTTTTGACAAAAAAGTTAAGTCACTGCCTAAGTGCATGGATCGCTTTCCTGATTTTCAAAAATTCATTAAAAATATTCCTTAAGCGATATGCAAATATTTTCAACGGATTCTTGTTCAGGGCGTCGTTGACTATGACTGAGTACAATTTCAAGACATTCCAACATACTTGGAATGTCCAAGTGCATGGATCGCTTTCCTGATTTTCAAAAGTTCATTAAAAATATTCTTCAAGAGATATGCAAATATATTCAACGGATTCTTGTTCAGGGCATGCTTGACTATGACTGTGTACAATTTCAAGACATTCCAAGATACTTTTGGGGTCTTTTTTGAATAAAAAGTTAAGTCACTGCCTAAGTGCACAGACATTCCTCATTTTCAAAAATTCATTAAAAATATTCCTTAAGAGATATGCAAATATTTTCAATTGATTCTTGTTCAGGGCGTCGTTGACTATGACTGAGTACAATTTCAAGACATTCCAACATACTTGGAATGTCCAAGTGCATGGATCGCTTTTCGGATTTTCAAAAATTCATTAAAAATATTCTTCAAGAGATATGCAAATATATTCAACGGATTCTTGTTCAGGGCATGCTTGACTATGACTGTGTACAATTTCAAGACATTCCAAGATACTTTTGGTGTCTTTTTTGACAAAAAAGTTAAGTCACTGCCTAAGTGCATGGATCGCTTTCCTGATTTTCAAAAATTCATTAAAAATATTCCTTAAGCGATATGCAAATATTTTCAACGGATTCTTGTTCAGGGCGTCGTTGACTATGACTGAGTACAATTTCAAGACATTCCAACATACTTGGAATGTCCAAGTGCATGGATTGCTTTCCTGATTTTCAAAAGTTCATTAAAAATATTCTTCAAGAGATATGCAAATATATTCAACGGATTCTTGTTCAGGGCATGCTTGACTATGACTGTGTACAATTTCAAGACATTCCAAGATACTTTTGGGGTCTTTTTTGAATAAAAAGTTAAGTCACTGCCTAAGTGCACAGACTTTCCTCATTTTCAAAAATTCATTAAAAATATTCCTTAAGAGATATGCAAATATTTTCAATTGATTCTTGTTCAGGGCGTCGTTGACTATGACTGAGTACAATTTCAAGACATTCCAACATACTTGGAATGTCCAAGTGCATGGATCGCTTTTCGGATTTTCAAAAATTCATTAAAAATATTCTTCAAGAGATATGCAAATATATTCAACGGATTCTTGTTCAGGGCATGCTTGACTATGACTGTGTACAATTTCAAGACATTCCAAGATACTTTTGGGGTCTTTTTTGACGAAAAAGTTAAGTCACTGCCTAAGTGCATGGATCGCTTTCCTGATTTTCAAAAATTCATTTAAAATATTCCTTAAGCGATATGCAAATATTTTCAACGGATTCTTGTTCAGGGCGTCGTTGACTATGACTGAGTACAATTTCAAGACATTCCAACATACTTGGAATGTCCAAGTGCATGGATCGCTTTCCTGATTTTCAAAAGTTCATTAAAAATATTCTTCAAGAGATATGCAAATATATTCAACGGATTCTTGTTCAGGGCATGCTTGACTATGACTGTGTACAATTTCAAGACATTCCAAGATACTTTTGGGGTCTTTTTTGACAAAAAAGTTAAGTCACTGCCTAAGTGCATGGATCGCTTTCCTGATTTTCAAAAATTCATTAAAAATATTCCTTAAGCGATATGCATATATTTTCAACGGATTCTTGTTCAGGGCGTCGTTGACTATGACTGAGTACAATTTCAAGACATTCCAACATACTTGGAATGTCCAAGTGCATGGATCGCTTTTCGGATTTTCAAAAATTCATTTAAAATATTCTTCAAGAGATATGCAAATATATTCAACGGATTCTTGTTCAGGGCATGCTTGACTATGACTGTGTACAATTTCAAGACATTCCAAGATACTTTTGGGGTCTTTTTTGACAAAAAAGTTAAGTCACTGCCTAAGTGCATGGATCGCTTTTCTGATTTTCAAAAATTCATTAAAAATATTCCTTAAGCGATATGCAAATATTTTCAACGGATTCTTGTTCAGGGCGTCGTTGACTATGACTGAGTACAATTTCAAAACATTCCAACATACTTGGAATGTCCAAGTGCATGGATCGCTTTCCTGATTTTCAAAAGTTCATTAAAAATATTCTTCAAGAGATATGCAAATATATTCAACGGATTCTTGTTCAGGGCATGCTTGACTATGACTGTGTACAATTTCAAGACATTCCAAGATACTTTTGGGGTCTTTTTTGAATAAAAAGTTAAGTCACTGCCTAAGTGCACAGACTTTCCTCATTTTCAAAAATTCATTAAAAATATTCCTTAAGAGATATGCAAATATTTTCAATTGATTCTTGTTCAGGGCGTCGTTGACTATGACTGAGTACAATTTCAAGACATTCCAACATACTTGGAATGTCCAAGTGCATGGATCGCTTTTCGGATTTTCAAAAATTCATTAAAAATATTCTTCAAGAGATATGCAAATATATTCAACGGATTCTTGTTCAGGGCATGCTTGACTATGACTGTGTACAATTTCAAGACATTCCAATTTACTTTTGGGGTTTTTTTTGAAAAAAAAGTCAAGTCACTAAGTGCATCAGGGCAAATGGATCGTTTCCTTCGTCTCACCTGATATCCTGCTGTGTGATCCACGGTGTCCAAACGTTTGTTTCCAGCGACTGGGCGACATGGATGAACTCCTGCAGCTTTAATGCTTTAAAAACAAACCAAAAACATCAAAAGTTAAGTCACTGCCTAAGTGCATGGATCGCTTTCCTAATTTTCAAAAATTCATTAAAAATATTCCTTAAGAGATATGCAAATATTTTCAATTGATTCTTGTTCAGGGCGTCGTTGACTATGACTGAGTACAATTTCAAGACATTCCAACATACTTGGAATGTCCAAGTGCATGGATCGCTTTTCGGATTTTCAAAAATTCATTAAAAAAATTCTTCAAGAGATATGCAAATATATTCAACGGATTCTTGTTCAGGGCATGCTTGACTATGACTGTGTACAATTTCAAGACATTCCAAGATACTTTTGGGGTCTTTTTTGACAAAAAAGTTAAGTCACTGCCTAAGTGCATGGATCGCTTTCCTGATTTTCAAAAATTCATTAAAAATATTCCTTAAGCGATATGCAAATATTTTCAACGGATTCTTGTTCAGGGCGTCGTTGACTATGACTGAGTACAATTTCAAGACATTCCAACATACTTGGAATGTCCAAGTGCATGGATCGCTTTCCTGATTTTCAAAAGTTCATTAAAAATATTCTTCAAGAGATATGCAAATATATTCAACGGATTCTTGTTCAGGGCATGCTTGACTATGACTGTGTACAATTTCAAGACATTCCAAGATACTTTTGGGGTCTTTTTTGAATAAAAAGTTAAGTCACTGCCTAAGTGCACAGACTTTCCTCATTTTCAAAAATTCATTAAAAATATTCCTTAAGAGATATGCAAATATTTTCAATTGATTCTTGTTCAGGGCGTCGTTGACTATGACTGAGTACAATTTCAAGACATTCCAACATACTTGGAATGTCCAAGTGCATGGATCGCTTTTCGGATTTTCAAAAATTCATTAAAAATATTCTTCAAGAGATATGCAAATATATTCAACGGATTCTTGTTCAGGGCATGCTTGACTATGACTGTGTACAATTTCAAGACATTCCAAGATACTTTTGGGGTCTTTTTTGAATAAAAAGTTAAGTCACTGCCTAAGTGCACAGACTTTCATCATTTTCAAAAATTCATTAAAAATATTCCTTAAGAGATATGCAAATATTTTCAATGGATTCTTGTTCAGGGCGTCGTTGACTATGACCGAGTACAATTTCAAGACATTCCAACATACTTGGAATGTCCAAGTGCATGGATCGCTTTCCTGATTTTCAAAAGTTCATTAAAAATATTCTTCAAGAGATATGCAAATATATTCAACGGATTCTTGTTCAGGGCATGCTTGACTATGACTGTGTACAATTTCAAGACATTCCAAGATACTTTTGGGGTCTTTTTTGAATAAAAAGTTAAGTCACTGCCTAAGTGCACAGACTTTCCTCATTTTCAAAAATTCATTAAAAATATTCCTTAAGAGATATGCAAATATTTTCAATTGATTCTTGTTCAGGGCGTCGTTGACTATGACTGAGTACAATTTCAAGACATTCCAACATACTTGGAATGTCCAAGTGCATGGATAGCTTTTCGGATTTTCAAAAATTCATTAAAAATATTCTTCAAGAGATGTGCAAATATATTCAACGGATTCTTGTTCAGGGCATGCTTGACTATGACTGTGTACAATTTCAAGACATTCCAAGATACTTTTGGGGTCTTTTTTGACGAAAAAGTTAAGTCACTGCCTAAGTGCATGGATCGCTTTCCTGATTTTCAGAAATTCTTTAAAAATATTCCTTAAACGATATGCAAATATTTTCAACGGATTCTTGTTCAGGGCGTCGTTGACTATGACTGAGTACAATTTCAAGACATTCCAACATACTTGGAATGTCCAAGTGCATGGATCGCTTTCCTGATTTTCAAAAGTTCATTAAAAATATTCTTCAAGAGATATGCAAATATATTCAACGGATTCTTGTTCAGGGCATGCTTGACTATGACTGTGTACAATTTCAAGACATTCCAAGATACTTTTGGGGTCTTTTTTGAATAAAAAGTTAAGTCACTGCCTAAGTGCACAGACTTTCCTCATTTTCAAAAATTCATTAAAAATATTCCTTAAGAGATATGCAAATATTTTCAATTGATTCTTGTTCAGGGCGTCGTTGACTATGACTGAGTACAATTTCAAGACATTCCAAGATACTTTTGGGGTCTTTTTTGACAAAAAAGTTAAGTCACTGTCTAAGTGCATGGATCGCTTTCCTGATTTTCAAAAATTCATTAAAAATATTCCTCAAGCGATATGCAAATATTTTCAACGGATTCTTGTTCAGGGCGTCGTTGACTATGACTGAGTACAATTTCAAGACATTCCAACATACTTGGAATGTCCAAGTGCATGGATCGCTTTTCGGATTTTCAAAAATTCATTAAAAATATTCTTCAAGAGATATGCAAATATATTCAACGGATTCTTGTTCAGGGCATGCTTGACTATGACTGTGTACAATTTCAAGACATTCCAAGATACTTTTGGGGTCTTTTTTGACAAAAAAGTTAAGTCACTGTCTAAGTGCATGGATCGCTTTCCTGATTTTCAAAAATTCATTAAAAATATTCCTCAAGCGATATGCAAATATTTTCAACGGATTCTTGTTCAGGGCGTCGTTGACTATGACTGAGTACAATTTCAAGACATTCCAACATACTTGGAATGTCCAAGTGCATGGATCGCTTTTCGGATTTTCAAAAATTCATTAAAAATATTCTTCAAGAGATATGCAAATATATTCAACGGATTCTTGTTCAGGGCATGCTTGACTATGACTGTGTACAATTTCAAGACATTCCAAGATACTTTTGGGGTCTTTTTTGACGAAAAAGTTAAGTCACTGCCTAAGTGCATGGATCGCTTTCCTGATTTTCAAAAATTCATTAAAAATATTCCTTAAGCGATATGCAAATATTTTCAACGGATTCTTGTTCAGGGCGTCGTTTACTATGACTGAGTACAATTTCAAGACATTCCAACATACTTGGAATGTCCAAGTGCATGGATCGCTTTCCTGATTTTCAAAAGTTCATTAAAAATATTCTTCAAGAGATATGCAAATATATTCAACGGATTCTTGTTCAGGGCATGCTTGACTATGACTGTGTACAATTTCAAGACATTCCAACTTACTTGGAATGTCCAAGTGCATGGATAGCTTTCCGGAATTTTAAAAATTCATTAAAAATATTCTTCAAGAGATATGCAAATATATTCAACGGATTCTTGTTCAGGGCATGCTTGACTATGACTGTGTACAATTTCAAGACATTCCAAGATACTTTTGGGGTCTTTTTTGAATAAAAAGTTAAGTCACTGCCTCAGTGCACAGACTTTCCTCATTTTCAAAAATTCATTAAAAATATTCCTTAAGAGATATGCAAATATTTTCAATTGATTCTTGTTCAGAGCGTTGTTGACTATGACTGAGTAAAATTTCAAGACATTCCAACATACTTGGAATGTCCAAGTGCATGGATCGCTTTCCTGATTTTCAAAAATTCATTTAAAATATTCCTGAAGCGATATGCAAATATTTTCAACGGATTCTTGTTCAGGGCGTCGTTGACTATGACTGAGTACAATTTCAAGACATTCCAACATACTTGGAATGTCCAAGTGCATGGATCGCTTTCCTGATTTTCAAAAATTCATTAAAAATATTCCTTAAGCGATATGCAAATATATTCAACGGATTCTTGTTCAGGGCATGCTTGACTATGACTGTGTACAATTTCAAGACATTCCAAGATACTTTTGGGGTCTTTTTTGACGAAAAAGTTAAGTCACTGCCTAAGTGCATGGATCGCTTTCCTGATTTTCAAAAATTCATTAAAAATATTCTTCAAGAGATATGCAAATATATTCAACGGATTCTTGTTCAGGGCATGCTTGACTATGACTGTGTACAATTTCAAGACATTCCAAGATACTTTTGGGGTCTTTTCTGACGAAAAAGTTAAGTCACTGCCTAAGTGCATGGATCGCTTTCCTGATTTTTTAAAAAATTCATTAAAAATATTCCTTAAGCGATATGCAAATATTTTCAACGGATTCTTGTTCAGGGCGTCGTTGACTATGACTGAGTACAATTTCAAGACATTCCAACATACTTGGAATGTCCAAGTGCATGGATCGCTTTCCTGATTTTCAAAAGTTCATTAAAAATATTCTTCAAGAGATATGCAAATATATTCAACGGATTCTTGTTCAGGGCATGCTTGACTATGACTGTGTACAATTTCAAGACATTCCAAGATACTTTTGGGGTCTTTTTTGACGAAAAAGTTAAGTCACTGCCTAAGTGCATGGATCGCTTTCCTGATTTTCAAAAATTCATTAAAAATATTCCTTAAGCGATATGCAAATATATTCAATGGATTCTTGTTCAGGGCATGCTTGACTATGACTGTGTACAATTGCAAGACATTCCAAGATACTTTTGGGGTCTTTTTTGACAAAAAAGTTAAGTCACTGCCTAAGTGCATGGATCGCTTTCCTGATTTTCAAAAATTCATTAAAAATATTCCTTAAGCGATATGCATATATTTTCAACGGATTCTTGTTCAGGGCGTCGTTGACTATGACTGAGTACAATTTCAAGACATTCCAACATACTTGGAATGTCCAAGTGCATGGATCGCTTTCCTGATTTTCAAAAGTTCATTAAAAATATTCTTCAAGAGATATGCAAATATATTCAACGGATTCTTGTTCAGGGCATGCTTGACTATGACTGTGTACAATTTCAAGACATTCCAAGATACCTTTGGGGTCTTTTTTGAATAAAAAGTTAAGTCACTGCCTAAGTGCATGGATTGCTTTCCTGATTTTCAAAAATTCATTAAAAATATTCCTTAAGAGATATGCGAATATTTTCAATTGATTCTTGTTCAGGGCGTCGTTGACTATGACTGAGTACAATTTCAAGACATTCCAACATACTTGGAATGTCCAAGTGCATGGATCGCTTTCCGGATTTTCAAAAATTCATTAAAAATATTCTTCAAGAGATATGCAAATATATTCAACAGATTCTTGTTCAGGGCATGCTTGACTATGACTGTGTACAATTTCAAGACATTCCAAGATACTTTTGGGGTCTTTTTTGAATAAAAAGTTAAGTCACTGCCTAAGTGCACAGACTTTCCTCATTTTCAAAAATTCATTAAAAATATTCCTTAAGAGATATGCAAATATTTTCAATTGATTCTTGTTCAGAGCGTCGTTGACTATGACTGAGTACAATTTCAAGACATTCCAACATACTTGGAATGTCCAAGTGCATGGATCGCTTTTCGGATTTTCAAAAGTTCATTAAAAATATTCTTCAAGAGATATGCAAATATATTCAACGGATTCTTGTTCAGGGCATGCTTGACTATGACTGTGTACAATTTCAAGACATTCCAAGATACTTTTGGGGTCTTTTTTGACGAAAAAGTTAAGTCACTGCCTAAGTGCATGGATCGCTTTCCTGATTTTCAAAAATTCATTAAAAATATTCCTTAAGCGATATGCAAATATTTTCAACGGATTCTTGTTCAGGGCGTCGTTTACTATGACTGAGTACAATTTCAAGACATTCCAACATACTTGGAATGTCCAAGTGCATGGATCGCTTTCCTGATTTTCAAAAGTTCATTAAAAATATTCTTCAAGAGATATGCAAATATATTCAACGGATTCTTGTTCAGGGCATGCTTGACTATGACTGTGTACAATTTCAAGACATTCCAACTTACTTGGAATGTCCAAGTGCATGGATAGCTTTCCGGAATTTTAAAAATTCATTAAAAATATTCTTCAAGAGATATGCAAATATATTCAACGGATTCTTGTTCAGGGCATGCTTGACTATGACTGTGTACAATTTCAAGACATTCCAAGATACTTTTGGGGTCTTTTTTGAATAAAAAGTTAAGTCACTGCCTCAGTGCACAGACTTTCCTCATTTTCAAAAATTCATTAAAAATATTCCTTAAGAGATATGCAAATATTTTCAATTGATTCTTGTTCAGAGCGTTGTTGACTATGACTGAGTAAAATTTCAAGACATTCCAACATACTTGGAATGTCCAAGTGCATGGATCGCTTTTCGGATTTTCAAAAATTCATTCAAAATATTCTTCAAGAGATATGCAAATATATTCAACGGATTCTTGTTCAGGGCATGCTTGACTATGACTGTGTACAATTTCAAGACATTCCAAGATACTTTTGGGGTCTTTTTTGACGAAAAAGTTAAGTCACTGCAGAAGTGCACAGACTTTCCTCATTTTCAAAAATTCATTAAAAATATTCCTTAAGAGATATGCAAATATTTTCAATTGATTCTTGTTCAGGGCGTCGTTGACTATGACTGAGTACAATTTCAAGACATTCCAACATACTTGGAATGTCCAAGTGCATGGATCGCTTTCCTGATTTTCAAAAATTCATTTAAAATATTCCTGAAGCGATATGCAAATATTTTCAACGGATTCTTGTTCAGGGCGTCGTTGACTATGACTGAGTACAATTTCAAGACATTCCAACATACTTGGAATGTCCAAGTGCATGGATCGCTTTCCTGATTTTCAAAAATTCATTAAAAATATTCCTTAAGCGATATGCAAATATATTCAACGGATTCTTGTTCAGGGCATGCTTGACTATGACTGTGTACAATTTCAAGACATTCCAAGATACTTTTGGGGTCTTTTTTGACGAAAAAGTTAAGTCACTGCCTAAGTGCATGGATCGCTTTCCTGATTTTCAAAAATTCATTAAAAATATTCTTCAAGAGATATGCAAATATATTCAACGGATTCTTGTTCAGGGCATGCTTGACTATGACTGTGTACAATTTCAAGACATTCCAAGATACTTTTGGGGTCTTTTCTGACGAAAAAGTTAAGTCACTGCCTAAGTGCATGGATCGCTTTCCTGATTTTTTAAAAAATTCATTAAAAATATTCCTTAAGCGATATGCAAATATTTTCAACGGATTCTTGTTCAGGGCGTCGTTGACTATGACTGAGTACAATTTCAAGACATTCCAACATACTTGGAATGTCCAAGTGCATGGATCGCTTTCCTGATTTTCAAAAGTTCATTAAAAATATTCTTCAAGAGATATGCAAATATATTCAACGGATTCTTGTTCAGGGCATGCTTGACTATGACTGTGTACAATTTCAAGACATTCCAAGATACTTTTGGGGTCTTTTTTGACGAAAAAGTTAAGTCACTGCCTAAGTGCATGGATCGCTTTCCTGATTTTCAAAAATTCATTAAAAATATTCCTTAAGCGATATGCAAATATATTCAATGGATTCTTGTTCAGGGCATGCTTGACTATGACTGTGTACAATTTCAAGACATTCCAAGATACTTTTGGGGTCTTTTTTGACAAAAAAGTTAAGTCACTGCCTAAGTGCATGGATCGCTTTCCTGATTTTCAAAAATTCATTAAAAATATTCCTTAAGAGATATGCGAATATTTTCAATTGATTCTTGTTCAGGGCGTTGTTGACTATGACTGAGTACAATTTCAAGACATTCCAACATACTTGGAATGTCCAAGTGCATGGATCGCTTTCCGGATTTTCAAAAATTCATTAAAAATATTCTTCAAGAGATATGCAAATATATTCAACGGATTCTTGTTCAGGGCATGCTTGACTATGACTGTGTACAATTTCAAGACATTCCAAGATACTTTTGGGGTCTTTTTTGAATAAAAAGTTAAGTCACTGCCTAAGTGCACAGACTTTCCTCATTTTCAAAAATTCATTAAAAATATTCCTTAAGAGATATGCAAATATTTTCAATTGATTCTTGTTCAGAGCGTCGTTGACTATGACTGAGTACAATTTCAAGACATTCCAACATACTTGGAATGTCCAAGTGCATGGATCGCTTTTCGGATTTTCAAAAGTTCATTAAAAATATTCTTCAAGAGATATGCAAATATATTCAACGGATTCTTGTTCAGGGCATGCTTGACTATGACTGTGTACAATTTCAAGACATTCCAAGATACTTTTGGGGTCTTTTTTGACGAAAAAGTTAAGTCACTGCCGAAGTGCACAGACTTTCCTCATTTTCAAAAATTCATTAAAAATATTCCTTAAGAGATATGCAAATATTTTCAATTGATTCTTGTTCAGGGCGTCGTTGACTATGACTGAGTACAATTTCAAGACATTCCAAGATACTTTTGGGGTCTTTTTTGACGAAAAAGTTAAGTCACTGCCTAAGTGCATGGATCGCTTTCCGGATTTTCAAAAATTCATTAAAAATATTCCTTAAGCGATATGCAAATATTTTCAACGGATTCTTGTTCAGGGCGTCGTTGACTATGACTGAGTACAATTTCAAGACATTCCAACATACTTGGAATGTCCAAGTGCATGGATCGCTTTCCGGATTTTCAAAAGTTCATTAAAAATATTCTTCAAGAGATATGCAAATATATTCAACGGTTTCTTGTTCAGGGCATGCTTGACTATGACTGTGTACAATTTCAAGACATTCCAAGATACTTTTGGGGTCTTTTTTGAATAAAAAGTTAAGTCATTGCCTAAGTGCACAGAAATTCCTCATTTTCAAAAATTCATTAAAAATATTCCTTAAGAGATATGCAAATATTTTCAATAGATTTTTGATCAGGGCGTCGTTGACTATGACTGAGTACAATTTCAAGACATTCCAACATACTTGGAATGTCCAAGTGCATGGATCGCTTTCCGGATTTTCAAAAATTCATTAAAAATATTCTTCAAGAGATATGCAAATATATTCAACGGATTCTTGTTCAGGGCATGCTTGACTATGACTGTGTACAATTTCAAGACATTCCAAGATACTTTTGGGGTCTTTATTGACGAAAAAGTTAAGTCACTGCCTAAGTGCATGGATCGCTTTCCTGATTTTCAAAAATTCATTTAAAATATTCCTTAAGCGATATGCAAATATTTTCAACGGATTCTTGTTCAGGGCGTCGTTGACTATGACTGAGTACAATTTCAAGACATTCCAACATACTTGGAATGTCCAAGTGCATGGATCGCTTTCCGGATTTTCAAAAATTCATTAAAAATATTCTTCAAGAGATATGCAAATATATTCAACGGATTCTTGTTCAGGGCATGCTTGACTATGACTGTGTACAATTTCAAGACATTCCAATTTACTTTTGGGTTTTTTTTTGAAAAAAAAGTCAAGTCACTAAGTGCATCAGGGCAAATGGATCGTTTCCTTCGTCTCACCTGATATCCTGCTGTGTGATCCACGGTGTCCAAACGTTTGTTTCCAGCGACTGGACGACATGGATGAACTCCTGCAGCTTTAATGCTTTAAAAACAAACCAAAAACATCAAAAGTTAAGTCACTGCCTAAGTGCATGGATCGCTTTCCTAATTTTCAAAAATTCATTAAAAATATTCCTTAAGAGATATGCAAATATTTTCAACGGATTCTTGTTCAGGGTGTCGTTGACTATGACTGTGTACAATTTCAAGACATTCCAAGATACTTTTGTTTTTTTTCTGTTAAATCAATCAATCAATCAATCATTTTTTGTATAGCCCACAGTTTACAAAACATAGTTTGTCTCAGGGACTTCACAGGGTTGGTAACATCCTCTGTCCTTAGACCTTCGACCAGGGTAAGGAAAAACTACCAGCGAAAAAACTCTTCTAACAGGGAAAAGGGTAGAAACCTTAAGGAGAACCACAGTTGAGGGATCCACTCCCTGGACGGACAGACGTGCAGTAGATGTTACCAAAAACATACAATACACAATGACAAAGAATAAAAAGTGAAAAGTCTTTAAATGCCAGGATCATCTGTCACAGCCTGTCGTGAAGGCTGTTGTGGTCAGAGACTTGAAGATGACGGAGTCCTCTTTCCTGTCCTGACCTCATGTCGTTCACTGGTGTCAGCAGAACTGTAAGAGATTAAACATCAGTTAGAGAAGGTCTACATGTGAATTTATGGTCTACATGTGGATTTATGTGCTACATGTGGATTTATGGTCTACATGTGGATTTATGGTCTACATGTGAATTTATGTGCTACATGTGGATTTATGGTCTACATGTGGATTTATGGTCTACATGTGAATTTATGGTCTACATGTGGATTTATGTGCTACATGTGGATTTATGGTCTACATGTGGATTTATGGTGTACATGTGGATTTATGTGCTACATGTGGATTTATGGTCTAAATGTGGATTTATGGTCTACATGTCATGGGGGACATCGGGTAAGTGGTGAGGGTTGAGAAATTGAGGACGGGGTAGAGAAAGTGCGGCTCGTGCAAAGTCTGTGTGCTCATTCTAAGTGCATGATGGGAAATTCCTCCAGCAGTCTAAGCCTATGGCAGCATAAGATAGACTATTCTAATCAGGACATACCTGATCTAGCTTCGACTATAGTCTATGTTAAAAAGGTAGGTTTTCAGTCTCACCTTAAAGGCGGAGACTGAGTCAGACTGTCTGACTGAAAGCAGAAGTTGGTTCCACAGGAGAGGAGCCTGGTAGATAAATGTTCTACCACCGATTCTACTTCTAGTTATTTTAGGAATAACCAGTAGACCTGAGTTCAGGGTCTATTGGGTTGATATAAAGTGATTAAGTCACAAATATAAGAAGGTGCCTGATTATTCAGGGCCTTGTATGTGAGTAGAAGTATTTTAAAATCTATTCTACTTTTCACTGGGAGCCAGTGAAGAGAAGCCAAGACAGGAGTTGTATAATCACGTCGTCTGGTTCCAGTCAATATCCGTGCTGCTGCGTTCTGGACAAGTTGAAGGCTTCTCAAGGACTTACTAGGACATCCAGACAGTAAGGAGTTACAGTAATCCAGCCTAGAGGTTATAAAGGCGTGGATAAGTTTCTCAGAGTCTTGTCGTGATATAATATTTCTAATTGTCTTAATGTTGCGAAGGTGGAAGAAGGCTGTTCTACATATATGCTTAATATGTTCATCCAGTGATAAATCCTGGTCAAACAGGACTCCTAGGTTCCTTACTGTAGTGCAAGGGACTGAAGTGTTACTGCCTCGGTTTAGAGCTCCACTTAAAAGTGCTGCTCTTATATCTTTTGGCCCAAGGACCATGACCTCAGTTTTTTCTGTGTTAAGCATCAGAAAGTTCAGAGTCATCCACGTCTGTATGTCTATGAGACAATCCTGGAGTTTTATAGATGGGTTTGGGTCATCCGGTCGTACAGATACATATAGCTGGGTGTCGTCTGCATAACAATGGAAATCTATGTTGTGTTTCCTGATAATGTTGCCTAATGGCAGCATGTACAGGGTAAAAAGAATAGGTCCGAGCACGGAACCCTGAGGAACTCCGTAGTTGACCTTAGTGAATATGGAGTAGTCCTCGTTAACACTAACAAACTGAAATCTGTCCCATAAATAGGACTTGAACCAGACAAGTGCAGATCCTCTAATCACAACATCTTGTTCTAGTCTATGTAGCAGGATCTCATGATCTATCGTATCAAATGCTGCACTGAGATCCAGCAGGACCGATCTGGCGTTGTCTGGTAAACCAGCAGATGGCAGCAACTTTCAAGAGACCAGCTTCTCCATCTCTGAGCCCAGTAATGTTCAGGTAAGGCATTGGATATTTGAGATATTATTCAATAGAATCTTCCTCTTACTTCTAATCTTACTCTACGTATGTAGAAGATGTTTCTCCTGCTTTGATCTATTCTCTCTCATGCTCTGCTTCATCAATGAAGAACGAATTCATCGACAACATCCTTTCAGCTAATGTTCTACCTTAAAAACATCCCTACAGTTTCTTCCTTTCATCACAGTGACTCAATAATGATGGATTGTCATGAGTGAAAGTGGCTTCAGCTGCTTTTCCTTGTGTTTCAGGTCAGTGGAGATTTGAGGCCGAGGAGAAGCGAGCCTGGTGATGAGTCCAGAATCCCTCAAGGCTCCATCACACTTCCCTCCTCTATCACAAAAGTCACTTTACATGTAGAGGGAAAAAAAAGAAAACAAAGTCACACACTCATCCAACAAAGCAGCCTTTCAGCACCACGGACAGCGCCCGAAGCTCCACAGTTACCGTAGCGACCCGCCCTCACCTATTCCATTCTTACTCACACACACAGGGATTGGATTGGAACAGAATGGCTACTTGAACTTTTTAAATGTTAAACTTCAAAAAAACATATATCTATATTATATATTTTATAAAATCTAAAATAAAATGCTTGAGGGGCTTAACTGGGGCTACACAGATGTTTGACGGTGTAGCGTGTTCGGTGTGAGTGAATGGGGCGATGGAGGAGGTCTGAAGGTAAGAAGGATTTGTAGGTGGTGAAGAGGATCTTGAAATGTGTTTACATGTTGAAACTGCCCTCTGGTGGACACGTTTGACATTACATGTAAGGTCACATGAGATTTAGAGCTGCTAAACTGGTGAAATAAATAGTAACTTTTGTGAGGGAAACAGTTTTTTTATGTTTAAGACCCTGCCAGGCCATAAATAATTCATCATAAAACAGAACTGCAAAAACCTGACCTCCAGTGGACAAAGGTGACATTACGTGTAGATGAAAAATGTATTCAAAGCTGCTGAATTCAAGTCACTGCCAGCCCATAAATAACTTGAGAAAACATTCAGGGTTCAGGCCATACAGAGTTTCACCGAGGGCCAGACTGTGGCACACATTTGTTCAGCCAGTTCAGCAGAGTGAGTGTGAGTGAAAGAGCGAGAGACTTCAAATAAGTGACTTATTTATTTATTTAACACAAAAGATTCAAGATGGAAAAAACATCAACACAAAGCAGAAAAGAAACAAAACGGCATCAAAGAAACATATAAAGGTTAAGTAGAAATTAAAGTCAAACAATCACAGGCTCTTTTCTTCAACGCAATAAAACAATACAGAGAAGAAAATACAGTTAGCTTTAAATAACAATAAAAACAAGAACTTATTCTTCATAAACCCTGTTGGCTTTAAACCCCACTTACACTGTGAATTAGAAATGGAAAAGAAAAAAGACTCAGCTTCACCCACTGAGGCTGAAGTGGCTGTGACGCCCCCTGCTGGTTGGACTAAAACCTCATTTAATCAGAAAAAGGAAGGAAGCAATAAAGTCCATTAGAGAAGGAGAGAACACAGGGATGGAGGAAATGGCAAAAAGAAAGGGCTGAAAGACATGAAAAAGAATGGAAGGAAAGAGAAAAGGAAAGCAATAAAAGGACAGCAAGGAAATAAATGAGTTTGTCGACTCACAGGGAAACCACATCAAGTCCAGTCGGTGAAATCCAGTCCATGTTTTGCTGCCGTTTCTGGACACATGAAAACACATGAAGTGAAAATTAACTTGACTATCGTCACAACAATGACAAACATTCAAACACATTCTACACATTAACATTTACTCAAAAAGATCAACTTTTCAAATAAGTCACAAATGTCCGGGTAAACTTATCGTTTGCCGCCGTCGTTAGCGTTACCCAGAGTGCACCACGTGGAGGTGACAGTCGGACTTGCACTCCTTTTTTTTTTTTAAATCATTCATAATATTAGAGAGAAGAGAAACCCAACAATTCACACAATGAGCAAGCAATCGTGGCAACAGTGGAGAGAAAAAACTCCCTTTTAACAGGAAGAAATCTCTGGCAGAACCAGACTCAAAGTGTGCGGCCGTCTGCCTCGACCGGTTGGGGGGAATGGGAGGGGAACAGAAAGGACAAGAGGTGGTAACTTTTGTTAGTCAGTGGTTTTGGTTGGACGACCACAAGGAGGCCATTTTGTGCAGTTCATGTTGGGTTTTTTTCAGATTCTTGTGTTCCGTTCCTCCAGGTTTTGAATCCACTGATCCCATTTCCTCAAAGATCATCATGCAGATCCATCCATTTTCCAAGAGTAGATTCACTGAGGTGAATGAATTCCTCCATTTGCTGCATCATCGTGTTGACAAAGTTGTCCAGAAAGTTACTTTTGCATTTCCAAGCCATGATTCCAGTTTGTCCATCCTTGTGAGCAGATTTTTGTTTTGCTGTCACGTATGGAGAGTTCCGTCCAATCAGAGTTATCAATCCTCCGACACCTGCACCCGTTTACTGTCAACTAAGTTTTGCTAAGTGTACACATTTGTGTAACAACGACAACACAGGAAGATGAAACGACAGACCAAAGTAGAAGTGCATATTGACACAAACAAAAAAACACTCATCTTGTTTTGACAGCCGGTGTTCAGAGTTCGTCTAAGTTGTCCAGGACGTAAGAAGTCCACCAAGTGTTAGGGTCTCAATTCTGGAACAGATTAGGAAAAACAAAACTGAAAAGCAGTAGCAAAGTGTCATTGATGTCAAAAGGAGTCTAATATACTCACCACTGTAGGTTCTTGTGTAGTGGAAGTGGTTAACGAGCTCTGCAGAACTCTGATAACCTGTGCACCTGAACCAGGTGTTTTGGGGATAACTAACTAAGGTTAGCTAACCCTAACCCCCTCATTTGTTCCTTGTTGCAGAAAACGGCCCCTTGCCAAAAACTGCTGTAAAAATATCTTAATATTTATTTCCACTTTAAATGAGTCAGTCTTTTGAAGCTACTTCATCCTGAAATATGCATATCAAATATTAATATTTTTAAAAGGTGAACCTTTAAAAAATATTATTTTTAAAAGGTTCACCTTTTAAAGGCCATATTGTTTACGCAACTACACTGTTTTTATTGGGAAAAAAAAACTACAATAACTTTTGATTCTGATGCATTCTTATTTTTTGCAATGTCAGATTTTTCTAAAAACAGTCTCCTACAAAAATATTGTTCATATTTTTTTCAACTTTAAATTGTCACTCTTTTAACGCTACTTCAGACTGAGATATACTCATCAAATTATATTTTTAAAAATTCTAACCCTTTAAAGGCCATAATGTTTATGCAACTCTTTAAATCAACAAAAAAACTACAATCCTTTCCAATCAATCATAAAATACCTTTCAAGGACTATTTATTATTATCAGGCCCTGAGATGGTCAGTGATTGGAAGAAACATTGATTTTGATGCATTGTTAGTTTCTGTAGTGGCAGATGCAATTTAATAATCTTGTGATATGATGGATTTTGAACCGTCTCCTTATATAAGCAAACTTTTTTTCCTACTAAATAATTATTACCCTGTTTTGTTTTAAGATAAATAAACAAGAATAGGTTCAACCTGAACAAATATTTATTTTGCAAAGACGACCCTGAATGATGAAGACTGAAATATAAACATTGAATATGAAACATGGGGCAGTTGGGTGTGTTGTTGGAGATGGGGAGAAAGGAAAAGAGCGATGGTGAGTGAGTGCATCATGTGTGACTGAGTGAGGGAGTGAGGGAGTGAGGGAGCGAGTGAGCGAGCGAGCGAGAGTGAGTGAGTGACTGTGAGTGAGTGAGTGAGCGAGCGAGAGTGAGCGAGCGTGACTGCGAGTGAACGAGCGAGATTTGGAGTCTCTGCTCCACCTGAGCTGAACTCTCACATTCACACATGATGAACTCACTCACCATCTCCATCTTTTCCCTTCTCCCCATCGCCAACAACACACCAAACTGCCCCATGTTTCATATTCAATGTTCATATTTAAGTGTTCATCATTCAGTGTCCTTTGCAAAATAAATGTTTTTCAGGTTCAAACTATTATTGTATGTTTATTAATCTTAAAACAAAACCAGGTTATAATTGGGTTAGTAGGAAAAAAATGTTTTACTTGTAGTCGGAGACCGATTCAAAATCCATCATATATCACAAAATAAGATTACATTGGATCTGCTACTACAAAAAAGTAATAATGCATCAAAATCAATGTTTCTCCTAGTCACTGACCCATCTCAGGGTCTAATAACAACCAAATATTCCTTAAACCACACCAAACATTTCATTTCAAAAATGAAACAAACTTGAACCCTGAGTCTGTTTATATATCAAAAAACAACCTGTGTTTGAATCGTATTCAGTGCTTTGTGACTATAGTGATTTTTGTACACTTCAAAAATAATGGAAAAAACTAAATAATGAAAAGGGACGAGAGCAGCAGCAAACAAGTAACAATACTCATCTTCTTCTGACAGTTGGTGTTCAGATGTTCAAAGTTGTCCTGGACGTCAGAAATCCACCAAGCCTTGGGTCTCCATTCTGAAACAGATTAGGAAAAACGAAACTGAAAAGCAGCATCAAACTTTCATTGATGTTCAAAGGAATCTGATATACTCACCACTGTAGGTTCTTCTTGTGCAGTGGGAGTCACCGATGAGATCAGGGAAGAGGCGACTGTAGACAAAAGTAGAGGTCAGTTTTCCGGCCAGTTTTCTGCTGCCTTTAACCAGCTCTGTGTCCCCTCTGAATTATTACCAAACACGGAGGTGCTCAGTTCTTCGTTTCACTCCTCCTGCCGAACCATATTGGACTCTGTGGCTCCATTTAAAACCGTGCAGCCCAAAGCTAAACCTGAGCCCTGGTTCAATGCGAGAACTCGCGCAGCCAGACAGGATTGCCGCAAAGCTGAACGCAGGTGGAAAAAGGACAAGCTGCAGGTTTCTCGCCAAATCCTAAAAGACAGCTGGCGCTGCTACCAGAGCACTGTCAAAGAGTCCAGAAGAGAGCACCTGTCAAATATTATTGAATCAAACTCTCACAACCCACGTGTGTTATTTAAAACCATAGAGTCTGTTCTTGGCTCACCTCAGCCTGTGTGCACAGAGGAATCCCCTGAAATGTGCAATAGCTTCCTGCAGTTCTTCATTGATAAGGTTGCTACCACAAGGGCTCTAATCACCACACCTGTGTCTGACCCCTCTGACAGTGTGCTTTTCTCAGCTGTGCTTGATTCGTTTGAGCCCGTGTCTCTGATTGCCTTAGAAAAAGTGGTTGCCCAGATGAAGCCATCAGGCTCTCCCTGTGACACTGTCCCGCCTCACTTTTTTAAAGAGGTATTTCCTTGTATAGGGCAGTCAGTCCTGGCCATTATTAACAGCAGTCTGTCTTCTGGTGTTGTCCCCCAATGTTTTAAACATGCTGTTGTACAACCCCTGCTTAAGAAACCTGGCCTTGATCGTGTTATGCTAGCCAATTATAGACCTATCTCCAAGCTGCCTTTTATTTCAAAGATCCTGGAAAAAGTTGTCCACGCCCAGTTGCAGTCGTTCCTGGACGAGCATGATATTCTGGAGATTTTCCAGTCTGGCTTTAAAACAAGGCATAGTACAGAGTCAGCTTTATTAAGAGTGTTCAATGACATCCTCCTGACGGTTGATTCTGGAGACTCTGTGATCCTTGTCCTGCTGGACCTAACTGCAGCGTTTGACACTGTGGACCACAATATTTTAGTGGCACGCTTGCAGCACCTAGTGGGCATTAGTGGTAGCGCCCTTAAGTGGTTTAGATCGTATCTTGAGGGAAGATCTATGTGTGTACGCCTCGGTGGCTCTGAGTCCCGCTCTGCTCCACTGTCATATGGGGTTCCACAGGGCTCAATTTTAGGGCCCCTGCTCTTCTCCCTGTATCTGCTTCCCCTGGGCTCCATCTTGAGAAAACATGGCATCTCATTTCATTTTTATGCAGACGACAGTCAGATTTATGTCCCACTGAGTAAGAAAAATGCCTGTCTGCAACCACTTCTATTATGTCTTGATGACATAAAAGCATGGATGTCACTGAACTTTTTAAAATTTAATGAAAAGAAGACGGAAGTCATAATGTTTGGTCCTAGCGGCTCTAGTGAACCCCCCCTGCTGATTTGGGCCCTTTGGCATCGTATGTGAAGCCTTTAGTGACAAACTTAGGTTTTATTATGGACAGTGATTTTAAATTGGACCGGCAAATTGGGGCAACAGTAAAGTCCAGCTTTTTTCACCTCAGGCAGCTGGCAAAGGTGAGGCCCTTTCTCTCACAAAAGCACTTTGAAACAGTAATCCATGCCTTTGTTACATCTCGGCTGGATTACTGTAACGCTCTTTATCTTGGAGTCAGCCAGTCCTCCCTCTCACGTCTCCAGTTGGTCCAGAACGCTGCTGCTCGCCTCTTAACTGGAGCACGTAAGAGGGAGCACATTACTCCCATTTTGGCCTCCCTTCACTGGCTGCCTGTGCATTTTAGAGTCCATTTTAAGATTCTTTTATTTGTTTTTAAATCTTTAAATGGTCTTGCCCCGCCTTACCTCTCTGAGCTTCTCCATCCTTACACTCCTGCTCGGTGCCTCAGGTCAGCTGACCAGCTGCTCCTGGAGGTACCGAGGTCTAAACGGAAGCTCAGAGGGGAAAGAGCTTTCTCCATTGCCGGTCCCAAACTTTGGAACGCCCTCCCGCTTCATATTAGACAGGCCCCCTCACTTTCCATTTTTAAAACTCATCTTAAAACACATTTTTATTCTTCTGCGTTCAACTCAGCATGAGACTCTGCTCTTGTTTTAGTGTTTTATTGTTTAAACATTTTTATTGTTTTATAGTTTTTTTTATTATTTAAACATTGTTACTCTTTTATAGTTTTATTGTTTTTATTTTGTCTCCTATGTTTTATGTGCCATGTTTTATTTATTGTACTGTTAAGCACTTTGTACCAGCTTTAGCTGCCTAAAGCGCTCTATAAATAAAGTTGAGTTGAGTTGAGTTGAGTCAACAACAATGACGCAAAGAAAAATAAATATCACCATTCTCCTCCTCTTCCGACAATCTGTGTTCAGAGTTCGTCGAAGTTGTCCAGAACGTCCACCAAGCACCGCCTCGAGGTCGACCATGTTGGGTCTCCATTCTGGAACAGATTAGGAACAACAAACAAATTAACAGAGACAAACGCAGCAAACACAACAACTTACAATACTCATCCTCTTCTGACAGCTGGTGTTCAGAGTTCGTCAATGTTGTCCTGGACATACACCAGGCGTGACCGTTCCATCACAAGGTCCATGTCGGGTCTCGATTCTGGAACAGAAAATTTGTGTCCAGCCATGGCAAAAGGGTTCACATGTCTACTTCGGGACATTTGGAGTTATTTACAGATTCCGAAAGTGTGATATCTAAGCTTTCCAACAATGTCAAACCCATGTCCATCTGATCATTTTTGAAGAAGATGTGGTCATTTGAATGTAGACACTCCTCAAACTGCTTTAGGGAGAAATTCAGCCTGAAAGATTTCGACCCTCTTGAGGAGCCAGGCCAATAGCTGCTCATTTGCATGACATTAACATGGTCACAACCCCCCACCCAGTCTAGCTGTCAGTGACATCTGATGTCTGTTAGCCCACAGGACAGTAACAGTGTAGCAGTTTGGAAAAAAAAAGGAATGAATGTAGTTCATGTCAATGTAAGGCAAGGCAAGGCAAGTTTATTTGTATAGCACATTTCAACAACAAGGTAATTCAAAGTGCTTTACATAAAGCATTAAAAAGCATAGAAAAGAGACATTTATAAAATCAGATATAACATCAAAATAAAAACAAGCAGGTAAAATTTAAAGATTAAGATTAAAAAATAAAATAGATACAAATAAAATCAAAAGATAACAAATAAAATCAAGAGTATATATAAGGAATAAAGGTTACAGTGCAGTATTGGAAATGACTGAAATGCAGCGGCAAACAGAAAAGTCTTCACTCTTGATTTAAAAGAGGTGAGAGTTTCAGCAGACCTACAGTTTTCTGGGAGTTTGTTCCAGATATATGGTGCATAGAACTAAAATAAAGAAATAAAATATATCTAAGTGTGTGAAGGAATATTTTCCAGACCATGGACTATATTATCATCTTCAATACCAGTTCCTCCCCCACAATGTGGCTGTACCCACTCTGTCCATCACAGTTGATATGCGGACTAAATGATGACATCACAAACGCACCCTCTTCTGTGCTGTAACCTTTGGTGCTGGGCATGTGAAGAATTTTGCCTCATCAGAACAGAAAGGCCGGATTTTTTCAAAAAGATACGTCTGCCTGTCCATGGTCAGTCCAGGTGGGGCCAGGACGGGGAGACTGTCAACAGGGGGCAGAACTCCTGGGTTGCGCAGTAGCTGAAACTCGATAGGCTCTGCATCACTGTGAGTTTGAGCAAGCACCACACCTGGTCTGTTGGCATCAAAGCTGTGACAGAATAGAAGCACACAACAGGATATTTAAAACATGGCTCACTGTTCACATGGAACACTATTATGTTCATTCGTGATTTTTTTATTCATAAAATGCAGAATTTTGAATATAAATACCTAAAGTTCTGATAACTCTTGATCTGTGGGAGCTTTTGAAAGTAGGGACTCAGATGTGTCTGCCAGTCGATGGTCTTTACTATCACTCTGCCATCTGCCGTTCCAACAAGCTGCGGAATATTGAGGCGACTTTCAGCAGAGCTGTGTTCCACTACCTGTTGACAGCAAGAACCACAATGAAAATAATGATTTTATTTTTCCAAAAAAATCACATTTTACACATTACATATTGCAGTCTATATAAGCATTTGGCTATTGTATAGAAATCAATTTATACACATACCAAGAGCCTTAGCCGACCTCATGTATTGACGCCACACTGAGGCCTTGGACACATGGGTTGGCAGCAACTTCACATGCCAATCCTTATGCCCAGGATTCTGAAAAAAAAATAAAAAATACTTATTTCAGATCATGGTTCATGTTAAAAGGCATTTAATCACTGAATCAGTATAGATTGATCAGTAGTATTGCTTGAATTATGTGTGAATGCCACACCTTTATGTGCATGAATTGCACGTGTAATTAACACGTTCATCACACATTGTGTTAATCATGTGTGATTCATGCATGCAAAGGTGTGGCATTCACACATCATTCAATGCAATGTTAGGTTTCGAACACGGGAGTTTCGTCTCAAAGCATTTGAATTATCAAACTGAACCTGCGGGTGTACAAAATCTCAAAGAGGGCCGTGACATGCTCCTCTTACGGCTTATAATACGCTCATCTGACCGAACAAAAGTTTCGATGTGCGCATCATTCTCATTGTAATAATACAGTACCGAGCTAGCGAGCTAAGCTAGCGAGCTAAGCAAGCATGGCTAATAACAATGTAGCCAAACGGCGTTATGAAACGCACAGTGGATTATTAAAAGACAGCTTCCCTATGTGCGTCTGTATGTGACTTTGAATGAACACTAACATAACATCGATTAACAACGTTAAGGAAAACTCACCCCATAAGAACATGAGTTCCTCTGATCATAAGAGGTCCGTGCTTGCTTCCTTTTCGTTGCAGTTTTACGTCTGTTCGCCTCCAAAAGTCCAATTCGATAGGAGATAGAGCGGTGCTGGCGTCATGTCATCATCTCAGACAACTACCGTGTGTGTCCTGCTCTCTTTCAGCCGCGGAATAATCATCTGTTTGTTGTTTTTGTGACGATGAAGTCTGCTAACACGTTAGCATAAAGATCGCTAGCTTAAAATGCTAACAGTCCACACACAGCAGTCTCTGTACGTTCGCTGTCCTTGTCCGTGAAGAAGCTGCTCAGCCACAGACTTATTGTCCTTTTCTCTTTGTCTTCCTTTGTCAAACAAAGCTTTGATGATGACTGCTTTGATGATATTCACGCTTTAATTTCGCACTGCACACATACGCTGGACATTCGACACACTCTCTCTCCGTATAATTAGCCATGTGTATTCTCTGTGATCGTCAGCTGATTGGCTGAAAAAGCCGATTGGCTGACACTGTTTTCTTCACTTTTAAGTTTTCACAAAGCATTATGGGTAATGGATTGGTTCACATGGTGTAACAGCTTCCTGGTGAACCAATGTGTTTTTACAAGGAGGGTCACATTTGATTTATGGCTGCTGAATTATTCAGACTGCCTTCTGGTGGACAAAGTTGTTATTACATGTAAGGTCAAATCTGATTTGTGGCTGCTGGGTTCTTCAAATAGCCCTCTAGTGGACAAACATGTCATTACATGAAAGCTCAAACTTAATTTATGAATACTAAATTATTTCAACTGCCCTCTAGTGGCTAAATTTGACATTACATTTAAAGTAAAATATAACTTGTGATCTACAAGTATTTAAATTGCCTACGAGTGGACAAGTATTGAAATACATAAAAAATAATTAGTATAACATAAATATAATTATTATTGAACACTGCCCTCCAGTGGGCAAGCCATGAGATGTCACTGAGTTTCATCCAGGGCTGTTACAGTATTTAAACTGTGCTGTGTTGATCTACATTCACTGGAGGATAAGAGAGTATTTAAAGTCCACTAAAGTCTTATCACTTATGGTGCTGGTAAAGAATTAAATGATAAAACTTGAATTATTACAGAAATATGTATCACAAACTTTTTGACACTGTTTTACCATCTTTTGTCAAATGTTTCACAGTCAAAATGTGATTTATTTTAGACAAAAGACACTGTTTTCTTCACTTTTAACTTTTCACAAAGCATTATGGGTAATGGATTGGTTCACATGGTGTAACAGCTTCCTGGTGAACCAATGTGTTTTTACAAGGAGGGTCACATTTGATTTATGGCTGCTGAATTATTCAGACTGCTCTCTGGTGGACAAAGTTGTTATTACATGTAAGGTCAAATCTGATTTATGGCTGCTGGGTTCTTCAAATTGCCCTCTAGTGGATAAAGGTGTCATTACATGTAAGCTCAAATTTGATGTATGGATACTTAATTATTTCAACTGCCCTCTAGTGGACAAGTTTGACATTACAAGTAAGGTCAAATCTGATTCATGGCTGCTGGGTTCTTCAAATTGCCCTCTAGTGGATAAAGGTGTCATTACATGTAAGCTCAAATTTGATGTATGGATACTTAATTATTTCAACTGCCCTCTAGTGGACAAGTTTGACATTACAAGTAAGGTCAAATCTGATTCATGGCTGCTGGGTTCTTCAAACTGCCCTCTAGTGGACAAACATGTCGTTACATGTAAGCTCAAATTTGATGTATGGATACTTAATTATTTCAACTGCCCTCTAGTGGACAAGTTTGACATTACAAGTAAGTTCAAATCTGATTTATGGGTGCTGGATTGGTCAGACTGCCCTCTGGTGGACAAATGTGTTATTACATGTAAGGTCAAATCTGATTTATGGCTGCTAAATTCTTCAGACTGCCCTCTAGTGGAAAAAGATGTCATTACATGTAAGGTCAAATTTGACTTTTGGCTGCTGGATTCTTCAGACTGCCCTCTGGTGGATAAACATGTCATTACATGCACGCTCAAATTTGATTTATAGCTGATAAATTATTTCAACTGCCCTCTAGTGGACAAGTTTGACATTACAAGTAAGGTCAAATCTGATTTATGGCTGCTGGATTGGTCAGACTGCCCTCTGGTGGACAAATGTGTCATTACATGTAAGCTCAAATCTGATTTATGGCTGTTAAATTCTTCAGACTGCCCTCTAGTGGATAAAGGTGTCATTACAAGTAAGGTCAAATTTGACTTTTGGCTGCTGGATTCTTCAGACTGCCCTCTGGTGGATAAACATGTCATTACATGCACGCTCAAATTTGATTTATAGCTGCTTAATTATTTCAACTGCCCTCTAGTGGACAAGTTTGACATCACAAGTAAGGTCAAATCTGATTTATGGCTGCTGGATTGGTCAGACTGCCCTCTGGTGGACAAATGTGTCATTACATGTAAGCTCAAATCTGATTTATGGCTGTTAAATTCTTCAGACTGCCCTCTAGTGGATAAAGGTATCATTACATGTAAGGTCAAATTTGACTTTTGGCTGCTGGATTCTTCAGACTGCCCTCTGGTGGATAAACATGTCATTACATGCACGCTCAAATTTGATTTATGGATACTAAATTATTTCAACTGCCCTCTGGTGGACAAACATGTCATTATATGCTATGTCAAATCTGATTTATAGCTGCTTTATTATTTCAACTGCCATCTAGCGGACAAGTTTGACATTACAAGTAAGGTCAAATCTGATTTATGGCTGCTGGATTGGTCAGACTGCCCTCTGGTGGACAAATGTGTCACTACATGTAAGCTCAAATCTGATTTATGGCATGCTAAATTCTTCAGACTGCTCTCTAGTGGATAAAGGTGTCATTACATGTAAGCTCAAATCTGATTTATGGCATGCTAAATTCTTCAGACTGCTCTCTAGTGGATAAAGGTGTCATTACATGTAAGCTCAAATTTGATGTATGGATACCTAATTATTTCAACTGCCCTCTAGTGGACAAGTTTGACATTGCAAGTAAGGTCAAATCTGATTTATGGCTGCTGGATTGGTCAGACTGCCCTCTGGTGGACAAATGTGTCATTACATGTAAGCTCAAATCTGATTTATGGCATGCTAAATTCTTGGAACTGCCCTTTAGTGGATAAAGGTGTCATTACATGTAAGCTCAAATTTAATGTATGGATACTTAATTATTTCAACTGCCCTCTAGTGGACAAGTTTGACATTACAAGTAAGGTCAAATCTGATTCATGGCTGCTTGGTTCTTCAAACTGCCCTCTAGTGGACAAACATGTCATGTTTGTCATGACATGGGTTAACCCATGCCAAACTATGTCATGTTCAAAAGTTCATTAAAAATATTCTTTAAGAGATATGCAAATATATTCAACGGATTCTTGTTCAGGGCATGCTTGACTATGACTGAGTACAATTTCAAGACATTCCAACATACTTGGAATGTCCAAGTGCATGGATCGCTTTCCTGATTTTCAAAAATTCATTAAAAATATTCCTTAAGCGATATGCAAATATTTACAACGGATTCTTGTTCAGGGCGTCGTTGACTATGACTGAGTACAATTTCAAGACATTCCAACATACTTGGAATGTCCAAGTGCATGGATCGCTTTCCTGATTTTCAAAAGTTCTATAAAAATATTCTTCAAGAGATATGCAAATATATTCAACGGATTCTTGTTCAGGACATGCTTGACTATGACTGTGTACAATTTCAAGACATTCCAAGATACTTTTGGGGTCTTTTTTGAATAAAAAGTTAAGTCACTGCCTAAGTGCACAGACTTTCCTCATTTTCAAAAATTCATTAAAAATATTCCTTAAGCGATATGCAAATATTTTCAATGGATTCTTGTTCAGGGCGTCGTTGACTATGACTGAGTACAATTTCAAGACATTCCAACATATTTGGAATGTCCAAGTGCATGGATCGCGTTCCGGATATTCAAAAATTAATTTAAAATATTCTTCAAGAGATATGCAAATATATTCAACGGATTCTTGTTCAGGGCATGCTTGACTATGACTGTGTACAATTTCAAGACATTCCAAGATACTTTTGGGGTCTTTTTTGACAAAAAAGTTAAGTCACTGCGTAAGTGCATGGTTCGCTTTCCTGATTTTCAAAAATTCATTTAAAATATTTGTTAGGCGATATGCAAATATTTTCAACGGATTCTTGTTCAGGGTGTCGTTGACTATGACTGAGTACAATTTCAAGACATTCCAACATACTTGGAATGTCCAAGTGCATGGATCGCTTTCCTGATTTTCAAAAATTCATTAAAAATATTCCTTAAGCGATATGCAAATATTTACAACGGATTCTTGTTCAGGGCGTCGTTGACTATGACTGAGTACAATTTCAAGACATTCCAACATACTTGGAATGTCCAAATGCATGGATCGCTTTCCTGATTTTCAAAAGTTCTATAAAAATATTCTTCAAGAGATATGCAAATATATTCAACGGATTCTTGTTCAGGACATGCTTGACTATGACTGTGTACAATTTCAAGACATTCCAAGATACTTTTGGGGTCTTTTTTGAATAAAAAGTTAAGTCACTGCCTAAGTGCACAGACTTTCCTCCTTTTCAAAAATTCATTAAAAATATTCCTTAAGAGATTTGCAAATATTTTTAATGGATTCTTGTTCAGGGCGTCGTTGACTATGACCGAGTACAATTTCAAGACATTCCAACATACTTGGAATGTCCAAGTGCATGGATCGCTTTCCGGATTTTCAAAAATTCTATAAAAATATTCTTCAAGAGATATGCAAATATATTCAACGGATTCTTGTTCAGGGCATGCTTGACTATGACTGTGTACAATTTCAAGACATTCAAAGATACTTTTGGGGTCTTTTTTGAATAAAAAGTTAAGTCACTGCCTAAGTGCACAGAAATTCCTCATGTTCAAAAATTCATTAAAAATATTCCTTAAGAGATATGCAAATATTTTCAATGGATTCTTGTTCAGGGCGTCGTTGACTATGACTGAGTACAATTTCAGGACATTCCAACATATTTGGAATGTCCAAGTGCATGGATCGCGTTCCGGATATTCAAAAATTAATTTAAAATATTCTTCAAGAGATATGCATATATATTCAACGGATTCTTGTTCAGGGCATGCTTGACTATGACTGTGTACAATTTCAAGACATTCCAAGATACTTTTGGTGTCTTTTTTGACGAAAAAGTTAAGTCACTGCCTAAGTGCATGGATCGCTTTCCTGATTTTCAAAAATTCATTAAAAATATTCCTTAAGCGATATGCAAATATTTTCAACGGATTCTTGTTCAGGGCGTCGTTGACTATGACTGAGTACAATTTCAAGACATTCCAACATACTTGGAATGTCCAAGTGCATGGATCGCTTTCCTGATTTTCAAAAGTTCATTAAAAATATTCTTCAAGAGATATGCAAATATATTCAACGGATTCTTGTTCAGGGCATGCTTGACTATGACTGTGTACAATTTCAAGACATTCCAAGATACTTTTGGGGTCTTTTTTGTCAAAAAAGTTAAGTCACTGCCTAAGTGCATGGATCGCTTTCCTGATTTTCAAAAATTCATTTAAAATATTCCTGAAGCGATATGCAAATATATTCAACGGATTCTTGTTCAGGGCATGCTTGACTATGACTGTGTACAATTTCAAGACATTCCAAGATACTTTTGGGGTCTTTTTTGAATAAAAAGTTAAGTCACTGCCTAAGTGCACAGACTTTCCTCATTTTCAAAAATTCATTAAAAATATTCCTTAAGAGATATGCAAATATTTTCAATGGATTCTTGTTCAGGGCGTTGTTGACTATGACTGAGTACAATTTCAAGACATTCAAAGATACTTTTGGGGTCTTTTTTGACGAAAAAGTTAAGTCACTGCCTAAGTGCATGGATCGCTTTCCTCATTTTCAGAAATTCTTTAAAAATATTCCTTAAACGATATGCAAATATTTTCAACAGATTCTTGTTCAGGGCATCGTTGACTATGACTGAGTACAATTTCAAGACATTCCAACATACTTGGAATGTCCAAGTGCATGGATCGCTTTCCTGATTTTCAAAAGTTCATTAAAAATATTCTTCAAGAGATATGCAAATATATTCAACGGATTCTTGTTCAGGGCATGCTTGACTATGACTGTGTACAATTTCAAGACATTCCAAGATACTTTTGGGGTCTTTTTTGACGAAAAAGTTAAGTCACTGCCTAAGTGCACAGACTTTCCTCATTTTCAAAAATTCATTAAAAATATTCCTTAAGAGATATGCAAATATTTTCAATTGATTCTTGTTCAGGGCGTCGTTGACTATGACTGAGTACAATTTCAAGACATTCCAACATACTTGGAATGTCCAAGTGCATGGATCGCTTTTTGGATTTTCAAAAATTCATTAAAAATATTCTTCAAGAGATATGCAAATATATTCAACGGATTCTTGTTCAGGGCATGCTTGACTATGACTGTGTACAATTTCAAGACATTCCAAGATACTTTTGGGGTCTTTTTTGACAAAAAAGTTAAGTCACTGCCTAAGTGCATGGATCGCTTTCCTGATTTTCAAAAATTCATTAAAAATATTCCTTAAGCGATATGCAAATATTTTCAACGGATTCTTGTTCAGGGCGTCGTTGACTATGACTGAGTACAATTTCAAGACATTCCAACATACTTGGAATGTCCAAGTGCATGGATCGCTTTCCGGATTTTCAAAAATTCATTAAAAATATTCTTCAAGAGATATGCAAATATATTCAACGGATTCTTGTTCAGGGCATGCTTGACTATGACTGTGTACAATTTCAAGACATTCCAAGATACTTTTGGGGTCTTTTTTGACGAAAAAGTTAAGTCACTGCCTAAGTGCATGGATCGCTTTCCTGATTTTCAAAAGTTCATTAAAAATATTCTTCAAGAGATATGCAAATATATTCAACGGATTCTTGTTCAGGGCATGCTTGACTATGACTGTGTACAATTTCAAGACATTCCAAGATACTTTTGGGGTCTTTTTTGACAAAAAAGTTAAGTCACTGCCTAAGTGCATGGATCGCTTTCCTGATTTTCAAAAATTCATTAAAAATATTCCTTAAGCGATATGCAAATATTTTCAACGGATTCTTGTTCAGGGCGTCGTTGACTATGACTGAGTACAATTTCAAGACATTCCAACATACTTGGAATGTCCAAGTGCATGGATCGCTTTTTGGATTTTCAAAAATTCATTAAAAATATTCTTCAAGAGATATGCAAATATATTCAACGGATTCTTGTTCAGGGTATGCTTGACTATGACTGTGTACAATTTCAAGACATTCCAAGATACTTTTGGGGTCTTTTTTGACAAAAAAGTTAAGTCACTGCCTAAGTGCATGGATCGCTTTCCTGATTTTCAAAAATTCATTAAAAATATTCCTTAAACGATATGCAAATATTTTCAACGGATTCTTGTTCAGGGCGTCGTTGACTATGACTGAGTACAATTTCAAGACATTCCAACATACTTGGAATGTCCAAGTGCATGGATCGCTTTCCTGATTTTCAAAAGTTCATTAAAAATATTCCTTAAACGATATGCAAATATATTCAACGGATTCTTGTTCAGGGCATGCTTGACTATGACTGTGTACAATTTCAAGACATTCCAAGATACTTTTGGGGTCTTTTTTGAATAAAAAGTTAAGTCACTGCCTAAGTGCACAGACTTTCCTCATTTTCAAAAATTCATTAAAAATATTCCTTAAGAGATATGCAAATATTTTCAATGGATTCTTGTTCAGGGCGTCGTTGACTATGACCGAGTACAATTTCAAGACATTCCAACATACTTGGAATGTCCAAGTGCATGGATCGCTTTCCTGATTTTCAAAAATTCATTAAAAATATTCCTTAAACGATATGCAAATATATTCATCGGATTCTTGTTCAGGGCATGCTTGACTATGACTGTGTACAATTTCAAGACATTCCAAGATACTTTTGGGGTCTTTTTTGAATAAAAAGTTAAGTCACTGCCTAAGTGCACAGACTTTCCTCATTTTCAAAAATTCATTAAAAATATTCCTTAAGAGATATGCAAATATTTTCAATGGATTCTTGTTCAGGGCGTCGTTGACTATGACCGAGTACAATTTCAAGACATTCCAACATACTTGGAATGTCCAAGTGCATGGATCGCTTTTCGGATTTTCAAAAATTCATTAAAAATATTCTTCAAGAGATATACAAATATATTCAACGGATTCTTGTTCAGGGCATGCTTGACTATGACTGTGTACAATTTCAAGACATTCCAAGATACTTTTGGGGTCTTTTTTGAATAAAAAGTTAAGTCACTGCCTAAGTGCATGGATCGCTTTCCTCATTTTCAAAAATTCATTAAAAATATTCCTTAAGAGATATGCAAATATTTTCAATGGATTCTTGTTCAGGGCGTCGTTGACTATGACTGAGTACAATTTCAGGACATTCCAACATATTTGGAATGTCCAAGTGCATGGATCGCGTTCCGGATATTCAAAAATTAATTTAAAATATTCTTCAAGAGATATGCATATATATTCAACGGATTCTTGTTCAGGGCATGCTTGACTATGACTGTGTACAATTTCAAGACATTCCAAGATACTTTTGGGGTCTTTTTTGAATAAAAAGTTAAGTCACTGCCTAAGTGCACAGAAATTCCTCATTTTCAAAAATTCATTAAAAATATTCCTTAAGAGATATGCAAATATTTTCAATTGATTCTTGTTCAGATCGTTGTTGACTATGACTGTGTACAATTTCAAGACATTCCAAGATACTTTTGGGGTCTTTTTTGACGAAAAAGTTAAGTCACTGCCTAAGTGCATGGATCGCTTTCCTGATTTTCAAAAATTCATTAAAAATATTCCTTAAGCGATATGCAAATATTTTCAACGGATTCTTGTTCAGGGCGTCGTTGACTATGACTGAGTACAATTTCAAGACATTCCAACATACTTGGAATGTCCAAGTGCATGGATCGCTTTCCTGATTTTCAAAAGTTCATTAAAAATATTCTTCAAGAGATATGCAAATATATTCAACGGATTCTTGTTCAGGGCATGCTTGACTATGACTGTGTACAATTTCAAGACATTCCAAGATACTTTTGGGGTCTTTTTTGAATAAAAAGTTAAGTCACTGCCTAAGTGCACAGACTTTCCTCATTTTCAAAAATTCATTAAAAATATTCCTTAAGAGATATGCAAATATTTTCAATTGATTCTTGTTCAGGGCGTCGTTGACTATGACTGAGTACAATTTCAAGACATTCCAACATACTTGGAATGTCCAAGTGCATGGATCGCTTTTTGGATTTTCAAAAATTCATTAAAAATATTCTTCAAGAGATATGCAAATATATTCAACGGATTCTTGTTCAGGGCATGCTTGACTATGACTGTGTACAATTTCAAGACATTCCAAGATACTTTTGGGGTCTTTTTTGACGAAAAAGTTAAGTCACTGCCTAAGTGCATGGATCGCTTTCCTGATTTTCAAAAATTCATTAAAAATATTCCTTAAGCGATATGCAAATATTTTCAATGGATTCTTGTTCAGGGCATCGTTGACTATGACTGAGTAAAATTTCAAATTATTCCAACATACTTGGAATGTCCAAGTGCATGGATCGCTTTTTGGATTTTCAAAAATTCATTAAAAATATTCTTCAAGAGATATGCAAATATATTCAACGGATTCTTGTTCAGGGCATGCTTGACTATGACTGTGTACAATTTCAAGACATTCCAAGATACCTTTGGGGTCTTTTTTGAATAAAAAGTTAAGTCACTGCCTAAGTGCACAGACTTTCATCATTTTCAAAAATTCATTAAAAATATTCCTTAAGAGATATGCAAATATTTTCAATGGATTCTTGTTCAGGGCGTCGTTGACTATGACCGAGTACAATTTCAAGACATTCCAACATACTTGGAATGTCCAAGTGCATGGATCACTTTCCGGATTTTCAAAAATTCATTAAAAATATTCTTCAAGAGATATGCAAATATATTCAACGGATTCTTGTTCAGGGCATGCTTGACTATGACTGTGTACAATTTCAAGACATTCCAAGATACTTTTGGGGTCTTTTTTGACAAAAAAGTTAAGTCACTGCCTAAGTGCATGGATCGCTTTCCTGATTTTCAAAAATTCATTAAAAATATTCCTTAAGAGATATGCAAATATTTTCAATGGATTCTTGTTCAGGGCGTCGTTGACTATGACCGAGTACAATTTCAAGACATTCCAACATACTTGGAATGTCCAAGTGCATGGATCGCTTTTCGGATTTTCAAAAATTCATTAAAAATATTCTTCAAGAGATATACAAATATATTCAACGGATTCTTGTTCAGGGCATGCTTGACTATGACTGTGTACAATTTCAAGACATTCCAAGATACTTTTGGGGTCTTTTTTGAATAAAAAGTTAAGTCACTGCCTAAGTGCATGGATCGCTTTCCTCATTTTCAAAAATTCATTAAAAATATTCCTTAAGAGATATGCAAATATTTTCAACGGATTCTTGTTCAGGGCATGCTTGACTATGACTGTGTACAATTTCAAGACATTCCAAGATACTTTTGGGGTCTTTTTTGAATAAAAAGTTAAGTCACTGCCTAAGTGCACAGAAATTCCTCATTTTCAAAAATTCATTAAAAATATTCCTTAAGAGATATGCAAATATTTTCAATTGATTCTTGTTCAGATCGTCGTTGACTATGACTGTGTACAATTTCAAGACATTCCAAGATACTTTTGGGGTCTTTTTTGACGAAAAAGTTAAGTCACTGCCTAAGTGCATGGATCGCTTTCCTGATTTTCAAAAATTCATTAAAAATATTCCTTAAGCGATATGCAAATATTTTCAACGGATTCTTGTTCAGGGCGTCGTTGACTATGACTGAGTACAATTTCAAGACATTCCAACATACTTGGAATGTCCAAGTGCATGGATCGCTTTCCTGATTTTCAAAAGTTCATTAAAAATATTCTTCAAGAGATATGCAAATATATTCAACGGATTCTTGTTCAGGGCATGCTTGACTATGACTGTGTACAATTTCAAGACATTCCAAGATACTTTTGGGGTCTTTTTTGAATAAAAAGTTAAGTCACTGCCTAAGTGCACAGACTTTCCTCATTTTCAAAAATTCATTAAAAATATTCCTTAAGAGATATGCAAATATTTTCAATTGATTCTTGTTCAGGGCGTCGTTGACTATGACTGAGTACAATTTCAAGACATTCCAACATACTTGGAATGTCCAAGTGCATGGATCGCTTTTTGGATTTTCAAAAATTCATTAAAAATATTCTTCAAGAGATATGCAAATATATTCAACGGATTCTTGTTCAGGGCATGCTTGACTATGACTGTGTACAATTTCAAGACATTCCAAGATACTTTTGGGGTCTTTTTTGACAAAAAAGTTAAGTCACTGCCTAAGTGCATGGACCGCTTTCCTGATTTTCAAAAATTCATTAAAAATATTCCTTAAGCGATATGCAAATATTTTCAACGGATTCTTGTTCAGGGCGTCGTTGACTATGACTGAGTACAATTTCAAGACATTCCAACATACTTGGAATGTCCAAGTGCATGGATCGCTTTCCGGATTTTCAAAAATTCATTAAAAATATTCTTCAAGAGATATGCAAATATATTCAACGGATTCTTGTTCAGGGCATGCTTGACTATGACTGTGTACAATTTCAAGACATTCCAAGATACTTTTGGGTTCTTTTTTGACGAAAAAGTTAAGTCACTGCCTAAGTGCATGGATCGCTTTCCTGATTTTCAAAAATTCATTAAAAATATTCCTTAAGCGATATGCAAATATTTTCAATGGATTCTTGTTCAGGGCATCGTTGACTATGACTGAGTACAATTTCAAATTATTCCAACATACTTGGAATGTCCAAGTGCATGGATCGCTTTCCTGATTTTCAAAAGTTCATTAAAAATATTCTTCAAGAGATATGCAAATATATTCAACGGATTCTTGTTCAGGGCATGCTTGACTATGACTGTGTACAATTTCAAGACATTCCAAGATACCTTTGGGGTCTTTTTTGAATAAAAAGTTAAGTCACTGCCTAAGTGCACAGACTTTCATCATTTTCAAAAATTCATTAAAAATATTCCTTAAGAGATATGCAAATATTTTCAATGGATTCTTGTTCAGGGCGTCGTTGACTATGACCGAGTACAATTTCAAGACATTCCAACATACTTGGAATGTCCAAGTGCATGGATCACTTTCCGGATTTTCAAAAATTCATTAAAAATATTCCTTAAACGATATGCAAATATTTTCAACGGATTCTTGTTCAGGGCGTCGTTGACTATGACTGAGTACAATTTCAAGACATTCCAACATACTTGGAATGTCCAAGTGCATGGATCGCTTTCCTGATTTTCAAAAGTTCATTAAAAATATTCTTCAAGAGATATGCAAATATATTCAACGGATTCTTGTTCAGGGCAAGCTTGACTATGACTGTGTACAATTTCAAGACATTCCAAGATACTTTTGGGGTCTTTTTTGAATAAAAAGTTAAGTCACTGCCTAAGTGCACAGACTTTCATCATTTTCAAAAATTCATTAAAAATATTCCTTAAGAGATATGCAAATATTTTCAATGGATTCTTGTTCAGGGCGTCGTTGACTATGACCGAGTACAATTTCAAGACATTCCAACATACTTGGAATGTCCAAGTGCATGGATCAATTTCCTGATTTTCAAAAGTTCATTAAAAATATTCTTCAAGAGATATGCAAATATATTCAACGGATTCTTGTTCAGGGCATGCTTGACTATGACTGTGTACAATTTCAAGACATTCCAAGATACTTTTGGGGTCTTTTTTGAATAAAAAGTTAAGTCACTGCCTAAGTGCATGGATCGCTTTCCTGATTTTCAAAAATTCATTAAAAATATTCCTTAAGCGATATGCAAATATTTTCAACGGATTCTTGTTCAGGGCGTCGTTGACTATGACTGAGTACAATTTCAAGACATTCCAACATACTTGGAATGTCCAAGTGCATGGATCGCTTTCCTGATTTTCAAAAGTTCATTAAAAATATTCTTCAAGAGATATGCAAATATATTCAACGGATTCTTGTTCAGGGCATGCTTGACTATGACTGTGTACAATTTCAAGACATTCCAAGATACTTTTGGGGTCTTTTTTGACGAAAAAGTTAAATCACTGCCTAAGTGCATGGATCGCTTTCCTGATTTTCAGAAATTCTTAAAAAAAATTCCTTAAACGATATGCAAATATTTTCAACGGATTCTTGTTCAGGGCGTTGTTGACTATGACTGAGTACAATTTCAAGACATTCTAACATACTTGGAATGTCCAAGTGCATGGATCGCTTTCCTGATTTTCAAAAGTTCATTAAAAATATTCTTCAAGAGATATGCAAATATATTCAACGGATTCTTGTTCAGGGCATGCTTGACTATGACTGTGTACAATTTCAAGACATTCCAAGATACTTTTGGGGTCTTTTTTGACGAAAAAGTTAAGTCACTGCCTAAGTGCATGGATCGCTTTCCTGATTTTCAAAAATTCATTAAAAATATTCCTTAAGCGATATGCAAATATTTTCAACGGATTCTTGTTCAGGGCGTCGTTGACTATGACTGAGTACAATTTAAAGACATTCCAACATACTTGGAATGTCCAAGTGCATGGATCGCTTTTCGGATTTTCAAAAATTCATTTAAAATATTCTTCAAGAGATATGCAAATATATTCAACAGATTCTTGTTCAGGGCATGCTTGACTATGACTGTGTACAATTTCAAGACATTCCAAGATACTTTTGGGGTCTTTTTTGACAAAAAAGTTAAGTCACTGCCTAAGTGCATGGATCGCTTTCCTGATTTTCAAAAATTCATTAAAAATATTCCTTAAGCGATATGCCAATATTTTCAACGGATTCTTGTTCAGGGCGTCGTTGACTATGACTGAGTACAATTTCAAGACATTCCAACATACTTGGAATGTCCAAGTGCATGGATCGCTTTCCGGATTTTCAAAAATTCATTAAAAATATTCTTCCAGAGATATGCAAATATATTCAACGGTTTCTTGTTCAGGGCATGCTTGACTATGACTGTGTACAATTTCAAGACATTCCAAGATACTTTTGGGGTCTTTTTTGACGAAAAAGTTAAGTCACTGCCTAAGTGCATGGATCGCTTTCCGGATTTTCAAAAATTCATTAAAAATATTCTTCAAGAGATATGCAAATATATTCAACGGATTATTGTTCAGGGCATGCTTGACTATGACTGTGTACAATTTCAAGACATTCCAAGATACTTTTGGGGTCTTTTTTGACGAAAAAGTTAAGTCACTGCCTAAGTGCATGGATCGCTTTCCTGATTTTCAGAAATTCTTTAAAAATATTCCTTAAACGATATGCAAATATTTTCAACGGATTCTTGTTCAGGGCGTCGTTGACTATGACTGAGTACAATTTCAAGACATTCCAAGATACTTTTGGGGTCTTTTTTGAATAAAAAGTTAAGTCACTGCCTAAGTGCACAGACTTTCCTCATTTTCAAAAATTCATTAAAAATATTCCTTAAGAGATATGCAAATATTTTCAATAGATTCTTGTTCAGGGCGTCGTTGACTATGACTGAGTACAATTTCAAGACATTCCAACTTACTTGGAATGTCCAAGTGCATGGATAGCTTTCCGGATTTTCAAAAATTCATTAAAAATATTCTTCAAGAGATATGCAAATATATTCAACAGGTTCTTGTTCAGGGCATGCTTGACTATGACTGTGTACAATTTCAAGACATTCCAAGATACTTTTGGGGTCTTTTTTGACGAAAAAGTTAAGTCACTGCCTAAGTGCATGGATCGCTTTACTGATTTTCAGAAATTCTTTAAAAATATTCCTTAAACGATATGCAAATATTTTCAACGGATTCTTGTTCAGGGCGTCGTTGACTATGACTGAGTACAATTTCAAGACATTCCAACATACTTGGAATGTCCAAGTGCATGGATCAATTTCCTGATTTTCAAAAGTTCATTAAAAATATTCTTCAAGAGATATGCAAATATATTCAACGGATTCTTGTTCAGGGCATGCTTGACTATGACTGTGTACAATTTCAAGACATTCCAAGATACTTTTGGGGTCTTTTTTGAATAAAAAGTTAAGTCACTGCCGAAGTGCACAGACTTTCCTCATTTTCAAAAATTCATTTAAAATATTCCTTAAGAGATATGCAAATATTTTCAATTGATTCTTGTTCAGGGCGTCGTTGACTATGACTGAGTACAATTTCAAGACATTCCAACATACTTGGAATGTCCAAGTGCATGGATCGCTTTTCGGATTTTCAAAAATTCATTAAAAATATTCTTCAAGAGATATGCAAATATATTCAACGGATTCTTGTTCAGGGCATGCTTGACTATGACTGTGTACAATTTCAAGACATTCCAAGATACTTTTGGGGTCTTTTTTGACAAAAAAGTTAAGTCACTGCCTAAGTGCATGGATCGCTTTCCTGATTTTCAAAAATTCATTAAAAATATTCCTTAAGCGATATGCAAATATTTTCAACGGATTCTTGTTCAGGGCGTCGTTGACTATGACTGAGTACAATTTCAAGACATTCCAACATACTTGGAATGTCCAAGTGCATGGATCGCTTTCCGGATTTTCAAAAATTCATTAAAAATATTCTTCAAGAGATATGCAAATATATTCAACGGATTCTTGTTCAGGGCATGCTTGACTATGACTGTGTACAATTTCAAGACATTCCAAGATACTTTTGGGGTCTTTTTTGAATAAAAAGTTAAGTCACTGCCGAAGTGCACAGACTTTTCTCATTTTCAAAAATTCATTAAAAATATTCCTTAAGAGATATGCAAACATTTTCAATTGATTCTTGTTCAAGGCGTCGTTGACTATGACTGAGTACAATTTCAAGACATTCCAACATACTTGGAATGTCCAAGTGCATGGATCGCTTTTCAGATTTTCAAAAATTCATTAAAAATATTCTTCAAGAGATATGCAAATATATTCAACGGTTTCTTGTTCAGGGCATGCTTGACTATGACTGTGTACAATTTCAAGACATTCCAAGATACTTTTGGGGTCTTTTTTGACGAAAAAGTTAAGTCACTGTCTAAGTGCATGGATCGCTTTCCTGATTTTTTAAAAAATTCATTAAAAATATTCCTTAAGCGATATGCAAATATTTTCAACGGATTCTTGTTCAGGGCGTCGTTGACTATGACTGAGTACAATTTCAAGACATTCCAACATACTTGGAATGTCCAAGTGCATGGATCGCTTTCCGGATTTTCAAAAGTTCATTAAAAATATTCTTCAAGAGATATGCAAATATATTCAACGGATTCTTGTTCAGGGCATGCTTGACTATGACTGTGTACAATTTCAAGACATTCCAAGATACTTTTGGGGTCTTTTTTGAATAAAAAGTTAAGTCACTGCCTAAGTGCACAGACTTTCCTCATTTTCAAAAATTCATTAAAAATATTCTTCAAGAGATATGCAAATATATTCAACGGATTCTTGTTCAGGGCATGCTTGACTATGACTGTGTACAATTTCAAGACATTCCAAGATACTTTTGGGGTCTTTTCTGACGAAAAAGTTAAGTCACTGCCTAAGTGCATGGACCGCTTTCCTGATTTTCAAAAATTCATTAAAAATATTCCTTAAGCGATATGCAAATATTTTCAACGGATTCTTGTTCAGGGCGTCGTTGACTATGACTGAGTACAATTTCAAGACATTCCAACATACTTGGAATGTCCAAGTGCATGGATCACTTTCTGGATTTTCAAAAATTCATTAAAAATATTCTTCAAGAGATATGCAAATATATTCAACGGATTCTTGTTCAGGGCATGCTTGATTATGACTGTGTACAATTTCAAGACATTCCAAAATACTTTTGGGGTCTTTTTTGACAAAAAAGTTAAGTCACTGCCTTAGTGCATGGATCGCTTTCCTGATTTTCAAAAATTCATTAAAAATATTCCTTAAGCGATATGCAAATATTTTCAACGGATTCTTGTTCAGGGCGTCGTTGACTATGACTGAGTACAATTTCAAGACATTCCAACATACTTGGAATGTCCAAGTGCATGGATCGCTTTCCTGATTTTCAAAAGTTCATTAAAAATATTCTTCAAGAGATATGCAAATATATTCAACGGATTCTTGTTCAGGGCATGCTTGACTATGACTGTGTACAATTTCAAGACATTCCAAGATACTTTTGGGGTCTTTTTTGAATAAAAAGTTAAGTCACTGTCTAAGTGCACAGACTTTCCTCATTTTCAAAAATTCATTAAAAATATTCCTTAAGAGATATGCAAATATTTTCAATTGATTCTTGTTCAGGGCGTCGTTGACTATGACTGAGTACAATTTCAAGACATTCCAACATACTTGGAATGTCCAAGTGCATGGATCGCTTTTTGGATTTTCAAAAATTAATTAAAAATATTCTTCAAGAGATATGCAAATATATTCAACGGATTCTTGTTCAGGGCATGCTTGACTATGACTGTGTACAATTTCAAGACATTCCAAGATACTTTTGGGGTCTTTTTTGACAAAAAAGTTAAGTCACTGCCTAAGTGCATGGACCGCTTTCCTGATTTTCAAAAATTCATTAAAAATATTCCTTAAGCGATATGCAAATATTTTCAACGGATTCTTGTTCAGGGCGTCGTTGACTATGACTGAGTACAATTTCAAGACATTCCAACATACTTGGAATGTCCAAGTGCATGGATCGCTTTTCGGATTTTCAAAAATTCATTAAAAATATTCTTCAAGAGATATGCAAATATATTCAACGGATTCTTGTTCAGGGCATGCTTGACTATGACTGTGTACAATTTCAAGACATTCCAAGATACTTTTGGGGTCTTTTTTGACAAAAAAGTTAAGTCACTGCCTAAGTGCATGGATCGCTTTCCTGATTTTCAAAAATTCATTAAAAATATTCCTTAAGCGATATGCAAATATTTTCAACGGATTCTTGTTCAGGGCGTCGTTGACTATGACTGAGTACAATTTCAAGACATTCCAACATACTTGGAATGTCCAAGTGCATGGATCGCTTTCCTGATTTTCAAAAGTTCATTAAAAATATTCTTCAAGAGATATGCAAATATATTCAACGGATTCTTGTTCAGGGCATGCTTGACTATGACTGTGTACAATTTCAAGACATTCCAAGATACTTTTGGGGTCTTTTTTGAATAAAAAGTTAAGTCACTGCCTAAGTGCACAGACTTTCCTCATTTTCAAAAATTCATTAAAAATATTCCTTAAGCGATATGCAAATATTTTCAACGGATTCTTGTTCAGGGCGTCGTTGACTATGACTGAGTACAATTTCAAGACATTCCAACATACTTGGAATGTCCAAGTGCATGGATCGCTATCTGGATTTCCAAAAATTCATTAAAAATATTCTTCAAGAGATATGCAAATATATTCAACGGATTCTTGTTCAGGGCATGCTTGACTATGACTGTGTACAATTTCAAGACATTCCAAGATACTTTTGGGGTCTTTTTTGACAAAAAAGTTAAGTCACTGCCTAAGTGCATGGATCGCTTTCCTGATTTTCAAAAATTCATTAAAAATATTCCTTAAGCGATATGCAAATATTTTCAACGGATTCTTGTTCAGGGCGTCGTTGACTATGACTGAGTACAATTTCAAGACATTCCAACATACTTGGAATGTCCAAGTGCATGGATCGCTTTCCTGATTTTCAAAAGTTCATTAAAAATATTCTTCAAGAGATATGCAAATATATTCAACGGATTCTTGTTCAGGGCATGCTTGACTATGACTGTGTACAATTTCAAGACATTCCAAGATACTTTTGGGGTCTTTTTTGAATAAAAAGTTAAGTCACTGCCTAAGTGCACAGACTTTCCTCATTTTCAAAAATTCATTAAAAATATTCTTCAAGAGATATGCAAATATATTCAACGGATTCTTGTTCAGGGCATGCTTGACTATGACTGTGTACAATTTCAAGACATTCCAAGATACTTTTGGGGTCTTTTCTGACGAAAAAGTTAAGTCACTGCCTAAGTGCATGGACCGCTTTCCTGATTTTCAAAAATTCATTAAAAATATTCCTTAAGCGATATGCAAATATTTTCAACGGATTCTTGTTCAGGGCGTCGTTGACTATGACTGAGTACAATTTCAAGACATTCCAACATACTTGGAATGTCCAAGTGCATGGATCGCTTTTTGGATTTTCAAAAATTAATTAAAAATATTCTTCAAGAGATATGCAAATATATTCAACGGATTCTTGTTCAGGGCATGCTTGACTATGACTGTGTACAATTTCAAGACATTCCAAGATACTTTTGGGGTCTTTTTTGACAAAAAAGTTAAGTCACTGCCTAAGTGCATGGACCGCTTTCCTGATTTTCAAAAATTCATTAAAAATATTCCTTAAGCGATATGCAAATATTTTCAACGGATTCTTGTTCAGGGCGTCGTTGACTATGACTGAGTACAATTTCAAGACATTCCAACATACTTGGAATGTCCAAGTGCATGGATCGCTTTTCGGATTTTCAAAAATTCATTAAAAATATTCTTCAAGAGATATGCAAATATATTCAACGGATTCTTGTTCAGGGCATGCTTGACTATGACTGTGTACAATTTCAAGACATTCCAAGATACTTTTGGGGTCTTTTTTGACAAAAAAGTTAAGTCACTGCCTAAGTGCATGGATCGCTTTCCTGATTTTCAAAAATTCATTAAAAATATTCCTTAAGCGATATGCAAATATTTTCAACGGATTCTTGTTCAGGGCGTCGTTGACTATGACTGAGTACAATTTCAAGACATTCCAACATACTTGGAATGTCCAAGTGCATGGATCGCTTTCCTGATTTTCAAAAGTTCATTAAAAATATTCTTCAAGAGATATGCAAATATATTCAACGGATTCTTGTTCAGGGCATGCTTGACTATGACTGTGTACAATTTCAAGACATTCCAAGATACTTTTGGGGTCTTTTTTGAATAAAAAGTTAAGTCACTGCCTAAGTGCACAGACTTTCCTCATTTTCAAAAATTCATTAAAAATATTCCTTAAGAGATATGCAAATATTTTCAATGGATTCTTGTTCAGGGCGTTGTTGACTATGACTGTGTACAATTTCAAGACATTCCAAGATACTTTTGGGGTCTTTTTTGACGAAAAAGTTAAGTCACTGCCTAAGTGCATGGATCGCTTTCCTGATTTTCAGAAATTCTTTAAAAATATTCCTTAAACGATATGCAAATATTTTCAACGGATTCTTGTTCAGGGCATCGTTGACTATGACTGAGTACAATTTCAAGACAATCCAACATACTTGGAATGTCCAAGTGCATGGATCGCTTTCCTGATTTTCAAAAGTTCATTAAAAATATTCTTCAAGAGATATGCAAATATATTCAATGGATTCTTGTTCAGGGCATGCTTGACTATGACTGTGTACAATTTCAAGACATTCCAAGATACTTTTGGGGTCTTTTTTGACAAAAAAGTTAAGTCACTGCCTAAGTGCATGGACCGCTTTCCTGATTTTCAAAAATTCATTAAAAATATTCCTTAAGCGATATGCAAATATTTTCAACGGATTCTTGTTCAGGGCGTCGTTGACTATGACTGAGTACAATTTCAAGACATTCCAACATACTTGGAATGTCCAAGTGCATGGATCGCTATCTGGATTTCCAAAAATTCATTAAAAATATTCTTCAAGAGATATGCAAATATATTCAACGGATTCTTGTTCAGGGCATGCTTGACTATGACTGTGTACAATTTCAAGACATTCCAAGATACTTTTGGGGTCTTTTTTGACAAAAAAGTTAAGTCACTGCCTAAGTGCATGGATCGCTTTCCTGATTTTCAAAAATTCATTAAAAATATTCCTTAAGCGATATGCAAATATTTTCAACGGATTCTTGTTCAGGGCGTCGTTGACTATGACTGAGTACAATTTCAAGACATTCCAACATACTTGGAATGTCCAAGTGCATGGATCGCTTTCCTGATTTTCAAAAGTTCATTAAAAATATTCTTCAAGAGATATGCAAATATATTCAACGGATTCTTGTTCAGGGCATGCTTGACTATGACTGTGTACAATTTCAAGACATTCCAAGATACTTTTGGGGTCTTTTTTGAATAAAAAGTTAAGTCACTGCCGAAGTGCACAGACTTTCCTCATTTTCAAAAATTCATTAAAAATATTCCTTAAGAGATATGCAAATATTTTCAATTGATTCTTGTTCAGGGCGTCGTTGACTATGACTGAGTACAATTTCAAGACATTCCAACATACTTGGAATGTCCAAGTGCATGGATCGCTTTTCGGATTTTCAAAAATTCATTAAAAATATTCTTCAAGAGATATGCAAATATATTCAACGGATTCTTGTTCAGGGCATGCTTGACTATGACTGTGTACAATTTCAAGACATTCCAAGATACTTTTGGGGTCTTTTTTGACGAAAAAGTTAAGTCACTGCCTAAGTGCATGGATCGCTTTCCTGATTTTCAGAAATTCTTTAAAAATATTCCTTAAACGATATGCAAATATTTTCAACGGATTCTTGTTCAGGGCGTCGTTGACTATGACTGAGTACAATTTCAAGACATTCCAACATACTTGGAATGTCCAAGTGCATGGATCAATTTCCTGATTTTCAAAAGTTCATTAAAAATATTCTTCAAGAGATATGCAAATATATTCAACGGATTCTTGTTCAGGGCATGCTTGACTATGACTGTGTACAATTTCAAGACATTCCAAGATACTTTTGGGGTCTTTTTTGAATAAAAAGTTAAGTCACTGCCTAAGTGCATGGATCGCTTTCCTGATTTTCAGAAATTCTTTAAAAATATTCCTTAAACGATATGCAAATATTTTCAACGGATTCTTGTTCAGGGCGTCGTTGACTATGACTGAGTACAATTTCAAGACATTCCAACATACTTGGAATGTCCAAGTGCATGGATCGCTTTCCTGATTTTCAAAAGTTCATTAAAAATATTCTTCAAGAGATATGCAAATATATTCAACGGATTCTTGTTCAGGGCATGCTTGACTATGACTGTGTACAATTTCAAGACATTCCAAGATACTTTTGGGGTCTTTTTTGAATAAAAAGTTAAGTCACTGCCGAAGTGCACAGACTTTCCTCATTTTCAAAAATTCATTTAAAATATTCCTTAAGAGATATGCAAATATTTTCAATTGATTCTTGTTCAGGGCGTCGTTGACTATGACTGAGTACAATTTCAAGACATTCCAACATACTTGGAATGTCCAAGTGCATGGATCGCTTTTCGGATTTTCAAAAATTCATTAAAAATATTCTTCAAGAGATATGCAAATATATTCAACGGATTCTTGTTCAGGGCATGCTTGACTATGACTGTGTACAATTTCAAGACATTCCAAGATACTTTTGGGGTCTTTTTTGAATAAAAAGTTAAGTCACTGCCTAAGTGCACAGACTTTCCTCATTTTCAAAAATTCATTAAAAATATTCTTCAAGAGATATGCAAATATATTCAACGGATTCTTGTTCAGGGCATGCTTGACTATGACTGTGTACAATTTCAAGACATTCCAAGATACTTTTGGGGTCTTTTCTGACGAAAAAGTTAAGTCACTGCCTAAGTGCATGGACCGCTTTCCTGATTTTCAAAAATTCATTAAAAATATTCCTTAAGCGATATGCAAATATTTTCAACGGATTCTTGTTCAGGGCGTCGTTGACTATGACTGAGTACAATTTCAAGACATTCCAACATACTTGGAATGTCCAAGTGCATGGATCGCTTTCTGGATTTTCAAAAATTCATTAAAAATATTCTTCAAGAGATATGCAAATATATTCAACGGATTCTTGTTCAGGGCATGCTTGACTATGACTGTGTACAATTTCAAGACATTCCAAGATACTTTTGGGGTCTTTTTTGAATAAAAAGTTAAGTCACTGCCGAAGTGCACAGACTTTTCTCATTTTCAAAAATTCATTAAAAATATTCCTTAAGAGATATGCAAACATTTTCAATTGATTCTTGTTCAAGGCGTCGTTGACTATGACTGAGTACAATTTCAAGACATTCCAACATACTTGGAATGTCCAAGTGCATGGATCGCTTTTCAGATTTTCAAAAATTCATTAAAAATATTCTTCAAGAGATATGCAAATATATTCAACGGTTTCTTGTTCAGGGCATGCTTGACTATGACTGTGTACAATTTCAAGACATTCCAAGATACTTTTGGGGTCTTTTTTGACGAAAAAGTTAAGTCACTGTCTAAGTGCATGGATCGCTTTCCTGATTTTTTAAAAAATTCATTAAAAATATTCCTTAAGCGATATGCAAATATTTTCAACGGATTCTTGTTCAGGGCGTCGTTGACTATGACTGAGTACAATTTCAAGACATTCCAACATACTTGGAATGTCCAAGTGCATGGATCGCTTTCCGGATTTTCAAAAGTTCATTAAAAATATTCTTCAAGAGATATGCAAATATATTCAACGGATTCTTGTTCAGGGCATGCTTGACTATGACTGTGTACAATTTCAAGACATTCCAAGATACTTTTGGGGTCTTTTTTGAATAAAAAGTTAAGTCACTGCCTAAGTGCACAGACTTTCCTCATTTTCAAAAATTCATTAAAAATATTCTTCAAGAGATATGCAAATATATTCAACGGATTCTTGTTCAGGGCATGCTTGACAATGACTGTGTACAATTTCAAGACATTCCAAGATACTTTTGGGGTCTTTTCTGACGAAAAAGTTAAGTCACTGCCTAAGTGCATGGACCGCTTTCCTGATTTTCAAAAATTCATTAAAAATATTCCTTAAGCGATATGCAAATATTTTCAACGGATTCTTGTTCAGGGCGTCGTTGACTATGACTGAGTACAATTTCAAGACATTCCAACATACTTGGAATGTCCAAGTGCATGGATCGCTTTCTGGATTTTCAAAAATTCATTAAAAATATTCTTCAAGAGATATGCAAATATATTCAACGGATTCTTGTTCAGGGCATGCTTGACTATGACTGTGTACAATTTCAAGACATTCCAAGATACTTTTGGGGGCTTTTTTGACAAAAAAGTTAAGTCACTGCCTTAGTGCATGGATCGCTTTCCTGATTTTCAAAAATTCATTAAAAATATTCCTTAAGCGATATGCAAATATTTTCAACGGATTCTTGTTCAGGGCGTCGTTGACTATGACTGAGTACAATTTCAAGACATTCCAACATACTTGGAATGTCCAAGTGCATGGATCGCTTTCCTGATTTTCAAAAGTTCATTAAAAATATTCTTCAAGAGATATGCAAATATATTCAACGGATTCTTGTTCAGGGCATGCTTGACTATGACTGTGTACAATTTCAAGACATTCCAAGATACTTTTGGGGTCTTTTTTGAATAAAAAGTTAAGTCACTGCCTAAGTGCACAGACTTTCCTCATTTTCAAAAATTCATTAAAAATATTCCTTAAGAGATATGCAAATATTTTCAATTGATTCTTGTTCAGGGCGTCGTTGACTATGACTGAGTACAATTTCAAGACATTCCAACATACTTGGAATGTCCAAGTGCATGGATCGCTTTTCGGATTTTCAAAAATTCATTAAAAATATTCTTCAAGAGATATGCAAATATATTCAACGGATTCTTGTTCAGGGCATGCTTGACTATGACTGTGTACAATTTCAAGACATTCCAAGATACTTTTGGGGTCTTTTTTGACAAAAAAGTTAAGTCACTGCCTAAGTGCATGGATCGCTTTCCTGATTTTCAAAAATTCATTAAAAATATTCCTTAAGCGATATGCAAATATTTTCAACGGATTCTTGTTCAGGGCGTCGTTGACTATGACTGAGTACAATTTCAAGACATTCCAACATACTTGGAATGTCCAAGTGCATGGATCGCTTTCCTGATTTTCAAAAATTCATTAAAAATATTCCTTAAGCGATATGCAAATATTTTCAACGGATTCTTGTTCAGGGCGTCGTTGACTATGACTGAGTACAATTTCAAGACATTCCAACATACTTGGAATGTCCAAGTGCATGGATCGCTTTCCTGATTTTCAAAAGTTCATTAAAAATATTCTTCAAGAGATATGCAAATATATTCAACGGATTCTTGTTCAGGGCATGCTTGACTATGACTATGTACAATTTCAAGACATTCCAAGATACTTTTGGGGTCTTTTTTGAATAAAAAGTTAAGTCACTGCCTAAGTGCACAGACTTTCCTCATTTTCAAAAATTCATTAAAAATATTCCTTAAGAGATATGCAAATATTTTCAATTGATTCTTGTTCAGGGCGTCGTTGACTATGACTGAGTACAATTTCAAGACATTCCAAGATACTTTTGGGGTCTTTTTTGAATAAAAAGTTAAGTCACTGCCTAAGTGCATGGATCGCTTTCCTGATTTTCAAAAATTCATTAAAAATATTCCTTAAGCGATATGCAAATATTTTCAACGGATTCTTGTTCAGGGCGTCGTTGACTATGACTGAGTACAATTTCAAAACATTCCAACATACTTGGAATGTCCAAGTGCATGGATCGCTTTCCTGATTTTCAAAAGTTCATTAAAAATATTCTTCAAGAGATATGCAAATATATTCAACGGATTCTTGTTCAGGGCATGCTTGACTATGACTGTGTACAATTTCAAGACATTCCAAGATACTTTTGGGGTCTTTTTTGACAAAAAAGTTAAGTCACTGCCTAAGTGCACAGACTTTCCTCATTTTCAAAAATTCATTAAAAATATTCCTTAAGAGATATGCAAATATTTTCAATTGATTCTTGTTCAGGGCGTCGTTGACTATGACTGAGTACAATTTAAAGACATTCCAACATACTTGGAATGTCCAAGTGCATGGATCGCTTTTCGGATTTTCAAAAATTCATTAAAAATATTCTTCAAGAGATATGCAAATATATTCAACGGATTCTTGTTCAGGGCATGCTTGACTATGACTGTGTACAATTTCAAGACATTCCAAGATACTTTTGGGGTCTTTTTTGACAAAAAAGTTAAGTCACTGCCTAAGTGCATGGATCACTTTCCTGATTTTCAAAAATTCATTAAAAATATTCCTTAAGCGATATGCAAATATTTTCAACGGATTCTTGTTCAGGGCGTCGTTGACTATGACTGAGTACAATTTCAAGACATTCCAACATACTTGGAATGTCCAAGTGCATGGATCGCTTTCCTGATTTTCAAAAGTTCATTAAAAATATTCTTCAAGAGATATGCAAATATATTCAACGGATTCTTGTTCAGGGCATGCTTGACTATGACTGTGTACAATTTCAAGACATTCCAAGATACTTTTGGGGTCTTTTTTGAATAAAAAGTTAAGTCACTGCCTAAGTGCACAGACTTTCCTCATTTTCAAAAATTCATTAAAAATATTCCTTAAGAGATATGCAAATATTTTCAATTGATTCTTGTTCAGGGCGTCGTTGACTATGACTGAGTACAATTTCAAGACATTCCAACATACTTGGAATGTCCAAGTGCATGGATCGCTTTTCGGATTTTCAAAAATTCATTAAAAATATTTTTCAAGAGATATGCAAATATATTCAACGGATTCTTGTTCAGGGCATGCTTGACTATGACTGTGTACAATTTCAAGACATTCCAAGATACTTTTGGGGTCTTTTTTGACAAAAAAGTTAAGTCACTGCCTAAGTGCATGGATCGCTTTCCTGATTTTCAAAAATTCATTAAAAATATTCCTTAAGCGATATGCAAATATTTTCAACGGATTCTTGTTCAGGGCGTCGTTGACTATGACTGAGTACAATTTCAAGACATTCCAACATACTTGGAATGTCCAAGTGCATGGATCGCTTTCCTGATTTTCAAAAATTCATTAAAAATATTCCTTCAGCGATATGCAAATATTTTCAACGGATTCTTGTTCAGGGCGTCGTTGACTATGACTGAGTACAATTTCAAGACATTCCAACATACTTGGAATGTCCAAGTGCATGGATCGCTTTCCTGATTTTCAAAAGTTCATTAAAAATATTCTTCAAGAGATATGCAAATATATTCAACGGATTCTTGTTCAGGGCATGCTTGACTATGACTGTGTACAATTTCAAGACATTCCAAGATACTTTTGGGGTCTTTTTTGACAAAAAAGTTAAGTCACTGCCTAAGTGCATGGATCACTTTCCTGATTTTCAAAAATTCATTTAAAATATTCCTTAAGCGATATGCAAATGTTTTCAACGGATTCTTGTTCAGGGCGTCGTTGACTATGACTGAGTACAATTTCAAGACATTCCAACATACTTGTAATGTCCAAGTGTGTGGATCGCTTTCCTGATTTTCAAAAATTCATTAAAAATATTCCTTAAGCGATATGCAAATATTTTCAACGGATTCTTGTTCAGGGCGTCGTTGACTATGACTGTGTACAATTTCAAGACATTCCAACATACTTGGAATGTCCAAGTGCATGGATCACTTTCCGGATTTTCAAAAATTCATTAAAAATATTCTTCAAGAGATATGCAAATATATTCAACGGATTCTTGTTCAGGGCATGCTTGACTATGACTGTGTACAATTTCAAGACATTCCAAGATACTTTTGGGGTCTTTTTTGACAAAAAAGTTAAGTCACTGCCTAAGTGCACAGACTTTCCTCATTTTCAAAAATTCATTAAAAATATTCCTTAAGAGATATGCAAATATTTTCAATTGATTCTTGTTCAGGGCGTCGTTGACTATGACTGAGTACAATTTAAAGACATTCCAACATACTTGGAATGTCCAAGTGCATGGATCGCTTTTCGGATTTTCAAAAATTCATTAAAAATATTCTTCAAGAGATATGCAAATATATTCAACGGATTCTTGTTCAGGGCATGCTTGACTATGACTGTGTACAATTTCAAGACATTCCAAGATACTTTTGGGGTCTTTTTTGACAAAAAAGTTAAGTCACTGCCTAAGTGCATGGATCACTTTCCTGATTTTCAAAAATTCATTAAAAATATTCCTTAAGCGATATGCAAATATTTTCAACGGATTCTTGTTCAGGGCGTCGTTGACTATGACTGAGTACAATTTCAAGACATTCCAACATACTTGGAATGTCCAAGTGCATGGATCGCTTTCCTGATTTTCAAAAGTTCATTAAAAATATTCTTCAAGAGATATGCAAATATATTCAACGGATTCTTGTTCAGGGCATGCTTGACTATGACTGTGTACAATTTCAAGACATTCCAAGATACTTTTGGGGTCTTTTTTGACAAAAAAGTTAAGTCACTGCCTAAGTGCATGGATCGCTTTCCTGATTTTCAAAAATTCATTTAAAATATTCCTTAAGCGATATGCAAATGTTTTCAACGGATTCTTGTTCAGGGCGTCGTTGACTATGACTGAGTACAATTTCAAGACATTCCAACATACTTGGAATGTCCAAGTGCATGGATCGCTTTCCTGATTTTCAAAAATTCATTAAAAATATTCCTTAAGCGATATGCAAATATTTTCAACGGATTCTTGTTCAGGGCGTCGTTGACTATGACTGTGTACAATTTCAAGACATTCCAACATACTTGGAATGTCCAAGTGCATGGATCGCTTTCCGGATTTTCAAAAATTCATTAAAAATATTCTTCAAGAGATATGCAAATATATTCAACGGATTCTTGTTCAGGGCATGCTTGACTATGACTGTGTACAATTTCAAGACATTCCAAGATACTTTTGGGGTCTTTTTTGACGAAAAAGTTAAGTCACTGCCTAAGTGCATGGATCGCTTTCCTGATTTTCAAAAATTCATTAAAAATATTCCTTAAGCGATATGCAAATATTTTCAACGGATTCTTGTTCAGGGCGTCGTTGACTATGACTGAGTACAATTTCAAGACATTCCAACATACTTGGAATGTCCAAGTGCATGGATCGCTTTCCTGATTTTCAAAAGTTCATTAAAAATATTCTTCAAGAGATATGCAAATATATTCAACGGATTCTTGTTCAGGGCATGCTTGACTATGACTGTGTACAATTTCAAGACATTCCAAGATACTTTTGGGGTCTTTTTTGAATAAAAAGTTAAGTCACTGCCGAAGTGCACAGACTTTCCTCATTTTCAAAAATTCATTTAAAATATTCCTTAAGAGATATGCAAATATTTTCAATTGATTCTTGTTCAGGGCGTCGTTGACTATAACTGAGTACAATTTCAAGACATTCCAACATACTTGGAATGTCCAAGTGCATGGATCGCTTTTCGGATTTTCAAAAATTCATTAAAAATATTCTTCAAGAGATATGCAAATATATTCAACGGATTCTTGTTCAGGGCATGCTTGACTATGACTGTGTACAATTTCAAGACATTCCAAGATACTTTTGGGGTCTTTTTTGAATAAAAAGTTAAGTCACTGCCTAAGTGCATGGATCGCTTTCCTGATTTTCAAAAATTAATTAAAAATATTCCTTAAGCGATATGCAAATATTTTCAACGGATTCTTGTTCAGGGCGTCGTTGACTATGACTGAGTACAATTTCAAGACATTCCAACATACTTGGAATGTCCAAGTGCATGGATCGCTTTCCTGATTTTCAAAAGTTCATTAAAAATATTCTTCAAGAGATATGCAAATATATTCAACGGATTCTTGTTCAGGGCATGCTTGACTATGACTGTGTACAATTTCAAGACATTCCAAGATACCTTTGGGGTCTTTTTTGAATAAAAAGTTAGGTCACTGCCTAAGTGCACAGACTTTCATCATTTTCAAAAATTCATTAAAAATATTCCTTAAGAGATATGCAAATATATTCAACGGATTCTTGTTCAGGGCATGCTTGACTATGACTGTGTACAATTTCAAGACATTCCAAGATACTTTTGGGGTCTTTTTTGACGAAAAAGTTAAGTCACTGCCTAAGTGCATGGATCGCTTTCCTGATTTTCAAAAATTCATTAAAAATATTCCTTAAACGATATGCAAATATTTTCAACGGATTCTTGTTCAGGGCGTCGTTGACTATGACTGAGTACAATTTCAAGACATTCCAACATACTTGGAATGTCCAAGTGCATGGATCGCTTTTCGGATTTTCAAAAATTCATTAAAAATATTCTTCAAGAGATATGCAAATATATTCAACGGATTCTTGTTCAGGGCATGCTTGACTATGACTGTGTACAATTTCAAGACATTCCAAGATACTTTTGGGGTCTTTTTTGACGAAAAAGTTAAGTCACTGCCTAAGTGCATGGATCGCTTTCCTGATTTTCAAAAATTCATTAAAAATATTCCTTAAACGATATGCAAATATTTTCAACGGATTCTTGTTCAGGGCGTCGTTGACTATGACTGAGTACAATTTCAAGACATTCCAACATACTTGGAATGTCCAAGTGCATGGATCGCTTTCCTGATTTTCAAAAGTTCATTAAAAATATTCTTCAAGAGATATGCAAATATATTCAACGGATTCTTGTTCAGGGCATGCTTGACTATGACTGTGTACAATTTCAAGACATTCCAAGATACTTTTGGGGTCTTTTTTGAATAAAAAGTTAAGTCACTGCCTAAGTGCACAGACTTTCCTCATTTTCAAAAATTCATTAAAAATATTCCTTAAGAGATATGCAAATATTTTCAATTGATTCTTGTTCAGGGCGTCGTTGACTATGACTGAGTACAATTTCAAGACATTCCAACATACTTGGAATGTCCAAGTGCATGGATCGCTTTTCGGATTTTCAAAAATTCATTAAAAATATTCTTCAAGAGATATGCAAATATATTCAACGGATTCTTGTTCAGGGCATGCTTGACTATGACTGTGTACAATTTCAAGACATTCCAAGATACTTTTGGGGTCTTTTTTGACGAAAAAGTTAAGTCACTGCCTAAGTGCATGGATCGCTTTCCTGATTTTCAAAAATTCATTAAAATTATTCCTTAAGCGATATGCAAATATTTTCAACGGATTCTTGTTCAGGGCGTCGTTGACTATGACTGAGTACAATTTCAAGACATTCCAACATACTTGGAATGTCCAAGTGCATGGATCGCTTTCCTGATTTTCAAAAGTTCATTAAAAATATTCTTCAAGAGATATGCAAATATATTCAACGGATTCTTGTTCAGGGCATGCTTGACTATGACTGTGTACAATTTCGAGACATTCCAAGATACCTTTGGGGTCTTTTTTGAATAAAAAGTTAAGTCACTGCCTAAGTGCACAGACTTTCATCATTTTCAAAAATTCATTAAAAATATTCCTTAAGAGATATGCAAATATTTTCAATGGATTCTTGTTCAGGGCGTCGTTGACTATGACCGAGTACAATTTCAAGACATTCCAACATACTTGGAATGTCCAAGTGCATGGATCGCTTTCCGGATTTTCAAAAGTTCATTAAAAATATTCTTCAAGAGATATGCAAATATATTCAACGGATTCTTGTTCAGGGCATGCTTGACTATGACTGTGTACAATTTCAAGACATTCCAAGATACCTTTGGGGTCTTTTTTGAATAAAAAGTTAAGTCACTGCCTAAGTGCACAGACTTTCATCATTTTCAAAAATTCATTAAAAATATTCCTTAAGCGATATGCAAATATTTTCAATGGATTCTTGTTCAGGGCGTGGTTGACTATGACTGAGTACAATTTCAAGACATTCCAACATACTTGGAATGTCCAAGTGCATGGATCGCTTTCCTGATTTTCAAAAATTCATTAAAAATATTCTTCAAGAGATATGCAAATATATTCAACGGATTCTTGTTCAGGGCATGCTTGACTATGACTGTGTACAATTTCAAGACATTCCAAGATACTTTTGGGGTCTTTTTTGACGAAAAAGTTAAGTCACTGCCTAAGTGCATGGATCGCTTTCCTGATTTTCAGAAATTCTTTAAAAATATTCCTTAAACGATATGCAAATATTTGCAACGGATTCTTGTTCAGGGCGTCGTTGACTATGACTGAGTACAATTTCAAGACATTCCAACATACTTGGAATGTCCAAGTGCATGGATCGCTTTCCTGATTTTCAAAAGTTCATTAAAAATATTCTTCAAGAGATATGCAAATATATTCAACGGATTCTTGTTCAGGGCATGCTTGACTATGACTGTGTACAATTTCAAGACATTCCAAGATACTTTTGGGGTCTTTTTTGAATAAAAAGTTAAGTCACTGCCTAAGTGCACAGACTTTCCTCATTTTCAAAAATTCATTAAAAATATTCCTTAAGAGATATGCAAATATTTTCAATTGATTCTTGTTCAGGGCGTCGTTGACTATGACTGAGTACAATTTCAAGACATTCCAACATACTTGGAATGTCCAAGTGCATGGATCGCTTTTCGGATTTTCAAAAATTCATTAAAAATATTCTTCAAGAGATATGCAAATATATTCAACGGATTCTTGTTCAGGGCATGCTTGACTATGACTGTGTACAATTTCAAGACATTCCAAGATACTTTTGGGGTCTTTTTTGACAAAAAAGTTAAGTCACTGCCTAAGTGCATGGATCGCTTTCCTGATTTTCAAAAATTCATAAAAAATATTCCTTAAGCGATATGCAAATATTTTCAACGGATTCTTGTTCAGGGCGTCGTTGACTATGACTGAGTACAATTTCAAGACATTCCAACATACTTGGAATGTCCAAGTGCATGGATCGCTTTCCTGATTTTCAAAAGTTCATTAAAAATATTCTTCAAGAGATATGCAAATATATTCAACGGATTCTTGTTCAGGGCATGCTTGACTATGACTGTGTACAATTTCAAGACATTCCAAGATACTTTTGGGGTCCTTTTTGACGAAAAAGTTAAGTCACTGCCTAAGTGCATGGATCGCTTTCCTGATTTTCAAAAATTCATTAAAAATATTCCTTAAGCGATATGCAAATATTTTCAACGGATTCTTGTTCAGGGCGTCGTTGACTATGACTGAGTACAATTTCAAGACATTCCAACATACTTGGAATGTCCAAGTGCATGGATCGCTTTCCTGATTTTCAAAAGTTCATTAAAAATATTCTTCAAGAGATATGCAAATATATTCAACGGATTCTTGTTCAGGGCATGCTTGACTATGACTGTGTACAATTTCAAGACATTCCAAGATACTTTTGGGGTCTTTTTTGAATAAAAAGTTAAGTCACTGCCTAAGTGCACAGACTTTCATCATTTTCAAAAATTCATTAAAAATATTCCTTAAGAGATATGCAAATATTTTCAATGGATTCTTGTTCAGGGCGTCGTTGACTATGACCGAGTACAATTTCAAGACATTCCAACATACTTGGAATGTCCAAGTGCATGGATCGCTTTCCGGATTTTCAAAAATTCATTAAAAATATTCTTCAAGAGATATGCAAATATATTCAACGGATTCTTGTTCAGGGCATGCTTGACTATGACTGTGTACAATTTCAAGACATTCCAAGATACTTTTGGGGTCTTTTTTGACGAAAAAGTTAAGTCACTGCCTAAGTGCATGGATCGCTTTCCTGAATTTCAGAAATTCTTTTAAAATATTCCTTAAACGATATGCAAATATTTTCAACGGATTCTTGTTCAGGGCGTCGTTGACTATGACTGAGTACAATTTCAAGACATTCCAACATACTTGGAATGTCCAAGTGCATGGATCGCTTTCCTGATTTTCAAAAGTTCATTAAAAATATTCTTCAAGAGATATGCAAATATATTCAACGGATTCTTGTTCAGGGCATGCTTGACTATGACTGTGTACAATTTCAAGACATTCCAAGATACTTTTGGGGTCTTTTTTGAATAAAAAGTTAAGTCACTGCCTAAGTGCACAGACTTTCCTCATTTTCAAAAATTCATTAAAAATATTCCTTAAGAGATATGCAAATATTTTCAATTGATTCTTGTTCAGGGCGTCGTTGACTATGACTGAGTACAATTTCAAGACATTCCAACATACTTGGAATGTCCAAGTGCATGGATCGCTTTTCGGATTTTCAAAAATTCATTAAAAATATTCTTCAAGAGATATGCAAATATATTCAACGGATTCTTGTTCAGGGCATGCTTGACTATGACTGTGTACAATTTCAAGACATTCCAAGATACTTTTGGGGTCTTTTTTGAATAAAAAGTTAAGTCACTGCCTAAGTGCACAGACTTTCATCATTTTCAAAAATTCATTAAAAATATTCCTTAAGAGATATGCAAATATTTTCAATGGATTCTTGTTCAGGGCGTCGTTGACTATGACCGAGTACAATTTCAAGACATTCCAACATACTTGGAATGTCCAAGTGCATGGATCGCTTTCCGGATTTTCAAAAATTCATTAAAAATATTCTTCAAGAGATATGCAAATATATTCAACGGATTCTTGTTCAGGGCATGCTTGACTATGACTGTGTACAATTTCAAGACATTCCAAGATACTTTTGGGGTCTTTTTTGACGAAAAAGTTAAGTCACTGCCTAAGTGCATGGATCGCTTTCCTGAATTTCAGAAATTCTTTTAAAATATTCCTTAAACGATATGCAAATATTTTCAACGGATTCTTGTTCAGGGCGTCGTTGACTATGACTGAGTACAATTTCAAGACATTCCAACATACTTGGAATGTCCAAGTGCATGGATCGCTTTCCTGATTTTCAAAAGTTCATTAAAAATATTCTTCAAGAGATATGCAAATATATTCAACGGATTCTTGTTCAGGGCATGCTTGACTATGACTGTGTACAATTTCAAGACATTCCAAGATACTTTTGGGGTCTTTTTTGAATAAAAAGTTAAGTCACTGCCTAAGTGCACAGACTTTCCTCATTTTCAAAAATTCATTAAAAATATTCCTTAAGAGATATGCAAATATTTTCAATTGATTCTTGTTCAGGGCGTCGTTGACTATGACTGAGTACAATTTCAAGACATTCCAACATACTTGGAATGTCCAAGTGCATGGATCGCTTTTCGGATTTTCAAAAATTCATTAAAAATATTCTTCAAGAGATATGCAAATATATTCAACGGATTCTTGTTCAGGGCATGCTTGACTATGACTGTGTACAATTTCAAGACATTCCAAGATACTTTTGGGGTCTTTTTTGACGAAAAAGTTAAGTCACTGCCTAAGTGCATGGATCGCTTTCCTGATTTTCAAAAATTCATTAAAAATATTCCTTAAGCGATATGCAAATATTTTCAATGGATTCTTGTTCAGGGCGTCGTTGACTATGACTGAGTACAATTTCAAGACATTCCAACATACTTGGAATGTCCAAGTGCATGGATCGCTTTCCGGATTTTCAAAAGTTCATTAAAAATATTCTTCAAGAGATATGCAAATATATTCAACGGATTCTTGTTCAGGGCATGCTTGACTATGACTGTGTACAATTTCAAGACATTCCAAGATACTTTTGGGGTCTTTTTTGAATAAAAAGTTAAGTCACTGCCTAAGTGCACAGACTTTCATCATTTTCAAAAATTCATTAAAAATATTCCTTAAAAGATATGCAAATATTTTCAATTGATTCTTGTTCAGGGCGTCGTTGACTATGACTGAGTACAATTTCAAGACATTCCAACATACTTGGAATGTCCAAGTGCATGGATCGCTTTTCGGATTTTCAAAAATTCATTAAAAATATTCTTCAAGAGATATGCAAATATATTCAACGGATTCTTGTTCAGGGCATGCTTGACTATGACTGTGTACAATTTCAAGACATTCCAAGATACTTTTGGGGTATTTTTTGACAAAAAAGTTAAGTCACTGCCTAAGTGCATGGATCGCTTTCCTGATTTTCAAAAATTCATTAAAAATATTCCTTAAGCGATATGCAAATATTTTCAACGGATTCTTGTTCAGGGCGTCGTTGACTATGACTGAGTACAATTTCAAGACATTCCAACATACTTGGAATGTCCAAGTGCATGGATCGCTTTCCTGATTTTCAAAAGTTCATTAAAAATATTCTTCAAGAGATATGCAAATATATTCAACGGATTCTTGTTCAGGGCATGCCTGACTATGACTGTGTACAATTTCAAGACATTCCAAGATACTTTTGGGGTCTTTTTTGAATAAAAAGTTAAGTCACTGCCTAAGTGCACAGACTTTCCTCATTTTCAAAAATTCATTAAAAATATTCCTTAAGAGATATGCAAATATTTTCAATTGATTCTTGTTCAGGGCGTCGTTGACTATGACTGAGTACAATTTCAAGACATTCCAACATACTTGGAATGTCCAAGTGCATGGATCGCTTTTCGGATTTTCAAAAATTCATTAAAAATATTCTTCAAGAGATATGCAAATATATTCAACGGATTCTTGTTCAGGGCATGCTTGACTATGACTGTGTACAATTTCAAGACATTCCAATTTACTTTTGGGGTTTTTTTTGAAAAAAAAGTCAAGTCACTAAGTGCATCAGGGCAAATGGATCGTTTCCTTCGTCTCACCTGATATCCTGCTGTGTGATCCACGGTGTCCAAACGTTTGTTTCCAGCGACTGGACGACATGGATGAACTCCTGCAGCTTTAATTCTTTAAAAACAACCCAAAAACATCAAAAGTTAAGTCACTGCCTAAGTGCATGGATCGCTTTCCTGATTTTCAAAAATTCATTAAAAATATTCCTCAAGAGATATGCAAATATATTCAACGGATTCTTGTTCAGGGCATGCTTGACTATGACTGTGTACAATTTCAAGACATTCCAAGATACTTTTGGGGTCTTTTTTGACGAAAAAGTTAAGTCACTGCCTAAGTGCATGGATCGCTTTCCTGATTTTCAAAAATTCATTAAAAATATTCCTTAAGCGATATGCAAATATTTTCAACGGATTCTTGTTCAGGGCGTCATTGACTATGACTGAGTACAATTTCAAGACATTCCAACATACTTGGAATGTCCAAGTGCATGGATCGCTTTCTGGATTTTCAAAAATTCATTAAAAATATTCTTCAAGAGATATGCAAATATATTCAACGGATTCTTATTCAGGGCATGCTTGACTATGACTGTGTACAATTTCAAGACAATCCAATTTACTTTTGGGGTTTTTTTTTGAAAAAAAAGTCAAGTCACTAAGTGCATCAGGGCAAATGGATCGTTTCCTTCGTCTCACCTGATATCCTGCTGTGTGATCCACGGTGTCCAAACGTTTGTTTCCAGCGACTGGGCGACATGGATGAACTCCTGCAGCTTTAATGCTTTGAAAACAAACCAAAAACATCAAAAGTTAAGTCACTGCCTAAGTGCATGGATCGCCTCCTAATTTTCAAAAATTCATTAAAAATATTCCTTAAGAGATATGCAAATATTTTCAATTGATTCTTGTTCAGGGCGTCGTTGACTATGACTGAGTACAATTTCAAGACATTCCAACATACTTGGAATGTCCAAGTGCATGGATCGCTTTTCGGATTTTCAAAAATTCATTTAAAATATTCTTCAAGAGATATGCAAATATATTCAACGGATTCTTGTTCAGGGCATGCTTGACTATGACTGTGTACAATTTCAAGACATTCCAAGATACTTTTGGGGTCTTTTTTGAATAAAAAGTTAAGTCACTGCCTAAGTGCATGGATCGCTTTCCTGATTTTCAAAAATTCATTAAAAATATTCCTTAAGCGATATGCAAATATTTTCAACGGATTCTTGTTCAGGGCGTCGTTGACTATGACTGAGTACAATTTCAAAACATTCCAACATACTTGGAATGTCCAAGTGCATGGATCGCTTTCCTGATTTTCAAAAGTTCATTAAAAATATTCTTCAAGAGATATGCAAATATATTCAACGGATTCTTGTTCAGGGCATGCTTGACTATGACTGTGTACAATTTCAAGACATTCCAAGATACTTTTGGGGTCTTTTTTGAATAAAAAGTTAAGTCACTGCCTAAGTGCACAGACTTTCCTCATTTTCAAAAATTCATTCAAAATATTCCTTAAGAGATATGCAAATATTTTCAATTGATTCTTGTTCAGGGCGTCGTTGACTATGACTGAGTACAATTTCAAGACATTCCAACATACTTGGAATGTCCAAGTGCATGGATCGCTTTTCGGATTTTCAAAAATTCATTAAAAATATTCTTCAAGAGATATGCAAATATATTCAACGGATTCTTGTTCAGGGCATGCTTGACTATGACTGTGTACAATTTCAAGACATTCCAAGATACTTTTGGGGTCTTTTTTGACAAAAAAGTTAAGTCACTGCCTAAGTGCATGGATCGCTTTCCTGATTTTCAAAAATTCATTAAAAATATTCCTTAAGCGATATGCAAATATTTTCAACGGATTCTTGTTCAGGGCGTCGTTGACTATGACTGAGTACAATTTCAAGACATTCCAACATACTTGGAATGTCCAAGTGCATGGATCGCTTTCCTGATTTTCAAAAGTTCATTAAAAATATTCTTCAAGAGATATGCAAATATATTCAACGGATTCTTGTTCAGGGCATGCTTGACTATGACTGTGTACAATTTCAAGACATTCCAAGATACCTTTGGGGTCTTTTTTGGATAAAAAGTTAAGTCACTGCCTAAGTGCACAGACTTTCATCATTTTCAAAAATTCATTAAAAATATTCCTTAAGAGATATGCAAATATTTTCAATGGATTCTTGTTCAGGGCGTCGTTGACTATGACCGAGTACAATTTCAAGACATTCCAACATACTTGGAATGTCCAAGTGCATGGATCGCTTTCCGGATTTTCAAAAATTCATTAAAAATATTCTTCAAGAGATATGCAAATATATTCAACGGATTCTTGTTCAGGGCATGCTTGACTATGACTGTGTACAATTTCAAGACATTCCAAGATACTTTTGGGGTCTTTTTTGACGAAAAAGTTAAGTCACTGCCTAAGTGCATGGATCGCTTTCCTGATTTTCAGAAATTCTTTAAAAATATTCCTTAAACGATATGCAAATATTTTCAACGGATTCTTGTTCAGGGCGTCGTTGACTATGACTGAGTACAATTTCAAGACATTCCAACATACTTGGAATGTCCAAGTGCATGGATCGCTTTCCTGATTTTCAAAAGTTCATTAAAAATATTCTTCAAGAGATATGCAAATATATTCAACGGATTCTTGTTCAGGGCATGCTTGACTATGACTGTGTACAATTTCAAGACATTCCAGGATACTTTTGGGGTCTTTTTTGAATAAAAAGTTAAGTCACTGCCTAAGTGCACAGACTTTCCTCATTTTCAAAAGTTCATTAAAAATATTCCTTAAGAGATATGCAAATATTTTCAATTGATTCTTGTTCAGGGCGTCGTTGACTATGACTGAGTACAATTTCAAGACATTCCAACATACTTGGAATGTCCAAGTGCATGGATCGCTTTTCGGATTTTCAAAAATTCATTAAAAATATTCTTCAAGAGATATGCAAATATATTCAACGGATTCTTGTTCAGGGCATGCTTGACTATGACTGTGTACAATTTCAAGACATTCCAAGATACTTTTGGGGTCTTTTTTGACAAAAAAGTTAAGTCACTGCCTAAGTGCATGGATCGCTTTTCTGATTTTCAAAAATTCATTAAAAATATTCCTTAAGCGATATGCAAATATTTTCAACGGATTCTTGTTCAGGGCGTCGTTGACTATGACTGAGTACAATTTCAAAACATTCCAACATACTTGGAATGTCCAAGTGCATGGATCGCTTTCCTGATTTTCAAAAGTTCATTAAAAATATTCTTCAAGAGATATGCAAATATATTCAACGGATTCTTGTTCAGGGCATGCTTGACTATGACTGTGTACAATTTCAAGACATTCCAAGATACTTTTGGGGTCTTTTTTGAATAAAAAGTTAAGTCACTGCCTAAGTGCACAGACTTTCCTCATTTTCAAAAATTCATTAAAAATATTCCTTAAGAGATATGCAAATATTTTCAATGGATTCTTGTTCAGGGCGTTGTTGACTATGACTGAGTACAATTTCAAGACATTCCAACATACTTGGAATGTCCAAGTGCATGGATCGCTTTCCGGATTTTCAAAAATTCATTAAAAATATTCTTCAAGAGATATGCAAATATATTCAACGGATTCTTGTTCAGGGCATGCTTGACTATGACTGTGTACAATTTCAAGACATTCCAAGATACTTTTGGGGTCTTTTTTGACGAAAAAGTTAAGTCACTGCCTAAGTGCATGGATCGCTTTCCTGATTTTCAGAAATTCTTTAAAAATATTCCTTAAACGATATGCAAATATTTTCAACGGATTCTTGTTCAGGGCGTCGTTGACTATGACTGAGTACAATTTCAAGACATTCCAACATACTTGGAATGTCCAAGTGCATGGATCGCTTTCCTGATTTTCAAAAGTTCATTAAAAATATTCTTCAAGAGATATGCAAATATATTCAACGGATTCTTGTTCAGGGCATGCTTGACTATGACTGTGTACAATTTCAAGACATTCCAAGATACTTTTGGGGTCTTTTTTGAATAAAAAGTTAAGTCACTGCCTAAGTGCACAGACTTTCCTCATTTTCAAAAATTCATTAAAAATATTCCTTAAGAGATATGCAAATATTTTCAATTGATTCTTGTTCAGGGCGTCGTTGACTATGACTGAGTACAATTTCAAGACATTCCAACATACTTGGAATGTCCAAGTGCATGGATCGCTTTTCGGATTTTCAAAAATTCATTAAAAATATTCTTCAAGAGATATGCAAATATATTCAACGGATTCTTGTTCAGGGCATGCTTGACTATGACTGTGTACAATTTCAAGACATTCCAAGATACTTTTGGGGTCTTTTTTGACAAAAAAGTTAAGTCACTGCCTAAGTGCATGGATCGCTTTCCTGATTTTCAAAAATTCATTAAAAATATTCCTTAAGCGATATGCAAATATTTTCAACGGATTCTTGTTCAGGGCGTCGTTGACTATGACTGAGTACAATTTCAAGACATTCCAACATACTTGGAATGTCCAAGTGCATGGATCGCTTTCCTGATTTTCAAAAGTTCATTAAAAATATTCTTCAAGAGATATGCAAATATATTCAACGGATTCTTGTTCAGGGCATGCTTGACTATGACTGTGTACAATTTCAAGACATTCCAAGATACCTTTGGGGTCTTTTTTGAATAAAAAGTTAAGTCACTGCCTAAGTGCACAGACTTTCATCATTTTCAAAAATTCATTAAAAATATTCCTTAAGAGATATGCAAATATTTTCAATGGATTCTTGTTCAGGGCGTCGTTGACTATGACCGAGTACAATTTCAAGACATTCCAACATACTTGGAATGTCCAAGTGCATGGATCGCTTTCCGGATTTTCAAAAATTCATTAAAAATATTCTTCAAGAGATATGCAAATATATTCAACGGATTCTTGTTCAGGGCATTCTTGACTATGACTGTGTACAATTTCAAGACATTCCAAGATACTTTTGGGGTCTTTTTTGACGAAAAAGTTAAGTCACTGCCTAAGTGCATGGATCGCTTTCCTGATTTTCAGAAATTCTTTAAAAATATTCCTTAAACGATACGCAAATATTTTCAACGGATTCTTGTTCAGGGCGTCGTTGACTATGACTGAGTACAATTTCAAGACATTCCAACATACTTGGAATGTCCAAGTGCATGGATCGCTTTCCTGATTTTCAAAAGTTCATTAAAAATATTCTTCAAGAGATATGCAAATATATTCAACGGATTCTTGTTCAGGGCATGCTTGACTATGACTGTGTACAATTTCAAGACATTCCAAGATACCTTTGGGGTCTTTTTTGAATAAAAAGTTAAGTCACTGCCTAAGTGCACAGAATTTCATCATTTTCAAAAATTCATTAAAAATATTCCTTAAGAGATATGCAAATATTTTCAATGGATTCTTGTTCAGGGCGTCGTTGACTATGACCGAGTACAATTTCAAGACATTCCAACATACTTGGAATGTCCAAGTGCATGGATCGCTTTCCGGATTTTCAAAAATTCATTAAAAATATTCTTCAAGAGATATGCAAATATATTCAACGGATTCTTGTTCAGGGCATTCTTGACTATGACTGTGTACAATTTCAAGACATTCCAAGATACTTTTGGGGTCTTTTTTGACGAAAAAGTTAAGTCACTGCCTAAGTGCATGGATCGCTTTCCTGATTTTCAGAAATTCTTTAAAAATATTCCTTAAACGATACGCAAATATTTTCAACGGATTCTTGTTCAGGGCGTCGTTGACTATGACTGAGTACAATTTCAAGACATTCCAACATACTTGGAATGTCCAAGTGCATGGATCGCTTTCCTGATTTTCAAAAGTTCATTAAAAATATTCTTCAAGAGATATGCAAATATATTCAACGGATTCTTGTTCAGGGCATGCTTGACTATGACTGTGTACAATTTCAAGACATTCCAAGATACTTTTGGGGTCTTTTTTGACAAAAAAGTTAAGTCACTGCCTAAGTGCATGGATCGCTTTCCTGATTTTCAAAAATTCATTAGAAATATTCCTTGAGCGATATGCAAATATTTTCAACGGATTCTTGTTCAGGGCGTCGTTGACTATGACTGAGTACAATTTCAAGACATTCCAACATTCTTGGAATGTCCAAGTGCATGGATCGCTTTCCTGATTTTCAAAAGTTCATTAAAAATATTCTTCAAGAGATATGCAAATATATTCAATGGATTCTTGTTCAGGGCATGCTTGACTATGACTGTGTACAATTTCAAGACATTCCAAGATACCTTTGGGGTCTTTTTTGAATAAAAAGTTAAGTCACTGCCTAAGTGCACAGACTTTCATCATTTTCAAAAATTCATTAAAAATATTCCTTAAGAGATATGCAAATATTTTCAATGGATTCTTGTTCAGGGCGTCGTTGACTATGACTGAGTACAATTTCAAGACATTCCAACATACTTGGAATGTCCAAGTGCATGGATCGCTTTCCGGATTTTCAAAAATTCATTAAAAATATTCTTCAAGAGATATGCAAATATATTCAACGGATTCTTGTTCAGGGCATGCTTGACTATGACTGTGTACAATTTCAAGACATTCCAAGATACTTTTGGGGTCTTTTTTGACGAAAAAGTTAAGTCACTGCCTAAGTGCATGGATCGCTTTCCTGATTTTCAAAAATTCATTAAAAATATTCCTTAAGCGATATGCAAATATTCTCAACGGATTCTTGTTCAGGGCGTCGTTGACTATGACCGAGTACAATTTCAAGACATTCCAACATACTTTGAATGTCCAAGTACATGGATCGCTTTCCTGATTTTCAAAAGTTCATTAAAAATATTCTTCAAGAGATATGCAAATATATTCAACGGATTCTTGTTCAGGGCATGCTTGACTATGACTGTGTACAATTTCAAGACATTCCAAGATACTTTTGGGGTCTTTTTTGACGAAAAAGTTAAGTCACTGCCTAAGTGCATGGATCGCTTTCCTGATTTTCAAAAATTCATTAAAAATATTCCTTAAGCGATATGCAAATATTTTCAACGGATTCTTGTTCAGGGCGTCGTTGACAATGACTGAGTACAATTTCAAGACATTCCAACATACTTGGAATGTCCAAGTGCATGGATCGCTTTCCGGATTTTCAAAAATTCATTAAAAATATTCTTCAAGAGATATGCAAATATATTCAACGGATTCTTGTTCAGGGCATTCTTGACTATGACTGTGTACAATTTCAAGACATTCCAAGATACTTTTGGGGTCCTTTTTGACGAAAAAGTTAAGTCACTGCCTAAGTGCATGGATCGCTTTCCTGATTTTCAGAAATTCTTTAAAAATATTCCTTAAACGATACGCAAATATTTTCAACGGATTCTTGTTCAGGGCGTCGTTGACTATGACTGAGTACAATTTCAAGACATTCCAACATACTTGGAATGTCCAAGTGCATGAATCGCTTTCCTGATTTTCAAAAGTTCATTAAAAATATTCTTCAAGAGATATGCAAATATATTCAACGGATTCTTGTTCAGGGCATGCTTGACTATGACTGTGTACAATTTCAAGACATTCCAAGATACTTTTGGGGTCTTTTTTGACAAAAAAGTTAAGTCACTGCCTAAGTGCATGGATCGCTTTCTGATTTTCAAAAATTCATTAGAAATATTCCTTAAACGATATGCAAATATTTTCAACGGATTCTTGTTCAGGGCGTCGTTGACTATGACTGAGTACAATTTCAAGACATTCCAACATACTTGGAATGTCCAAGTGCATGGATCGCTTTCCTGATTTTCAAAAGTTCATTAAAAATATTCTTCAAGAGATATGCAAATATATTCAATGGATTCTTGTTCAGGGCATGCTTGACTATGACTGTGTACAATTTCAAGACATTCCAAGATACCTTTGGGGTCTTTTTTGAATAAAAAGTTAAGTCACTGCCTAAGTGCACAGACTTTCATCATTTTCAAAAATTCATTAAAAATATTCCTTAAGAGATATGCAAATATTTTCAATGGATTCTTGTTCAGGGCGTCGTTAACTATGACTGAGTACAATTTCAAGACATTCCAACATACTTGGAATGTCCAAGTGCATGGATCGCTTTCCGGATTTTCAAAAATTCATTAAAAATATTCTTCAAGAGATATGCAAATATATTCAACGGATTCTTGTTCAGGGCATGCTTGACTATGACTGTGTACAATTTCAAGACATTCCAAGATACTTTTGGGGTCTTTTTTGACGAAAAAGTTAAGTCACTGCCTAAGTGCATGGATCGCTTTCCTGATTTTCAAAAATTCATTAAAAATATTCCTTAAGCGATATGCAAATATTTTCAACGGATTCTTGTTCAGGGCGTCGTTGACTATGACTGAGTACAATTTCAAGACATTCCAACATACTTGGAATGTCCAAGTGCATGGATCGCTTTCCTGATTTTCAAAAGTTCATTAAAAATATTCTTCAAGAGATATGCAAATATATTCAACGGATTCTTGTTCAGGGCATGCTTGACTATGACTGTGTACAATTTCAAGACATTCCAAGATACTTTTGGGGTCTTTTTTGACGAAAAAGTTAAGTCACTGCCTAAGTGCATGGATCGCTTTCCTGATTTTCAGAAATTCTTTAAAAATATTCCTTAAACGATATGCAAATATTTTCAACGGATTCTTGTTCAGGGCGTCGTTGACTATGACTGAGTACAATTTCAAGACATTCCAACATACTTGGAATGTCCAAGTGCATGGATCGCTTTCCTGATTTTCAAAAGTTCATTAAAAATATTCTTCAAGAGATATGCAAATATATTCAACGGATTCTTGTTCAGGGCATGCTTGACTATGACTGTGTACAATTTCAAGACAAATCAAGATACTTTTGGGGTCTTTTTTGAATAAAAAGTTAAGTCACTGCCTAAGTGCACAGACTTTCCTCATTTTCAAAAATTCATTAAAAATAATCCTTAAGAGATATGCAAATATTTTCAATTGATTCTTGTTCAGGGCGTCGTTGACTATGACTGAGTACAATTTCAAGACATTCCAACATACTTGGAATGTCCAAGTGCATGGATCGCTTTTCGGATTTTCAAAAATTCATTAAAAATATTCTTCAAGAGATATGCAAATATATTCAACGGTTTCTTGTTCAGGGCATGCTTGACTATGACTGTGTACAATTTCAAGACATTCCAAGATACTTTTGGGGTCTTTTTTGACAAAAAAGTTAAGTCACTGCCTAAGTGCATGGATTGCTTTCCTGATTTTCAAAAATTCATTAAAAATATTCCTTAAGCGATATGCAAATATTTTCAACGGATTCTTGTTCAGGGCGTCGTTGACTATGACTGAGTACAATTTCAAGACATTCCAACATACTTGGAATGTCCAAGTGCATGGATCGCTTTCCTGATTTTCAAAAATTCATTAAAAATATTCTTCAAGAGATATGCAAATATATTCAACGGATTCTTGTTCAGGGCATGCTTGACTATGACTGTGTACAATTTCAAGACATTCCAAGATACTTTTGGGGTCTTTTTTGACGAAAAAGTTAAGTCACTGCCTAAGTGCATGGATCGCTTTCCTGATTTTCAAAAATTCATTAAAAATATTCCTTAAGCGATATGCAAATATTTTCAACGGATTCTTGTTCAGGGCGTCGTTGACTATGACTGAGTACAATTTCAAGACATTCCAACATACTTGGAATGTCCAAGTGCATGGATCGCTTTCCGGATTTTCAAAAATTCATTAAAAATATTCTTCAAGAGATATGCAAATATATTCAACGGATTCTTATTCAGGGCATGCTTGACTATGACTGTGTACAATTTCAAGACATTCCAATTTACTTTTGGGGTTTTTTTTGAAAAAAAAGTCAAGTCACTAAGTGCATCAGGGCAAATGGATCGTTTCCTTCGTCTCACCTGATATCCTGCTGTGTGATCCACGGTGTCCAAACGTTTGTTTCCAGCGACTGGACGACATGGATGAACTCCTGCAGCTTTAATTCTTTAAAAACAACCCAAAAACATCAAAAGTTAAGTCACTGCCTAAGTGCATGGATCGCTTTCCTGATTTTCAAAAATTCATTAAAAATATTCCTCAAGAGATATGCAAATATATTCAACGGATTCTTGTTCAGGGCATGCTTGACTATGACTGTGTACAATTTCAAGACATTCCAAGATACTTTTGGGGTCTTTTTTGAAAAAAAAGTCAAGTCACTAAGTGCATCAGGGCAAATGGATCGTTTCCTCCGTCTCACCTTATTTCCTGCTGTGTGATCCATGGTGTCCAAACGTTTGTTTCCAGCGACTGGGCGACATGGATGAACTCCTGCAGCTTTAATGCTTTAAAAACAAACCAAAAACATCAAAAGTTAAGTCACTGCCTAAGTGCATGGATCGCTTTCCTAATTTTCAAAAATTCATTAAAAATATTCCTTAAGAGATATGCAAATATTTTCAATGGATTCTTGTTCAGGGCGTCGTTGACTATGACCGAGTACAATTTCAAGACATTCCAACATACTTGGAATGTCCAAGTGCATGGATCGCTTTCCGGATTTTCAAAAATTCATTAAAAATATTCTTCAAGAGATATGCAAATATATTCAACGGATTCTTGTTCAGGGCATGCTTGACTATGACTGTGTACAATTTCAAGACATTCCAAGATACTTTTGGGGTCTTTTTTGACGAAAAAGTTAAGTCACTGCCTAAGTGCATGGATCGCTTTCCTGATTTTCAGAAATTCTTTAAAAATATTCCTTAAACGATATGCAAATATTTTCAACGGATTCTTGTTCAGGGCGTCGTTGACTATGACCGAGTACAATTTCAAGACATTCCAACATACTTGGAATGTCCAAGTGCATGGATCGCTTTCCGGATTTTCAAAAATTCATTAAAAATATTCTTCAAGAGATATGCAAATATATTCAACGGATTCTTGTTCAGGGCATGCTTGACTATGACTGTGTACAATTTCAAGACATTCCAAGATACTTTTGGGGTCTTTTTTGACGAAAAAGTTAAGTCACTGCCTAAGTGCATGGATCGCTTTCCTGATTTTCAGAAATTCTTTAAAAATATTCCTTAAACGATATGCAAATATTTTCAACGGATTCTTGTTCAGGGCGTCGTTGACTATGACTGAGTACAATTTCAAGACATTCCAACATACTTGGAATGTCCAAGTGCATGGATCGCTTTCCTGATTTTCAAAAGTTCATTAAAAATATTCTTCAAGAGATATGCAAATATATTCAACGGATTCTTGTTCAGGGCATGCTTGACTATGACTGTGTACAATTTCAAGACATTCCAGGATACTTTTGGGGTCTTTTTTGAATAAAAAGTTAAGTCACTGCCTAAGTGCACAGACTTTCCTCATTTTCAAAAATTCATTAAAAATATTCCTTAAGAGATATGCAAATATTTTCAATGGATTTTTGTTCAGGGCGTCGTTGACTATGACTGAGTACAATTTCAAGACATTCCAACATACTTGGAATGTCCAAGTGCATGGATCGCTTTTCGGATTTTCAAAAATTCATTAAAAATATTCTTCAAGAGATATGCAAATATATTCAACGGATTCTTGTTCAGGGCATGCTTGACTATGACTGTGTACAATTTCAAGACATTCCAAGATACTTTTGGGGTCTTTTTTGACAAAAAAGTTAAGTCACTGCCTAAGTGCATGGATCGCTTTCCTGATTTTCAAAAATTCATTAAAAATATTCCTTAAGCGATATGCAAATATTTTCAACGGATTCTTGTTCAGGGCGTCGTTGACTATGACTGAGTACAATTTCAAGACATTCCAACATACTTGGAATGTCCAAGTGCATGGATCACTTTCCTGATTTTCAAAAGTTCATTAAAAATATTCTTCAAGAGATATGCAAATATATTCAACGGATTCTTGTTCAGGGCATGCTTGACTATGACTGTGTACAATTTCAAGACATTCCAAGATACCTTTGGGGTCTTTTTTGAATAAAAAGTTAAGTCACTGCCTAAGTGCACAGACTTTCATCATTTTCAAAAATTCATTAAAAATATTCCTTAAGAGATATGCAAATATTTTCAATGGATTCTTGTTCAGGGCGTCGTTGACTATGACCGAGTACAATTTCAAGACATTCCAACATACTTGGAATGTCCAAGTGCATGGATCGCTTTCCGGATTTTCAAAAATTCATTAAAAATATTCTTCAAGAGATATGCAAATATATTCAACGGATTCTTGTTCAGGGCATGCTTGACTATGACTGTGTACAATTTCAAGACATTCCAAGATACTTTTGGGGTCTTTTTTGACGAAAAAGTTAAGTCACTGCCTAAGTGCATGGATCGCTTTCCTGATTTTAAGAAATTCTTTAAAAATATTCCTTAAGAGATATGCAAATATTTTCAACGGATTCTTGTTCAGGGCGTCGTTGACTATGACTGAGTACAATTTCAAGACATTCCAACATACTTGGAATGTCCAAGTGCATGGATCGCTTTCCTGATTTTCAAAAGTTCATTAAAAATATTCTTCAAGAGATATGCAAATATATTCAACGGATTCTTGTTCAGGGCATGCTTGACTATGACTGAGTACAATTTCAAGACATTCCAACATACTTGGAATGTCCAAGTGCATGGATCGCTTTTCGGATTTTCAAAAATTCATTAAAAATATTCTTCAAGAGATATGCAAATATATTCAACGGATTCTTGTTCAGGGCATGCTTGACTATGACTGTGTACAATTTCAAGACATTCCAAGATACTTTTGGGGTCTTTTTTGAATAAAAAGTTAAGTCACTGCCTAAGTGCACAGACTTTCTTCATTTTCAAAAATTCATTAAAAATATTCCTTAAGAGATATGCAAATATTTTCAATGGATTCTTGTTCAGGGCGTCGTTGACTATGACCGAGTACAATTTCAAGACATTCCAACATACTTGGAATGTCCAAGTGCATGGATCGCTTTCCTGATTTTCAAAAGTTCATTAAAAATATTCTTCAAGAGATATGCAAATATATTCAACGGATTCTTGTTCAGGGCATGCTTGACTATGACTGTGTACAATTTCAAGACATTCCAAGATACTTTTGGGGTCTTTTTTGACGAAAAAGTTAAGTCACTGCCTAAGTGCATGGATCGCTTTCCTGATTTTCAAAAATTCATTAAAAATATTCCTTAAGCGATATGCAAATATTTTCAACGGATTCTTGTTCAGGGCGTCGTTGACTATGACCGAGTACAATTTCAAGACATTCCAACATACTTTGAATGTCCAGGTACATGGATCGCTTTCCTGATTTTCAAAAGTTCATTAAAAATATTCTTCAAGAGATATGCAAATATATTCAAAGGATTCTTGTTCAGGGCATGCTTGACTATGACTGTGTACAATTTCAAGACATTCCAATTTACTTTTGGGGTTTTTTTTGACAAAAAAGTCAAGTCACTAAGTGCATCAGGGCAAATGGATCGTTTCCTTCGTCTCACCTGATATCCTGCTGTGTGATCCACGGTGTCCAAACGTTTGTTTCCAGCGACTGGACGACATGGATGAACTCCTGCAGCTTTAATTCTTTAAAAACAACCCAAAAACATCAAAAGTTAAGTCACTGCCTAAGTGCATGGATCGCTTTCCTGATTTTCAAAAATTCATTAAAAATATTCCTCAAGAGATATACAAATATTTTCAACGGATTCTTGTTCAGGGCGTCGTTGACTATGACTGAGGACAATTTCAAGACATTCCAACATACTTGGAATGTCCAAGTGCATGGATCGCTTTTCTGATTTTCAAAAGTTCATTAAAAATATTCCTTAAGCGATATGCAAATATTTTCAACGGATTCTTGTTCAGGGCGTCGTTGACTATGACTGAGTACAATTTCAAGACATTCCAACATACTTGGAATGTCCAAGTGCATGGATCGCTTTTCTGATTTTCAAAAGTTCATTAAAAATATTCTTCAAGAGATATGCAAATATATTCAACGGATTCTTGTTCAGGGCATGCTTGACTATGACTGTGTACAATTTCAAGACATTCCAAGATACCTTTGGGGTCTTTTTTGGATAAAAAGTTAAGTCACTGCCTAAGTGCACAGACTTTCATCATTTTCAAAAATTCATTAAAAATATTCCTTAAGAGATATGCAAATATTTTCAATGGATTCTTGTTCAGGGCGTCGTTGACTATGACCGAGTACAATTTCAAGACATTCCAACATACTTGGAATGTCCAAGTGCATGGATCGCTTTCCGGATTTTCAAAAATTCATTAAAAATATTCTTCAAGAGATATGCAAATATATTCAACGGATTCTTGTTCAGGGCATGCTTGACTATGACTGTGTACAATTTCAAGACATTCCAAGATACTTTTGGGGTCTTTTTTGACGAAAAAGTTAAGTCACTGCCTAAGTGCATGGATCGCTTTCCTGATTTTCAGAAATTCTTTAAAAATATTCCTTAAACGATATGCAAATATTTTCAACGGATTCTTGTTCAGGGCGTCGTTGACTATGACTGAGTACAATTTCAAGACATTCCAACATACTTGGAATGTCCAAGTGCATGGATCGCTTTCCTGATTTTCAAAAGTTCATTAAAAATATTCTTCAAGAGATATGCAAATATATTCAACGGATTCTTGTTCAGGGCATGCTTGACTATGACTGTGTACAATTTCAAGACATTCCAAGATACTTTTGGGGTCTTTTTTGAATAAAAAGTTAAGTCACTGCCTAAGTGCACAGACTTTCCTCATTTTCAAAAATTCATTAAAAATATTCTTTAAGAGATATGCAAATATTTTCAACGGATTCTTGTTCAGGGCGTCGTTGACTATGACTGAGTACAATTTCAAGACATTCCAACATACTTGGAATGTCCAAGTGCATGGATCGCTTTTCGGATTTTCAAAAATTCATTAAAAATATTCTTCAAGAGATATGCAAATATATTCAACGGATTCTTGTTCAGGGCATGCTTGACTATGACTGTGTACAATTTCAAGACATTCCAAGATACTTTTGGGGTCTTTTTTGACAAAAAAGTTAAGTCACTGCCTAAGTGCATGGATCGCTTTCCTGATTTTCAAAAATCATAAAAAATATTCCTTAAGCGATATGCAAATATTTTCAACGGATTCTTGTTCAGGGCGTCGTTGACTATGACTGAGTACAATTTCAAGACATTCCAACATACTTGGAATGTCCAAGTGCATGGATCGCTTTCCTGATTTTCAAAAGTTCATTAAAAATATTCTTCAAGAGATATGCAAATATATTCAACGGATTCTTGTTCAGGGCATGCTTGACTATGACTGTGTACAATTTCAAGACATTCCAAGATACCTTTGGGGTCTTTTTTGAATAAAAAGTTAAGTCACTGCCTAAGTGCACAGACTTTCATCATTTTCAAAAATTCATTAAAAATATTCCTTAAGAGATATGCAAATATTTTCAATGGATTCTTGTTCAGGGCGTCGTTGACTATGACTGAGTACAATTTCAAGACATTCCAACATACTTGGAATGTCCAAGTGCATGGATCGCTTTCCGGATTTTCAAAAATTCATTAAAAATATTCTTCAAGAGATATGCAAATATATTCAACGGATTCTTGTTCAGGGCATTCTTGACTATGACTGTGTACAATTTCAAGACATTCCAAGATACTTTTGGGGTCTTTTTTGACGAAAAAGTTAAGTCACTGCCTAAGTGCATGGATCGCTTTCCTGATTTTCAGAAATTCTTTAAAAATATTCCTTAAACGATATGCAAATATTTTCAACGGATTCTTGTTCAGGGCGTCGTTGACTATGACTGAGTACAATTTCAAGACATTCCAACATACTTGGAATGTCCAAGTGCATGGATCGCTTTCCTGATTTTCAAAAGTTCATTAAAAATATTCTTCAAGAGATATGCAAATATATTCAACGGATTCTTGTTCAGGGCATGCTTGACTATGACTGTGTACAATTTCAAGACATTCCAAGATACCTTTGGGGTCTTTTTTGAATAAAAAGCTAAGTCACTGCCTAAGTGCAAAGACTTTCATCATTTTCAAAAATTCATTAAAAATATTCCTTAAGAGATATGCAAATATTTTCAATGGATTCTTGTTCAGGGCGTCGTTGACTATGACCGAGTACAATTTCAAGACATTCCAACATACTTGGAATGTCCAAGTGCATGGATCGCTTTCCGGATTTTCAAAAATTCATTAAAAATATTCTTCAAGAGATATGCAAATATATTCAACGGATTCTTGTTCAGGGCATGCTTGACTATGACTGTGTACAATTTCAAGACATTCCAAGATACTTTTGGGGTCTTTTTTGACGAAAAAGTTAAGTCACTGCCTAAGTGCATGGATCGCTTTCCTGATTTTCAAAAATTCATTAAAAATATTCCTTAAGCGATATGCAAATATTTTCAACGGATTCTTGTTCAGGGCGTCGTTGACTATGACCGAGTACAATTTCAAGACATTCCAACATACTTTGAATGTCCAAGTACATGGATCGCTTTCCTGATTTTCAAAAGTTCATTAAAAATATTCTTCAAGAGATATGCAAATATATTCAACGGATTCTTGTTCAGGGCATGCTTGACTATGACTGTGTACAATTTCAAGACATTCCAAGATACTTTTGGGGTCTTTTTTGAATGAAAAGTTAAGTCACTGGCTTAGTGCACAGACTTTCCTCATTTTCAAAAATTCATTAAAAATATTCCTTAAGAGATATGCAAATATTTTCAATTGATTCTTGTTCAGAGCGTCGTTGACTATGACTGAGTACAATTTCAAGACATTCCAACATACTTGGAATGTCCAAGTGCATGGATCGCTTTTCGGATTTTCAAAAATTCATTAAAAATATTCTTCAAGAGATATGCAAATATATTCAACGGATTCTTGTTCAGGGCATGCTTGACTATGACTGTGTACAATTTCAAGACATTCCAAGATACTTTTGGGGTCTTTTTTGACGAAAAAGTTAAGTCACTGCCTAAGTGCATGGATCGCTTTCCTGATTTTCAAAAATTCATTAAAAATATTCCTTAAGCGATATGCAAATATTTTCAACGGATTCTTGTTCAGGGCGTCGTTGACTATGACTGAGTACAATTTCAAGACATTCCAACATACTTGGAATGTCCAAGTGCATGGATCGCTTTCCTGATTTTCAAAAGTTCATTAAAAATATTCTTCAAGAGATATGCAAATATATTCAACGGATTCTTGTTCAGGGCATGCTTGACTATGACTGTGTACAATTTCAAGACATTCCAAGATACTTTTGGGGTCTTTTTTGACGAAAAAGTTAAGTCACTGCCTAAGTGCATGGATCGCTTTCCTGATTTTCAAAAATTCATTAAAAATATTCCTTAAGCGATATGCAAATATTTTCAACGGATTCTTGTTCAGGGCGTCGTTGACTATGACTGAGTACAATTTCAAGACATTCCAACATACTTGGAATGTCCAAGTGCATGGATCGCTTTCCTGATTTTCAAAAGTTCATTAAAAATATTCTTCAAGAGATATGCAAATATATTCAACGGATTCTTGTTCAGGGCATGCTTGACTATGACTGTGTACAATTTCAAGACATTCCAAGATACTTTTGGGGTCTTTTTTGACGAAAAAGTTAAGTCACTGCCTAAGTGCATGGATCGCTTTCCTGATTTTCAGAAATTCTTTAAAAATATTCCTTAAACGATATGCAAATATTTTCAACGGATTCTTGTTCAGGGCGTCGTTGACTATGACTGAGTACAATTTCAAGACATTCCAACATACTTGGAATGTCCAAGTGCATGGATCGCTTTTCGGATTTTCAAAAATTCATTAAAAATATTCTTCAAGAGATATGCAAATATATTCAACGGTTTCTTGTTCAGGGCATGCTCGACTATGACTGTGTACAATTTCAAGACATTCCAAGATACTTTTGGGGTCTTTTTTGACAAAAAAGTTAAGTCACTGCCTAAGTGCATGGATTGCTTTCCTGATTTTCAAAAATTCATTCAAAATATTCCTTAAGCGATATGCAAATATTTTCAACGGATTCTTGTTCAGGGCGTCGTTGACTATGACTGAGTACAATTTCAAGACATTCCAACATACTTGGAATGTCCAAGTGCATGGATAGCTTTCCGGATTTTCAAAAATTCATTAAAAATATTCTTCAAGAGATATGCAAATATATTCAACGGATTCTTGTTCAGGGCATGCTTGACTATGACTGTGTACAATTTCAAGACATTCCAAGATACTTTTGGGGTCTTTTTTGAATAAAAAGTTAAGTCACTGCCTAAGTGCATGGATCGCTTTCCTGATTTTCAAAAATTCATTAAAAATATTCCTTAAGCGATATGCAAATATTTTCAACGGATTCTTGTTCAGGGCGTCGTTGACTATGACTGAGTACAATTTCAAGACATTCCAACATACTTGGAATGTCCAAGTGCATGGATCGCTTTCCGGATTTTCAAAAATTCATTAAAAATATTCTTCAAGAGATATGCAAATATATTCAACGGATTCTTATTCAGGGCATGCTTGACTATGACTGTGTACAATTTCAAGACATTCCAATTTACTTTTGGGGTTTTTTTTGAAAAAAAAGTCAAGTCACTAAGTGCATCAGGGCAAATGGATCGTTTCCTTCGTCTCACCTGATATCCTGCTGTGTGATCCACGGTGTCCAAACGTTTGTTTCCAGCGACTGGACGACATGGATGAACTCCTGCAGCTTTAATTCTTTAAAAACAACCCAAAAACATCAAAAGTTAAGTCACTGCCTAAGTGCATGGATCGCTTTCCTGATTTTCAAAAATTCATTCAAAATATTCCTCAAGAGATATGCAAATATATTCAACGGATTCTTGTTCAGGGCATGCTTGACTATGACTGTGTACAATTTCAAGACATTCCAAGATACTTTTGGGGTCTTTTTTGACGAAAAAGTTAAGTCACTGCCTAAGTGCATGGATCGCTTTCCTAATTTTCAAAAAATCATTAAAAATATTCCTTAAGAGATATGCAAATATTTTCAATTGATTCTTGTTCAGGGCGTCGTTGACTATGACTGAGTACAATTTCAAGACATTCCAACATACTTGGAATGTCCAAGTGCATGGATCGCTTTTCGGATTTTCAAAAATTCATTAAAAATATTCTTCAAGAGATATGCAAATATATTCAACGGATTCTTGTTCAGGGCATGCTTGACTATAACTGTGTACAATTTCAAGACATTCCAAGATACCTTTGGGGTCTTTTTTGGATAAAAAGTTAAGTCACTGCCTAAGTGCACAGACTTTCATCATTTTCAAAAATTCATTAAAAATATTCCTTAAGAGATATGCAAATATTTTCAATGGATTCTTGTTCAGGGCGTCGTTGACTATGACTGAGTACAATTTCAAGACATTCCAACATACTTGGAATGTCCAAGTGAATGGATCGCTTTCCTGATTTTCAAAAGTTCATTAAAAATATTCTTCAAGAGATATGCAAATATATTCAACGGATTCTTGTTCAGGGCATGCTTGACTATGACTGTGTACAATTTCAAGACATTCCAGGATGCTTTTGGGGTCTTTTATGAATAAAAAGTTAAGTCACTGCCTAAGTGCACAGACTTTCCTCATTTTCAAAAATTCATTAAAAATATTCCTTAAGAGATATGCAAATATTTTCAATTGATTCTTGTTCAGGGCGTCGTTGACTATGACTGAGTACAATTTCAAGACATTCCAACATACTTGGAATGTCCAAGTGCATGGATCGCTTTCCTGATTTTCAAAAGTTCATTAAAAATATTCTTCAAGAGATATGCAAATATATTCAACGGATTCTTGTTCAGGGCATGCTTGACTATGACTGTGTATAATTTCAAGACATTCCAAGATACCTTTGGGGTCTTTTTTGAATAAAAAGTTAAGTCACTGCCTAAGTGCACAGACTTTCATCATTTTCAAAAATTCATTAAAAATATTCCTTAAGAGATATGCAAATATTTTCAATGGATTCTTGTTCAGGGCGTCGTTGACTATGACCGAGTACAATTTCAAGACATTCCAACATACTTGGAATGTCCAAGTGCATGGATCGCTTTCCGGATTTTCAAAAATTCATTTAAAATATTCTTCAAGAGATATGCAAATATATTCAACGGATTCTTGTTCAGGGCATGCTTGACTATGACTGTGTACAATTTCAAGACATTCCAAGATACTTTTGGGGTCTTTTTTGACGAAAAAGTTAAGTCACTGCCTAAGTGCATGGATCGCTTTCCTGATTTTCAGAAATTCTTTAAAAATATTCCTTAAACGATATGCAAATATTTTCAACGGATTCTTGTTCAGGGCGTCGTTGACTATGACTGAGTACAATTTCAAGACATTCCAACATACTTGGAATGTCCAAGTGCATGGATCGCTTTCCCGATTTTCAAAAGTTCATTAAAAATATTCTTCAAGAGATATGCAAATATATTCAACGGATTCTTGTTCAGGGCATGCTTGACTATGACTGTGTACAATTTCAAGACATTCCAAGATACTTTTGGGGTCTTTTTTGAATAAAAAGTTAAGTCACTGCCTAAGTGCACAGACTTTCATCATTTTCAAAAATTCATTAAAAATATTCCTTAAGAGATATGCAAATATTTTCAATTGATTCTTGTTCAGGGCGTCGTTGACTATGACTGAGTACAATTTCAAGACATTCCAACATACTTGGAATGTCCAAGTGCATGGATCGCTTTTCGGATTTTCAAAAATTCATTAAAAATATTCTTCAAGAGATATGCAAATATATTCAACGGATTCTTGTTCAGGGCATGCTTGACTATGACTGTGTACAATTTCAAGACATTCCAAGATACTTTTGGGGTCTTTTTTGACAAAAAAGTTAAGTCACTGCCTAAGTGCATGGATCGCTTTCCTGATTTTCAGAAATTCTTTAAAAATATTCCTTAAACGATATGCAAATATTTTCAACGGATTCTTGTTCAGGGCGTCGTTGACTATGACTGAGTACAATTTCAAGACATTCCAACATACTTGGAATGTCCAAGTGCATGGATCGCTTTCCCGATTTTCAAAAGTTCATTAAAAATATTCTTCAAGAGATATGCAAATATATTCAACGGATTCTTGTTCAGGGCATGCTTGACTATGACTGTGTACAATTTCAAGACATTCCAAGATACTTTTGGGGTCTTTTTTGAATAAAAAGTTAAGTCACTGCCTAAGTGCACAGACTTTCATCATTTTCAAAAATTCATTAAAAATATTCCTTAAGAGATATGCAAATATTTTCAATTGATTCTTGTTCAGGGCGTCGTTGACTATGACTGAGTACAATTTCAAGACATTCCAACATACTTGGAATGTCCAAGTGCATGGATCGCTTTTCGGATTTTCAAAAATTCATTAAAAATATTCTTCAAGAGATATGCAAATATATTCAACGGATTCTTGTTCAAGGCATGCTTGACTATGACTGTGTACAATTTCAAGACATTCCAAGATACTTTTGGGGTCTTTTTTGACAAAAAAGTTAAGTCACTGCCTAAGTGCATGGATCGCTTTCCTGATTTTCAAAAATTCATTAAAAATATTCCTTAAGCGATATGCAAATATTTTCAACGGATTCTTGTTCAGGGCGTCGTTGACTATGACTGAGTACAATTTCAAGACATTCCAACATACTTGGAATGTCCAAGTGCATGGATCGCTTTTCGGATTTTCAAAAATTCATTAAAAATATTCTTCAAGAGATATGCAAATATATTCAACGGATTCTTGTTCAGGGCATGCTTGACTATGACTGTGTACAATTTCAAGACATTCCAAGATACTTTTGGGGTCTTTTTTGACGAAAAAGTTAAGTCACTGCCTAAGTGCATGGATCGCTTTCCTGATTTTCAAAAATTCATTAAAAATATTCCTTAAGCGATATGCAAATATTTTCAACGGATTCTTGTTCAGGGCGTCGTTGACTATGACTGAGTACAATTTCAAGACATTCCAACATACTTGGAATGTCCAAGTGCATGGATCGCTTTCCTGATTTTCAAAAGTTCATTAAAAATATTCTTCAAGAGATATGCAAATATATTCAACGGATTCTTGTTCAGGGCATGCTTGACTATGACTGTGTACAATTTCAAGACATTCCAAGATACTTTTGGGGTCTTTTTTGAATAAAAAGTTAAGTCACTGCCTAAGTGCACAGACTTTCATCATTTTCAAAAATTCATTAAAAATATTCCTTAAGAGATATGCAAATATTTTCAATTGATTCTTGTTCAGGGCGTCGTTGACTATGACTGAGTACAATTTCAAGACATTCCAACATACTTGGAATGTCCAAGTGCATGGATCGCTTTTCGGATTTTCAAAAATTCATTAAAAATATTCTTCAAGAGATATGCAAATATATTCAACCGATTCTTGTTCAGGGCATGCTTGACTATGACTGTGTACAATTTCAAGACATTCCAAGATACTTTTGGGGTCTTTTTTGACAAAAAAGTTAAGTCACTGCCTAAGTGCATGGATCGCTTTCCTGATTTTCAAAAATTCATTAAAAATATTCCTTAAGCTATATGCAAATATTTTCAACGGATTCTTGTTCAGGGCGTCGTTGACTATGACTGAGTACAATTTCAAGACATTCCAACATACTTGGAATGTCCAAGTGCATGGATCGCTTTCCTGATTTTCAAAAGTTCATTAAAAATATTCTTCAAGAGATATGCAAATATATTCAACGGATTCTTGTTCAGGGCATGCTTGACTATGACTGTGTACAATTTCAAGACATTCCAAGATACTTTTGGGGTCTTTTTTGAATAAAAAGTTAAGTCACTGCCTAAGTGCACAGACTTTCCTCATTTTCAAAAATTCATTAAAAATATTCCTTAAGAGATATGCAAATATTTTCAATTGATTCTTGTTCAGGGCGTCGTTGACTATGACTGAGTACAATTTCAAGACATTCCAACATACTTGGAATGTCCAAGTGCATGGATCGCTTTTCGGATTTTCAAAAATTCATTAAAAATATTCTTCAAGAGATATGCAAATATATTCAACGGATTCTTGTTCAGGGCATGCTTGACTATGACTGTGTACAATTTCAAGACATTCCAAGATACTTTTGGGGTTTTTTTTGACAAAAAAGTTAAGTCACTGCCTAAGTGCATGGATCGCTTTCCTGATTTTCAAAAATTCATTAAAAATATTCCTTAAGCGATATGCAAATATTTTCAACGGATTCTTGTTCAGGGCGTCGTTGACTATGACTGAGTACAATTTCAAGACATTCCAACATACTTGGAATGTCCAAGTGCATGGATCGCTTTCCGGATTTTCAAAAGTTCATTAAAAATATTCTTCAAGAGATATGCAAATATATTCAACGGATTCTTGTTCAGGGCATGCTTGACTATGACTGTGTACAATTTCAAGACATTCCAAGATACCTTTGGGGTCTTTTTTGAATAAAAAGTTAAGTCACTGCCTAAGTGCACAGACTTTCATCATTTTCAAAAATTCATTAAAAATATTCCTTAAGCGATATGCAAATATTTTCAATGGATTCTTGTTCAGGGCGTCGTTGACTATGACCGAGTACAATTTCAAGACATTCCAACATACTTGGAATGTCCAAGTGCATGGATCGCTTTCCGGATTTTCAAAAATTCATTAAAAATATTCTTCAAGAGATATGCAAATATATTCAACGGATTCTTGTTCAGGGCATGCTTGACTATGACTGTGTACAATTTCAAGACATTCCAAGATACTTTTGGGGTCTTTTTTGACGAAAAAGTTAAGTCACTGCCTAAGTGCATGGATCGCTTTCCTGATTTTCAGAAATTCTTTAAAAATATTCCTTAAACGATATGCAAATATTTGCAACGGATTCTTGTTCAGGGCGTCGTTGACTATGACTGAGTACAATTTCAAGACATTCCAACATACTTGGAATGTCCAAGTGCATGGATCGCTTTCCTGATTTTCAAAAATTCATTTAAAATATTCCTGAAGCGATATGCAAATATTTTCAACGGATTCTTGTTCAGGGCGTCGTTGACTATGACTGAGTACAATTTCAAGACATTCCAACATACTTGGAATGTCCAAGTGCATGGATCGCTTTTCGGATTTTCAAAAATTCATTAAAAATATTCTTCAAGAGATATGCAAATATATTCAACGGATTCTTGTTCAGGGCATGCTTGACTATGACTGTGTACAATTTCAAGACATTCCAAGATACTTTTGGGGTCTTTTTTGACGAAAAAGTTAAGTCACTGCCTAAGTGCATGGATCGCTTTCCTGATTTTCAGAAATTCTTTAAAAATATTCCTTAAACGATATGCAAATATTTTCAACGGATTCTTGTTCAGGGCGTCGTTGACTATGACTGAGTACAATTTCAAGACATTCCAACATACTTGGAATTTCCAAGTGCATGGATCGCTTTCCTGATTTTCACAAGTTCATTAAAAATATTCTTCAAGAGATATGCAAATATATTCAACGGATTCTTGTTCAGGGCATGCTTGACTATGACTGTGTACAATTTCAAGACATTCCAGGATACTTTTGGGGTCTTTTTTGAATAAAAAGTTAAGTCACTGCCTAAGTGCACAGACTTTCCTCATTTTCAAAAATTCATTAAAAATATTCCTTAAGAGATATGCAAATATTTTCAATTGATTCTTGTTCAGGGCGTCGTTGACTATGACTGAGTACAATTTCAAGACATTCCAACATACTTGGAATGTCCAAGTGCATGGATCGCTTTTCGGATTTTCAAAAATTCATTAAAAATATTCTTCAAGAGATATGCAAATATATTCAACGGATTCTTGTTCAGGGCATGCTTGACTATGACTGTGTACAATTTCAAGACATTCCAAGATACTTTTGGGGTCTTTTTTGACAAAAAAGTTAAGTCACTGCCTAAGTGCATGGATCGCTTTTCTGATTTTCAAAAATTCATTAAAAATATTCCTTAAGCGATATGCAAATATTTTCAACGGATTCTTGTTCAGGGCGTCGTTGACTATGACTGAGTACAATTTCAAGACATTCCAACATACTTGGAATGTCCAAGTGCATGGATCGCTTTCCGGATTTTCAAAAATTCATTAAAAATATTCTTCAAGAGATATGCAAATATATTCAACGGATTCTTGTTCAGGGCATGCTTGACTATGACTGTGTACAATTTCAAGACATTCCAAGATACTTTTGGGGTCTTTTTTGACGAAAAAGTTAAGTCACTGCCTAAGTGCATGGATCGCTTTCCTGAATTTCAGAAATTCTTTTAAAATATTCCTTAAACGATATGCAAATATTTTCAACGGATTCTTGTTCAGGGCGTCGTTGACTATGACTGAGTACAATTTCAAGACATTCCAACATACTTGGAATGTCCAAGTGCATGGATCGCTTTCCTGATTTTCAAAAGTTCATTAAAAATATTCTTCAAGAGATATGCAAATATATTCAACGGATTCTTGTTCAGGGCATGCTTGACTATGACTGTGTACAATTTCAAGACATTCCAAGATACTTTTGGGGTCTTTTTTGAATAAAAAGTTAAGTCACTGCCTAAGTGCACAGACTTTCCTCATTTTCAAAAATTCATTAAAAATATTCCTTAAGAGATATGCAAATATTTTCAATTGATTCTTGTTCAGGGCGTCGTTGACTATGACTGAGTACAATTTCAAGACATTCCAACATACTTGGAATGTCCAAGTGCATGGATCGCTTTTCGGATTTTCAAAAATTCATTAAAAATATTCTTCAAGAGATATGCAAATATATTCAACGGATTCTTGTTCAGGGCATGCTTGACTATGACTGTGTACAATTTCAAGACATTCCAAGATACTTTTGGGGTTTTTTTTGACAAAAAAGTTAAGTCACTGCCTAAGTGCATGGATCGCTTTCCTGATTTTCAAAAATTCATTAAAAATATTCCTTAAGCGATATGCAAATATTTTCAACGGATTCTTGTTCAGGGCGTCGTTGACTATGACTGAGTACAATTTCAAGACATTCCAACATACTTGGAATGTCCAAGTGCATGGATCGCTTTCCGGATTTTCAAAAGTTCATTAAAAATATTCTTCAAGAGATATGCAAATATATTCAACGGATTCTTGTTCAGGGCATGCTTGACTATGACTGTGTACAATTTCAAGACATTCCAAGATACCTTTGGGGTCTTTTTTGAATAAAAAGTTAAGTCACTGCCTAAGTGCACAGACTTTCATCATTTTCAAAAATTCATTAAAAATATTCCTTAAGCGATATGCAAATATTTTCAATGGATTCTTGTTCAGGGCGTCGTTGACTATGACCGAGTACAATTTCAAGACATTCCAACATACTTGGAATGTCCAAGTGCATGGATCGCTTTCCGGATTTTCAAAAATTCATTAAAAATATTCTTCAAGAGATATGCAAATATATTCAACGGATTCTTGTTCAGGGCATGCTTGACTATGACTGTGTACAATTTCAAGACATTCCAAGATACTTTTGGGGTCTTTTTTGACGAAAAAGTTAAGTCACTGCCTAAGTGCATGGATCGCTTTCCTGATTTTCAGAAATTCTTTAAAAATATTCCTTAAACGATATGCAAATATTTGCAACGGATTCTTGTTCAGGGCGTCGTTGACTATGACTGAGTACAATTTCAAGACATTCCAACATACTTGGAATGTCCAAGTGCATGGATCGCTTTCCTGATTTTCAAAAGTTCATTAAAAATATTCTTCAAGAGATATGCAAATATATTCAACGGATTCTTGTTCAGGGCATGCTTGACTATGACTGTGTACAATTTCAAGACATTCCAAGATACTTTTGGGGTCTTTTTTGAATAAAAAGTTAAGTCACTGCCTAAGTGCACAGACTTTCCTCATTTTCAAAAATTCATTAAAAATATTCCTTAAGAGATGTGCAAATATTTTCAATTGATTCTTGTTCAGGGCGTCGTTGACTATGACTGAGTACAATTTCAAGACATTCCAACATACTTGGAATGTCCAAGTGCATGGATCGCTTTTCGGATTTTCAAAAATTCATTAAAAATATTCTTCAAGAGATATGCAAATATATTCAACGGATTCTTGTTCAGGGCATGCTTGACTATGACTGTGTACAATTTCAAGACATTCCAAGATACTTTTGGGGTCTTTTTTGACAAAAAAGTTAAGTCACTGCCTAAGTGCATGGATCGCTTTCCTGATTTTCAAAAATTCATTAAAAATATTCCTTAAGCGATATGCAAATATTTTCAACGGATTCTTGTTCAGGGCGTCGTTGACTATGACTGAGTACAATTTCAAGACATTCCAACATACTTGGAATGTCCAAGTGCATGGATTGCTTTCCTGATTTTCAAAAGTTCATTAAAAATATTCTTCAAGAGATATGCAAATATATTCAACGGATTCTTGTTCAGGGCATGCTTGACTATGACTGTGTACAATTTCAAGACATTCCAAGATACTTTTGGGGTCTTTTTTGAATAAAAAGTTAAGTCACTGCCTAAGTGCACAGACTTTCCTCATTTTCAAAAATTCATTAAAAATATTCCTTAAGAGATATGCAAATATTTTCAATGGATTCTTGTTCAGGGCGTTGTTGACTATGACTGAGTACAATTTCAAGACATTCCAACATACTTGGAATGTCCAAGTGCATGGATCGCTTTCCGGATTTTCAAAAATTCATTAAAAATATTCTTCAAGAGATATGCAAATATATTCAACGGATTCTTGTTCAGGGCATGCTTGACTATGACTGTGTACAATTTCAAGACATTCCAAGATACTTTTGGGGTCTTTTTTGACGAAAAAGTTAAGTCACTGCCTAAGTGCATGGATCGCTTTCCTGATTTTCAGAAATTCTTTAAAAATATTCCTTAAACGATATGCAAATATTTTCAACGGATTCTTGTTCAGGGCGTCGTTGACTATGACTGAGTACAATTTCAAGACATTCCAACATACTTGGAATGTCCAAGTGCATGGATCGCTATCCTGATTTTCAAAAGTTCATTAAAAATATTCTTCAAGAGATATGCAAATATATTCAACGGATTCTTGTTCAGGGCATGCTTGACTATGACTGTGTACAATTTCAAGACATTCCAAGATACTTTTGGGGTCTTTTTTGAATAAAAAGTTAAGTCACTGCCTAAGTGCACAGACTTTCATCATTTTCAAAAATTCATTAAAAATATTCCTTAAGAGATATGCAAATATTTTCAATTGATTCTTGTTCAGGGCGTCGTTGACTATGACTGAGTACAATTTCAAGACATTCCAACATACTTGGAATGTCCAAGTGCATGGATCGCTTTTCGGATTTTCAAAAATTCATTAAAAATATTCTTCAAGAGATATGCAAATATATTCAACGGATTCTTGTTCAGGGCATGCTTGACTATGACTGTGTACAATTTCAAGACATTCCAATTTACTTTTGGGGTTTTTTTTGAAAAAAAAGTCAAGTCACTAAGTGCATCAGGGCAAATGGATCGTTTCCTTCGTCTCACCTGATATCCTGCTGTGTGATCCACGGTGTCCAAACGTTTGTTTCCAGCGACTGGACGACATGGATGAACTCCTGCAGCTTTAATTCTTTAAAAACAACCCAAAAACATCAAAAGTTAAGTCACTGCCTAAGTGCATGGATCGCTTTCCTGATTTTCAAAAATTCATTAAAAATATTCCTCAAGAGATATGCAAATATATTCAACGGATTCTTGTTCAGGGCATGCTTGACTATGACTGTGTACAATTTCAAGACATTCCAAGATACTTTTGGGGTCTTTTTTGACGAAAAAGTTAAGTCACTGCCTAAGTGCATGGATCGCTTTCCTGATTTTCAAAAATTCATTAAAAATATTCCTTAAGCGATATGCAAATATTTTCAACGGATTCTTGTTCAGGGCGTCGTTGACTATGACTGAGTACAATTTCAAGACATTCCAACATACTTGGAATGTCCAAGTGCATGGATCGCTTTCCGGATTTTCAAAAATTCATTAAAAATATTCTTCAAGAGATATGCAAATATATTCAACGGATTTATTCAGGGCATGCTTGACTATGACTGTGTACAAATCAAGACATTCCAATTTACTTTTGGGGGTTTTTTTTGAAAAAAAAGTCAAGTCACTAAGTGCATCAGGGCAAATGGATCGTTTCCTTCGTCTCACCTGATATCCTGCTGTGTGATCCACGGTGTCCAAACGTTTGTTTCCAGCGACTGGGCGACATGGATGAACTCCTGCAGCTTTAATGCTTTGAAAACAAACCAAAAACATCAAAAGTTAAGTCACTGCCTAAGTGCATGGATCGCTTTCCTAATTTTCAAAAATTCATTAAAAATATTCCTTAAGAGATATGCAAATATTTTCAATTGATTCTTGTTCAGGGCGTCGTTGACTATGACTGAGTACAATTTCAAGACATTCCAACATACTTGGAATGTCCAAGTGCATGGATCGCTTTTCGGATTTTCAAAAATTCATTTAAAATATTCTTCAAGAGATATGCAAATATATTCAACGGATTCTTGTTCAGGGCATGCTTGACTATGACTGTGTACAATTTCAAGACATTCCAAGATACTTTTGGGGTCTTTTTTGAATAAAAAGTTAAGTCACTGCCTAAGTGCATGGATTGCTTTCCTGATTTTCAAAAATTCATTAAAAATATTCCTTAAGCGATATGCAAATATTTTCAACGGATTCTTGTTCAGGGCGTCGTTGACTATGACTGAGTACAATTTCAAAACATTCCAACATACTTGGAATGTCCAAGTGCATGGATCGCTTTCCTGATTTTCAAAAGTTCATTAAAAATATTCTTCAAGAGATATGCAAATATATTCAACGGATTCTTGTTCAGGGCATGCTTGACTATGACTGTGTACAATTTCAAGACATTCCAAGATACTTTTGGGGTCTTTTTTGAATAAAAAGTTAAGTCACTGCCTAAGTGCACAGACTTTCCTCATTTTCAAAAATTCATTCAAAATATTCCTTAAGAGATATGCAAATATTTTCAATTGATTCTTGTTCAGGGCGTCGTTGACTATGACTGAGTACAATTTCAAGACATTCCAACATACTTGGAATGTCCAAGTGCATGGATCGCTTTTCGGATTTTCAAAAATTCATTAAAAATATTCTTCAAGAGATATGCAAATATATTCAACGGATTCTTGTTCAGGGCATGCTTGACTATGACTGTGTACAATTTCAAGACATTCCAAGATACTTTTGGGGTCTTTTTTGACAAAAAAGTTAAGTCACTGCCTAAGTGCATGGATCGCTTTCCTGATTTTCAAAAATTCATTAAAAATATTCCTTAAGCGATATGCAAATATTTTCAACGGATTCTTGTTCAGGGCGTCGTTGACTATGACTGAGTACAATTTCAAGACATTCCAACATACTTGGAATGTCCAAGTGCATGGATCGCTTTCCTGATTTTCAAAAGTTCATTAAAAATATTCTTCAAGAGATATGCAAATATATTCAACGGATTCTTGTTCAGGGCATGCTTGACAATGACTGTGTACAATTTCAAGACATTCCAAGATACCTTTGGGGTCTTTTTTGGATAAAAAGTTAAGTCACTGCCTAAGTGCACAGACTTTCATCATTTTCAAAAATTCATTAAAAATATTCCTTAAGAGATATGCAAATATTTTCAATGGATTCTTGTTCAGGGCGTCGTTGACTATGACCGAGTACAATTTCAAGACATTCCAACATACTTGGAATGTCCAAGTGCATGGATCGCTTTCCGGATTTTCAAAAATTCATTAAAAATATTCTTCAAGAGATATGCAAATATATTCAACGGATTCTTGTTCAGGGCATGCTTGACTATGACTGTGTACAATTTCAAGACATTCCAATTTACTTTTGGGGTCTTTTTTGACGAAAAAGTTAAGTCACTGCCTAAGTGCATGGATCGCTTTCCTGATTTTCAGAAATTCTTTAAAAATATTCCTTAAACGATATGCAAATATTTTCAACGGATTCTTGTTCAGGGCGTCGTTGACTATGACTGAGTACAATTTCAAGACATTCCAACATACTTGGAATGTCCAAGTGCATGGATCGCTTTCCTGATTTTCAAAAGTTCATTAAAAATATTCTTCAAGAGATATGCAAATATATTCAACGGATTCTTGTTCAGGGCATGCTTGACTATGACTGTGTACAATTTCAAGACATTCCAGGATACTTTTGGGGTCTTTTTTGAATAAAAAGTTAAGTCACTGCCTAAGTGCACAGACTTTCCTCATTTTCAAAAATTCATTAAAAATATTCCTTAAGAGATATGCAAATATTTTCAATTGATTCTTGTTCAGGGCGTCGTTGACTATGACTGAGTACAATTTCAAGACATTCCAACATACTTGGAATGTCCAAGTGCATGGATCGCTTTTCGGATTTTCAAAAATTCATTAAAAATATTCTTCAAGGGATATGCAAATATATTCAACGGATTCTTGTTCAGGGCATGCTTGACTATGACTGTGTACAATTTCAAGACATTCCAAGATACTTTTGGGGTCTTTTTTGACAAAAAAGTTAAGTCACTGCCTAAGTGCATGGATCGCTTTTCTGATTTTCAAAAATTCATTAAAAATATTCCTTAAGCGATATGCAAATATTTTCAACGGATTCTTGTTCAGGGCGTCGTTGACTATGACTGAGTACAATTTCAAAACATTCCAACATACTTGGAATGTCCAAGTGCATGGATCGCTTTCCTGATTTTCAAAAGTTCATTAAAAATATTCTTCAAGAGATATGCAAATATATTCAACGGATTCTTGTTCAGGGCATGCTTGACTATGACTGTGTACAATTTCAAGACATTCCAAGATACTTTTGGGGTCTTTTTTGAATAAAAAGTTAAGTCACTGCCTAAGTGCACAGACTTTCCTCATTTTCAAAAATTCATTAAAAATATTCCTTAAGAGATATGCAAATATTTTCAATGGATTCTTGTTCAGGGCGTTGTTGACTATGACTGAGTACAATTTCAAGACATTCCACCATACTTGGAATGTCCAAGTGCATGGATCGCTTTCCGGATTTTCAAAAATTCATTAAAAATATTCTTCAAGAGATATGCAAATATATTCAACGGATTCTTGTTCAGGGCATGCTTGACTATGACTGTGTACAATTTCAAGACATTCCAAGATACTTTTGGGGTCTTTTTTGACGAAAAAGTTAAGTCACTGCCTAAGTGCATGGATCGCTTTCCTGATTTTCAGAAATTCTTTAAAAATATTCCTTAAACGATATGCAAATATATTCAACGGATTCTTGTTCAGGGCATGCTTGACTATGACTGTGTACAATTTCAAGACATTCCAGGATACTTTTGGGGTCTTTTTTGAATAAAAAGTTAAGTCACTGCCTAAGTGCACAGACTTTCCTCATTTTCAAAAATTCATTAAAAATATTCCTTAAGAGATATGCAAATATTTTCAATTGATTCTTGTTCAGGGCGTCGTTGACTATGACTGAGTACAATTTCAAGACATTCCAACATACTTGGAATGTCCAAGTGCATGGATCGATTTTCGGATTTTCAAAAATTCATTAAAAATATTCTTCAAGAGATATGCAAATATATTCAACGGATTCTTGTTCAGGGCATGCTTGACTATGACTGTGTACAATTTCAAGACATTCCAAGATACTTTTGGGGTCTTTTTTGACAAAAAAGTTAAGTCACTGCCTAAGTGCATGGATCGCTTTTCTGATTTTCAAAAATTCATTAAAAATATTCCTTAAGCGATATGCAAATATTTTCAACGGATTCTTGTTCAGGGCGTCGTTGACTATGACTGAGTACAATTTCAAAACATTCCAACATACTTGGAATGTCCAAGTGCATGGATCGCTTTCCTGATTTTCAAAAGTTCATTAAAAATATTCTTCAAGAGATATGCAAATATATTCAACGGATTCTTGTTCAGGGCATGCTTGACTATGACTGTGTACAATTTCAAGACATTCCAAGATACTTTTGGGGTCTTTTTTGAATAAAAAGTTAAGTCACTGCCTAAGTGCACAGACTTTCCTCATTTTCAAAAATTCATTAAAAATATTCCTTAAGAGATATGCAAATATTTTCAATGGATTCTTGTTCAGGGCGTTGTTGACTATGACTGAGTACAATTTCAAGACATTCCACCATACTTGGAATGTCCAAGTGCATGGATCGCTTTCCGGATTTTCAAAAATTCATTAAAAATATTCTTCAAGAGATATGCAAATATATTCAACGGATTCTTGTTCAGGGCATGCTTGACTATGACTGTGTACAATTTCAAGACATTCCAAGATACTTTTGGGGTCTTTTTTGACGAAAAAGTTAAGTCACTGCCTAAGTGCATGGATCGCTTTCCTGATTTTCAGAAATTCTTTAAAAATATTCCTTAAACGATATGCAAATATTTTCAACGGATTCTTGTTCAGGGCGTCGTTGACTATGACTGAGTACAATTTCAAGACATTCCAACATACTTGGAATGTCCAAGTGCATGGATCGCTTTCCTGATTTTCAAAAGTTCATTAAAAATATTCTTCAAGAGATATGCAAATATATTCAACGGATTCTTGTTCAGGGCATGCTTGACTATGACTGTGTACAATTTCAAGACATTCCAAGATACTTTTGGGGTCTTTTTTGAATAAAAAGTTAAGTCACTGCCTAAGTGCACAGACTTTCCTCATTTTCAAAAATTCATTAAAAATATTCCTTAAGAGATATGCAAATATTTTCAATTGATTCTTGTTCAGGGCGTCGTTGACTATGACTGAGTACAATTTCAAGACATTCCAACATACTTGGAATGTCCAAGTGCATGGATCGCTTTTCGGATTTTCAAAAATTCATTAAAAATATTCTTCAAGAGATATGCAAATATATTCAACGGATTCTTGTTCAGGGCATGCTTGACTATGACTGTGTACAATTTCAAGACATTCCAAGATACTTTTGGGGTCTTTTTTGACAAAAAAGTTAAGTCACTGCCTAAGTGCATGGATCGCTTTCCTGATTTTCAAAAATTCATTAAAAATATTCCTTAAGCGATATGCAAATATTTTCAACGGATTCTTGTTCAGGGCGTCGTTGACTATGACTGAGTACAATTTCAAGACATTCCAACATACTTGGAATGTCCAAGTGCATGGATCGCTTTTCGGATTTTCAAAAATTCATTAAAAATATTCTTCAAGAGATATGCAAATATATTCAACGGATTCTTGTTCAGGGCATGCTTGACTATGACTGTGTACAATTTCAAGACATTCCAAGATACTTTTGGGGTCTTTTTTGAATAAAAAGTTAAGTCACTGCCTAAGTGCACAGACTTTCCTCATTTTCAAAAATTCATTAAAAATATTCCTTAAGAGATATGCAAATATTTTCAATGGATTCTTGTTCAGGGCGTCGTTGACTATGACCGAGTACAATTTCAAGACATTCCAACATACTTGGAATGTCCAAGTGCATGGATCGCTTTCCGGATTTTCAAAAATTCATTAAAAATATTCTTCAAGAGATATGCAAATATATTCAACGGATTCTTGTTCAGGGCATTCTTGACTATGACTGTGTACAATTTCAAGACATTCCAAGATACTTTTGGGGTCTTTTTTGACGAAAAAGTTAAGTCACTGCCTAAGTGCATGGATCGCTTTCCTGATTTTCAGAAATTCTTTAAAAATATTCCTTAAACGATATGCAAATATTTTCAACGGATTCTTGTTCAGGGCGTCGTTGACTATGACTGAGTACAATTTCAAGACATTCCAACATACTTGGAATGACCAAGTGCATGGATCGCTTTCCTGATTTTCAAAAGTTCATTAAAAATATTCTTCAAGAGATATGCAAATATATTCAACGGATTCTTGTTCAGGGCATGCTTGACTATGACTGTGTACAATTTCAAGACATTCCAAGATACTTTTGGGGTCTTTTTTGAATAAAAAGTTAAGTCACTGCCTAAGTGCACAGACTTTCCTCATTTTCAAAAATTCATTAAAAATATTCCTTAAGAGATATGCAAATATTTTCAATTGATTCTTGTTCAGGGCGTCGTTGACTATGACTGAGTACAATTTCAAGACATTCCAACATACTTTGAATGTCCAAGTGCATGGATCGCTTTTCGGATTTTCAAAAATTCATTAAAAATATTCTTCAAGAGATATGCAAATATATTCAACGGATTCTTGTTCAGGGCATGCTTGACTATGACTGTGTACAATTTCAAGACATTCCAAGATACTTTTGGGGTCTTTTTTGACAAAAAAGTTAAGTCACTGCCTAAGTGCATGGATCGCTTTCCTGATTTTCAAAAATTCATTAAAAATATTCCTTAAGCGATATGCAAATATTTTCAACGGATTCTTGTTCAGGGCGTCGTTGACTATGACTGAGTACAATTTCAAGACATTCCAACATACTTGGAATGTCCAAGTGCATGGATCGCTTTCCTGATTTTCAAAAGTTCATTAAAAATATTCTTCAAGAGATATACAAATATATTCAACGGATTCTTGTTCAGGGCATGCTTGACTATGACTGTGTACAATTTCAAGACATTCCAAGATACCTTTGGGGTCTTTTTTGAATAAAAAGTTAAGTCACTGCCTAAGTGCACAGACTTTCATCATTTTCAAAAATTCATTAAAAATATTCCTTAAGAGATATGCAAATATTTTCAATGGATTCTTGTTCAGGGCGTCGTTGACTATGACCGAGTACAATTTCAAGACATTCCAACATACTTGGAATGTCCAAGTGCATGGATCGCTTTCCGGATTTTCAAAAATTCATTAAAAATATTCTTCAAGAGATATGCAAATATATTCAACGGATTCTTGTTCAGGGCATTCTTGACTATGACTGTGTACAATTTCAAGACATTCCAAGATACTTTTGGGGTCTTTTTTGACGAAAAAGTTAAGTCACTGCCTAAGTGCATGGATCGCTTTCCTGATTTTCAAAAATTCATTAAAAATATTCCTTAAGCGATATGCAAATATTTTCAACGGATTCTTGTTCAGGGCGTCGTTGACTATGACTGAGTACAATTTCAAGACATTCCAACATACTTGGAATGTCCAAGTGCATGGATCGCTTTCCTGATTTTCAAAAGTTCATTAAAAATATTCTTCAAGAGATATGCAAATATATTCAACGGATTCTTGTTCAGGGCATGCTTGACTATGACTGTGTACAATTTCAAGACATTCCAAGATACTTTTGGGGTCTTTTTTGACGAAAAAGTTAAGTCACTGCCTAAGTGCATGGATCGCTTTCCTGATTTTCAAAAATTCATTAAAAATATTCCTTAAGCGATATGCAAATATTTTCAACGGATTCTTGTTCAGGGCGTCGTTGACTATGACCGAGTACAATTTCAAGACATTCCAACATACTTTGAATGTCCAGGTACATGGATCGCTTTCCTGATTTTCAAAAGTTCATTAAAAATATTCTTCAAGAGATATGCAAATATATTCAACGGATTCTTGTTCAGGGCATGCTTGACTATGACTGTGTACAATTTCAAGACATTCCAATTTACTTTTGGGGTTTTTTTTGACAAAAAAGTCAAGTCACTAAGTGCATCAGGGCAAATGGATCGTTTCCTTCGTCTCACCTGATATCCTGCTGTGTGATCCACGGTGTCCAAACGTTTGTTTCCAGCGACTGGACGACATGGATGAACTCCTGCAGCTTTAATTCTTTAAAAACAACCCAAAAACATCAAAAGTTAAGTCACTGCCTAAGTGCATGGATCGCTTTCCTGATTTTCAAAAATTCATTAAAAATATTCCTCAAGAGATATGCAAATATATTCAACGGATTCTTGTTCAGGGCATGCTTGACTATGACTGTGTACAATTTCAAGACATTCCAAGATACTTTTGGGGTCTTTTTTGACAAAAAAGTTAAGTCACTGCCTAAGTGCATGGATCGCTTTCCTGATTTTCAAAAATTCGTTAAAAATATTCCTTAAGCGATATGCAAATATTTTCAACGGATTCTTGTTCAGGGCGTCGTTGACTATGACTGAGTACAATTTCAAGACATTCCAACATACTTGGAATGTCCAAGTGCATGGATCGCTTTTCTGATTTTCAAAAGTTCATTAAAAATATTCTTCAAGAGATATGCAAATATATTCAACGGATTCTTGTTCAGGGCATGCTTGACTATGACTGTGTACAATTTCAAGACATTCCAAGATACCTTTGGGGTCTTTTTTGACGAAAAAGTTAAGTCACTGCCTAAGTGCATGGATCGCTTTCCTGATTTTCAGAAATTCTTTAAAAATATTCCTTAAACGATATGCAAATATTTTCAACGGATTCTTGTTCAGGGCGTCGTTGACTATGACTGAGTACAATTTCAAGACATTCCAACATACTTGGAATGTCCAAGTGCATGGATCGCTTTCCTGATTTTCAAAAGTTCATTAAAAATATTCTTCAAGAGATATGCAAATATATTCAACGGATTCTTGTTCAGGGCATGCTTGACTATGACTGTGTACAATTTCAAGACATTCCAGGATACTTTTGGGGTCTTTTTTGAATAAAAAGTTAAGTCACTGCCTAAGTGCACAGACTTTCCTCATTTTCAAAAATTCATTAAAAATATTCCTTAAGAGATATGCAAATATTTTCAATTGATTCTTGTTCAGGGCGTTGTTGACTATGACTGAGTACAATTTCAAGACATTCCAACATACTTGGAATGTCCAAGTGCATGGATCGCTTTTCGGATTTTCAAAAATTCATTAAAAATATTCTTCAAGAGATATGCAAATATATTCAACGGATTCTTGTTCAGGGCATGCTTGACTATGACTGTGTACAATTTCAAGACATTCCAAGATACTTTTGGGGTCTTTTTTGACAAAAAAGTTAAGTCACTGCCAAAGTGCATGGATCGCTTTCCTGATTTTCAAAAATTCATTAAAAATATTCCTTAAGCGATATGCAAATATTTTCAACGGATTCTTGTTCAGGGCGTCGTTGACTATGACTGAGTACAATTTCAAGACATTCCAACATACTTGGAATGTCCAAGTGCATGGATCGCTTTCCTGATTTTCAAAAGTTCATTAAAAATATTCTTCAAGAGATATGCAAATATATTCAACGGATTCTTGTTCAGGGCATGCTTGACTATGACTGTGTACAATTTCAAGACATTCCAAGATACCTTTGGGGTCTTTTTTGAATAAAAAGTTAAGTCACTGCCTAAGTGCACAGACTTTCATCATTTTCAAAAATTCATTAAAAATATTCCTTAAGAGATATGCAAATATTTTCAATGGATTCTTGTTCAGGGCGTCGTTGACTATGACCGAGTACAATTTCAAGACATTCCAACATACTTGGAATGTCCAAGTGCATGGATCGCTTTCCGGATTTTCAAAAATTCATTAAAAATATTCTTCAAGAGATATGCAAATATATTCAACGGATTCTTGTTCAGGGCATGCTTGACTATGTCTGTGTACAATTTCAAGACATTCCAAGATACTTTTGGGGTCTTTTTTGACGAAAAAGTTAAGTCACTGCCTAAGTGCATGGATCGCTTTCCTGATTTTCAGAAATTCTTTAAAAATATTCCTTAAACGATATGCAAATATTTTCAATTGATTCTTGTTCAGGGCGTCGTTGACTATGACTGAGTACAATTTCAAGACATTCCAACATACTTGGAATGTCCAAGTGCATGGATCGCTTTCCTGATTTTCAAAAGTTCATTAAAAATATTCTTCAAGAGATATGCAAATATATTCAATGGATTCTTGTTCAGGGCATGCTTGACTATGACTGTGTACAATTTCAAGACATTCCAAGATACTTTTGGGGTCTTTTTTGAATAAAAAGTTAAGTCACTGCCTAAGTGCACAGACTTTCCTCATTTTCAAAAATTCATTAAAAATATTCCTTAAGAGATATGCAAATATTTTCAATTGATTCTTGTTCAGGGCGTCGTTGACTATGACTGAGTACAATTTCAAGACATTCCAACATACTTGGAATGTCCAAGTGCATGGATCGCTTTTCGGATTTTCAAAAATTCATTAAAAATATTCTTCAAGAGATATGCAAATATATTCAACGGATTCTTGTTCAGGGCATGCTTGACTATGACTGTGTACAATTTCAAGACATTCCAAGATACTTTTGGGGTCTTTTTTGACAAAAAAAGTTAAGTCACTGCCTAAGTGCATGGATCGCTTTCCTGATTTTCAGAAATTCTTTAAAAATATTCCTTAAACGATATGCAAATATTTTCAACGGATTCTTGTTCAGGGCGTCGTTGACTATGACTGAGTACAATTTCAAGACATTCCAACATACTTGGAATGTCCAAGTGCATGGATCGCTTTCCTGATTTTCAAAAGTTCATTAAAAATATTCTTCAAGAGATATGCAAATATATTCAACGGATTCTTGTTCAGGGCATGCTTGACTATGACTGTGTACAATTTCAAGACATTCCAAGATACTTTTGGGGTCTTTTTTGAATAAAAAGTTAAGTCACTGCCTAAGTGCACAGACTTTCCTCATTTTCAAAAATTCATTAAAAATATTCCTTAAGAGATATGCAAATATTTTCAATGGATTCTTGTTCAGGGCGTCGTTGACTATGACCGAGTACAATTTCAAGACATTCCAACATACTTGGAATGTCCAAGTGCATGGATCGCTTTCCGGATTTTCAAAAATTCATTTAAAATATTCTTCAAGAGATATGCAAATATATTCAACGGATTCTTGTTCAGGGCATTCTTGACTATGACTGTGTACAATTTCAAGACATTCCAAGATACTTTTGGGGTCTTTTTTGACGAAAAAGTTAAGTCACTGCCTAAGTGCATGGATCGCTTTCCTGATTTTCAGAAATTCTTTAAAAATATTCCTTAAACGATATGCAAATATTTTCAACGGATTCTTGTTCAGGGCGTCGTTGACTATGACTGAGTACAATTTCAAGACATTCCAACATACTTGGAATGTCCAAGTGCATGGATCGCTTTCCTGATTTTCAAAAGTTCATTAAAAATATTCTTCAAGAGATATGCAAATATATTCAACGGATTCTTGTTCAGGGCATGCTTGACTATGACTGTGTACAATTTCAAGACATTCCAAGATACTTTTGGGGTCTTTTTTGAATAAAAAGTTAAGTCACTGCCTAAGTGCACAGACTTTCCTCATTTTCAAAAATTCATTAAAAATATTCCTTAAGAGATATGCAAATATTTTCAATTGATTCTTGTTCAAGGCGTCGTTGACTATGACTGAGTACAATTTCAAGACATTCCAACATACTTGGAATGTCCAAGTGCATGGATCGCTTTTCGGATTTTCAAAAATTCATTAAAAATATTCTTCAAGAGATATGCAAATATATTCAACGGATTCTTGTTCAGGGCATGCTTGACTATGACTGTGTACAATTTCAAGACATTCCAAGATACTTTTGGGGTCTTTTTTGACAAAAAAGTTAAGTCACTGCCTAAGTGCATGGATCGCTTTCCTGATTTTCAAAAATTCATAAAAAATATTCCTTAAGCGATATGCAAATATTTTCAACGGATTCTTGTTCAGGGCGTCGTTGACTATGACTGAGTACAATTTCAAGACATTCCAACATACTTGGAATGTCCAAGTGCATGGATCGCTTTCCTGATTTTCAAAAGTTCATTAAAAATATTCTTCAAGAGATATGCAAATATATTCAACGGATTCTTGTTCAGGGCATGCTTGACTATGACTGTGTACAATTTCAAGACATTCCAAGATACCTTTGGGGTCTTTTTTGAATAAAAAGTTAAGTCACTGCCTAAGTGCACAGACTTTCATCATTTTCAAAAATTCTTTAAAAATATTCCTTAAGAGATATGCAAATATTTTCAATGGATTCTTGTTCAGGGCGTCGTTGACTATGACTGAGTACAATTTCAAGACATTCCAACATACTTGGAATGTCCAAGTGCATGGATCGCTTTCCGGATTTTCAAAAATTCATTAAAAATATTCTTCAAGAGATATGCAAATATATTCAACGGATTCTTGTTCAGGGCATTCTTGACTATGACTGTGTACAATTTCAAGACATTCCAAGATACTTTTGGGGTCTTTTTTGACGAAAAAGTTAAGTCACTGCCTAAGTGCATGGATCGCTTTCCTGATTTTCAGAAATTCTTTAAAAATATTCCTTAAACGATATGCAAATATTTTCAACGGATTCTTGTTCAGGGCGTCGTTGACTATGACTGAGTACAATTTCAAGACATTCCAACATACTTGGAATGTCCAAGTGCATGGATCGCTTTCCTGATTTTCAAAAGTTCATTAAAAATATTCTTCAAGAGATATGCAAATATATTCAACGGATTCTTGTTCAGGGCATGCTTGACTATGACTGTGTACAATTTCAAGACATTCCAAGATACCTTTGGGGTCTTTTTTGAATAAAAAGTTAAGTCACTGCCTAAGTGCACAGACTTTCATCATTTTCAAAAATTCATTAAAAATATTCCTTAAGAGATATGCAAATATTTTCAATGGATTCTTGTTCAGGGCGTCGTTGACTATGACCGAGTACAATTTCAAGACATTCCAACATACTTGGAATGTCCAAGTGCATGGATCGCTTTCCTGATTTTCAAAAGTTCATTAAAAATATTCTTCAAGAGATATGCAAATATATTCAACGGATTCTTGTTCAGGGCATGCTTGACTATGACTGTGTACAATTTCAAGACATTCCAAGATACCTTTGGGGTCTTTTTTGAATAAAAAGTTAAGTCACTGCCTAAGTGCACAGACTTTCATCATTTTCAAAAATTCATTAAAAATATTCCTTAAGAGATATGCAAATATTTTCAATGGATTCTTGTTCAGGGCGTCGTTGACTATGACCGAGTACAATTTCAAGACATTCCAACATACTTGGAATGTCCAAGTGCATGGATCGCTTTTCGGATTTTCAAAAATTCATTAAAAATATTCCTTAAGAGATATGCAAATATTTTCAATTGATTCTTGTTCAGAGCGTCGTTGACTATGACTGAGTACAATTTCAAAACATTCCAACATACTTGGAATGTCCAAGTGCATGGATCGCTTTCCTGATTTTCAAAAGTTCATTAAAAATATTCTTCAAGAGATATGCAAATATATTCAACGGATTCTTGTTCAGGGCATACTTGACTATGACTGTGTACAATTTCAAGACATTCCAAGATACTTTTGGGGTCTTTTTTGAATAAAAAGTTAAGTCACTGCCTAAGTGCACAGACTTTCCTCATTTTCAAAAATTCATTAAAAATATTCCTTAAGAGATATGCAAATATTTTCAATTGATTCTTGTTCAGGGCGTCGTTGACTATGACTGAGTACAATTTAAAGACATTCCAACATACTTGGAATGTCCAAGTGCATGGATCGCTTTTCGGATTTTCAAAAATTCATTAAAAATATTCTTCAAGAGATATGCAAATATATTCAACGGATTCTTGTTCAGGGCATGCTTGACTATGACTGTGTACAATTTCAAGACATTCCAAGATACTTTTGGGGTCTTTTTTGACAAAAAAGTTAAGTCACTGCCTAAGTGCATGGATCGCTTTCCTGATTTTCAAAAATTCATTAAAAATATTCCTTAAGCGATATGCAAATATTTTCAACGGATTCTTGTTCAGGGCGTAGTTGACTATGACTGAGTACAATTTCAAGACATTCCAACATACTTGGAATGTCCAAGTGCATGGATCGCTTTCCTGATTTTCAAAAGTTCATTAAAAATATTCTTCAAGAGATATGCAAATATATTCAACGGATTCTTGTTCAGGGCATGCTTGACTATGACTGTGTACAATTTCAAGACATTCCAAGATACCTTTGGGGTCTTTTTTGGATAAAAAGTTAAGTCACTGCCTAAGTGCACAGACTTTCATCATTTTCAAAAATTCATTAAAAATATTCCTTAAGAGATATGCAAATATTTTCAATGGATTCTTGTTCAGGGCGTCGTTGACTATGACCGAGTACAATTTCAAGACATTCCAACATACTTGGAATGTCCAAGTGCATGGATCGCTTTTCGGATTTTCAAAAATTCATTAAAAATATTCTTCAAGAGATATGCAAATATATTCAACGGATTCTTGTTCAGGGCATGCTTGACTATGACTGTGTACAATTTCAAGACATTCCAAGATACTTTTGGGGTCTTTTTTGACGAAAAAGTTAAGTCACTGCCTAAGTGCATGGATCGCTTTCCTGATTTTCAGAAATTCTTTAAAAATATTCCTTAAACGATATGCAAATATTTTCAACGGATTCTTGTTCAGGGCGTCGTTGACTATGACTGAGTACAATTTCAAGACATTCCAACATACTTGGAATGTCCAAGTGCATGGATCGCTTTCCTGATTTTCAAAAGTTCATTAAAAATATTCTTCAAGAGATATGCAAATATATTCAACGGATTCTTGTTCAGGGCATGCTTGACTATGACTGTGTACAATTTCAAGACATTCCAAGATACTTTTGGGGTCTTTTTTGAATAAAAAGTTAAGTCACTGCCTAAGTGCACAGACTTTCCTCATTTTCAAAAATTCATTAAAAATATTCCTTAAGAGATATGCAAATATTTTCAATTGATTCTTGTTCAGGGCGTCGTTGACTATGACTGAGTACAATTTCAAGACATTCCAACATACTTGGAATGTCCAAGTGCATGGATCGCTTTTCGGATTTTCAAAAATTCATTAAAAATATTCTTCAAGAGATATGCAAATATATTCAACGGATTCTTGTTCAGGGCATGCTTGACTATGACTGTGTACAATTTCAAGACATTCCAAGATACTTTTGGGGTCTTTTTTGACAAAAAAGTTAAGTCACTGCCTAAGTGCATGGATCGCTTTTCTGATTTTCAAAAATTCATTAAAAATATTCCTTAAGCGATATGCAAATATTTTCAACGGATTCTTGTTCAGGGCGTCGTTGACTATGACTGAGTACAATTTCAAAACATTCCAACATACTTGGAATGTCCAAGTGCATGGATCGCTTTCCTGATTTTCAAAAGTTCATTAAAAATATTCTTCAAGAGATATGCAAATATATTCAACGGATTCTTGTTCAGGGCATGCTTGACTATGACTGTGTACAATTTCAAGACATTCCAAGATACTTTTGGGGTCTTTTTTGAATAAAAAGTTAAGTCACTGCCTAAGTGCACAGACTTTCCTCATTTTCAAAAATTCATTAAAAATATTCCTTAAGAGATATGAAAATATTTTCAATGGATTCTTGTTCAGGGCGTTGTTGACTATGACTGAGTACAATTTCAAGACATTCCAACATACTTGGAATGTCCAAGTGCATGGATCGCTTTCCGGATTTTCAAAAATTCATTAAAAATATTCTTCAAGAGATATGCAAATATATTCAACGGATTCTTGTTCAGGGCATGCTTGACTATGACTGTGTACAATTTCAAGACATTCCAAGATACCTTTGGGGTCTTTTTTGACGAAAAAGTTAAGTCACTGCCTAAGTGCATGGATCGCTTTCCTGATTTTCAGAAATTCTTTAAAAATATTCCTTAAACGATATGCAAATATTTTCAACGGATTCTTGTTCAGGGCGTCGTTGACTATGACTGAGTACAATTTCAAGACATTCCAACATACTTGGAATGTCCAAGTGCATGGATCGCTTTCCTGATTTTCAAAAGTTCATTAAAAATATTCTTCAAGAGATATGCAAATATATTCAACGGATTCTTGTTCAGGGCATGCTTGACTATGACTGTGTACAATTTCAAGACATTCCAAGATACTTTTGGGGTCTTTTTTGAATAAAAAGTTAAGTCACTGCCTCAGTGCACAGACTTTCCTCATTTTCAAAAATTTATTAAAAATATTCCTTAAGAGATATGCAAATATTTTCAATTGATTCTTGTTCAGGGCGTCGTTGACTATGACTGAGTACAATTTAAAGACATTCCAAAATACTTGGAATGTCCAAGTGCATGGATCGCTTTTCGGATTTTCAAAAATTCATTAAAAATATTCTTCAAGAGATATGCAAATATATTCAACGGATTCTTGTTCAGGGCATGCTTGACTATGACTGTGTACAATTTCAAGACATTCCAAGATACTTTTGGGGTCTTTTTTGACAAAAAAGTTAAGTCACTGCCTAAGTGCATGGATCGCTTTCCTGATTTTCAAAAATTCATTAAAAATATTCCTTAAGCGATATGCAAATATTTTCAAGGGATTCTTGTTCAGGGCATGCTTGACTATGACTGTGTACAATTTCAAGACATTCCAAGATACTTTTGGGGTCTTTTTTGAATAAAAAGTTAAGTCACTGCCTAAGTGCACAGACTTTCCTCATTTTCAAAAATTCATTAAAAATATTCCTTAAGAGATATGAAAATATTTTCAATGGATTCTTGTTCAGGGCGTTGTTGACTATGACTGAGTACAATTTCAAGACATTCCAACATACTTGGAATGTCCAAGTGCATGGATCGCTTTCCGGATTTTCAAAAATTCATTAAAAATATTCTTCAAGAGATATGCAAATATATTCAACGGATTCTTGTTCAGGGCATGCTTGACTATGACTGTGTACAATTTCAAGACATTCCAAGATACCTTTGGGGTCTTTTTTGACGAAAAAGTTAAGTCACTGCCTAAGTGCATGGATCGCTTTCCTGATTTTCAGAAATTCTTTAAAAATATTCCTTAAACGATATGCAAATATTTTCAACGGATTCTTGTTCAGGGCGTCGTTGACTATGACTGAGTACAATTTCAAGACATTCCAACATACTTGGAATGTCCAAGTGCATGGATCGCTTTCCTGATTTTCAAAAGTTCATTAAAAATATTCTTCAAGAGATATGCAAATATATTCAACGGATTCTTGTTCAGGGCATGCTTGACTATGACTGTGTACAATTTCAAGACATTCCAAGATACTTTTGGGGTCTTTTTTGAATAAAAAGTTAAGTCACTGCCTCAGTGCACAGACTTTCCTCATTTTCAAAAATTTATTAAAAATATTCCTTAAGAGATATGCAAATATTTTCAATTGATTCTTGTTCAGGGCGTCGTTGACTATGACTGAGTACAATTTAAAGACATTCCAAAATACTTGGAATGTCCAAGTGCATGGATCGCTTTTCGGATTTTCAAAAATTCATTAAAAATATTCTTCAAGAGATATGCAAATATATTCAACGGATTCTTGTTCAGGGCATGCTTGACTATGACTGTGTACAATTTCAAGACATTCCAAGATACTTTTGGGGTCTTTTTTGACAAAAAAGTTAAGTCACTGCCTAAGTGCATGGATCGCTTTCCTGATTTTCAAAAATTCATTAAAAATATTCCTTAAGCGATATGCAAATATTTTCAACGGATTCTTGTTCAGGGCGTCGTTGACTATGACTGAGTACAATTTCAAGACATTCCAACATACTTGGAATGTCCAAGTGCATGGATCGCTTTCCTGATTTTCAAAAGTTCATTAAAAATATTCTTCAAGAGATATGCAAATATATTCAACGGATTCTTGTTCAGGGCATGCTTGACTATGACTGTGTACAATTTCAAGACATTCCAAGATACCTTTGGGGTCTTTTTTGGATAAAAAGTTAAGTCACTGCCTAAGTGCACAGACTTTCATCATTTTCAAAAATTCATTAAAAATATTCCTTAAGAGATATGCAAATATTTTCAATGGATTCTTGTTCAGGGCGTCGTTGACTATGACCGAGTACAATTTCAAGACATTCCAACATACTTGGAATGTCCAAGTGCATGGATCGCTTTTCGGATTTTCAAAAATTCATTAAAAATATTCTTCAAGAGATATACAAATATATTCAACGGATTCTTGTTCAGGGCATGCTTGACTATGACTGTGTACAATTTCAAGACATTCCAAGATACTTTTGGGGTCTTTTTTGACGAAAAAGTTAAGTCACTGCCTAAGTGCATGGATCGCTTTCCTGATTTTCAGAAATTCTTTAAAAATATTCCTTAAACGATATGCAAATATTTTCAACGGATTCTTGTTCAGGGCGTCGTTGACTATGACTGAGTACAATTTCAAGACATTCCAACATACTTGGAATGTCCAAGTGCATGGATCGCTTTCCTGATTTTCAAAAGTTCATTAAAAATATTCTTCAAGAGATATGCAAATATATTCAACGGATTCTTGTTTAGGGCATGCTTGACTATGACTGTGTACAATTTCAAGACATTCCAGGATACTTTTGGGGTCTTCTTTGAATAAAAAGTTAAGTCACTGCCTAAGTGCACAGACTTTCCTCATTTTCAAAAATTCATTAAAAATATTCCTTAAGAGATATGCAAATATTTTCAATTGATTCTTGTTCAGGGCGTCGTTGACTATGACTGAGTACAATTTCAAGACATTCCAACATACTTGGAATGTCCAAGTGCATGGATCGCTTTTCGGATTTTCAAAAATTCATTAAAAATATTCTTCAAGAGATATGCAAATATATTCAACGGATTCGTGTCAAGGGCATGCTTGACTATGACTGTGTACAATTTCAAGACATTCCAAGATACTTTTGGGGTCTTTTTTGACAAAAAAGTTACGTCACTGCCTAAGTGCATGGATCGCTTTTCTGATTTTCAAAAATTCATTAAAAATATTCCTTAAGCGATATGCAAATATTTTCAACGGATTCTTGTTCAGGGCGTCGTTGACTATGACTGAGTACAATTTCAAAACATTCCAACATACTTGGAATGTCCAAGTGCATGGATCGCTTTCCTGATTTTCAAAAGTTCATTAAAAATATTCTTCAAGAGATATGCAAATATATTCAACGGATTCTTGTTCAGGGCATGCTTGACTATGACTGTGTACAATTTCAAGACATTCCAAGATACTTTTGGGGTCTTTTTTGAATAAAAAGTTAAGTCACTGCCTAAGTGCACAGACTTTCCTCATTTTCAAAAATTCATTAAAAATATTCCTTAAGAGATATGCAAATATTTTCAATGGATTCTTGTTCAGGGCGTTGTTGACTATGACTGAGTACAATTTCAAGACATTCCAACATACTTGGAATGTCCAAGTGCATGGATCGCTTTCCGGATTTTCAAAAATTCATTAAAAATATTCTTCAAGAGATATGCAAATATATTCAACGGATTCTTGTTCAGGGCATGCTTGACTATGACTGTGTACAATTTCAAGACATTCCAAGATACTTTTGGGGTCTTTTTTGACGAAAAAGTTAAGTCACTGCCTCAGTGCATGGATCGCTTTCCTGATTTTCAGAAATTCTTTAAAAATATTCCTTAAACGATATGCAAATATTTTCAACGGATTCTTGTTCAGGGCGTCGTTGACTATGACTGAGTACAATTTCAAGACATTCCAACATACTTGGAATGTCCAAGTGCATGGATCGCTTTCCTGATTTTCAAAAGTTCATTAAAAATATTCTTCAAGAGATATGCAAATATATTCAACGGATTCTTGTTCAGGGCATGCTTGACTATGACTGTGTACAATTTCAAGACATTCCAAGATACCTTTGGGGTCTTTTTTGAATAAAAAGTTAAGTCACTGCCTCAGTGCACAGACTTTCATCATTTTCAAAAATTCATTAAAAATATTCCTTAAGCGATATGCAAATATTTTCAATGGATTCTTGTTCAGGGCGTCGTTGACTATGACCGAGTACAATTTCAAGACATTCCAACATACTTGGAATGTCCAAGTGCATGGATCGCTTTCCGGATTTTCAAAAATTCATTAAAAATATTCTTCAAGAGATATGCAAATATATTCAACGGATTCTTGTTCAGGGCATGCTTGACTATGACTGTGTACAATTTCAAGACATTCCAAGATACTTTTGGGGTCTTTTTTGACAAAAAAGTTAAGTCACTGCCTAAGTGCATGGATCGCTTTCCTGATTTTCAGAAATTCTTTAAAAATATTCCTTAAACGATATGCAAATATTTTCAACGGATTCTTGTTCAGGGCGTCGTTGACTATGACTGAGTACAATTTCAAGACATTCCAACATACTTGGAATGTCCAAGTGCATGGATCGCTTTCCTGATTTTCAAAAGTTCATTAAAAATATTCTTCAAGAGATATGCAAATATATTCAACGGATTCTTGTTCAGGGCATGCTTGACTATGACTGTGTACAATTTCAAGACATTCCAAGATACTTTTGGGGTCTTTTTTGAATAAAAAGTTAAGTCACTGCCTAAGTGCACAGACTTTCATCATTTTCAAAAATTCATTAAAAATATTCCTTAAGAGATATGCAAATATTTTCAATTGATTCTTGTTCAGGGCGTCGTTGACTATGACTGAGTACAATTTCAAGACATTCCAACATACTTGGAATGTCCAAGTGCATGGATCGCTTTCCGGATTTTCAAAAATTCATTAAAAATATTCTTCAAGAGATATGCAAATATATTCAACGGATTCTTGTTCAGGGCATGCTTGACTATGACTGTGTACAATTTCAAGACATTCCAAGATACTTTTGGGGTCTTTTTTGACAAAAAAGTTAAGTCACTGCCTAAGTGCATGGATCGCTTTCCTGATTTTCAAAAATTCATTAAAAATATTCCTTAAGCGATATGCAAATATTTTCAATTGATTCTTGTTCAGGGCGTCGTTGACTATGACTGAGTACAATTTCAAGACATTCCAACATACTTGGAATGTCCAAGTGCATGGATCGCTTTTCGGATTTTCAAAAATTCATTAAAAATATTCTTCAAGAGATATGCAAATATATTCAACGGATTCTTGTTCAGGGCATGCTTGACTATGACTGTGTACAATTTCAAGACATTCCAAGATACTTTTGGGGTCTTTTTTGACAAAAAAGTTAAGTCACTGCCTAAGTGCATGGATCGCTTTCCTGATTTTCAAAAATTCATTAAAAATATTCCTTAAGCGATATGCAAATATTTTCAACGGATTCTTGTTCAGGGCGTCGTTGACTATGACTGAGTACAATTTCAAGACATTCCAACATACTTGGAATGTCCAAGTGCATGGATCGCTTTTCGGATTTTCAAAAATTCATTAAAAATATTCTTCAAGAGATATGCAAATATATTCAACGGATTCTTGTTCAGGGCATGCTTGACTATGACTGTGTACAATTTCAAGACATTCCAAGATACTTTTGGGGTCTTTTTTGACGAAAAAGTTAAGTCACTGCCTAAGTGCATGGATCGCTTTCCTGATTTTCAGAAATTCTTTAAAAATATTCCTTAAACGATATGCAAATATTTTCAACGGATTCTTGTTCAGGGCGTCGTTGACTATGACTGAGTACAATTTCAAGACATTCCAACATACTTGGAATGTCCAAGTGCATGGATCGCTTTCCTGATTTTCAAAAGTTCATTAAAAATATTCTTCAAGAGATATGCAAATATATTCAACGGATTCTTGTTTAGGGCATGCTTGACTATGACTGTGTACAATTTCAAGACATTCCAGGATACTTTTGGGGTCTTCTTTGAATAAAAAGTTAAGTCACTGCCTAAGTGCACAGACTTTCCTCATTTTCAAAAATTCATTAAAAATATTCCTTAAGAGATATGCAAATATTTTCAATTGATTCTTGTTCAGGGCGTCGTTGACTATGACTGAGTACAATTTCAAGACATTCCAACATACTTGGAATGTCCAAGTGCATGGATCGCTTTTCGGATTTTCAAAAATTCATTAAAAATATTCTTCAAGAGATATGCAAATATATTCAACGGATTCGTGTCAAGGGCATGCTTGACTATGACTGTGTACAATTTCAAGACATTCCAAGATACTTTTGGGGTATTTTTTGACAAAAAAGTTACGTCACTGCCTAAGTGCATGGATCGCTTTTCTGATTTTCAAAAATTCATTAAAAATATTCCTTAAGCGATATGCAAATATTTTCAACGGATTCTTGTTCAGGGCGTCGTTGACTATGACTGAGTACAATTTCAAAACATTCCAACATACTTGGAATGTCCAAGTGCATGGATCGCTTTCCTGATTTTCAAAAGTTCATTAAAAATATTCTTCAAGAGATATGCAAATATATTCAACGGATTCTTGTTCAGGGCATGCTTGACTATGACTGTGTACAATTTCAAGACATTCCAAGATACTTTTGGGGTCTTTTTTGAATAAAAAGTTAAGTCACTGCCTAAGTGCACAGACTTTCCTCATTTTCAAAAATTCATTAAAAATATTCCTTAAGAGATATGCAAATATTTTCAATGGATTCTTGTTCAGGGCGTTGTTGACTATGACTGAGTACAATTTCAAGACATTCCAACATACTTGGAATGTCCAAGTGCATGGATCGCTTTCCGGATTTTCAAAAATTCATTAAAAATATTCTTCAAGAGATATGCAAATATATTCAACGGATTCTTGTTCAGGGCATGCTTGACTATGACTGTGTACAATTTCAAGACATTCCAAGATACTTTTGGGGTCTTTTTTGACGAAAAAGTTAAGTCACTGCCTCAGTGCATGGATCGCTTTCCTGATTTTCAGAAATTCTTTAAAAATATTCCTTAAACGATATGCAAATATTTTCAACGGATTCTTGTTCAGGGCGTCGTTGACTATGACTGAGTACAATTTCAAGACATTCCAACATACTTGGAATGTCCAAGTGCATGGATCGCTTTCCTGATTTTCAAAAGTTCATTAAAAATATTCTTCAAGAGATATGCAAATATATTCAACGGATTCTTGTTCAGGGCATGCTTGACTATGACTGTGTACAATTTCAAGACATTCCAAGATACCTTTGGGGTCTTTTTTGAATAAAAAGTTAAGTCACTGCCTCAGTGCACAGACTTTCATCATTTTCAAAAATTCATTAAAAATATTCCTTAAGCGATATGCAAATATTTTCAATGGATTCTTGTTCAGGGCGTCGTTGACTATGACCGAGTACAATTTCAAGACATTCCAACATACTTGGAATGTCCAAGTGCATGGATCGCTTTCCGGATTTTCAAAAATTCATTAAAAATATTCTTCAAGAGATATGCAAATATATTCAACGGATTCTTGTTCAGGGCATGCTTGACTATGACTGTGTACAATTTCAAGACATTCCAAGATACTTTTGGGGTCTTTTTTGACAAAAAAGTTAAGTCACTGCCTAAGTGCATGGATCGCTTTCCTGATTTTCAGAAATTCTTTAAAAATATTCCTTAAACGATATGCAAATATTTTCAACGGATTCTTGTTCAGGGCGTCGTTGACTATGACTGAGTACAATTTCAAGACATTCCAACATACTTGGAATGTCCAAGTGCATGGATCGCTTTCCTGATTTTCAAAAGTTCATTAAAAATATTCTTCAAGAGATATGCAAATATATTCAACGGATTCTTGTTCAGGGCATGCTTGACTATGACTGTGTACAATTTCAAGACATTCCAAGATACTTTTGGGGTCTTTTTTGAATAAAAAGTTAAGTCACTGCCTAAGTGCACAGACTTTCATCATTTTCAAAAATTCATTAAAAATATTCCTTAAGAGATATGCAAATATTTTCAATTGATTCTTGTTCAGGGCGTCGTTGACTATGACTGAGTACAATTTCAAGACATTCCAACATACTTGGAATGTCCAAGTGCATGGATCGCTTTTCGGATTTTCAAAAATTCATTAAAAATATTCTTCAAGAGATATGCAAATATATTCAACGGATTCTTGTTCAGGGCATGCTTGACTATGACTGTGTACAATTTCAAGACATTCCAAGATTTCTTTTGGGGTCTTTTTTGACAAAAAAGTTAAGTCACTGCCTAAGTGCATGGATCGCTTTCCTGATTTTCAAAAATTCATTAAAAATATTCCTTAAGCGATATGCAAATATTTTCAATTGATTCTTGTTCAGGGCGTCGTTGACTATGACTGAGTACAATTTCAAGACATTCCAACATACTTGGAATGTCCAAGTGCATGGATCGCTTTTCGGATTTTCAAAAATTCATTAAAAATATTCTTCAAGAGATATGCAAATATATTCAACGGATTCTTGTTCAGGGCATGCTTGACTATGACTGTGTACAATTTCAAGACATTCCAAGATACTTTTGGGGTCTTTTTTGACAAAAAAGTTAAGTCACTGCCTAAGTGCATGGATCGCTTTCCTGATTTTCAAAAATTCATTAAAAATATTCCTTAAGCGATATGCAAATATTTTCAACGGATTCTTGTTCAGGGCGTCGTTGACTATGACTGAGTACAATTTCAAGACATTCCAACATACTTGGAATGTCCAAGTGCATGGATCGCTTTTCGGATTTTCAAAAATTCATTAAAAATATTCTTCAAGAGATATGCAAATATATTCAACGGATTCTTGTTCAGGGCATGCTTGACTATGACTGTGTACAATTTCAAGAAATTCCAAGATACTTTTGGGGTCTTTTTTGACGAAAAAGTTAAGTCACTGCCTAAGTGCATGGATCGCTTTCCTGATTTTCAAAAATTCATTAAAAATATTCCTTAAGAGATATGCAAATATTTTCAACGGATTCTTGTTCAGGGCGTCGTTGACTATGACTGAGTACAATTTCAAGACATTCCAACATACTTGGAATGTCCAAGTGCATGGATCGCTTTTCGGATTTTCAAAATTTCATTAAAAATATTCTTCAAGAGATATGCAAATATATTCAACGGATTCTTGTTCAGGGCATGCTTGACTATGACTGTGTACAATTTCAAGACATTCCAAGATACTTTTGGGGTCTTTTTTGACGAAAAAGTTAAGTCACTGCCTAAGTGCATGGATCGCTTTCCTGATTTTCAAAAATTCATTAAAAATATTCCTTAAGCGATATGCAAATATTTTCAACGGATTCTTGTTCAGGGCGTCGTTGACTATGACTGAGTACAATTTCAAGACATTCCAACATACTTGGAATGTCCAAGTGCATGGATCGCTTTCCTGATTTTCAAAAGTTCATTAAAAATATTCTTCAAGAGATATGCAAATATATTCAACGGATTCTTGTTCAGGGCATGCTTGACTATGACTGTGTACAATTTCAAGACATTCCAAGATACTTTTGGGGTCTTTTTTGAATAAAAAGTTAAGTCACTGCCTAAGTGCACAGACTTTCATCATTTTCAAAAATTCATTAAAAATATTCCTTAAGAGATATGCAAATATTTTCAATTGATTCTTGTTCAGGGCGTCGTTGACTATGACTGAGTACAATTTCAAGACATTCCAACATACTTGGAATGTCCAAGTGCATGGATCGCTTTTCGGATTTTCAAAAATTCATTAAAAATATTCTTCAAGAGATATGCAAATATATTCAACGGATTCTTGTTCAGGGCATGCTTGACTATGACTGTGTACAATTTCAAGACATTCCAAGATACTTTTGGGGTCTTTTTTGACAAAAAAGTTAAGTCACTGCCTAAGTGCATGGATCGCTTTCCTGATTTTCAAAAATTCATTAAAAATATTCCTTAAGCGATATGCAAATATTTTCAACGGATTCTTGTTCAGGGCGTCGTTGACTATGACTGAGTACAATTTAAAGACATTCCAACATACTTGGAATGTCCAAGTGCATGGATCGCTTTCCTGATTTTCAAAAGTTCATTAAAAATATTCTTCAAGAGATATGCAAATATATTCAACGGATTCTTGTTCAGGGCATGCCTGACTATGACTGTGTACAATTTCAAGACATTCCAAGATACTTTTGGGGTCTTTTTTGAATAAAAAGTTAAGTCACTGCCTCAGTGCACAGACTTTCCTCATTTTCAAAAATTCATTAAAAATATTCCTTAAGAGATATGCAAATATTTTCAATTGATTCTTGTTCAGGGCGTCGTTGACTATGACTGAGTACAATTTCAAGACATTCCAACATACTTGGAATGTCCAAGTGCATCGATTGCTTTTCGGATTTTCAAAAATTCATTAAAAATATTCTTCAAGAGATATGCAAATATATTCAACGGATTCTTGTTCAGGGCATGCTTGACTATGACTGTGTACAATTTCAAGACATTCCAAGATACTTTTGGGGTCTTTTTTGACAAAAAAGTTAAGTCACTGCCTAAGTGCATGGATCGCTTTCCTGATTTTCAAAAATTCATTAAAAATATTCCTTAAGCGATATGCAAATATTTTCAACTGATTCTTGTTCAGGGCGTCGTTGACTATGACTGAGTACAATTTCAAGACATTCCAACATACTTGGAATGTCCAAGTGCATGGATCGCTTTCCTGATTTTCAAAAGTTCATTAAAAATATTCTTCAAGAGATATGCAAATATATTCAACGGATTCTTGTTCAGGGCATGCTTGACTATGACTGTGTACAATTTCAAGACATTCCAAGATACTTTTGGGGTCTTTTTTGAATAAAAAGTTAAGTCACTGCCTAAGTGCACAGACTTTCCTCATTTTCAAAAATTCATTAAAAATATTCCTTAAGAGATATGCAAATATTTTCAATTGATTCTTGTTCAGGGCGTCGTTGACTATGACTGAGTACAATTTCAAGACATTCCAACATACTTGGAATGTCCAAGTGCATGGATCGCTTTTCGGATTTTCAAAAATTCATTAAAAATATTCCTCAAGAGATATGCAAATATATTCAACGGATTCTTGTTCAGGGCATGCTTGACTATGACTGTGTACAATTTCAAGACATTCCAAGATACTTTTGGGGTCTTTTTTGAATAAAAAGTTAAGTCACTGCCTAAGTGCACAGACTTTCCTCATTTTCAAAAATTCATTAAAAATATTCCTTAAGAGATATGCAAATATTTTCAATTGATTCTTGTTCAGGGCGTCGTTGACTATGACTGAGTACAATTTCAAGACATTCCAACATACTTGGAATGTCCAAGTGCATGGATCGCTTTTCGGATTTTCAAAAATTCATTAAAAATATTCTTCAAGAGATATGCAAATATATTCAACGGATTCTTGTTCAGGGCATGCTTGACTATGACTGTGTACAATTTCAAGACATTCCAAGATACCTTTGGGGTCTTTTTTGACAAAAAAGTTAAGTCACTGCCTAAGTGCACAGACTTTCCTCATTTTCAAAAATTCATTAAAAATATTCCTTAAGAGATATGCGAATATTTTCAATTGATTCTTGTTCAGGGCGTCGTTGACTATGACTGAGTACAATTTCAAGACATTCCAACATACTTGGAATGTCCAAGTGCATGGATCGCTTTCCTGATTTTCAAAAGTTCATTAAAAATATTCTTCAAGAGATATGCAAATATATTCAACGGATTCTTGTTCAGGGCATGCTTGACTATGACTGTGTACAATTTCAAGACATTCCAAGATACCTTTGGGGTCTTTTTTGAATAAAAAGTTAAGTCACTGCCTAAGTGCACAGACTTTCCTCATTTTCAAAAATTCATTAAAAATATTCCTTAAGAGATATGCAAATATTTTCAATTGATTCTTGTTCAGGGCGTCGTTGACTATGACTGAGTACAATTTCAAGACATTCCAACATACTTGGAATGTCCAAGTGCATGGATCGCTTTTCGGATTTTCAAAAATTCATTAAAAATATTCTTCAAGAGATATGCAAATATATTCAACGGATTCTTGTTCAGGGCATGCTTGACTATGACTGTGTACAATTTCAAGACATTCCAAGATACTTTTGGGGTCTTTTTTGACAAAAAAGTTAAGTCACTGCCTAAGTGCATGGATCGCTTTCCTGATTTTCAAAAATTCATTAAAAATATTCCTTAAGCGATATGCAAATATTTTCAACGGATTCTTGTTCAGGGCGTCGTTGACTATGACTGAGTACAATTTCAAGACATTCCAACATACTTGGAATGTCCAAGTGCATGGATCGCTTTTCGGATTTTCAAAAATTCATTAAAAATATTCTTCAAGAGATATGCAAATATATTCAACGGATTCTTGTTCAGGGCATGCTTGACTATGACTGTGTACAATTTCAAGACATTCCAAGATACTTTTGGGGTCTTTTTTGACGAAAAAGTTAAGTCACTGCCTAAGTGCATGGATCGCTTTCCTGATTTTCAAAAATTCATTAAAAATATTCCTTAAGTGATATGCAAATATTTTCAACGGATTCTTGTTCAGGGCGTCGTTTACTATGACTGAGTACAATTTCAAGACATTCCAACATACTTGGAATGTCCAAGTGCATGGATCGCTTTCCTGATTTTCAAAAGTTCATTAAAAATATTCTTCAAGAGATATGCAAATATATTCAACGGATTCTTGTTCAGGGCATGCTTGACTATGACTGTGTACAATTTCAAGACATTCCAAGATACTTTTGGGGTCTTTTTTGAATAAAAAGTTAAGTCACTGCCTAAGTGCACAGACTTTCATCATTTTCAAAAATTCATTAAAAATATTCCTTAAGAGATATGCAAATATTTTCAATTGATTCTTGTTCAGGGCGTCGTTGACTATGACTGAGTACAATTTCAAGACATTCCAACATACTTGGAATGTCCAAGTGCATGGATCGCTTTTCGGATTTTCAAAAATTCATTAAAAAAATTCTTCAAGAGATATGCAAATATATTCAACGGATTCTTGTTCAGGGCATGCTTGACTATGACTGTGTACAATTTCAAGACATTCCAAGATACTTTTGGGGTCTTTTTTGACAAAAAAGTTAAGTCACTGCCTAAGTGCATGGATCGCTTTCCTGATTTTCAAAAATTCATTAAAAATATTCCTTAAGCGATATGCAAATATTTTCAAAGGATTCTTGTTCAGGGCGTCGTTGACTATGACTGAGTACAATTTCAAGACATTCCAACATACTTGGAATGTCCAAGTGCATGGATCGCTTTCCTGATTTTCAAAAGTTCATTAAAAATATTCTTCAAGAGATATGCAAATATATTCAACGGATTCTTGTTCAGGGCATGCTTGACTATGACTGTGTACAATTTCAAGACATTCCAAGATACTTTTGGGGTCTTTTTTGAATAAAAAGTTAAGTCACTGCCTAAGTGCACAGACTTTCATCATTTTCAAAAATTCATTAAAAATATTCCTTAAGAGATATGCAAATATTTTCAATGGATTCTTGTTCAGGGCGTCGTTGACTATGACCGAGTACAATTTCAAGACATTCCAACATACTTGGAATGTCCAAGTGCATGGATCGCTTTCCGGATTTTCAAAAATTCATTAAAAATATTCTTCAAGAGATATGCAAATATATTCAACGGATTCTTGTTCAGGGCATGCTTGACTATGACTGTGTACAATTTCAAGACATTCCAACATACTTGGAATGTCCAAGTGCATGGATCGCTTTCCTGATTTTCAAAAATTCATTAAAAATATTCCTTAAGCGATATGCAAATATTTTCAACGGATTCTTGTTCAGGGCGTCGTTGACTATGACTGAGTACAATTTCAAGACATTCCAACATACTTGGAATGTCCAAGTGCATGGATCGCTTTCCTGATTTTCAAAAGTTCATTAAAAATATTCTTCAAGAGATATGCAAATATATTCAACGGATTCTTGTTCAGGGCATGCTTGACTATGACTGTGTACAATTTCAAGACATTCCAAGATACCTTTGGGGTCTTTTTTGAATAAAAAGTTAAGTCACTGCCTAAGTGCACAGACTTTCATCATTTTCAAAAATTCATTAAAAATATTCCTTAAGAGATATGCAAATATTTTCAATGGATTCTTGTTCAGGGCGTCGTTAACTATGACTGAGTACAATTTCAAGACATTCCAACATACTTGGAATGTACAAGTGCATGGATCGCTTTCCGGATTTTCAAAAATTCATTAAAAATATTCTTCAAGAGATATGCAAATATATTCAACGGATTCTTGTTCAGGGCATGCTTGACTATGACTGTGTACAATTTCAAGACATTCCAAGATACTTTTGGGGTCTTTTTTGACGAAAAAGTTAAGTCACTGCCTAAGTGCATGGATCGCTTTCCTGATTTTCAGAAATTCTTTAAAAATATTCCTTAAACGATATGCAAATATTTTCAACGGATTCTTGTTCAGGGCGTCGTTGACTATGACTGAGTACAATTTCAAGACATTCCAACATACTTGGAATGTCCAAGTGCATGGATCGCTTTCCTGATTTTCAAAAGTTCATTAAAAATATTCTTCAAGAGATATGCAAATATATTCAACGGATTCTTGTTCAGGGCATGCTTGACTATGACTGTGTACAATTTCAAGACATTCCAAGATACTTTTGGGGTCTTTTTTGAATAAAAAGTTAAGTCACTGCCTAAGTGCACAGACTTTCCTCATTTTCAAAAATTCATTAAAAATATTCCTTAAGAGATATGCAAATATTTTCAATTGATTCTTGTTCAGGGCGTCGTTGACTATGACTGAGTACAATTTCAAGACATTCCAACATACTTGGAATGTCCAAGTGCATGGATCGCTTTTCGGATTTTCAAAAATTCATTAAAAATATTCTTCAAGAGATATGCAAATATATTCAATGGATTCTTGTTCAGGGCATGCTTGACTATGACTGTGTACAATTTCAAGACATTCCAAGATACTTTTGGGGTCTTTTTTGACAAAAAAGTTAAGTCACTGCCTAAGTGCATGGATCGCTTTCCTGATTTTCAAAAATTCATTAAAAATATTCCTTAAGCGATATGCAAATATTTTCAACGGATTCTTGTTCAGGGCGTCGTTGACTATGACTGAGTACAATTTCAAGACATTCCAACATACTTGGAATGTCTAAGTGCATGGATCGCTTTCCTGATTTTCAAAAGTTCATTTAAAATATTCTTCAAGAGATATGCAAATATATTCAACGGATTCTTGTTCAGGGCATGCTTGACTATGACTGTGTACAATTTCAAGACATTCCAAGATACCTTTGGGGTCTTTTTTGAATAAAAAGTTAAGTCACTGCCTAAGTGCACAGACTTTCCTCATTTTGAAAAATTCATTAAAAATATTCCTTAAGAGATATGCGAATATTTTCAATTGATTCTTGTTCAGGGCGTCGTTGACTATGACTGAGTACAATTTCAAGACATTCCAACATACTTGGAATGTCCAAGTGCATGGATCGCTTTCCTGATTTTCAAAAGTTCATTAAAAATATTCTTCAAGAGATATGCAAATATATTCAACGGATTCTTGTTCAGGGCATGCTTGACTATGACTGTGTACAATTTCAAGACATTCCAAGATACCTTTGGGGTCTTTTTTGAATAAAAAGTTAAGTCACTGCCTAAGTGCACAGACTTTCATCATTTTCAAAAATTCATTAAAAATATTCCTTAAGAGATATGCAAATATTTTCAATGGATTCTTGTTCAGGGCGTCGTTGACTATGACCGAGTACAATTTCAAGACATTCCAACATACTTGGAATGCCCAAGTGCATGGATCGCTTTCCGGATTTTCAAAAATTCATTAAAAATATTCTTCAAGAGATATGCAAATATATTCAACGGATTCTTGTTCAGGGCATGCTTGACTATGACTGTGTACAATTTCAAGACATTCCAAGATACTTTTGGGGTCTTTTTTGACGAAAAAGTTAAGTCACTGCCAAAGTGCATGGATCGCTTTCCTGATTTTCAAAAATTCATTAAAAATATTCCTTAAGCGATATGCAAATATTTTCAACGGATTCTTGTTCAGGGCGTCGTTGACTATGACTGAGTACAATTTCAAGACATTCCAACATACTTGGAATGTCCAAGTGCATGGATCGCTTTCCTGATTTTCAAAAGTTCATTAAAAATATTCTTCAAGAGATATGCAAATATATTCAACGGATTCTTGTTCAGGGCATGCTTGACTATGACTGTGTACAATTTCAAGACATTCCAAGATACTTTTGGGGTCTTTTTTGAATAAAAAGTTAAGTCACTGCCTAAGTGCACAGACTTTCCTCATTTTCAAAAATTCATTAAAAATATTCCTTAAGAGATATGCAAATATTTTCAATTGATTCTTGTTCAGGGCGTCGTTGACTATGACTGAGTACAATTTCAAGACATTCCAACATACTTGGAATGTCCAAGTGCATGGATCGCTTTTCGGATTTTCAAAAATTCATTAAAAATATTCTTTAAGAGATATGCAAATATATTCAACGGATTCTTGTTCAGGGCATGCTTGACTATGACTGTGTACAATTTCAAGACATTCCAAGATACTTTTGGGGTCTTTTTTGACGAAAAAGTTAAGTCACTGCCTAAGTGCATGGATCGCTTTCCTGATTTTCAGAAATTCTTTAAAAATATTCCTTAAACGATATGCAAATCTTTTCAACGGATTCTTGTTCAGGGCGTCGTTGACTATGACTGAGTACAATTTCAAGACATTCCAACATACTTGGAATGTCCAAGTGCATGGATCGCTTTCCTGATTTTCAAAAGTTCATTAAAAATATTCTTCAAGAGATATGCAAATATATTCAACGGATTCTTGTTCAGGGCATGCTTGACTATGACTGTGTACAATTTCAAGACATTCCAAGATACTTTTGGGGTCTTTTTTGAATAAAAAGTTAAGTCACTGCCAAAGTGCACAGACTTTCCTCATTTTCAAAAATTCATTAAAAATATTCCTTAAGAGATATGCAAATATTTTCAACGGATTCTTGTTCAGGGCATGCTTGACTATGACTGTGTAAAATTTCAAGACATTCCAAGATACTTTTGGGGTCTTTTTTGACGAAAAAGTTAAGTCACTGCCTAAGTGCATGGATCGCTTTCCTGATTTTCAGAAATTCTTTAAAAATATTCCTTAAACGATATGCAAATATTTTCAACGGATTCTTGTTCAGGGCGTCGTTGACTATGACTGAGTACAATTTCAAGACATTCCAACATACTTGGAATGTCCAAGTGCATGGATCGCTTTCCTGATTTTCAAAAGTTCATTAAAAATATTCTTCAAGAGATATGCAAATATATTCAACGGATTCTTGTTCAGGGCATGCTTGACTATGACTGTGTACAATTTCAAGACATTCCAAGATACTTTTGGGGTCTTTTTTGACAAAAAAGTTAAGTCACTGCCTAAGTGCACAGACTTTCCTCATTTTCAAAAATTCATTAAAAATATTCCTTAAGAGATATGCAAATATTTTCAATTGATTCTTGTTCAGGGCGTCGTTGACTATGACTGAGTACAATTTCAAGACATTCCAACATACTTGGAATGTCCAAGTGCATGGATCGCTTTTCGGATTTTCAAAAATTCATTAAAAATATTCTTCAAGAGATATGCAAATATATTCAACGGTTTCTTGTTCAGGGCATGCTTGACTATGACTGTGTACAATTTCAAGACATTCCAAGATACTTTTGGGGTCTTTTTTGACAAAAAAGTTAAGTCACTGCCTAAGTGCATGGATTGCTTTCCTGATTTTCAAAAATTCATTAAAAATATTCCTTAAGCGATATGCAAATATTTTCAACGGATTCTTGTTCAGGGCGTCGTTGACTATGACTGAGTACAATTTCAAGACATTCCAACATACTTGGAATGTCCAAGTGCATGGATCGCTTTCCGGATTTTCAAAAATTCATTAAAAATATTCTTCAAGAGATATGCAAATATATTCAACGGATTCTTGTTCAGGGCATGCTTGACTATGACTGTGTACAATTTCAAGACATTCCAAGATACTTTTGGGGTCTTTTTTGAATAAAAAGTTAAGTCACTGCCTCAGTGCACAGACTTTCCTCATTTTCAAAAATTCCTTAAAAATATTCCTTAAGAGATATGCAAATATTTTCAATTGATTCTTGTTCAGGGCGTCGTTGACTATGACTGAGTACAATTTCAAGACATTCCAACATACTTGGAATGTCCAAGTGCATGGATCGCTTTTCGGATTTTCAAAAATTCATTAAAAATATTCTTCAAGAGATATGCAAATATATTCAACATATTCTTGTTCAGGGCATGCTTGACTATGACTGTGTACAATTTCAAGACATTCCAAGATACTTTTGGGGTCTTTTTTGACAAAAAAGTTTAGTCACTGCCTAAGTGCATGGATCGCTTTCCTGATTTTCAGAAATTCTTTAAAAATATTCCTTAAACGATATGCAAATATTTTCAACGGATTCTTGTTCAGGGCGTCGTTGACTATGACTGAGTACAATTTCAAGACATTCCAACATACTTGGAATGTCCAAGTGCATGGATCGCTTTCCTGATTTTCAAAAGTTCATTAAAAATATTCTTCAAGAGATATGCAAATATATTCAACGGATTCTTGTTCAGGGCATGCTTGACTATGACTGTGTACAATTTCAAGACATTCCAAGATACTTTTGGGGTCTTTTTTGACGAAAAAGTTAAGTCACTGCCTAAGTGCATGGATCGCTTTCCTGATTTTCAAAAATTCATTAAAAATATTCCTTAAGCAATATGCAAATATTTTCAACGGATTCTTGTTCAGGGCGTCGTTGACTATGACTGAGTACAATTTCAAGACATTCCAACATACTTGGAATGTCCAAGTGCATGGATCGCTTTCCGGATTTTCAAAAATTCATTAAAAATATTCTTCAAGAGATATGCAAATATATTCAACGGATTCTTATTCAGGGCATGATTGACTATGACTGTGTACAATTTCAAGACATTCCAATTTACTTTTGGGGTTTTTTTTGAAAAAAAAGTCAAGTCACTAAGTGCATCAGGGCAAATGGATCGTTTCCTTCGTCTCACCTGATATCCTGCTGTGTGATCCACGGTGTCCAAACGTTTGTTTCCAGCGACTGGACGACATGGATGAACTCCTGCAGCTTTAATTCTTTAAAAACAACCCAAAAACATCAAAAGTTAAGTCACTGCCTAAGTGCATGGATCGCTTTCCTGATTTTCAAAAATTCATTAAAAATATTCCTCAAGAGATATGCAAATATATTCAACGGATTCTTGTTCAGGGCATGCTTGACTATGACTGTGTACAATTTCAAGACATTCCAAGATACTTTTGGGGTCTTTTTTGACGAAAAAGTTAAGTCACTGCCTAAGTGCATGGATCGCTTTCCTGATTTTCAAAAATTCATTAAAAATATTCCTTAAGCGATATGCAAATATTTTCAACGGATTCTTGTTCAGGGCGTCGTTGACTATGACTGAGTACAATTTCAAGACATTCCAACATACTTGGAATGTCCAAGTGCATGGATCGCTTTCCGGATTTTCAAAAATTCATTAAAAATATTCTTCAAGAGATATGCAAATATATTCAACGGATTCTTATTCAGGGCATGCTTGACTATGACTGTGTACAATTTCAAGACATTCCAATTTACTTTTGGGGTTTTTTTTGAAAAAAAAGTCAAGTCACTAAGTGCATCAGGGCAAATGGATCGTTTCCTTCGTCTCACCTGATATCCTGCTGTGTGATCCACGGTGTCCAAACGTTTGTTTCCAGCGACTGGGCGACATGGATGAACTCCTGCAGCTTTAATGCTTTAAAAACAAACCAAAAACATCAAAAGTTAAGTCACTGCCTAAGTGCATGGATCGCTTTCCTAATATTCAAAAATTCATTAAAAATATTCCTTAAGAGATATGCAAATATTTTCAATTGATTCTTGTTCAGGGCGTCGTTGACTATGACTGAGTACAATTTCAAGACATTCCAACATACTTGGAATGTCCAAGTGCATGGATCGCTTTTCGGATTTTCAAAAATTCATTAAAAATATTCTTCAAGAGATATGCAAATATATTCAACGGATTCTTGTTCAGGGCATGCTTGACTATGACTGTGTACAATTTCAAGACATTCCAAGATACTTTTGGGGTCTTTTTTGACAAAAAAGTTAAGTCACTGCCTAAGTGCATGGATCGCTTTCCTGATTTTCAAAAATTCATTAAAAATATTCCTTAAGCGATATGCAAATATTTTCAACGGATTCTTGTTCAGGGCGTCGTTGACTATGACTGAGTACAATTTCAAAACATTCCAACATACTTGGAATGTCCAAGTGCATGGATCGCTTTCCTGATTTTCAAAAGTTCATTAAAAATATTCTTCAAGAGATATGCAAATATATTCAACGGATTCTTGTTCAGGGCATGCTTGACTATGACTGTGTACAATTTCAAGACATTCCAAGATACTTTTGGGGTCTTTTTTGAATAAAAAGTTAAGTCACTGCCTAAGTGCACAGACTTTCCTCATTTTCAAAAATTCATTAAAAATATTCCTTAAGAGATATGCAAATATTTTCAATTGATTCTTGTTCAGGGCGTCGTTGACTATGACTGAGTACAATTTAAAGACATTCCAACATACTTGGAATGTCCAAGTGCATGGATCGCTTTTCGGATTTTCAAAAATTCATTAAAAATATTCTTCAAGAGATATGCAAATATATTCAACGGATTCTTGTTCAGGGCATGCTTGACTATGACTGTGTACAATTTCAAGACATTCCAAGATACTTTTGGGGTCTTTTTTGACAAAAAAGTTAAGTCACTGCCTAAGTGCATGGATCGCTTTCCTGATTTTCAGAAATTCTTTAAAAATATTCCTTAAACGATATGCAAATATTTTCAACGGATTCTTGTTCAGGGCGTCGTTGACTATGACTGAGTACAATTTCAAGACATTCCAACATACTTGGAATGTCCAAGTGCATGGATCGCTTTCCTGATTTTCAAAAGTTCATTAAAAATATTCTTCAAGAGATATGCAAATATATTCAACGGATTCTTGTTCAGGGCATGCTTGACTATGACTGTGTACAATTTCAAGACATTCCAAGATACCTTTGGGGTCTTTTTTGAATAAAAAGTTAAGTCACTGCCTAAGTGCACAGACTTTCATCATTTTCAAAAATTCATTAAAAATATTCCTTAAGAGATATGCAAATATTTTCAATTGATTCTTGTTCAGGGCGTCGTTGACTATGACTGAGTACAATTTCAAGACATTCCAACATACTTGGAATGTCCAAGTGCATGGATCACTTTTCGGATTTTCAAAAATTCATTAAAAATATTCTTCAAGAGATATGCAAATATATTCAACGGATTCTTGTTCAGGGCATGCTTGACTATGACTGTGTACAATTTCAAGACATTCCAAGATACTTTTGGGGTCTTTTTTGACGAAAAAGTTAAGTCACTGCCTAAGTGCATGGATCGCTTTCCTGATTTTCAGAAATTCTTTAAAAATATTCCTTAAACGATATGCAAATATTTTCAACGGATTCTTGTTCAGGGCGTCGTTGACTATGACTGAGTACAATTTCAAGACATTCCAACATACTTGGAATGTCCAAGTGCATGGATCGCTTTTCGGATTTTCAAAAATTCATTAAAAATATTCTTCAAGAGATATGCAAATATATTCAACGGATTCTTGTTCAGGGCATGCTTGACTATGACTGTGTACAATTTCAAGACATTCCAAGATACTTTTGGGGTCTTTTTTGACAAAAAAGTTAAGTCACTGCCTAAGTGCATGGATCGTTTTCCTCATTTTCAGAAATTCATTAAAAATATTCCTTAAGCGATATGCAAATATTTTCAACGGATTCTTGTTCAGGGCGTCGTTGACTATGACTGAGTACAATTTCAAGACATTCCAACATACTTGGAATGTCCAAGTGCATGGATCGCTTTTCGGATTTTCAAAAATTCATTAAAAATATTCTTCAAGAGATATGCAAATATATTCAACATATTCTTGTTCAGGGCATGCTTGACTATGACTGTGTACAATTTCAAGACATTCCAAGATACTTTTGGGGTCTTTTTTGAATAAAAAGTTAAGTCACTGCCTAAGTGCATGGATCGCTTTCCTGATTTTCAGAAATTCTTTAAAAATATTCCTTAAACGATATGCAAATATTTTCAACGGATTCTTGTTCAGGGCGTCGTTGACTATGACTGAGTACAATTTCAAGACATTCCAACATACTTGGAATGTCCAAGTGCATGGATGGCTTTCCTGATTTTCAAAAGTTCATTAAAAATATTCTTCAAGAGATATGCAAATATATTCAACGGATTCTTGTTCAGGGCATGCTTGACTATGACTGTGTACAATTTCAAGACATTCCAAGATACTTTTGGGGTCTTTTTTGACAAAAAAGTTAAGTCACTGCCTAAGTGCATGGATCGCTTTCCTGATTTTCAGAAATTCTTTAAAAATACTCCTTAAACGATATGCAAATATTTTCAACGGATTCTTGTTCAGGGCGTCGTTGACTATGACTGAGTACAATTTCAAGACATTCCAACATACTTGGAATGTCCAAGTGCATGGATCGCTTTCCTGATTTTCAAAAGTTCATTAAAAATATTCTTCAAGAGATATGCAAATATATTCAACGGATTCTTGTTCAGGGCATGCTTGACTATGACTGTGTACAATTTCAAGACATTCCAAGATACTTTTGGGGTCTTTTTTGAATAAAAAGTTAAGTCACTGCCTAAGTGCACAGACTTTCATCATTTTCAAAAATTCATTAAAAATATTCCTTAAGAGATATGCAAATATTTTCAATTGATTCTTGTTCAGGGCGTCGTTGACTATGACTGAGTACAATTTCAAGACATTCCAACATACTTGGAATGTCCAAGTGCATGGATCACTTTTCGGATTTTCAAAAATTCATTAAAAATATTCTTCAAGAGATATGCAAATATATTCAACGGATTCTTGTTCAGGGCATGCTTGACTATGACTGTGTACAATTTCAAGACATTCCAAGATACTTTTGGGGTCTTTTTTGACGAAAAAGTTAAGTCACTGCCTAAGTGCATGGATCGCTTTCCTCATTTTCAGAAATTCATTAAAAATATTCCTTAAGCGATATGCAAATATTTTCAACGGATTCTTGTTCAGGGCGTCGTTGACTATGACTGAGTACAATTTCAAGACATTCCAACATACTTGGAATGTCCAAGTGCATGGATCGCTTTCCGGATTTTCAAAAATTCATTAAAAATATTCTTCAAGAGATATGCAAATATATTCAACGGATTCTTATTCAGGGCATGCTTGACTATGACTGTGTACAATTTCAAGACATTCCAATTTACTTTTGGGGTTTTTTTTGAAAAAAAAGTCAAGTCACTAAGTGCATCAGGGCAAATGGATCGTTTCCTTCGTCTCACCTGATATCCTGCTGTGTGATCCACGGTGTCCAAACGTTTGTTTCCAGCGACTGGACGACATGGATGAACTCCTGCAGCTTTAATTCTTTAAAAACAACCCAAAAACATCAAAAGTTAAGTCACTGCCTAAGTGCATGGATCGCTTTCCTGATTTTCAAAAATTCATTAAAAATATTCCTCAAGAGATATGCAAATATATTCAACGGATTCTTGTTCAGGGCATGCTTGACTATGACTGTGTACAATTTCAAGACATTCCAAGATACTTTTGGGGTCTTTTTTGACGAAAAAGTTAAGTCACTGCCTAAGTGCATGGATCGCTTTCCTGATTTTCAAAAATTCATTAAAAATATTCCTTAAGCGATATGCAAATATTTTCAACGGATTCTTGTTCAGGGCGTCGTTGACTATGACTGAGTACAATTTCAAGACATTCCAACATACTTGGAATGTCCAAGTGCATGGATCGCTTTCCGGATTTTCAAAAATTCATTAAAAATATTCTTCAAGAGATATGCAAATATATTCAACGGATTCTTATTCAGGGCATGCTTGACTATGACTGTGTACAATTTCAAGACATTCCAATTTACTTTTGGGGTTTTTTTTGAAAAAAAAGTCAAGTCACTAAGTGCATCAGGGCAAATGGATCGTTTCCTTCGTCTCACCTGATATCCTGCTGTGTGATCCACGGTGTCCAAACGTTTGTTTCCAGCGACTGGGCGACATGGATGAACTCCTGCAGCTTTAATGCTTTAAAAACAAACCAAAAACATCAAAAGTTAAGTCACTGCCTAAGTGCATGGATCGCTTTCCTAATATTCAAAAATTCATTTAAAATATTCCTTAAGAGATATGCAAATATTTTCAATTGATTCTTGTTCAGGGCGTCGTTGACTATGACTGAGTACAATTTCAAGACATTCCAACATACTTGGAATGTCCAAGTGCATGGATCGCTTTTCGGATTTTCAAAAATTCATTAAAAATATTCTTCAAGAGATATGCAAATATATTCAACGGATTCTTGTTCAGGGCATGCTTGACTATGACTGTGTACAATTTCAAGACATTCCAAGATACTTTTGGGGTCTTTTTTGACAAAAAAGTTAAGTCACTGCCTAAGTGCATGGATCGCTTTCCTGATTTTCAAAAATTCATTAAAAATATTCCTTAAGCGATATGCAAATATTTTCAACGGATTCTTGTTCAGGGCGTCGTTGACTATGACTGAGTACAATTTCAAAACATTCCAACATACTTGGAATGTCCAAGTGCATGGATCGCTTTCCTGATTTTCAAAAGTTCATTAAAAATATTCTTCAAGAGATATGCAAATATATTCAACGGATTCTTGTTCAGGGCATGCTTGACTATGACTGTGTACAATTTCAAGACATTCCAAGATACTTTTGGGGTCTTTTTTGAATAAAAAGTTAAGTCACTGCCTAAGTGCACAGACTTTCCTCATTTTCAAAAATTCATTAAAAATATTCCTTAAGAGATATGCAAATATTTTCAATTGATTCTTGTTCAGGGCGTCGTTGACTATGACTGAGTACAATTTAAAGACATTCCAACATACTTGGAATGTCCAAGTGCATGGATCGCTTTTCGGATTTTCAAAAATTCATTAAAAATATTCTTCCAGAGATATGCAAATATATTCAACGGATTCTTGTTCAGGGCATGCTTGACTATGACTGTGTACAATTTCAAGACATTCCAAGATACTTTTGGGGTCTTTTTTGACAAAAAAGTTAAGTCACTGCCTAAGTGCATGGACCGCTTTCCTGATTTTCAAAAATTCATTAAAAATATTCCTTAAGCGATATGCAAATATTTTCAACGGATTCTTGTTCAGGGCGTCGTTGACTATGACTGAGTACAATTTCAAGACATTCCAACATACTTGGAATGTCCAAGTGCATGGATCGCTTTCCGGATTTTCAAAAATTCATTAAAAATATTCTTCAAGAGATATGCAAATATATTCAACGGATTCTTGTTCAGGGCATGCTTGACTATGACTGTGTTCAATTTCAAGACATTCCAAGATACTTTTGGGGTCTTTTTTGACGAAAAAGTTAAGTCACTGCCTAAGTGCATGGATCGCTTTCCTGATTTTCAAAAATTCATTAAAAATATTCCTTAAGCGATATGCAAATATTTTCAACGGATTCTTGTTCAGGGCGTCGTTGACTATGACTGAGTACAATTTCAAGACATTCCAACATACTTGGAATGTCCAAGTGCATGGATCGCTTTCCTGATTTTCAAAAATTCATTTAAAATATTCCTGAAGCGATATGCAAATATTTTCAACGGATTCTTGTTCAGGGCGTCGTTGACTATGACTGAGTACAATTTCAAGACATTCCAACATACTTGGAATGTCCAAGTGCATGGATCGCTTTCCTGATTTTCAAAAGTTCATTAAAAATATTCTTCAAGAGATATGCAAATATATTCAACGGATTCTTGTTCAGGGCATGCTTGACTATGACTGTGTTCAATTTCAAGACATTCCAAGATACTTTTGGGGTCTTTATTGAATTAAAAGTTAAGTCACTGCCGAAGTGCACAGACTTTCCTCATTTTCAAAAATTCATTAAAAATATTCCTTAAGAGATATGCAAATATTTTCAATTGATTCTTGTTCAGGGCGTCGTTGACTATGACTGAGTACAATTTCAAGACATTCCAACATACTTGGAATGTCCAAGTGCATGGATCGCTTTCCGGATTTTCAAAAATTCATTAAAAATATTCTTCCAGAGATATGCAAATATATTCAACGGATTCTTGTTCAGGGCATGCTTGACTATGACTGTGTACAATTTCAAGACATTCCAAGATACTTTTGGGGTCTTTTTTGACAAAAAAGTTAAGTCACTGCCTAAGTGCATGGACCGCTTTCCTGATTTTCAAAAATTCATTAAAAATATTCCTTAAGCGATATGCAAATATTTTCAACGGATTCTTGTTCAGGGCGTCGTTGACTATGACTGAGTACAATTTCAAGACATTCCAACATACTTGGAATGTCCAAGTGCATGGATCGCTTTTCGGATTTTCAAAAATTCATTAAAAATATTCTTCAAGAGATATGCAAATATATTCAACGGATTCTTGTTCAGGGCATGCTTGACTATGACTGTGTACAATTTCAAGACATTCCAAGATACTTTTGGGGTCTTTTTTGACAAAAAAGTTAAGTCACTGCCTAAGTGCATGGATCGCTTTCCTGATTTTCAGAAATTCTTTAAAAATATTCCTTAAACGATATGCAAATATTTTCAATGGATTCTTGTTCAGGGCGTCGTTGACTATGACTGAGTACAATTTCAAGACATTCCAACATACTTGGAATGTCCAAGTGCATGGATCGCTTTCCTGATTTTCAAAAGTTCATTAAAAATATTCTTCAAGAGATATGCAAATATATTCAACGGATTCTTGTTCAGGGCATGCTTGACTATGACTGTGTACAATTTCAAGACATTCCAAGATACTTTTGGGGTCTTTTTTGAATAAAAAGTTAAGTCACTGCCTAAGTGCACAGACTTTCATCATTTTCAAAAATTCATTAAAAATATTCCTTAAGAGATATGCAAATATTTTCAATTGATTCTTGTTCAGTACGTCGTTGACTATGACTGAGTACAATTTCAAGACATTCCAACATACTTGGAATGTCCAAGTGCATGGATCACTTTTCGGATTTTCAAAAATTCATTAAAAATATTCTTCAAGAGATATGCAAATATATTCAACGGATTCTTGTTCAGGGCATGCTTGACTATGACTGTGTACAATTTCAAGACATTCCAAGATACTTTTGGGGTCTTTTTTGACGAAAAAGTTAAGTCACTGCCTAAGTGCATGGATCGCTTTCCTGATTTTCAGAAATTCTTTAAAAATATTCCTTAAGCGATATGCAAATATTTTCAACGGATTCTTGTTCAGGGCGTCGTTGACTATGACTGAGTACAATTTCAAGACATTCCAACATACTTGGAATGTCCAAGTGCATGGATCGCTTTCCTGATTTTCAAAAGTTCATTAAAAATATTCTTCAAGAGATATGCAAATATATTCAACGGATTCTTGTTCAGGGCATGCTTGACTATGACTGTGTACAATTTCAAGACATTCCAAGATACCTTTGGGGTCTTTTTTGAATAAAAAGTTAAGTCACTGCCTAAGTGCACAGACTTTCATCATTTTCAAAAATTCATTAAAAATATTCCTTAAGAGATATGCAAATATTTTCAATGGATTCTTGTTCAGGGCGTCGTTGACTATGACCGAGTACAATTTCAAGACATTCCAACATACTTGGAATGTCCAAGTGCATGGATCGCTTTCCGGATTTTCAAAAGTTCATTAAAAATATTCTTCAAGAGATATGCAAATATATTCAACGGATTCTTGTTCAGGGCATTCTTGACTATGACTGTGTACAATTTCAAGACATTCCAAGATACTTTTGGGGTCTTTTTTGACGAAAAAGTTAAGTCACTGCCTAAGTGCATGGATCGTTTTACTGATTTTCAGAAATTCTTTAAAAATATTCCTTAAACGATATGCAAATATTTTCAACGGATTCTTGTTCAGGGCGTCGTTGACTATGACTGAGTACAATTTCAAGACATTCCAACATACTTGGAATGTCCAAGTGCATGGATCGCTTTCCTGATTTTCAAAAGTTCATTAAAAATATTCTTCAAGAGATATGCAAATATATTCAACAGATTCTTGTTCAGGGCATGCTTGACTATGACTGTGTACAATTTCAAGACATTCCAAGATACTTTTGGGGTCTTTTTTGAATAAAAAGTTAAGTCACTGCCTAAGTGCACAGACTTTCCTCATTTTCAAAAATTCATTAAAAATATTCCTTAAGAGATATGCAAATATTTTCAATTGATTCTTGTTCAGGGCGTCGTTGACTATGACTGAGTACAATTTCAAAACATTCCAACATACTTGGAATGTCCAAGTGCATGGATCGCTTTCCTGATTTTCAAAAGTTCATTAAAAATATTCTTCAAGAGATATGCAAATATATTCAACGGATTCTTGTTCAGGGCATGCTTGACTATGACTGTGTACAATTTCAAGACATTCCAAGATACTTTTGGGGTCTTTTTTGACAAAAAAGTTAAGTCACTGCCTAAGTGCATGGATCGCTTTCCTGATTTTCAAAAATTCATTAAAAATATTCCTTAAGCGATATGCAAACATTTTCAACGGATTCTTGTTCAGGGCGTCGTTGACTATGACTGAGTACAATTTCAAGACATTCCAACATACTTGGAATGTCCAAGTGCATGGATCGCTTTCCTGATTTTCAAAAGTTCATTAAAAATATTCCTTAAGAGATATGCAAATATATTCAACGGATTCTTGTTCAGGGCATGCTTGACTATGACTGTGTACAATTTCAAGACATTCCAAGATACTTTTGGGGTCTTTTTTGACAAAAAAGTTAAGTCACTGCCTAAGTGCATGGATCGCTTTCCTGATTTTCAAAAATTCATTTAAAATATTCCTGAAGCGATATGCAAATATTTTCAACGGATTCTTGTTCAGGGCGTCGTTGACTATGACTGAGTACAATTTCAAGACATTCCAACATACTTGGAATGTCCAAGTGCATGGATCGCTTTCCTGATTTTCAAAAATTCATTTAAAATATTCCTGAAGCGATATGCAAATATTTTCAACGGATTCTTGTTCAGGGCGTCGTTGACTATGACTGAGTACAATTTCAAGACATTCCAACATACTTGGAATGTCCAAGTGCATGGATCGCTTTTCGGATTTTCAAAAATTCATTAAAAATATTCTTCAAGAGATATGCAAATATATTCAACGGATTCTTGTTCAGGGCATGCTTGACTATGACTGTGTTCAATTTCAAGACATTCCAAGATACTTTTGGGGTCTTTATTGAATTAAAAGTTAAGTCACTGCCGAAGTGCACAGACTTTCCTCATTTTCAAAAATTCATTAAAAATATTCCTTAAGAGATATGCAAATATTTTCAATTGATTCTTGTTCAGGGCGTCGTTGACTATGACTGAGTACAATTTCAAGACATTCCAACATACTTGGAATGTCCAAGTGCATGGATCGCTTTCCGGATTTTCAAAAATTCATTAAAAATATTCTTCCAGAGATATGCAAATATATTCAACGGATTCTTGTTCAGGGCATGCTTGACTATGACTGTGTACAATTTCAAGACATTCCAAGATACTTTTGGGGTCTTTTTTGACAAAAAAGTTAAGTCACTGCCTAAGTGCATGGACCGCTTTCCTGATTTTCAAAAATTCATTAAAAATATTCCTTAAACGATATGCAAATATTTTCAACGGATTCTTGTTCAGGGCGTCGTTGACTATGACTGAGTACAATTTCAAGACATTCCAACATACTTGGAATGTCCAAGTGCATGGATCGCTTTCCTGATTTTCAAAAGTTCATTAAAAATATTCTTCAAGAGATATGCAAATATATTCAACGGATTCTTGTTCAGGGCATGCTTGACTATGACTGTCTACAATTTCAAGACATTCCAAGATACTTTTGGGGTCTTTTTTGAATAAAAAGTTAAGTCACTGCCTAAGTGCACAGACTTTCATCATTTTCAAAAATTCATTAAAAATATTCCTTAAGAGATATGCAAATATTTTCAATTGATTCTTGTTCAGGGCGTCGTTGACTATGACTGAGTACAATTTCAAGACATTCCAACATACTTGGAATGTCCAAGTGCATGGATCACTTTTCGGATTTTCAAAAATTCATTAAAAATATTCTTCAAGAGATATGCAAATATATTCAACGGATTCTTGTTCAGGGCATGCTTGACTATGACTGTGTACAATTTCAAGACATTCCAAGATACTTTTGGGGTCTTTTTTGACGAAAAAGTTAAGTCACTGCCTAAGTGCATGGATCGCTTTCCTGATTTTCAGAAATTCTTTAAAAATATTCCTTAAGCGATATGCAAATATTTTCAACGGATTCTTGTTCAGGGCGTCGTTGACTATGACTGAGTACAATTTCAAGACATTCCAACATACTTGGAATGTCCAAGTGCATGGATCGCTTTCCTGATTTTCAAAAGTTCATTAAAAATATTCTTCAAGAGATATGCAAATATATTCAACGGATTCTTGTTCAGGGCATGCTTGACTATGACTGTGTTCAATTTCAAGACATTCCAAGATACTTTTGGGGTCTTTATTGAATTAAAAGTTAAGTCACTGCCGAAGTGCACAGACTTTCCTCATTTTCAAAAATTCATTAAAAATATTCCTTAAGAGATATGCAAATATTTTCAATTGATTCTTGTTCAGGGCGTCGTTGACTATGACTGAGTACAATTTCAAGACATTCCAACATACTTGGAATGTCCAAGTGCATGGATCGCTTTCCGGATTTTCAAAAATTCATTAAAAATATTCTTCCAGAGATATGCAAATATATTCAACGGATTCTTGTTCAGGGCATGCTTGACTATGACTGTGTACAATTTCAAGACATTCCAAGATACTTTTGGGGTCTTTTTTGACAAAAAAGTTAAGTCACTGCCTAAGTGCATGGACCGCTTTCCTGATTTTCAAAAATTCATTAAAAATATTCCTTAAACGATATGCAAATATTTTCAACGGATTCTTGTTCAGGGCGTCGTTGACTATGACTGAGTACAATTTCAAGACATTCCAACATACTTGGAATGTCCAAGTGCATGGATCGCTTTCCTGATTTTCAAAAGTTCATTAAAAATATTCTTCAAGAGATATGCAAATATATTCAACGGATTCTTGTTCAGGGCATGCTTGACTATGACTGTGTACAATTTCAAGACATTCCAAGATACTTTTGGGGTCTTTTTTGAATAAAAAGTTAAGTCACTGCCTAAGTTTACAGACTTTCATCATTTTCAAAAATTCATTAAAAATATTCCTTAAGAGATATGCAAATATTTTCAATTGATTCTTGTTCAGGGCGTCGTTGACTATGACTGAGTACAATTTCAAGACATTCCAACATACTTGGAATGTCCAAGTGCATGGATCACTTTTCGGATTTTCAAAAATTCATTAAAAATATTCTTCAAGAGATATGCAAATATATTCAACGGATTCTTGTTCAGGGCATGCTTGACTATGACTGTGTACAATTTCAAGACATTCCAAGATACTTTTGGGGTCTTTTTTGACGAAAAAGTTAAGTCACTGCCTAAGTGCATGGATCGCTTTCCTGATTTTCAGAAATTCTTTAAAAATATTCCTTAAGCGATATGCAAATATTTTCAACGGATTCTTGTTCAGGGCGTCGTTGACTATGACTGAGTACAATTTCAAGACATTCCAACATACTTGGAATGTCCAAGTGCATGGATCGCTTTCCTGATTTTCAAAAGTTCATTAAAAATATTCTTCAAGAGATATGCAAATATATTCAACGGATTCTTGTTCAGGGCATGCTTGACTATGACTGTGTACAATTTCAAGACATTCCAAGATACCTTTGGGGTCTTTTTTGAATAAAAAGTTAAGTCACTGCCTAAGTGCACAGACTTTCATCATTTTCAAAAATTCATTAAAAATATTCCTTAAGAGATATGCAAATATTTTCAATGGATTCTTGTTCAGGGCGTCGTTGTCTATGACCGAGTACAATTTCAAGACATTCCAACATACTTGGAATGTCCAAGTGCATGGATCGCTTACCGGATTTTCAAAAATTCATTAAAAATATTCTTCAAGAGATATGCAAATATATTCAACGGATTCTTGTTCAGGGCATTCTTGACTATGACTGTGTACAATTTCAAGACATTCCAAGATACTTTTGGGGTCTTTTTTGACGAAAAAGTTAAGTCACTGCCTAAGTGCATGGATCGTTTTACTGATTTTCAGAAATTCTTTAAAAATATTCCTTAAACGATATGCAAATATTTTCAACGGATTCTTGTTCAGGGCGTCGTTGACTATGACTGAGTACAATTTCAAAACATTCCAACATACTTGGAATGTCCAAGTGCATGGATCGCTTAAATGATTTTCAAAAGTTCATTAAAAATATTCTTCAAGAGATATGCAAATATATTCAACGGATTCTTGTTCAGGGCATGCTTGACTATGACTGTGTACAATTTCAAGACATTCCAAGATACTTTTGGGGTCTTTTTTGACAAAAAAGTTAAGTCACTGCCTAAGTGCATGGATCGCTTTCCTGATTTTCAAAAATTCATTAAAAATATTCCTTAAGCGATATGCAAATATTTTCAACGGATTCTTGTTCAGGGCGTCGTTGACTATGACTGAGTACAATTTCAAGACATTCCAACATACTTGGAATGTCCAAGTGCATGGATCGCTTTCCTGATTTTCAAAAGTTCATTAAAAATATTCCTTAAGAGATATGCAAATATATTCAACGGATTCTTGTTCAGGGCATGCTTGACTATGACTGTGTACAATTTCAAGACATTCCAAGATACCTTTGGGGTCTTTTTTGAATAAAAAGTTAAGTCACTGCCTAAGTGCACAGACTTTAATCATTTTCAAAAATTCATTAAAAATATTCCTTAAGAGATATGCAAATATTTTCAATGGATTCTTGTTCAGGGCGTCGTTGACTATGACCGAGTACAATTTCAAGACATTCCAACATACTTGGAATGTCCAAGTGCATGGATCGCTTTCCGGATTTTCAAAAATTCATTAAAAATATTCTTCAAGAGATATGCAAATATATTCAACGGATTCTTGTTCAGGGCATTCTTGACTATGACTGTGTACAATTTCAAGACATTCCAAGATACTTTTGGGGTCTTTTTTGACGAAAAAGTTAAGTCACTGCCTAAGTGCATGGATCGCTTTCCTGATTTTCAAAAATTCATTAAAAATATTCCTTAAGCGATATGCAAACATTTTCAACGGATTCTTGTTCAGGGCGTCGTTGACTATGACTGAGTACAATTTCAAGACATTCCAACATACTTGGAATGTCCAAGTGCATGGATCGCTTTCCTGATTTTCAAAAGTTCATTAAAAATATTCTTCAAGAGATATGCAAATATATTCAACGGATTCTTGTTCAGGGCATGCTTGACTATGACTGTGTACAATTTCAAGACATTCCAAGATACCTTTGGGGTCTTTTTTGAATAAAAAGTTAAGTCACTGCCTAAGTGCACAGACTTTCATCATTTTCAAAAATTCATTAAAAATATTCCTTAAGAGATATGCAAATATTTTCAATGGATTCTTGTTCAGGGCGTCGTTGACTATGACCGAGTACAATTTCAAGACATTCCAACATACTTGGAATGTCCAAGTGCATGGATCGCTTTCCGGATTTTCAAAAATTCATTAAAAATATTCTTCAAGAGATATGCAAATATATTCAACGGATTCTTGTTCAGGGCATTCTTGACTATGACTGTGTACAATTTCAAGACATTCCAAGATACTTTTGGGGTCTTTTTTGACGAAAAAGTTAAGTCACTGCCTAAGTGCATGGATCGCTTTCCTGATTTTCAGAAATTCTTTAAAAATATTCCTTAAATGATATGCAAATATTTTCAACGGATTCTTGTTCAGGGCGTCGTTGACTATGACTGAGTACAATTTCAAGACATTCCAACATACTTGGAATGTCCAAGTGCATGGATCGCTTTCCTGATTTTCAAAAGTTCATTAAAAATATTCTTCAAGAGATATGCAAATATATTCAACGGATTCTTGTTCAGGGCATGCTTGACTATGACTGTGTACAATTTCAAGACATTCCAAGATACTTTTGGGGTCTTTTTTGAATAAAAAGTTAAGTCACTGCCTAAGTGCACAGACTTTCCTCATTTTCAAAAATTCATTAAAAATATTCCTTAAGAGATATGCAAATATTTTCAATTGATTCTTGTTCAGGGCGTCGTTGACTATGACTGAGTACAATTTCAAGACATTCCAACATACTTGGAATGTCCAAGTGCATGGATCGCTTTTCGGATTTTCAAAAATTCATTAAAAATATTCTTCAAGAGATATGCAAATATATTCAACGGATTCTTGTTCAGGGCATGCTTGACTATGACTGTGTACAATTTCAAGACATTCCAAGATACTTTTGGGGTCTTTTTTGACAAAAAAGTTAAGTCACTGCCTAAGTGCATGGATCGCTTTCCTGATTTTCAAAAATTCATTAAAAATATTCCTTAAGCGATATGCAAATATTTTCAACGGATTCTTGTTCAGGGCGTCGTTGACTATGACTGAGTACAATTTCAAGACATTCCAACATACTTGGAATGTCCAAGTGCATGGATCACTTTTCGGATTTCAAAAATTCATTAAAAATATTCTTCAAGAGATATGCAAATATATTCAACGGATTCTTGTTCAGGGCATGCTTGACTATGACTGTGTACAATTTCAAGACATTCCAAGATACTTTTGGGGTCTTTTTTGAATAAAAAGTTAAGTCACTGCCTAAGTGCACAGACTTTCCTCATTTTCAAAAATTCATTAAAAATATTCCTTAAGAGATATGCAAATATTTTCAATTGATTCTTGTTCAGGGCGTCGTTGACTATGACTGAGTACAATTTCAAGACATTCCAACATACTTGGAATGTCCAAGTGCATGGATCGCTTTTCGGATTTTCAAAAATTCATTAAAAATATTCTTCAAGAGATATGCAAATATATTCAACGGATTCTTGTTCAGGGCATGCTTGACTATGACTGTGTACAATTTCAAGACATTCCAATATACTTTTGGGGTCTTTTTTGACGAAAAAGTTAAGTCACTGCCTAAGTGCATGGATCGCTTTTCGGATTTTCAAAAATTCATTAAAAATATTCTTCAAGAGATATGCAAATATTTTCAACGGATTCTTGTTCAGGGCGTCGTTGACTATGACTGAGTACAATTTCAAGACATTCCAACATACTTGGAATGTCCAAGTGCATGGATCGCTTTCCTGATTTTCAAAAGTTCATTAAAAATATTCTTCAAGAGATATGCAAATATATTCAACGGATTCTTGTTCAGGGCATGCTTGACTATGACTGTGTACAATTTCAAGACATTCCAAGATACTTTTGGGGTCTTTTTTGACGAAAAAGTTAAGTCACTGCCTAAGTGCATGGATCGCTTTCCTGATTTTCAAAAGTTCATTAAAAATATTCTTCAAGAGATATGCAAATATATTCAACGGATTCTTGTTCAGGGCGTCGTTGACTATGACTGAGTACAATTTCAAGACATTCCAACATACTTGGAATGTCCAAGTGCATGGATCGCTTTCCTGATTTTCAAAAGTTCATTAAAAATATTCTTCAAGAGATATGCAAATATATTCAACGGATTCTTGTTCAGGGCATGCTTGACTATGACTGTGTACAATTTCAAGACATTCCAAGATACTTTTGGGGTCTTTTTTGAATAAAAAGTTAAGTCACTGCCTAAGTGCACAGACTTTCCTCATTTTCAAAAATTCATTAAAAATATTCCTTAAGAGATATGCAAATATTTTCAATTGATTCTTGTTCAGGGCGTCGTTGACTATGACTGAGTACAATTTCAAGACATTCCAACATACTTGGAATGTCCAAGTGCATGGATCGCTTTTCGGATTTTCAAAAATTCATTAAAAATATTCTTCAAGAGATATGCAAATATATTCAACGGATTCTTGTTCAGGGCATGCTTGACTATGACTGTGTACAATTTCAAGACATTCCAAGATACTTTTGGGGTCTTTTTTGAATAAAAAGTTAAGTCACTGCCTAAGTGCACAGACTTTCCTCATTTTCAAAAATTCATTAAAAATATTCCTTAAGAGATATGCAAATATTTTCAATAGATTCTTGTTCAGGGCGTCGTTGACTATGACTGAGTACAATTTCAAGACATTCCAACTTACTTGGAATGTCCAAGTGCATGGATAGCTTTCCGGAATTTTAAAAATTCATTAAAAATATTCTTCAAGAGATATGCAAATATATTCAACGGATTCTTGTTCAGGGCATGCTTGACTATGACTGTGTACAATTTCAAGACATTCCAAGATACTTTTGGGGTCTTTTTTGACGAAAAAGTTAAGTCACTGCCTAAGTGCATGGATCGCTTTCCGGATTTTCAAAAATTCATTAAAAATATTATTCAAGAGATATGCAAATATATTCAACAGGTTCTTGTTCAGGGCATGCTTGACTATGACTGTGTACAATTTCAAGACATTCCAAGATACTTTTGGGGTCTTTTTTGACAAAAAAGTTAAGTCACTGCCTAAGTGCATGGATCGCTTTCCTGATTTTCAAAAATTCATTTAAAATATTCCTGAAGCTATATGCAAATATTTTCAACGGATTCTTGTTCAGGGCGTCGTTGACTATGACTGAGTACAATTTCAAGACATTCCAACATACTTGGAATGTCCAAGTGCATGGATCGCTTTCCTGATTTTCAAAAATTCATTTAAAAATATTCCTTAAGCGATATGCAAATATTTTCAACGGATTCTTGTTCAGGGCGTCGTTGACTATGACCGAGTACAATTTCAAGACATTCCAACATACTTGGAATGTCCAAGTGCATGGATCGCTTTCCTGATTTTCAAAAGTTCATTAAAAATATTCTTCAAGAGATATGCAAATATATTCAATGGATTCTTGTTCAGGGCATGCTTGACTATGACTGTGTACAATTTCAAGACATTCCAAGATACTTTTGGGGTCTTTTTTGAATAAAAAGTTAAGTCACTGCCTAAGTGCACAGACTTTCCTCATTTTCAAAAATTCATTAAAAATATTCCTTAAGAGATATGCAAATATTTTCAATTGATTCTTGTTCAGAGCGTTGTTGACTATGACTGAGTACAATTTCAAGACATTCCAACATACTTGGAATGTCCAAGTGCATGGATCGCTTTTCGGATTTTCAAAAATTCATTAAAAATATTCTTCAAGAGATATGCAAATATATTCAACGGATTCTTGTTCAGGGCATGCTTGACTATGACTGTGTACAATTTCAAGACATTCCAAGATACTTTTGGGGTCTTTTTTGACGAAAAAGTTAAGTCACTGCCGAAGTGCACAGACTTTCCTCATTTTCAAAAATTCATTAAAAATATTCCTTAAGAGATATGCAAATATTTTCAATTGATTCTTGTTCAGGGCGTCGTTGACTATGACTGAGTACAATTTCAAGACATTCCAACATACTTGGAATGTCCAAGTGCATGGATCGCTTTCCTGATTTTCAAAAATTCATTTAAAATATTCCTGAAGCGATATGCAAATATTTTCAACGGATTCTTGTTCAGGGCGTCGTTGACTATGACTGAGTACAATTTCAAGACATTCCAACATACTTGGAATGTCCAAGTGCATGGATCGCTTTCCTGATTTTCAAAAATTCATTAAAAATATTCCTTAAGCGATATGCAAATATATTCAACGGATTCTTGTTCAGGGCATGCTTGACTATGACTGTGTACAATTTCAAGACATTCCAAGATACTTTTGGGGTCTTTTCTGACGAAAAAGTTAAGTCACTGCCTAAGTGCATGGATCGCTTTCCTGATTTTTTAAAAAATTCATTAAAAATATTCCTTAAGAGATATGCAAATATTTTCAATAGATTCTTGTTCAGGGCGTCGTTGACTATGACTGAGTACAATTTCAAGACATTCCAACATACTTGGAATGTCCAAGTGCATGGATCGCTTTCCTGATTTTCAAAAGTTCATTAAAAATATTCTTCAAGAGATATGCAAATATATTCAACGGATTCTTGTTCAGGGCATGCTTGACTATGACTGTGTACAATTTCAAGACATTCCAAGATACTTTTGGGGTCTTTTTTGACAAAAAAGTTAAGTCACTGCCTAAGTGCATGGATCGCTTTCCTGATTTTCAAAAATTCATTAAAAATATTCCTTAAGCGATATGCAAATATTTTCAATAGATTCTTGTTCAGGGCGTCGTTGACTATGACTGAGTACAATTTCAAGACATTCCAACATACTTGGAATGTCCAAGTGCATGGATCGCTTTCCTGATTTTCAAAAGTTCATTAAAAATATTCTTCAAGAGATATGCAAATATATTCAACGGATTCTTGTTCAGGGCATGCTTGACTATGACTGTGTACAATTTCAAGACATTCCAAGATACTTTTGGGGTCTTTTTTGAAAAAAAAGTCAAGTCACTAAGTGCATCAGGGCAAATGGATCGTTTCCTCCGTCTCACCTTATTTCCTGCTGTGTGATCCATGGTGTCCAAACGTTTGTTTCCAGCGACTGGGCGACATGGATGAACTCCTGCAGCTTTAATGCTTTAAAAACAAACCAAAAACATCAAAAGTTAAGTCACTGCCTAAGTGCATGGATCGCTTTCCTAATTTTCAAAAATTCATTAAAAATATTCCTTAAGAGATATGCAAATATTTTCAATTGATTCTTGTTCAGGGCGTCGTTGACTATGACTGAGTACAATTTCAAGACATTCCAACATACTTGGAATGTCCAAGTGCATGGATCGCTTTTCGGATTTTCAAAAATTCATTAAAAATATTCTTCAAGAGATATGCAAATATATTCAACGGATTCTTGTTCAGGGCATGCTTGACTATGACTGTGTACAATTTCAAGACATTCCAAGATACTTTTGGGGTCTTTTTTGACGAAAAAGTTAAGTCACTGCCTAAGTGCATGGATCGCTTTCCTGATTTTCAAAAATTCATTAAAAATATTCCTTAAGCGATATGCAAATATTTTCAACGGATTCTTGTTCAGGGCGTCGTTGACTATGACTGAGTACAATTTCAAGACATTCCAACATACTTGGAATGTCCAAGTGCATGGATCGCTTTCCTGATTTTCAAAAGTTCATTAAAAATATTCTTCAGGAGATATGCAAATATATTCAACGGATTCTTGTTCAGGGCATGCTTGACTATGACTGTGTACAATTTCAAGACATTCCAAGATACCTTTGGGGTCTTTTTTGGATAAAAAGTTAAGTCACTGCCTAGGTGCACAGACTTTCATCATTTTCAAAAATTCATTAAAAATATTCCTTAAGAGATATGCAAATATTTTCAATGGATTCTTGTTCAGGGCGTCGTTGACTATGACCGAGTACAATTTCAAGACATTCCAACATACTTGGAATGTCCAAGTGCATGGATCGCTTTCCGGATTTTCAAAAATTCATTAAAAATATTCTTCAAGAGATATGCAAATATATTCAACGGATTCTTGTTCAGGGCATGCTTGACTATGACTGTGTACAATTTCAAGACATTCCAAGATACTTTTGGGGTCTTTTTTGACGAAAAAGTTAAGTCACTGCCTAAGTGCATGGATCGCTTTCCTGATTTTCAGAAATTCTTTAAAAATATTCCTTAAACGATATGCAAATATTTTCAACGGATTCTTGTTCAGGGCGTCGTTGACTATGACTGAGTACAATTTCAAGACATTCCAACATACTTGGAATGTCCAAGTGCATGGATCGCTTTCCTGATTTTCAAAAGTTCATTAAAAATATTCTTCAAGAGATATGCAAATATATTCAACGGATTCTTGTTCAGGGCATGCTTGACTATGACTGTGTACAATTTCAAGACATTCCAGGATACTTTTGGGGTCTTTTTTGAATAAAAAGTTAAGTCACTGCCTAAGTGCACAGACTTTCCTCATTTTCAAAAATTCATTAAAAATATTCCTTAAGAGATATGCAAATATTTTCAATTGATTCTTGTTCAGGGCGTCGTTGACTATGACTGAGTACAATTTCAAGACATTCCAACATACTTGGAATGTCCAAGTGCATGGATCGCTTTCCGGATTTTCAAAAATTCATTAAAAATATTCTTCAAGAGATATGCAAATATATTCAACGGATTCTTGTTCAGGGCATGCTTGACTATGACTGTGTACAATTTCAAGACATTCCAAGATACTTTTGGGGTCTTTTTTGACGAAAAAGTTAAGTCACTGCCTAAGTGCATGGATCGCTTTCCTGATTTTCAGAAATTCTTTAAAAATATTCCTTAAACGATATGCAAATATTTTCAACGGATTCTTGTTCAGGGCGTCGTTGACTATGACTGAGTACAATTTCAAGACATTCCAACATACTTGGAATGTCCAAGTGCATGGATCGCTTTCCTGATTTTCAAAAGTTCATTAAAAATATTCTTCAAGAGATATGCAAATATATTCAACGGATTCTTGTTCAGGGCATGCTTGACTATGACTGTGTACAATTTCAAGACATTCCAAGATACTTTTGGGGTCTTTTTTGAATAAAAAGTTAAGTCACTGCCTAAGTGCACAGACTTTCCTCATTTTCAAAAATTCATTAAAAATATTCCTTAAGAGATATGCAAATATTTTCAATTGATTCTTGTTCAGGGCGTCGTTGACTATGACTGAGTACAATTTCAAGACATTCCAACATACTTGGAATGTCCAAGTGCATGGATCGCTTTTCGGATTTTCAAAAATTCATTAAAAATATTCTTCAAGAGATATGCAAATATATTCAACGGATTCTTGTTCAGGGCATGCTTGACTATGACTGTGTACAATTTCAAGACATTCCAAGATACTTTTGGGGTCTTTTTTGACGAAAAAGTTAAGTCACTGCCTAAGTGCATGGATCGCTTTCCTGATTTTCAGAAATTCTTTAAAAATATTCCTTAAACGATATGCAAATATTTTCAACGGATTCTTGTTCAGGGCGTCGTTGACTATGACTGAGTACAATTTCAAGACATTCCAACATACTTGGAATGTCCAAGTGCATGGATCGCTTTCCTGATTTTCAAAAGTTCATTAAAAATATTCTTCAAGAGATATGCAAATATATTCAACGGATTCTTGTTCAGGGCATGCTTGACTATGACTGTGTACAATTTCAAGACATTCCAAGATACCTTTGGGGTCTTTTTTGAATAAAAAGTTAAGTCACTGCCTAAGTGCACAGACTTTCATCATTTTCAAAAATTCATTAAAAATATTCCTTAAGAGATATGCAAATATTTTCAATGGATTCTTGTTCAGGGCGTCGTTGACTATGACCGAGTACAATTTCAAGACATTCCAACATACTTGGAATGTCCAAGTGCATGGATCGCTTTCCGGATTTTCAAAAATTCATTAAAAATATTCTTCAAGAGATATGCAAATATATTCAACGGATTCTTGTTCAGGGCATGCTTGACTATGACTGTGTACAATTTCAAGACATTCCAAGATACTTTTGGGGTCTTTTTTGACAAAAAAGTTAAGTCACTGCCTAAGTGCATGGATCGCTTTCCTGATTTTCAGAAATTCTTTAAAAATATTCCTTAAACGATATGCAAATATTTTCAACGGATTCTTGTTCAGGGCGTCGTTGACTATGACTGAGTACAATTTCAAGACATTCCAACATACTTGGAATGTCCAAGTGCATGGATCGCTTTCTGATTTTCAAAAGTTAATTAAAAATATTCTTCAAGAGAAATGCAAATATATTCAACGGATTCTTGTTCAGGGCATGCTTGACTATGACTGTGTACAATTTCAAGACATTCCAAGATACTTTTGGGGTCTTTTTTGAATAAAAAGTTAAGTCACTGCCTAAGTGCACAGACTTTCCTCATTTTCAAAAATTCATTAAAAATATTCCTTAAGAGATATGCAAATATTTTCAATTGATTCTTGTTCAGGGCGTCGTTGACTATGACTGAGTACAATTTCAAGACACTCCAACATACTTGGAATGTCCAAGTGCATGGATCGCTTTTCGGATTTTCAAAAATTCATTAAAAATATTCTTCAAGAGATATGCAAATATATTCAACGGATTCTTGTTCAGGGCATGCTTGACTATGACTGTGTACAATTTCAAGACATTCCAAGATACTTTTGGGGTCTTTTTTGACGAAAAAGTTAAGTCACTGCCTAAGTGCATGGATCGCTTTCCTGATTTTCAAAAATTCATTAAAAATATTCCTTAAACGATATGCAAATATTTTCAACGGATTCTTGTTCAGGGCGTCGTTGACTATGACTGAGTACAATTTCAAGACATTCCAACATACTTGGAATGTCCAAGTGCATGGATCGCTTTCCTGATTTTCAAAAGTTCATTAAAAATATTCTTCAAGAGATATGCAAATATATTCAACGGATTCTTGTTCAGGGCATGCTTGACTATGACTGTGTACAATTTCAAGACATTCCAAGATACTTTTGGGGTCTTTTTTGAATAAAAAGTTAAGTCACTGCCTAAGTGCACAGACTTTCCTCATTTTCAAAAATTCATTAAAAATATTCCTTAAGAGATATGCAAATATTTTCAATTGATTCTTGTTCAGGGCGTCGTTGACTATGACTGAGTACAATTTCAAGACATTCCAACATACTTGGAATGTCCAAGTGCATGGATCGCTTTCCTGATTTTCAAAAATTCATTAAAAATATTCTTCAAGAGATATGCAAATATATTCAACGGATTCTTGTTCAGGGCATGCTTGACTATGACTGTGTACAATTTCAAGACATTCCAAGATACTTTTGGGGTCTTTTTTGACAAAAAAGTTAAGTCACTGCCTAAGTGCATGGATCGCTTTCCTGATTTTCAAAAGTTCATTAAAAATATTCTTCAAGAGATATGCAAATATATTCAACGGATTCTTGTTCAGGGCATGCTTGACTATGACTGTGTACAATTTCAAGACATTCCAAGATACCTTTGGGGTCTTTTTTGGATAAAAAGTTAAGTCACTGCCTAAGTGCACAGACTTTCATCATTTTCAAAAATTCATTAAAAATATTCCTTAAGAGATATGCAAATATTTTCAATGGATTCTTGTTCAGGGCGTCGTTGACTATGACCGAGTACAATTTCAAGACATTCCAACATACTTGGAATGTCCAAGTGCATGGATCGCTTTTCGGATTTTCAAAAATTCATTAAAAATATTCTTCAAGAGATATGCAAATATATTCAACGGATTCTTGTTCAGGGCATGCTTGACTATGACTGTGTACAATTTCAAGACATTCCAAGATACTTTTGGGGTCTTTTTTGACGAAAAAGTTAAGTCACTGCCTAAGTGCATGGATCGCTTTCCTGATTTTCAAAAATTCATTAAAAATATTCCTTAAGCGATATGCAAATATTTTCAACGGATTCTTGTTCAGGGCGTCGTTGACTATGACTGAGTACAATTTCAAGACATTCCAACATACTTGGAATGTCCAAGTGCATGGATCGCTTTCCTGATTTTCAAAAGTTCATTAAAAATATTCTTCAAGAGATATGCAAATATATTCAACGGATTCTTGTTCAGGGCATGCTTGACTATGACTGTGTACAATTTCAAGACATTCCAAGATACTTTTGGGGTCTTTTTTGAATAAAAAGTTAAGTCACTGCCTAAGTGCACAGACTTTCCTCATTTTCAAAAATTCATTAAAAATATTCCTTAAGAGATATGCAAATATTTTCAATTGATTCTTGTTCAGGGCGTCGTTGACTATGACTGAGTACAATTTCAAGACATTCCAACATACTTGGAATGTCCAAGTGCATGGATCGCTTTTCGGATTTTCAAAAATTCATTAAAAATATTCTTCAAGAGATATGCAAATATATTCAACGGATTCTTGTTCAGGGCATGCTTGACTATGACTGTGTACAATTTCAAGACATTCCAAGATACTTTTGGGGTCTTTTTTGACAAAAAAGTTAAGTCACTGCCTAAGTGCATGGATCGCTTTCCTGATTTTCAAAAATTCATTAAAAATATTCCTTAAGCGATATGCAAATATTTTCAATTGATTCTTGTTCAGGGCGTCGTTGACTATGACTGAGTACAATTTCAAGACATTCCAACATACTTGGAATGTCCAAGTGCATGGATCGCTTTTCGGATTTTCAAAAATTCATTAAAAATATTCTTCAAGAGATATGCAAATATATTCAACGGATTCTTGTTCAGGGCATGCTTGACTATGACTGTGTACAATTTCAAGACATTCCAAGATACTTTTGGGGTCTTTTTTGACGAAAAAGTTAAGTCACTGCCTAAGTGCATGGATCGCTTTCCTGATTTTCAAAAATTCATTAAAAATATTCCTTAAGCGATATGCAAATATTTTCAACGGATTCTTGTTCAGGGCGTCGTTGACTATGACTGAGTACAATTTCAAGACATTCCAACATACTTGGAATGTCCAAGTGCATGGATCGCTTTCCTGATTTTCAAAAGTTCATTAAAAATATTCTTCAAGAGATATGCAAATATATTCAACGGATTCTTGTTCAGGGCATGCTTGACTATGACTGTGTACAATTTCAAGACATTCCAAGATACCTTTGGGGTCTTTTTTGGATAAAAAGTTAAGTCACTGCCTAGGTGCACAGACTTTCATCATTTTCAAAAATTCATTAAAAATATTCCTTAAGAGATATGCAAATATTTTCAATGGATTCTTGTTCAGGGCGTCGTTGACTATGACCGAGTACAATTTCAAGACATTCCAACATACTTGGAATGTCCAAGTGCATGGATCGCTTTCCGGATTTTCAAAAATTCATTAAAAATATTCTTCAAGAGATATGCAAATATATTCAACGGATTCTTGTTCAGGGCATGCTTGACTATGACTGTGTACAATTTCAAGACATTCCAAGATACTTTTGGGGTCTTTTTTGACGAAAAAGTTAAGTCACTGCCTAAGTGCATGGATCGCTTTCCTGATTTTCAGAAATTCTTTAAAAATATTCCTTAAACGATATGCAAATATTTTCAACGGATTCTTGTTCAGGGCGTCGTTGACTATGACTGAGTACAATTTCAAGACATTCCAACATACTTGGAATGTCCAAGTGCATGGATCGCTTTCCTGATTTTCAAAAGTTCATTAAAAATATTCTTCAAGAGATATGCAAATATATTCAACGGATTCTTGTTCAGGGCATGCTTGACTATGACTGTGTACAATTTCAAGACATTCCAGGATACTTTTGGGGTCTTTTTTGAATAAAAAGTTAAGTCACTGCCTAAGTGCACAGACTTTCCTCATTTTCAAAAATTCATTAAAAATATTCCTTAAACGATATGCAAATATTTTCAATTGATTCTTGTTCAGGGCGTCGTTGACTATGACTGAGTACAATTTCAAGACATTCCAACATACTTGGAATGTCCAAGTGCATGGATCGCTTTCCGGATTTTCAAAAATTCATTAAAAATATTCTTCAAGAGATATGCAAATATATTCAACGGATTCTTGTTCAGGGCATGCTTGACTATGACTGTGTACAATTTCAAGACATTCCAAGATACTTTTGGGGTCTTTTTTGACAAAAAAGTTAAGTCACTGCCTAAGTGCATGGATCGCTTTCCTGATTTTCAGAATTTCTTTAAAAATATTCCTTAAACGATATGCAAATATTTTCAACGGATTCTTGTTCAGGGCGTCGTTGACTATGACTGAGTACAATTTCAAGACATTCCAACATACTTGGAATGTCCAAGTGCATGGATCGCTTTCCTGATTTTCAAAAGTTCATTAAAAATATTCTTCAAGAGATATGCAAATATATTCAACGGATTCTTGTTCAGGGCATGCTTGACTATGACTGTGTACAATTTCAAGACATTCCAAGATACTTTTGGGGTCTTTTTTGAATAAAAAGTTAAGTCACTGCCTAAGTGCACAGACTTTCCTCATTTTCAAAAATTCATTAAAAATATTCCTTAAGAGATATGCAAATATTTTCAATTGATTCTTGTTCAGGGCGTCGTTGACTATGACTGAGTACAATTTCAAGACATTCCAACATACTTGGAATGTCCAAGTGCATGGATCGCTTTTCGGATTTTCAAAAATTCATTAAAAATATTCTTCAAGAGATATGCAAATATATTCAACGGATTCTTGTTCAGGGCATGCTTGACTATGACTGTGTACAATTTCAAGACATTCCAAGATACTTTTGGGGTCTTTTTTGACGAAAAAGTTAAGTCACTGCCTAAGTGCATGGATCGCTTTCCTGATTTTCAGAAATTCTTTAAAAATATTCCTTAAACGATATGCAAATATTTTCAACGGATTCTTGTTCAGGGCGTCGTTGACTATGACTGAGTACAATTTCAAGACATTCCAACATACTTGGAATGTCCAAGTGCATGGATCGCTTTCCGGATTTTCAAAAATTCATTAAAAATATTCTTCAAGAGATATGCAAATATATTCAACGGATTCTTGTTCAGGGCATGCTTGACTATGACTGTGTACAATTTCAAGACATTCCAAGATACCTTTGGGGTCTTTTTTGAATAAAAAGTTAAGTCACTGCCTAAGTGCACAGACTTTCATCATTTTCAAAAATTCATTAAAAATATTCCTTAAGAGATATGCAAATATTTTCAATGGATTCTTGTTCAGGGCGTCGTTGACTATGACCGAGTAAAATTTCAAGACATTCCAACATACTTGGAATGTCCAAGTGCATGGATCGCTTTTCGGATTTTCAAAAATTCATTAAAAATATTCTTCAAGAGATATGCAAATATATTCAACGGATTCTTGTTCAGGGCATGCTTGACTATGACTGTGTACAATTTCAAGACATTCCAAGATACTTTTGGGGTCTTTTTTGACAAAAAAGTTAAGTCACTGCCTAAGTGCATGGATCGCTTTCCTGATTTTCAGAAATTCTTTAAAAATATTCCTTAAACGATATGCAAATATTTTCAACGGATTCTTGTTCAGGGTGTCGTTGACTATGACTGAGTACAATTTCAAGACATTCCAACATACTTGGAATGTCCAAGTGCATGGATCGCTTTCCTGATTTTCAAAAGTTCATTAAAAATATTCTTCAAGAGATATGCAAATATATTCAACGGATTCTTGTTCAGGGCATGCTTGACTATGACTGTGTACAATTTCAAGACATTCCAAGATACTTTTGGGGTCTTTTTTGAATAAAAAGTTAAGTCACTGCCTAAGTGCACAGACTTTCCTCATTTTCAAAAATTCATTAAAAATATTCCTTAAGAGATATGCAAATATTTTCAATGGATTCTTGTTCAGGGCGTCGTTGACTATGACCGAGTACAATTTCAAGACATTCCAACATACTTGGAATGTCCAAGTGCATGGATCGCTTTCCGGATTTTCAAAAATTCATTAAAAATATTCTTCAAGAGATATGCAAATATATTCAACAGATTCTTGTTCAGGGCATTCTTGACTATGACTGTGTACAATTTCAAGACATTCCAAGATACTTTTGGGGTCTTTTTTGACGAAAAAGTTAAGTCACTGCCTAAGTGCATGGATCGCTTTCCTGATTTTCAGAAATTCTTTAAAAATATTCCTTAAACGATATGCAAATATTTTCAACGGATTCTTGTTCAGGGCGTCGTTGACTATGACTGAGTACAATTTCAAGACATTCCAACATACTTGGAATGTCCAAGTGCATGGATCGCTTTCCTGATTTTCAAAAGTTCATTAAAAATATTCTTCAAGAGATATGCAAATATATTCAACGGATTCTTGTTCAGGGCATGCTTGACTATGACTGTGTACAATTTCAAGACATTCCAAGATACTTTTGGGGTCTTTTTTGAATAAAAAGTTAAGTCACTGCCTAAGTGCACAGACTTTCCTCATTTTCAAAAATTCATTAAAAATATTCCTTAAGAGATATGCAAATATTTTCAATTGATTCTTGTTCAGGGCGTCGTTGACTATGACTGAGTACAATTTCAAGACATTCCAACATACTTTGAATGTCCAAGTGCATGGATCGCTTTTCGGATTTTCAAAAATTCATTAAAAATATTCTTCAAGAGATATGCAAATATATTCAACGGATTCTTGTTCAGGGCATGCTTGACTATGACTGTGTACAATTTCAAGACATTCCAAGATACTTTTGGGGTCTTTTTTGACAAAAAAGTTAAGTCACTGCCTAAGTGCATGGATCGCTTTCCTGATTTTCAAAAATTCATTAAAAATATTCCTTAAGCGATATGCAAATATTTTCAACGGATTCTTGTTCAGGGCGTCGTTGACTATGACTGAGTACAATTTCAAGACATTCCAACATACTTGGAATGTCCAAGTGCATGGATCGCTTTCCTGATTTTCAAAAGTTCATTAAAAATATTCTTCAAGAGATATACAAATATATTCAACGGATTCTTGTTCAGGGCATGCTTGACTATGACTGTGTACAATTTCAAGACATTCCAAGATACCTTTGGGGTCTTTTTTGAATAAAAAGTTAAGTCACTGCCTAAGTGCACAGACTTTCATCATTTTCAAAAATTCATTAAAAATATTCCTTAAGAGATATGCAAATATTTTCAATGGATTCTTGTTCAGGGCGTCGTTGACTATGACCGAGTACAATTTCAAGACATTCCAACATACTTGGAATGTCCAAGTGCATGGATCGCTTTCCGGATTTTCAAAAATTCATTAAAAATATTCTTCAAGAGATATGCAAATATATTCAACGGATTCTTGTTCAGGGCATTCTTGACTATGACTGTGTACAATTTCAAGACATTCCAAGATACTTTTGGGGTCTTTTTTGACGAAAAAGTTAAGTCACTGCCTTAGTGCATGGATCGCTTTCCTGATTTTCAAAAATTCATTAAAAATATTCCTTAAGCGATATGCAAATATTTTCAACGGATTCTTGTTCAGGGCGTCGTTGACTATGACTGAGTACAATTTCAAGACATTCCAACATACTTGGAATGTCCAAGTGCATGGATCGCTTTCCTGATTTTCAAAAGTTCATTAAAAATATTCTTCAAGAGATATGCAAATATATTCAACGGATTCTTGTTCAGGGCATGCTTGACTATGACTGTGTACAATTTCAAGACATTCCAAGATACTTTTGGGGTCTTTTTTGACGAAAAAGTTAAGTCACTGCCTAAGTGCATGGATCGCTTTCCTGATTTTCAAAAATTCATTAAAAATATTCCTTAAGCGATATGCAAATATTTTCAACGGATTCTTGTTCAGGGCGTCGTTGACTATGACCGAGTACAATTTCAAGACATTCCAACATACTTTGAATGTCCAGGTACATGGATCGCTTTCCTGATTTTCAAAAGTTCATTAAAAATATTCTTCAAGAGATATGCAAATATATTCAACGGATTCTTGTTCAGGGCATGCTTGACTATGACTGTGTACAATTTCAAGACATTCCAATTTACTTTTGGGGTTTTTTTTGACAAAAAAGTCAAGTCACTAAGTGCATCAGGGCAAATGGATCGTTTCCTTCGTCTCACCTGATATCCTGCTGTGTGATCCACGGTGTCCAAACGTTTGTTTCCAGCGACTGGACGACATGGATGAACTCCTGCAGCTTTAATTCTTTAAAAACAACCCAAAAACATCAAAAGTTAAGTCACTGCCTAAGTGCATGGATCGCTTTCCTGATTTTCAAAAATTCATTAAAAATATTCTTCAAGAGATATGCAAATATATTCAACGGATTCTTGTTCAGGGCATGCTTGACTATGACTGTGTACAATTTCAAGACATTCCAAGATACTTTTGGGGTCTTTTTTGACAAAAAAGTTAAGTCACTGCCTAAGTGCATGGATCGCTTTCCTGATTTTCAAAAATTCATTAAAAATATTCCTTAAGCGATATGCAAATATTTTCAACGGATTCTTGTTCAGGGCGTCGTTGACTATGACTGAGTACAATTTCAAGACATTCCAACATACTTGGAATGTCCATGTGCATGGATCGCTTTCCTGATTTTCAAAAGTTCATTAAAAATATTCTTCAAGAGATATGCAAATATATTCAACGGATTCTTGTTCAGGGCATGCTTGACTATGACTGTGTACAATTTCAAGACATTCCAAGATACCTTTGGGGTCTTTTTTGGATAAAAAGTTAAGTCACTGCCTAAGTGCACAGACTTTCATCATTTTCAAAAATTCATTAAAAATATTCCTTAAGAGATATGCAAATATTTTCAATGGATTCTTGTTCAGGGCGTCGTTGACTATGACCGAGTACAATTTCAAGACATTCCAACATACTTGGAATGTCCAAGTGCATGGATCGCTTTCCGGATTTTCAAAAATTCATTAAAAATATTCTTCAAGAGATATGCAAATATATTCAACGGATTCTTGTTCAGGGCATGCTTGACTATGACTGTGTACAATTTCAAGACATTCCAAGATACTTTTGGGGTCTTTTTTGACGAAAAAGTTAAGTCACTGCCTAAGTGCATGGATCGCTTTCCTGATTTTCAGAAATTCTTTAAAAATATTCCTTAAACGATATGCAAATATTTTCAACGGATTCTTGTTCAGGGCGTCGTTGACTATGACTGAGTACAATTTCAAGACATTCCAACATACTTGGAATGTCCAAGTGCATGGATCGCTTTCCTGATTTTCAAAAGTTCATTAAAAATATTCTTCAAGAGATATGCAAATATATTCAACGGATTCTTGTTCAGGGCATGCTTGACTATGACTGTGTACAATTTCAAGACATTCCAGGATACTTTTGGGGTCTTTTTTGAATAAAAAGTTAAGTCACTGCCTAAGTGCACAGACTTTCCTCATTTTCAAAAATTCATTAAAAATATTCCTTAAGAGATATGCAAATATTTTCAATTGATTCTTGTTCAGGGCGTCGTTGACTATGACTGAGTACAATTTCAAGACATTCCAACATACTTGGAATGTCCAAGTGCATGGATCGCTTTTCGGATTTTCAAAAATTCATTAAAAATATTCTTCAAGAGATATGCAAATATATTCAATGGATTCTTGTTCAGGGCATGCTTGACTATGACTGTGTACAATTTCAAGACATTCCAAGATACTTTTGGGGTCTTTTTTGACAAAAAAGTTAAGTCACTGCCTAAGTGCATGGATCGCTTTTCTGATTTTCAAAAATTCATTAAAAATATTCCTTAAGCGATATGCAAATATTTTCAACGGATTCTTGTTCAGGGCGTCGTTGACTATGACTGAGTACAATTTCAAAACATTCCAACATACTTGGAATGTCCAAGTGCATGGATCGCTTTCCTGATTTTCAAAAGTTCATTAAAAATATTCTTCAAGAGATATGCAAATATATTCAACGGATTCTTGTTCAGGGCATGCTTGACTATGACTGTGTACAATTTCAAGACATTCCAAGATACTTTTGGGGTCTTTTTTGAATAAAAAGTTAAGTCACTGCCTAAGTGCACAGACTTTCCTCATTTTCAAAAATTCATTAAAAATATTCCTTAAGAGATATGAAAATATTTTCAATGGATTCTTGTTCAGGGCGTTGTTGACTATGACTGAGTACAATTTCAAGACATTCCAACATACTTGGAATGTCCAAGTGCATGGATCGCTTTCCGGATTTTCAAAAATTCATTAAAAATATTCTTCAAGAGATATGCAAATATATTCAACGGATTCTTGTTCAGGGCATGCTTGACTATGACTGTGTACAATTTCAAGACATTCCAAGATACCTTTGGGGTCTTTTTTGACGAAAAAGTTAAGTCACTGCCTAAGTGCATGGATCGCTTTCCTGATTTTCAGAAATTCTTTAAAAATATTCCTTAAACGATATGCAAATATTTTCAACGGATTCTTGTTCAGGGCGTCGTTGACTATGACTGAGTACAATTTCAAGACATTCCAACATACTTGGAATGTCCAAGTGCATGGATCGCTTTCCTGATTTTCAAAAGTTCATTAAAAATATTCTTCAAGAGATATGCAAATATATTCAACGGATTCTTGTTCAGGGCATGCTTGACTATGACTGTGTACAATTTCAAGACATTCCAAGATACTTTTGGGGTCTTTTTTGAATAAAAAGTTAAGTCACTGCCTCAGTGCACAGACTTTCCTCATTTTCAAAAATTTATTAAAAATATTCCTTAAGAGATATGCAAATATTTTCAATTGATTCTTGTTCAGGGCGTCGTTGACTATGACTGAGTACAATTTAAAGACATTCCAACATACTTGGAATGTCCAAGTGCATGGATCGCTTTTCGGATTTTCAAAAATTCATTAAAAATATTCTTCAAGAGATATGCAAATATATTCAACGGATTCTTGTTCAGGGCATGCTTGACTATGACTGTGTACAATTTCAAGACATTCCAAGATACTTTTGGGGTCTTTTTTGACAAAAAAGTTAAGTCACTGCCTAAGTGCATGGATCGCTTTCCTGATTTTCAAAAATTCATTAAAAATATTCCTTAAGCGATATGCAAATATTTTCAAGGGATTCTTGTTCAGGGCGTCGTTGACTATGACTGAGTACAATTTCAAGACATTCCAACATACTTGGAATGTCCAAGTGCATGGATCGCTTTCCTGATTTTCAAAAGTTCATTAAAAATATTCTTCAAGAGATATGCAAATATATTCAACGGATTCTTGTTCAGGGCATGCTTGACTATGACTGTGTACAATTTCAAGACATTCCAAGATACCTTTGGGGTCTTTTTTGGATAAAAAGTTAAGTCACTGCCTAAGTGCACAGACTTTCATCATTTTCAAAAATTCATTAAAAATATTCCTTAAGAGATATGCAAATATTTTCAATGGATTCTTGTTCAGGGCGTCGTTGACTATGACCGAGTACAATTTCAAGACATTCCAACATACTTGGAATGTCCAAGTGCATGGATCGCTTTCCGGATTTTCAAAAATTCATTAAAAATATTCTTCAAGAGATATGCAAATATATTCAACGGATTCTTGTTCAGGGCATGCTTGACTATGACTGTGTACAATTTCAAGACATTCCAAGATACTTTTGGGGTCTTTTTTGACGAAAAAGTTAAGTCACTGCCTAAGTGCATGGATCGCTTTCCTGATTTTCAGAAATTCTTTAAAAATATTCCTTAAACGATATGCAAATATTTTCAACGGATTCTTGTTCAGGGCGTCGTTGACTATGACTGAGTACAATTTCAAGACATTCCAACATACTTGGAATGTCCAAGTGCATGGATCGCTTTCCTGATTTTCAAAAGTTCATTAAAAATATTCTTCAAGAGATATGCAAATATATTCAACGGATTCTTGTTTAGGGCATGCTTGACTATGACTGTGTACAATTTCAAGACATTCCAGGATACTTTTGGGGTCTTCTTTGAATAAAAAGTTAAGTCACTGCCTAAGTGCACAGACTTTCCTCATTTTCAAAAATTCATTAAAAATATTCCTTAAGAGATATGCAAATATTTTCAATTGATTCTTGTTCAGGGCGTCGTTGACTATGACTGAGTACAATTTCAAGACATTCCAACATACTTGGAATGTCCAAGTGCATGGATCGCTTTTCGGATTTTCAAAAATTCATTAAAAATATTCTTCAAGAGATATGCAAATATATTCAACGGATTCGTGTCAAGGGCATGCTTGACTATGACTGTGTACAATTTCAAGACATTCCAAGATACTTTTGGGGTCTTTTTTGACAAAAAAGTTAAGTCACTGCCTAAGTGCATGGATCGCTTTTCTGATTTTCAAAAATTCATTAAAAATATTCCTTAAGCGATATGCAAATATTTTCAACGGATTCTTGTTCAGGGCGTCGTTGACTATGACTGAGTACAATTTCAAAACATTCCAACATACTTGGAATGTCCAAGTGCATGGATCGCTTTCCTGATTTTCAAAAGTTCATTAAAAATATTCTTCAAGAGATATGCAAATATATTCAACGGATTCTTGTTCAGGGCATGCTTGACTATGACTGTGTACAATTTCAAGACATTCCAAGATACTTTTGGGGTCTTTTTTGAATAAAAAGTTAAGTCACTGCCTAAGTGCACAGACTTTCCTCATTTTCAAAAATTCATTAAAAATATTCCTTAAGAGATATGCAAATATTTTCAATGGATTCTTGTTCAGGGCGTTGTTGACTATGACTGAGTACAATTTCAAGACATTCCAACATACTTGGAATGTCCAAGTGCATGGATCGCTTTCCGGATTTTCAAAAATTCATTAAAAATATTCTTCAAGAGATATGCAAATATATTCAACGGATTCTTGTTCAGGGCATGCTTGACTATGACTGTGTACAATTTCAAGACATTCCAAGATACTTTTGGGGTCTTTTTTGACAAAAAAGTTAAGTCACTGCCTAAGTGCATGGATCGCTTTCCTGATTTTCAAAAATTCATTAAAAATATTCCTTAAGCGATATACAAATATTTTCAACGGATTCTTGTTCAGGGCGTCGTTGACTATGACTGAGTACAATTTCAAGACATTCCAACATACTTGGAATGTCCAAGTGCATGGATCGCTTTTCGGATTTTCAAAAATTCATTAAAAATATTCTTCAAGAGATATGCAAATATATTCAACGGATTCTTGTTCAGGGCATGCTTGACTATGACTGTGTACAATTTCAAGACATTCCAAGATACTTTTGGGGTCTTTTTTGACGAAAAAGTTAAGTCACTGCCTAAGTGCATGGATCGCTTTCCTGATTTTCAAAAATTCATTAAAAATATTCCTTAAGAGATATGCAAATATTTTCAACGGATTCTTGTTCAGGGCGTCGTTGACTATGACTGAGTACAATTTCAAGACATTTCAACATACTTGGAATGTCCAAGTGCATGGATCGCTTTCCTGATTTTCAAAAGTTCATTAAAAATATTGTTCAAGAGATATGCAAATATATTCAACGGATTCTTGTTCAGGGCATGCTTGACTATGACTGTGTACAATTTCAAGACATTCCAAGATACTTTTGGGGTCTTTTTTGAATAAAAAGTTAAGTCACTGCCTAAGTGCACAGACTTTCATCATTTTCAAAAATTCATTAAAAATATTCCTTAAGAGATATGCAAATATTTTCAATGGATTCTTGTTCAGGGCGTCGTTGACTATGACCGAGTACAATTTCAAGACATTCCAACATACTTGGAATGTCCAAGTGCATGGATCGCTTTCCGGATTTTCAAAAATTCATTAAAAATATTCTTCAAGAGATATGCAAATATATTCAACGGATTCTTGTTCAGGGCATGCTTGACTATGACTGTGTACAATTTCAAGACATTCCAAGATACTTTTGGGGTCTTTTTTGAATAAAAAGTTAAGTCACTGCCTAAGTGCACAGACTTTCATCATTTTCAAAAATTCATTAAAAATATTCCTTAAGAGATATGCAAATATTTTCAATGGATTCTTGTTCAGGGCGTCGTTGACTATGACCGAGTACAATTTCAAGACATTCCAACATACTTGGAATGTCCAAGTGCATGGATCGCTTTCCGGATTTTCAAAAATTCATTAAAAATATTCTTCAAGAGATATGCAAATATATTCAACGGATTCTTGTTCAGGGCATGCTTGACTATGACTGTGTACAATTTCAAGACATTCCAAGATACTTTTGGGGTCTTTTTTGACGAAAAAGTTAAGTCACTGCCTAAGTGCATGGATCGCTTTCCTGATTTTCAAAAATTCATTAAAAATATTCCTTAAGCGATATGCAAATATTTTCAACGGATTCTTGTTCAGGGCGTCGTTGACTATGACTGAGTACAATTTCAAGACATTCCAACATACTTGGAATGTCCAAGTGCATGGATCGCTTTCCTGATTTTCAAAAGTTCATTAAAAATATTCTTCAAGAGATATGCAAATATATTCAACGGATTCTTGTTCAGGGCATGCTTGACTATGACTGTGTACAATTCCAAGACATTCCAAGATACTTTTGGGGTCTTTTTTGAATAAAAAGTTAAGTCACTGCCTAAGTGCACAGACTTTCATCATTTTCAAAAATTCATTAAAAATATTCCTTAAGAGATATGCAAATATTTTCAATTGATTCTTGTTCAGGGCGTCGTTGACTATGACTGAGTACAATTTCAAGACATTCCAACATACTTGGAATGTCCAAGTGCATGGATCGCTTTTCGGATTTTCAAAAATTCATTAAAAATATTCTTCAAGAGATATGCAAATATATTCAACGGATTCTTGTTCAGGGCATGCTTGACTATGACTGTGTACAATTTCAAGACATTCCAAGATACTTTTGGGGTCTTTTTTGACAAAAAAGTTAAGTCACTGCCTAAGTGCATGGATCGCTTTCCTGATTTTCAAAAATTCATTAAAAATATTCCTTAAGCGATATGCAAATATTTTCAACGGATTCTTGTTCAGGGCGTCGTTGACTATGACTGAGTACAATTTCAAGACATTCCAACATACTTGGAATGTCCAAGTGCATGGATCGCTTTCCTGATTTTCAAAAGTTCATTAAAAATATTCTTCAAGAGATATGCAAATATATTCAACGGATTCTTGTTCAGGGCATGCCTGACTATGACTGTGTACAATTTCAAGACATTCCAAGATACTTTTGGGGTCTTTTTTGAATAAAAAGTTAAGTCACTGCCTCAGTGCACAGACTTTCCTCATTTTCAAAAATTCATTAAAAATATTCCTTAAGAGATATGCAAATATTTTCAATTGATTCTTGTTCAGGGCGTCGTTGACTATGACTGAGTACAATTTCAAGACATTCCAACATACTTGGAATGTCCAAGTGCATCGATTGCTTTTCGGATTTTCAAAAATTCATTAAAAATATTCTTCAAGAGATATGCAAATATATTCAACGGATTCTTGTTCAGGGCATGCTTGACTATGACTGTGTACAATTTCAAGACATTCCAAGATACTTTTGGGGTCTTTTTTGACAAAAAAGTTAAGTCACTGCCTAAGTGCATGGATCGCTTTCCTGATTTTCAAAAATTCATTAAAAATATTCCTTAAGCGATATGCAAATATTTTTAACGGATTCTTGTTCAGGGCGTCGTTGACTATGACTGAGTACAATTTCAAGACATTCCAACATACTTGGAATGTCCAAGTGCATGGATCGCTTTCCTGATTTTCAAAAGTTCATTAAAAATATTCTTCAAGAGATATGCAAATATATTCAACGGATTCTTGTTCAGGGCATGCTTGACTATGACTGTGTACAATTTCAAGACATTCCAAGATACTTTTGGGGTCTTTTTTGAATAAAAAGTTAAGTCACTGCCTAAGTGCACAGACTTTCCTCATTTTCAAAAATTCATTAAAAATATTCCTTAAGAGATATGCAAATATTTTCAATTGATTCTTGTTCAGGGCGTCGTTGACTATGACTGAGTACAATTTCAAGACATTCCAACATACTTGGAATGTCCAAGTGCATGGATCGCTTTTCGGATTTTCATAAATTCATTAAAAATATTCTTCAAGAGATATGCAAATATATTCAACGGATTCTTGTTCAGGGCATGCTTGACTATGACTGTGTACAATTTCAAGACATTCCAATTTACTTTTGGGTTTTTTTTTTAAAAAAAAAGTCAAGTCACTAAGTGCATCAGGGCAAATGGATCGTTTCCTTCGTCTCACCTGATATCCTGCTGTGTGATCCACGGTGTCCAAACGTTTGTATCCAGAGACTGGACGACATGGATGAACTCCTGCAGCTTTAATTCTTTAAAAACAACCCAAAAACATCAAAAGTTAAGTCACTGCCTAAGTGCATGGATCGCTTTCCTGATTTTCAAAAATTCATTAAAAATATTCCTCAAGAGATATGCAAATATATTCAACGGATTCTTGTTCAGGGCATGCTTGACTATGACTGTGTACAATTTCAAGACATTCCAAGATACTTTTGGGGTCTTTTTTGACGAAAAAGTTAAGTCACTGCCTAAGTGCATGGATCGCTTTCCTGATTTTCAAAAATTCATTAAAAATATTCCTTAAGCGATATGCAAATATTTTCAACGGATTCTTGTTCAGGGCGTCGTTGACTATGACTGAGTACAATTTCAAGACATTCCAACATACTTGGAATGTCCAAGTGCATGGATCGCTTTCCGGATTTTCAAAAATTCATTAAAAATATTCTTCAAGAGATATGCAAATATATTCAACGGATTCTTATTCAGGGCATGCTTGACTATGACTGTGTACAATTTCAAGACATTCCAATTTACTTTTGGGGTTTTTTTGAAAAAAAAGTCAAGTCACTAAGTGCATCAGGGCAAGTGGATCGTTTCCTTCGTCTCACCTGATATCCTGCTGTGTGATCCACGGTGTCCAAACGTTTGTTTCCAGCGACTGGGCGACATGGATGAACTCCTGCAGCTTTAATGCTTTGAAAACAAACCAAAAACATCAAAAGTTAAGTCACTGCCTAAGTGCATGGATCGCTTTCCTAATTTTCAAAAATTCATTAAAAATATTCCTTAAGAGATATGCAAATATTTTCAATTGATTCTTGTTCAGGGCGTCGTTGACTATGACTGAGTACAATTTCAAGACATTCCAACATACTTGGAATGTCCAAGTGCATGGATCGCTTTTCGGATTTTCAAAAATTCATTAAAAATATTCTTCAAGAGATATGCAAATATATTCAACGGATTCTTGTTCAGGGCATGCTTGACTATGACTGTGTACAATTTCAAGACATTCCAAGATACTTTTGGGGTCTTTTTTGAATAAAAAGTTAAGTCACTGCCTAAGTGCATGGATCGCTTTCCTGATTTTCAAAAATTCATTAAAAATATTCCTTAAGCGATATGCAAATATTTTCAACGGATTCTTGTTCAGGGCGTCGTTGACTATGACTGAGTACAATTTCAAAACATTCCAACATACTTGGAATGTCCAAGTGCATGGATCGCTTTTCGGATTTTCAAAAATTCATTAAAAATATTCTTCAAGAGATATGCAAATATATTCAACGGATTCTTGTTCAGGGCATGCTTGACTATGACTGTGTACAATTTCAAGACATTCCAAGATACTTTTGGGGTCTTTTTTGACAAAAAAGTTAAGTCACTGCCTAAGTGCATGGATCGCTTTCCTGATTTTCAAAAATTCATTAAAAATATTCCTTAAGCGATATGCAAATATTTTCAACGGATTCTTGTTCAGGGCGTCGTTGACTATGACTGAGTACAATTTCAAGACATTCCAACATACTTGGAATGTCCAAGTGCATGGATCGCTTTCCTGATTTTCAAAAGTTCATTAAAAATATTCTTCAAGAGATATGCAAATATATTCAACGGATTCTTGTTCAGGGCATGCTTGACTATGACTGTGTACAATTTCAAGACATTCCAAGATACCTTTGGGGTCTTTTTTGGATAAAAAGTTAAGTCACTGCCTAAGTGCACAGACTTTCATCATTTTCAAAAATTCATTAAAAATATTCCTTAAGAGTTATGCAAATATTTTCAATGGATTCTTGTTCAGGGCGTCGTTGACTATGACCGAGTACAATTTCAAGACATTCCAACATACTTGGAATGTCCAAGTGCATGGATCGCTTTCCGGATTTTCAAAAATTCATTAAAAATATTCTTCAAGAGATATGCAAATATATTCAACGGATTCTTGTTCAGGGCATGCTTGACTATGACTGTGTACAATTTCAAGACATTCCAAGATACTTTTGGGGTCTTTTTTGACGAAAAAGTTAAGTCACTGCCTAAGTGCATGGATCGCTTTCCTGATTTTCAGAAATTCTTTAAAAATATTCCTTAAACGATATGCAAATATTTTCAACGGATTCTTGTTCAGGGCGTCGTTGACTATGACTGAGTACAATTTCAAGACATTCCAACATACTTGGAATGTCCAAGTGCATGGATCGCTTTCCTGATTTTCAAAAGTTCATTAAAAATATTCTTCAAGAGATATGCAAATATATTCAACGGATTCTTGTTCAGGGCATGCTTGACTATGACTGTGTACAATTTCAAGACATTCCAGGATACTTTTGGGGTCTTTTTTGAATAAAAAGTTAAGTCACTGCCTAAGTGCACAGACTTTCCTCATTTTCAAAAATTCATTAAAAATATTCCTTAAGAGATATGCAAATATTTTCAATTGATTCTTGTTCAGGGCGTCGTTGACTATGACTGAGTACAATTTCAAGACATTCCAACATACTTGGAATGTCCAAGTGCATGGATCGCTTTTCGGATTTTCAAAAATTCATTAAAAATATTCTTCAAGAGATATGCAAATATATTCAACGGATTCTTGTTCAGGGCATGCTTGACTATGACTGTGTACAATTTCAAGACATTCCAAGATACTTTTGGGGTCTTTTTTGACAAAAAAGTTAAGTCACTGCCTAAGTGCATGGATCGCTTTTCTGATTTTCAAAAATTCATTAAAAATATTCCTTAAGCGATATGCAAATATTTTCAACGGATTCTTGTTCAGGGCGTCGTTGACTATGACTGAGTACAATTTCAAAACATTCCAACATACTTGGAATGTCCAAGTGCATGGATCGCTTTCCTGATTTTCAAAAGTTCATTAAAAATATTCTTCAAGAGATATGCAAATATATTCAACGGATTCTTGTTCAGGGCATGCTTGACTATGACTGTGTACAATTTCAAGACATTCCAAGATACTTTTGGGGTCTTTTTTGAATAAAAAGTTAAGTCACTGCCTAAGTGCACAGACTTTCCTCATTTTCAAAAATTCATTAAAAATATTCCTTAAGAGATATGCAAATATTTTCAATGGATTCTTGTTCAGGGCGTTGTTGACTATGACTGAGTACAATTTCAAGACATTCCACCATACTTGGAATGTCCAAGTGCATGGATCGCTTTCCGGATTTTCAAAAATTCATTAAAAATATTCTTCAAGAGATATGCAAATATATTCAACGGATTCTTGTTCAGGGCATGCTTGACTATGACTGTGTACAATTTCAAGACATTCCAAGATACTTTTGGGGTCTTTTTTGACGAAAAAGTTAAGTCACTGCCTAAGTGCATGGATCGCTTTCCTGATTTTCAGAAATTCTTTAAAAATATTCCTTAAACGATATGCAAATATTTTCAACGGATTCTTGTTCAGGGCGTCGTTGACTATGACTGAGTACAATTTCAAGACATTCCAACATACTTGGAATGTCCAAGTGCATGGATCGCTTTCCTGATTTTCAAAAGTTCATTAAAAATATTCTTCAAGAGATATGCAAATATATTCAACGGATTCTTGTTCAGGGCATGCTTGACTATGACTGTGTACAATTTCAAGACATTCCAAGATACCTTTGGGGTCTTTTTTGAATAAAAAGTTAAGTCACTGCCTAAGTGCACAGACTTTCCTCATTTTCAAAAATTCATTAAAAATATTCCTTAAGAGATATGCAAATATTTTCAATTGATTCTTGTTCAGGGCGTCGTTGACTATGACTGAGTACAATTTCAAGACATTCCAACATACTTGGAATGTCCAAGTGCATGGATCGCTTTCCGGATTTTCAAAAATTCATTAAAAATATTCTTCAAGAGATATGCAAATATATTCAACGGATTCTTGTTCAGGGCATGCTTGACTATGACTGTGTACAATTTCAAGACATTCCAAGATACTTTTGGGGTCTTTTTTGACGAAAAAGTTAAGTCACTGCCTAAGTGCATGGATCGCTTTCCTGATTTTCAGAAATTCTTTAAAAATATTCCTTAAACGATATGCAAATATTTTCAACGGATTCTTGTTCAGGGCGTCGTTGACTATGACTGAGTACAATTTCAAGACATTCCAACATACTTGGAATGTCCAAGTGCATGGATCGCTTTCCTGATTTTCAAAAGTTCATTAAAAATATTCTTCAAGAGATATGCAAATATATTCAACGGATTCTTGTTCAGGGCATGCTTGACTATGACTGTGTACAATTTCAAGACATTCCAAGATACCTTTGGGGTCTTTTTTGAATAAAAAGTTAAGTCACTGCCTAAGTGCACAGACTTTCCTCATTTTCAAAAATTCATTAAAAATATTCCTTAAGAGATATGCAAATATTTTCAATTGATTCTTGTTCAGGGCGTCGTTGACTATGACTGAGTACAATTTCAAGACATTCCAACATACTTGGAATGTCCAAGTGCATGGATCGCTTTTCGGATTTTCAAAAATTCATTAAAAATATTCTTCAAGAGATATGCAAATATATTCAACGGATTCTTGTTCAGGGCATGCTTGACTATGACTGTGTACAATTTCAAGACATTCCAAGATACTTTTGGGGTCTTTTTTGACAAAAAAGTTAAGTCACTGCCTAAGTGCATGGATCGCTTTCCTGATTTTCAAAAATTCATTAAAAATATTCCTTAAGCGATATGCAAATATTTTCAACTGATTCTTGTTCAGGGCGTCGTTGACTATGACTGAGTACAATTTCAAGACATTCCAACATACTTGGAATGTCCAAGTGCATGGATCGCTTTCCTGATTTTCAAAAGTTCATTTAAAATATTCTTCAAGAGATATGCAAATATATTCAACGGATTCTTGTTCAGGGCATGCTTGACTATGACTGTGTACAATTTCAAGACATTCCAAGATACTTTTGGGGTCTTTTTTGAATAAAAAGTTAAGTCACTGCCTAAGTGCACAGACTTTCATCATTTTCAAAAATTCATTAAAAATATTCCTTAAGAGATATGCAAATATTTTCAATTGATTCTTGTTCAGGGCGTCGTTGACTATGACAGTACAATTTCAAGACATTCCAACATACTTGGAATGTCCAAGTGCATGGATCACTTTTCGGATTTTCAAAAATTCATTAAAAATATTCTTCAAGAGATATGCAAATATATTCAACGGATTCTTGTTCAGGGCATGCTTGACTATGACTGTGTACAATTTCAAGACATTCCAAGATACTTTTGGGGTCTTTTTTGACGAAAAAGTTAAGTCACTGCCTAAGTGCATGGATCGCTTTCCTGATTTTCAGAAATTCTTTAAAAATATTCCTTAAGCGATATGCAAATATTTTCAACGGATTCTTGTTCAGGGCGTCGTTGACTATGACTGAGTACAATTTCAAGACATTCCAACATACTTGGAATGTCCAAGTGCATGGATCGCTTTCCTGATTTTAAAAGGTTCATTAAAAATATTCTTCAAGAGATATGCAAATATATTCAACAGATTCTTGTTCAGGGCATGCTTGACTATGACTGTGTACAATTTCAAGATATTCCAAGATACCTTTGGGGTCTTTTTTGAATAAAAAGTTAAGTCACTGCCTAAGTGCACAGACTTTCATCATTTTCAAAAATTCATTAAAAATATTCCTTAAGAGATATGCAAATATTTTCAATGGATTCTTGTTCAGGGCGTCGTTGACTATGACCGGGTACAATTTCAAGACATTCCAACATACTTGGAATGTCCAAGTGCATGGATCGCTTTCCGGATTTTCAAAAATTCATTAAAAATATTCTTCAAGAGATATGCAAATATATTCAACGGATTCTTGTTCAGGGCATTCTTGACTATGACTGTGTACAATTTCAAGACATTCCAAGATACTTTTGGGGTCTTTTTTGACGAAAAAGTTAAGTCACTGCCTAAGTGCATGGATCGCTTTCCTGATTTTCAGAAATTCTTTAAAAATATTCCTTAAACGATATGCAAATATTTTCAACGGATTCTTGTTCAGGGCGTCGTTGACTATGACTGAGTACAATTTCAAGACATTCCAACATACTTGGAATGTCCAAGTGCATGGATCGCTTTCCTGATTTTCAAAAGTTCATTAAAAATATTCTTCAAGAGATATGCAAATATATTCAACGGATTCTTGTTCAGGGCATGCTTGACTATGACTGTGTACAATTTCAAGACATTCCAAGATACCTTTGGGGTCTTTTTTGAATAAAAAGTTAAGTCACTGCCTAAGTGCACAGACTTTCATCATTTTCAAAAATTCATTAAAAATATTCCTTAAGAGATATATAAATATTTTCAATGGATTCTTGTTCAGGGCGTCGTTGACTATGACCGAGTACAATTTCAAGACATTCCAACATACTTGGAATGTCCAAGTGCATGGATCGCTTTTCGGATTTTCAAAAATTCATTAAAAATATTCTTCAAGAGATATGCAAATATATTCAACATATTCTTGTTCAGGGCATGCTTGACTATGACTGTGTACAATTTCAAGACATTCCAAGATACTTTTGGGGTCTTTTTTGACAAAAAAGTTTAGTCACTGCCTAAGTGCATGGATCGCTTTCCTGATTTTCAGAAATTCTTTAAAAATATTCCTTAAACGATATCCAAATATTTTCAACGGATTCTTGTTCAGGGCGTCGTTGACTATGACTGAGTACAATTTCAAGACATTCCAACATACTTGGAATGTCCAAGTGCATGGATCGCTTTCCTGATTTTCAAAAGTTCATTAAAAATATTCTTCAAGAGATATGCAAATATATTCAACGGATTCTTGTTCAGGGCATGCTTGACTATGACTGTGTACAATTTCAAGACATTCCAAGATACTTTTGGGGTCTTTTTTGAATAAAAAGTTAAGTCACTGCCTAAGTGCACAGACTTTCATCATTTTCAAAAATTCATTAAAAATATTCCTTAAGAGATATGCAAATATTTTCAATGGATTCTTGTTCAGGGCGTCGTTGACTATGACCGAGTACAATTTCAAGACATTCCAACATACTTGGAATGTCCAAGTGCATGGATCGCTTTCCGGATTTTCAAAAATTCATTAAAAATATTCTTCAAGAGATATGCAAATATATTCAACGGATTCTTGTTCAGGGCATTCTTGACTATGACTGTGTACAATTTCAAGACATTCCAAGATACTTTTGGGGTCTTTTTTGACGAAAAAGTTAAGTCACTGCCTAAGTGCATGAATCGCTTTCCTGATTTTCAGAAATTCTTTAAAAATATTCCTTAAACGATATGCAAATATTTTCAACGGATTCTTGTTCAGGGCGTCGTTGACTATGACTGAGTACAATTTCAAGACATTCCAACATACTTGGAATGTCCAAGTGCATGGATCGCTTTCCTGATTTTCAAAAGTTCATTAAAAATATTCTTCAAGAGATATGCAAATATATTCAACGGATTCTTGTTCAGGGCATGCTTGACTATGACTGTGTACAATTTCAAGACATTCCAAGATACTTTTGGGGTCTTTTTTGAATAAAAAGTTAAGTCACTGCCTAAGTGCACAGACTTTCCTCATTTTCAAAAATTCATTAAAAATATTCCTTAAGAGATATGCAAATATTTTCAATTGATTCTTGTTCAGGGCGTCGTTGACTATGACTGAGTACAATTTCAAGACATTCCAACATACTTGGAATGTCCAAGTGCATGGATCGCTTTCCTGATTTTCAAAAGTTCATTAAAAATATTCTTCAAGAGATATGCAAATATATTCAACGGATTCTTGTTCAGGGCATGCTTGACTATGACTGTGTACAATTTCAAGACATTCCAAGATACTTTTGGGGTCTTTTTTGACGAAAAAGTTAAGTCACTGCCTAAGTGCATGGATCGCTTTCCTGATTTTCAAAAATTCATTAAAAATATTCCTTAAGCGATATGCAAATATTTTCAACGGATTCTTGTTCAGGGCGTCGTTGACTATGACTGAGTACAATTTCAAGACATTCCAACATACTTGGAATGTCCAAGTGCATGGATCGCTTTCCTGATTTTCAAAAGTTCATTAAAAATATTCTTCAAGAGATATGCAAATATATTCAACGGATTCTTGTTCAGGGCATGCTTGACTATGACTGTGTACAATTTCAAGACATTCCAAGATACTTTTGGGGTCTTTTTTGACAAAAAAGTTAAGTCACTGCCTAAGTGCATGGATCGCTTTCCTGATTTTCAAAAATTCATTAAAAATATTCCTTAAGCGATATGCAAATATTTTCAACGGATTCTTGTTCAGGGCGTCGTTGACTATGACTGAGTACAATTTCAAGACATTCCAACATACTTGGAATGTCCAAGTGCATGGATCGCTTTCCTGATTTTCAAAAGTTCATTAAAAATATTCTTCAAGAGATATGCAAATATATTCAACGGATTCTTGTTCAGGGCATGCTTGACTATGACTGTGTACAATTTCAAGACATTCCAAGATACTTTTGGGGTCTTTTTTGAATAAAAAGTTAAGTCACTGCCTAAGTGCACAGACTTTCCTCATTTTCAAAAATTCATTAAAAATATTCCTTAAGAGATATGCAAATATTTTCAATTGATTCTTGTTCAGGGCGTCGTTGACTATGACTGAGTACAATTTCAAGACATTCCAACATACTTGGAATGTCCAAGTGCATGGATCGCTTTCCTGATTTTCAAAAGTTCATTAAAAATATTCTTCAAGAGATATGCAAATATATTCAACGGATTCTTGTTCAGGGCATGCTTGACTATGACTGTGTACAATTTCAAGACATTCCAAGATACTTTTGGGGTCTTTTTTGACGAAAAAGTTAAGTCACTGCCTAAGTGCATGGATCGCTTTCCTGATTTTCAAAAATTCATTAAAAATATTCCTTAAGCGATATGCAAATATTTTCAACGGATTCTTGTTCAGGGCGTCGTTGACTATGACTGAGTACAATTTCAAGACATTCCAACATACTTGGAATGTCCAAGTGCATGGATCGCTTTCCTGATTTTCAAAAGTTCATTAAAAATATTCTTCAAGAGATATGCAAATATATTCAACGGATTCTTGTTCAGGGCATGCTTGACTATGACTGTGTACAATTTCAAGACATTCCAAGATACTTTTGGGGTCTTTTTTGACAAAAAAGTTAAGTCACTGCCTAAGTGCATGGATCGCTTTCCTGATTTTCAAAAATTCATTAAAAATATTCCTTAAGCGATATGCAAATATTTTCAACGGATTCTTGTTCAGGGCGTCGTTGACTATGACTGAGTACAATTTCAAGACATTCCAACATACTTGGAATGTCCAAGTGCATGGATCGCTTTCCTGATTTTCAAAAGTTCATTAAAAATATTCTTCAAGAGATATGCAAATATATTCAACGGATTCTTGTTCAGGGCATGCTTGACTATGACTGTGTACAATTTCAAGACATTCCAAGATACTTTTGGGGTCTTTTTTGAATAAAAAGTTAAGTCACTGCCTAAGTGCACAGACTTTCCTCATTTTCAAAAATTCATTAAAAATATTCCTTAAGAGATATGCAAATATTTTCAATTGATTCTTGTTCAGGGCGTCGTTGACTATGACTGAGTACAATTTCAAGACATTCCAACATACTTGGAATGTCCAAGTGCATGGATCGCTTTTCGGATTTTCAAAAATTCATTAAAAATATTCTTCAAGAGATATGCAAATATATTCAACGGATTCTTGTTCAGGGCATGCTTGACTATGACTGTGTACAATTTCAAGATATTCCAAGATACTTTTGGGGTCTTTTTTGACATAAAAGTTAAGTCACTGCCTAAGTGCATGGATCGCTTTCCTGATTTTCAGAAATTCTTTAAAAATATTCCTTAAACGATATGCAAATATTTTCAACGGATTCTTGTTCAGGGCATCGTTGACTATGACTGAGTACAATTTCAAGACATTCCAACATACTTGGAATGTCCAAGTGCATGGATCGCTTTCCTGATTTTCAAAAGTTCATTAAAAATATTCTTCAAGAGATATGCAAATATATTCAACGGATTCTTGTTCAGGGCATGCTTGACTATGACTGTGTACAATTTCAAGACATTCCAAGATACTTTTGGGGTCTTTTTTGAATAAAAAGTTAAGTCACTGCCTAAGTGCACAGACTTTCCTCATTTTCAAAAATTCATTAAAAATATTCCTTAAGAGATATGCAAATATTTTCAATGGATTCTTGTTCAGGGCGTCGTTGACTATGACCGAGTACAATTTCAAGACATTCCAACATACTTGGAATGTCCAAGTGCATGGATCGCTTTCCGGATTTTCAAAAATTCATTAAAAATATTCTTCAAGAGATATGCAAATATATTCAACGGATTCTTGTTCAGGGCATTCTTGACTATGACTGTGTACAATTTCAAGACATTCCAAGATACTTTTGGGGTCTTTTTTGACGAAAAAGTTAAGTCACTGCCTAAGTGCATGGATCGCTTTCCTGATTTTCAGAAATTCTTTAAAAATATTCCTTAAACGATATGCAAATATTTTCAACGGATTCTTGTTCAGGGCGTCGTTGACTATGACTGAGTACAATTTCAAGACATTCCAACATACTTGGAATGTCCAAGTGCATGGATCGCTTTCCTGATTTTCAAAAGTTAATTAAAAATATTCTTCAAGAGATATGCAAATATATTCAACGGATTCTTGTTCAGGGCATGCTTGACTATGACTGTGTACAATTTCAAGACATTCCAAGATACTTTTGGGGTCTTTTTTGAATAAAAAGTTAAGTCACTGCCTAAGTGCACAGACTTTCCTCATTTTCAAAAATTCATTAAAAATATTCCTTAAGAGATATGCAAATATTTTCAATTGATTCTTGTTCAGGGCGTCGTTGACTATGACTGAGTACAATTTCAAGACACTCCAACATACTTGGAATGTCCAAGTGCATGGATCGCTTTACGGATTTTCAAAAATTCATTAAAAATATTCTTCAAGAGATATGCAAATATATTCAACGGATTCTTGTTCAGGGCATGCTTGACTATGACTGTGTACAATTTCAAGACATTCCAAGATACTTTTGGGGTCTTTTTTGACGAAAAAGTTAAGTCACTGCCTAAGTGCATGGATCGCTTTCCTGATTTTCAGAAATTCTTTAAAAATATTCCTTAAACGATATGCAAATATTTTCAACGGATTCTTGTTCAGGGCGTCGTTGACTATGACTGAGTACAATTTCAAGACATTCCAACATACTTGGAATGTCCAAGTGCATGGATCGCTTTCCTGATTTTCAAAAGTTCATTAAAAATATTCTTCAAGAGATATGCAAATATATTCAACGGATTCTTGTTCAGGGCATGCTTGACTATGACTGTGTACAATTTCAAGACATTCCAAGATACTTTTGGGGTCTTTTTTGAATAAAAAGTTAAGTCACTGCCTAAGGGCACAGACTTTCCTCATTTTCAAAAATTCATTAAAAATATTCCTTAAGAGATATGCAAATATTTTCAATTGATTCTTGTTCAGGGCGTCGTTGACTATGACTGAGTACAATTTCAAGACATTCCAACATACTTGGAATGTCCAAGTGCATGGATCGCTTTTCGGATTTTCAAAAATTCATTAAAAATATTCTTCAAGAGATATGCAAATATATTCAACGGATTCTTGTTCAGGGCATGCTTGACTATGACTGTGTACAATTTCAAGACATTCCAAGATACTTTTGGGGTCTTTTTTGACAAAAAAGTTAAGTCACTGCCTAAGTGCATGGATCGCTTTCCTGATTTTCAAAAATTCATTAAAAATATTCCTTAAGCGATATGCAAATATTTTCAATGGATTCTTGTTCAGGGCGTCGTTGACTATGACTGAGTACAATTTCAAGACATTCCAACATACTTGGAATGTCCAAGTGCATGGATCGCTTTCCTGATTTTCAAAAGTTCATTAAAAATATTCTTCAAGAGATATGCAAATATATTCAACGGATTCTTGTTCAGGGCATGCTTGACTATGACTGTGTACAATTTCAAGACATTCCAAGATACCTTTGGGGTCTTTTTTGAATAAAAAGTTAAGTCACTGCCTAAGTGCACAGACTTTCATCATTTTCAAAAATTCATTAAAAATATTCCTTAAGAGATATGCAAATATTTTCAATGGATTCTTGTTCAGGGCGTCGTTGACTATGACCGAGTACAATTTCAAGACATTCCAACATACTTGGAATGTCCAAGTGCATGGATCGCTTTCCTGATTTTCAAAAGTTCATTAAAAATATTCTTCAAGAGATATGCAAATATATTCAACGGATTCTTGTTCAGGGCATGCTTGACTATGACTGTGTACAATTTCAAGACATTCCAAGATACTTTTGGGGTCTTTTTTGACAAAAAAGTTAAGTCACTGCCTAAGTGCATGGATCGCTTTCCTGATTTTCAAAAATTCATTAAAAATATTCCTTAAACGATATGCAAATATTTTCAACGGATTCTTGTTCAGGGCGTCGTTGACTATGACTGAGTACAATTTCAAGACATTCCAACATACTTGGAATGTCCAAGTGCATGGATCGCTTTCCTGATTTTCAAAAGTTCATTAAAAATATTCTTCAAGAGATATGCAAATATATTCAACGGATTCTTGTTCAGGGCATGCTTGACTATGACTGTGTACAATTTCAAGACATTCCAAGATACTTTTGGGGTCTTTTTTGAATAAAAAGTTAAGTCACTGCCTAAGGGCACAGACTTTCCTCATTTTCAAAAATTCATTAAAAATATTCCTTAAGAGATATGCAAATATTTTCAATTGATTCTTGTTCAGGGCGTCGTTGACTATGACTGAGTACAATTTCAAGACATTCCAACATACTTGGAATGTCCAAGTGCATGGATCGCTTTTCGGATTTTCAAAAATTCATTAAAAATATTCTTCAAGAGATATGCAAATATATTCAACGGATTCTTGTTCAGGGCATGCTTGACTATGACTGTGTACAATTTCAAGACATTCCAAGATACTTTTGGGGTCTTTTTTGACAAAAAAGTTAAGTCACTGCCTAAGTGCATGGATCGCTTTCCTGATTTTCAAAAATTCATTAAAAATATTCCTTAAGCGATATGCAAATATTTTCAATGGATTCTTGTTCAGGGCGTCGTTGACTATGACTGAGTACAATTTCAAGACATTCCAACATACTTGGAATGTCCAAGTGCATGGATCGCTTTCCTGATTTTCAAAAGTTCATTAAAAATATTCTTCAAGAGATATGCAAATATATTCAACGGATTCTTGTTCAGGGCATGCTTGACTATGACTGTGTACAATTTCAAGACATTCCAAGATACCTTTGGGGTCTTTTTTGAATAAAAAGTTAAGTCACTGCCTAAGTGCACAGACTTTCATCATTTTCAAAAATTCATTAAAAATATTCCTTAAGAGATATGCAAATATTTTCAATGGATTCTTGTTCAGGGCGTCGTTGACTATGACCGAGTACAATTTCAAGACATTCCAACATACTTGGAATGTCCAAGTGCATGGATCGCTTTCCGGATTTTCAAAAATTCATTAAAAATATTCTTCAAGAGATATGCAAATATATTCAACGGATTCTTGTTCAGGGCATTCTTGACTATGACTGTGTACAATTTCAAGACATTCCAAGATACTTTTGGGGTCTTTTTTGACGAAAAAGTTAAGTCACTGCCTAAGTGCATGGATCGCTTTCCTGATTTTCAGAAATTCTTTAAAAATATTCCTTAAACGATACGCAAATATTTTCAACGGATTCTTGTTCAGGGCGTCGTTGACTATGACTGAGTACAATTTCAAGACATTCCAACATACTTGGAATGTCCAAGTGCATGGATCGCTTTCCTGATTTTCAAAAGTTCATTAAAAATATTCTTCAAGAGATATGCAAATATATTCAACGGATTCTTGTTCAGGGCATGCTTGACTATGACTGTGTACAATTTCAAGACATTCCAAGATACCTTTGGGGTCTTTTTTGAATAAAAAGTTAAGTCACTGCCCAAGTGCACAGACTTTCATCATTTTCAAAAATTCATTAAAAATATTCCTTAAGAGATATGCAAATATTTTCAATGGATTCTTGTTCAGGGCCTCGTTGACTATGACTGAGTACAATTTCAAGACATTCCAACATACTTGGAATGTCCAAGTGCATGGATCGCTTTTCGGATTTTCAAAAATTCATTAAAAATATTCTTCAAGAGATATGCAAATATATTCAACGGATTCTTGTTCAGGGCATTCTTGACTATGACTGTGTACAATTTCAAGACATTCCAAGATACTTTTGGGGTCTTTTTTGACAAAAAAGTTAAGTCACTGCCTAAGTGCATGGATCGCTTTCCTGATTTTCAAAAATTCATTAAAAATATTCCTTAAGCGATATGCAAATATTTTCAACGGATTCTTGTTCAGGGCGTCGTTGACTATGACTGAGTACAATTTCAAGACATTCCAACATACTTGGAATGTCCAAGTGCATGGATCGCTTTCCTGATTTTCAAAAGTTCATTAAAAATATTCTTCAAGAGATATGCAAATATATTCAACGGATTCTTGTTCAGGGCATGCTTGACTATGACTGTGTACAATTTCAAGACATTCCAAGATACCTTTGGGGTCTTTTTTGAATAAAAAGTTAAGTCACTGCCTAAGTGCACAGACTTTCATCATTTTCAAAATTCATTAAAAATATTCCTTAAGAGATATGCAAATATATTCAACGGATTCTTGTTCAGGGCATTCTTGACTATGACTGTGTACAATTTCAAGACATTCCAAGATACTTTTGGGGTCTTTTTTGACGAAAAAGTTAAGTCACTGCCTAAGTGCATGGATCGCTTTCCTGATTTTCAGAAATTCTTTAAAAATATTCCTTAAACGATATGCAAATATTTTCAACGGATTCTTGTTCAGGGCGTCGTTGACTATGACTGAGTACAATTTCAAGACATTCCAACATACTTGGAATGTCCAAGTGCATGGATCGCTTTCCTGATTTTCAAAAGTTCATTAAAAATATTCTTCAAGAGATATGCAAATATATTCAACGGATCGCTTTCCTGATTTTCAAAAATTCATTAAAAATATTCCTTAAGCGATATGCAAATATTTTCAACGGATTCTTGTTCAGGGCGTCGTTGACTATGACTGAGTACAATTTCAAGACATTCCAACATACTTGGAATGTCCAAGTGCATGGATCGCTTTCCGGATTTTCAAAAATTCATTAAAAATATTCTTCAAGAGATATGCAAATATATTCAACGGATTCTTATTCAGGGCATGCTTGACTATGACTGTGTACAATTTCAAGACATTCCAATTTACTTTTGGGGTTTTTTTTGAAAAAAAGTCAAGTCACTAAGTGCATCAGGGCAAATGGATTGTTTCCTTCGTCTCACCTGATATCCTGCTGTGTGATCCACGGTGTCCAAACGTTTGTTTCCAGCGACTGGGCGACATGGATGAACTCCTGCAGCTTTAATGCTTTAAAAACAAACCAAAAACATCAAAAGTTAAGTCACTGCCTAAGTGCATGGATCACTTTCCTAATTTTCAAAAATTCATTAAAAATATTCCTTAAACGATATGCAAATATTTTCAACGGATTCTTGTTCAGGGCGTCGTTGACTATGACTGAGTACAATTTCAAGACATTCCAACATACTTGGAATGTCCAAGTGCATGGATCGCTTTCCTGATTTTCAAAAGTTCATTAAAAATATTCTTCAAGAGATATGCAAATATATTCAACGGATTCTTGTTCAGGGCATGCTTGACTATGACTGTGTACAATTTCAAGACATTCCAAGATACTTTTGGGGTCTTTTTTGAATAAAAAGTTAAGTCACTGCCTAAGTGCACAGACTTTCCTCATTTTCAAAAATTCATTAAAAATATTCCTTAAGAGATATGCAAATATTTTCAATTGATTCTTGTTCAGGGCGTCGTTGACTATGACTGAGTACAATTTCAAGACACTCCAACATACTTGGAATGTCCAAGTGCATGGATCGCTTTTCGGATTTTCAAAAATTCATTAAAAATATTCTTCAAGAGATATGCAAATATATTCAACGGATTCTTGTTCAGGGCATGCTTGACTATGACTGTGTACAATTTCAAGACATTCCAAGATACTTTTGGGGTCTTTTTTGACGAAAAAGTTAAGTCACTGCCTAAGTGCATGGATCGCTTTCCTGATTTTCAGAAATTCTTTAAAAATATTCCTTAAACGATATGCAAATATTTTCAACGGATTCTTGTTCAGGGCGTCGTTGACTATGACTGAGTACAATTTCAAGACATTCCAACATACTTGGAATGTCCAAGTGCATGGATCGCTTTCCTGATTTTCAAAAGTTCATTAAAAATATTCTTCAAGAGATATGCAAATATATTCAACGGATTCTTGTTCAGGGCATGCTTGACTATGACTGTGTACAATTTCAAGACATTCCAAGATACTTTTGGGGTCTTTTTTGAATAAAAAGTTAAGTCACTGCCTAAGGGCACAGACTTTCCTCATTTTCAAAAATTCATTAAAAATATTCCTTAAGAGATATGCAAATATTTTCAATTGATTCTTGTTCAGGGCGTCGTTGACTATGACTGAGTACAATTTCAAGACATTCCAACATACTTGGAATGTCCAAGTGCATGGATCGCTTTTCGGATTTTCAAAAATTCATTAAAAATATTCTTCAAGAGATATGCAAATATATTCAACGGATTCTTGTTCAGGGCATGCTTGACTATGACTGTGTACAATTTCAAGACATTCCAAGATACTTTTGGGGTCTTTTTTGACAAAAAAGTTAAGTCACTGCCTAAGTGCATGGATCGCTTTCCTGATTTTCAAAAATTCATTAAAAATATTCCTTAAGCGATATGCAAATATTTTCAATGGATTCTTGTTCAGGGCGTCGTTGACTATGACTGAGTACAATTTCAAGACATTCCAACATACTTGGAATGTCCAAGTGCATGGATCGCTTTCCTGATTTTCAAAAGTTCATTAAAAATATTCTTCAAGAGATATGCAAATATATTCAACGGATTCTTGTTCAGGGCATGCTTGACTATGACTGTGTACAATTTCAAGACATTCCAAGATACCTTTGGGGTCTTTTTTGAATAAAAAGTTAAGTCACTGCCTAAGTGCACAGACTTTCATCATTTTCAAAAATTCATTAAAAATATTCCTTAAGAGATATGCAAATATTTTCAATGGATTCTTGTTCAGGGCGTCGTTGACTATGACCGAGTACAATTTCAAGACATTCCAACATACTTGGAATGTCCAAGTGCATGGATCGCTTTCCGGATTTTCAAAAATTCATTAAAAATATTCTTCAAGAGATATGCAAATATATTCAACGGATTCTTGTTCAGGGCATTCTTGACTATGACTGTGTACAATTTCAAGACATTCCAAGATACTTTTGGGGTCTTTTTTGACGAAAAAGTTAAGTCACTGCCTAAGTGCATGGATCGCTTTCCTGATTTTCAGAAATTCTTTAAAAATATTCCTTAAACGATACGCAAATATTTTCAACGGATTCTTGTTCAGGGCGTCGTTGACTATGACTGAGTACAATTTCAAGACATTCCAACATACTTGGAATGTCCAAGTGCATGGATCGCTTTCCTGATTTTCAAAAGTTCATTAAAAATATTCTTCAAGAGATATGCAAATATATTCAACGGATTCTTGTTCAGGGCATGCTTGACTATGACTGTGTACAATTTCAAGACATTCCAAGATACCTTTGGGGTCTTTTTTGAATAAAAAGTTAAGTCACTGCCCAAGTGCACAGACTTTCATCATTTTCAAAAATTCATTAAAAATATTCCTTAAGAGATATGCAAATATTTTCAATGGATTCTTGTTCAGGGCCTCGTTGACTATGACTGAGTACAATTTCAAGACATTCCAACATACTTGGAATGTCCAAGTGCATGGATCGCTTTTCGGATTTTCAAAAATTCATTAAAAATATTCTTCAAGAGATATGCAAATATATTCAACGGATTCTTGTTCAGGGCATTCTTGACTATGACTGTGTACAATTTCAAGACATTCCAAGATACTTTTGGGGTCTTTTTTGACAAAAAAGTTAAGTCACTGCCTAAGTGCATGGATCGCTTTCCTGATTTTCAAAAATTCATTAAAAATATTCCTTAAGCGATATGCAAATATTTTCAACGGATTCTTGTTCAGGGCGTCGTTGACTATGACTGAGTACAATTTCAAGACATTCCAACATACTTGGAATGTCCAAGTGCATGGATCGCTTTCCTGATTTTCAAAAGTTCATTAAAAATATTCTTCAAGAGATATGCAAATATATTCAACGGATTCTTGTTCAGGGCATGCTTGACTATGACTGTGTACAATTTCAAGACATTCCAAGATACCTTTGGGGTCTTTTTTGAATAAAAAGTTAAGTCACTGCCTAAGTGCACAGACTTTCATCATTTTCAAAATTCATTAAAAATATTCCTTAAGAGATATGCAAATATATTCAACGGATTCTTGTTCAGGGCATTCTTGACTATGACTGTGTACAATTTCAAGACATTCCAAGATACTTTTGGGGTCTTTTTTGACGAAAAAGTTAAGTCACTGCCTAAGTGCATGGATCGCTTTCCTGATTTTCAGAAATTCTTTAAAAATATTCCTTAAACGATATGCAAATATATTCAACGGATTCTTATTCAGGGCATGCTTGACTATGACTGTGTACAATTTCAAGACATTCCAATTTACTTTTGGGGTTTTTTTTGAAAAAAAGTCAAGTCACTAAGTGCATCAGGGCAAATGGATTGTTTCCTTCGTCTCACCTGATATCCTGCTGTGTGATCCACGGTGTCCAAACGTTTGTTTCCAGCGACTGGGCGACATGGATGAACTCCTGCAGCTTTAATGCTTTAAAAACAAACCAAAAACATCAAAAGTTAAGTCACTGCCTAAGTGCATGGATCACTTTCCTAATTTTCAAAAATTCATTAAAAATATTCCTTAAGAGATATGCAAATATTTTCAATTGATTCTTGTTCAGGGCGTCGTTGACTATGACTGAGTACAATTTCAAGACATTCCAACATACTTGGAATGTCCAAGTGCATGGATCGCTTTTCGGATTTTCAAAAATTCATTAAAAAAATTCTTCAAGAGATATGCAAATATATTCAACGGATTCTTGTTCAGGGCATGCTTGACTATGACTGTGTACAATTTCAAGACATTCCAAGATACTTTTGGGGTCTTTTTTGACAAAAAAGTTAAGTCACTGCCTAAGTGCATGGATCGCTTTCCTGATTTTCAAAAATTCATTAAAAATATTCCTTAAGCGATATGCAAATATTTTCAACGGATTCTTGTTCAGGGCGTCGTTGACTATGACTGAGTACAACATACTTGGAATGTCCAAGTGCATGGATCGCTTTCCTGATTTTCAAAAGTTCATTAAAAATATTCTTCAAGAGATATGCAAATATATTCAACGGATTCTTGTTCAGGGCATGCTTGACTATGACTGTGTACAATTTCAAGACATTCCAAGATACTTTTGGGGTCTTTTTTGAATAAAAAGTTAAGTCACTGCCTAAGTGCACAGACTTTCCTCATTTTCAAAAATTCATTAAAAATATTCCTTAAGAGATATGCAAATATTTTCAATTGATTCTTGTTCAGGGCGTCGTTGACTATGACTGAGTACAATTTCAAGACATTCCAACATACTTGGAATGTCCAAGTGCATGGATCGCTTTTCGGATTTTCAAAAATTCATTAAAAATATTCTTCAAGAGATATGCAAATATATTCAACGATTTCTTGTTCAGGGCATGCTTGACTATGACTGTGTACAATTTCAAGACATTCCAAGATACTTTTGGGGTCTTTTTTGACAAAAAAGTTAAGTCACTGCCTAAGTGCATGGATCGCTTTCCTGATTTTCAAAAATTCATTAAAAATATTCCTTAAGCGATATGCAAATATTTTCAACGGATTCTTGTTCAGGGCGTCGTTTACTATGACTGAGTACAATTTCAAGACATTCCAACATACTTGGAATGTCCAAGTGCATGGATCGCTTTCCTGATTTTCAAAAGTTCATTAAAAATATTCTTCAAGAGATATGCAAATATATTCAACGGATTCTTGTTCAGGGCATGCTTGACTATGACTGTGTACAATTTCAAGACATTCCAAGATACTTTTGGGGTCTTTTTTGAATAAAAAGTTAAGTCACTGCCTAAGTGCACAGACTTTCATCATTTTCAAAAATTCATTAAAAATATTCCTTAAGAGATATGCAAATATTTTCAATTGATTCTTGTTCAGGGCGTCGTTGACTATGACTGAGTACAATTTCAAGACATTCCAACATACTTGGAATGTCCAAGTGCATGGATCGCTTTTCGGATTTTCAAAAATTCATTAAAAAAATTCTTCAAGAGATATGCAAATATATTCAACGGATTCTTGTTCAGGGCATGCTTGACTATGACTGTGTACAATTTCAAGACATTCCAAGATACTTTTGGGGTCTTTTTTGACAAAAAAGTTAAGTCACTGCCTAAGTGCATGGATCGCTTTCCTGATTTTCAAAAATTCATTAAAAATATTCCTTAAGCGATATGCAAATATTTTCAAAGGATTCTTGTTCAGGGCGTCGTTGACTATGACTGAGTACAATTTCAAGACATTCCAACATACTTGGAATGTCCAAGTGCATGGATCGCTTTCCTGATTTTCAAAAGTTCATTAAAAATATTCTTCAAGAGATATGCAAATATATTCAACGGATTCTTGTTCAGGGCATGCTTGACTATGACTGTGTACAATTTCAAGACATTCCAAGATACTTTTGGGGTCTTTTTTGAATAAAAAGTTAAGTCACTGCCTAAGTGCACAGACTTTCATCATTTTCAAAAATTCATTAAAAATATTCCTTAAGAGATATGCAAATATTTTCAATGGATTCTTGTTCAGGGCGTCGTTGACTATGACCGAGTACAATTTCAAGACATTCCAACATACTTGGAATGTCCAAGTGCATGGATCGCTTTCCGGATTTTCAAAAATTCATTAAAAATATTCTTCAAGAGATATGCAAATATATTCAACGGATTCTTGTTCAGGGCATGCTTGACTATGACTGTGTACAATTTCAAGACATTCCAACATACTTGGAATGTCCAAGTGCATGGATCGCTTTCCTGATTTTCAAAAATTCATTAAAAATATTCCTTAAGCGATATGCAAATATTTTCAACGGATTCTTGTTCAGGGCATGCTTGACTATGACTGTGTACAATTTCAAGACATTCCAACATACTTGGAATGTCCAAGTGCATGGATCGCTTTCCTGATTTTCAAAAGTTCATTAAAAATATTCTTCAAGAGATATGCAAATATATTCAACGGATTCTTGTTCAGGGCATGCTTGACTATGACTGTGTACAATTTCAAGACATTCAAAGATACCTTTGGGGTCTTTTTTGAATAAAAAGTTAAGTCACTGCCTAAGTGCACAGACTTTCATCATTTTCAAAAATTCATTAAAAATATTCCTTAAGAGATATGCAAATATTTTCAATGGATTCTTGTTCAGGGCGTCGTTAACTATGACTGAGTACAATTTCAAGACATTCCAACATACTTGGAATGTACAAGTGCATGGATCGCTTTCCGGATTTTCAAAAATTCATTAAAAATATTCTTCAAGAGATATGCAAATATATTCAACGGATTCTTGTTCAGGGCATGCTTGACTATGACTGTGTACAATTTCAAGACATTCCAAGATACTTTTGGGGTCTTTTTTGACGAAAAAGTTAAGTCACTGCCTAAGTGCATGGATCGCTTTCCTGATTTTCAGAAATTCTTTAAAAATATTCCTTAAACGATATGCAAATATTTTCAACGGATTCTTGTTCAGGGCGTCGTTGACTATGACTGAGTACAATTTCAAGACATTCCAACATACTTGGAATGTCCAAGTGCATGGATCGCTTTCCTGATTTTCAAAAGTTCATTAAAAATATTCTTCAAGAGATATGCAAATATATTCAACGGATTCTTGTTCAGGGCATGCTTGACTATGACTGTGTACAATTTCAAGACATTCCAAGATACTTTTGGGGTCTTTTTTGAATAAAAAGTTAAGTCACTGCCTAAGTGCACAGACTTTCCTCATTTTCAAAAATTCATTAAAAATATTCCTTAAGAGATATGCAAATATTTTCAATTGATTCTTGTTCAGGGCGTCGTTGACTATGACTGAGTACAATTTCAAGACATTCCAACATACTTGGAATGTCCAAGTGCATGGATCGCTTTTCGGATTTTCAAAAATTCATTAAAAATATTCTTCAAGAGATATGCAAATATATTCAACGGATTCTTGTTCAGGGCATGCTTGACTATGACTGTGTACAATTTCAAGACATTCCAAGATACTTTTGGGGTCTTTTTTGACAAAAAAGTTAAGTCACTGCCTAAGTGCATGGATCGCTTTCCTGATTTTCAAAAATTCATTAAAAATATTCCTTAAGCGATATGCAAATATTTTCAACGGATTCTTGTTCAGGGCGTCGTTGACTATGACTGAGTACAATTTCAAGACATTCCAACATACTTGGAATGTCTAAGTGCATGGATCGCTTTCCTGATTTTCAAAAGTTCATTTAAAATATTCTTCAAGAGATATGCAAATATATTCAACGGATTCTTGTTCAGGGCATGCTTGACTATGACTGTGTACAATTTCAAGACATTCCAAGATACCTTTGGGGTCTTTTTTGAATAAAAAGTTAAGTCACTGCCTAAGTGCACAGACTTTCCTCATTTTGAAAAATTCATTAAAAATATTCCTTAAGAGATATGCGAATATTTTCAATTGATTCTTGTTCAGGGCGTCGTTGACTATGACTGAGTACAATTTCAAGACATTCCAACATACTTGGAATGTCCAAGTGCATGGATCGCTTTCCTGATTTTCAAAAGTTCATTAAAAATATTCTTCAAGAGATATGCAAATATATTCAACGGATTCTTGTTCAGGGCATGCTTGACTATGACTGTGTACAATTTCAAGACATTCCAAGATACCTTTGGGGTCTTTTTTGAATAAAAAGTTAAGTCACTGCCTAAGTGCACAGACTTTCATCATTTTCAAAAATTCATTAAAAATATTCCTTAAGAGATATGCAAATATTTTCAATGGATTCTTGTTCAGGGCGTCGTTGACTATGACCGAGTACAATTTCAAGACATTCCAACATACTTGGAATGCCCAAGTGCATGGATCGCTTTCCGGATTTTCAAAAATTCATTAAAAATATTCTTCAAGAGATATGCAAATATATTCAACGGATTCTTGTTCAGGGCATGCTTGACTATGACTGTGTACAATTTCAAGACATTCCAAGATACTTTTGGGGTCTTTTTTGACGAAAAAGTTAAGTCACTGCCTAAGTGCATGGATCGCTTTCCTGATTTTCAAAAATTCATTAAAAATATTCCTTAAGCGATATGCAAATATTTTCAACGGATTCTTGTTCAGGGCGTCGTTGACTATGACTGAGTACAATTTCAAGACATTCCAACATACTTGGAATGTCCAAGTGCATGGATCGCTTTTCGGATTTTCAAAAATTCATTAAAAATATTCTTCAAGAGATATGCAAATATATTCAACGGATTCTTGTTCAGGGCATGCTTGACTATGACTGTGTACAATTTCAAGACATTCCAAGATACTTTTGGGGTCTTTTTTGACGAAAAAGTTAAGTCACTGCCTAAGTGCATGGATCGCTTTCCTGATTTTCAGAAATTCTTTAAAAATATTCCTTAAACGATATGCAAATCTTTTCAACGGATTCTTGTTCAGGGCGTCGTTGACTATGACTGAGTACAATTTCAAGACATTCCAACATACTTGGAATGTCCAAGTGCATGGATCGCTATCCTGATTTTCAAAAGTTCATTAAAAATATTCCTTAAGCGATATGCAAATATTTTCAACGGATTCTTGTTCAGGGCGTCGTTGACTATGACTGAGTACAATTTCAAGACATTCCAACATACTTGGAATGTCCAAGTGCATGGATCGCTTTCCGGATTTTCAAAAATTCATTAAAAATATTCTTCAAGAGATATGCAAATATATTCAACGGATTCTTGTTCAGGGCATGCTTGACTATGACTGTGTACAATTTCAAGACATTCCAAGATACTTTTGGGGTCTTTTTTGAATAAAAAGTTAAGTCACTGCCTAAGTGCACAGACTTTCCTCATTTTCAGAAATTCATTAAAAATATTCCTTAAGAGATATGCAAATATTTTCAATGGATTCTTGTTCAGGGCGTTGTTGACTATGACTGAGTACAATTTCAAGACATTCCAACATACTTGGAATGTCCAAGTGCATGGATCGCTTTCCGGATTTTCAAAAATTCATTAAAAATATTCTTCAAGAGATATGCAAATATATTCAACGGATTCTTGTTCAGGGCATGCTTGACTATGACTGTGTAAAATTTCAAGACATTCCAAGATACTTTTGGGGTCTTTTTTGACGAAAAAGTTAAGTCACTGCCTAAGTGCATGGATCGCTTTCCTGATTTTCAGAAATTCTTTAAAAATATTCCTTAAACGATATGCAAATATTTTCAACGGATTCTTGTTCAGGGCGTCGTTGACTATGACTGAGTACAATTACAAGACATTCCAACATACTTGGAATGTCCAAGTGCATGGATCGCTTTCCTGATTTTCAAAAGTTCATTAAAAATATTCTTCAAGAGATATGCAAATATATTCAACGGATTCTTGTTCAGGGCATGCTTGACTATGACTGTGTACAATTTCAAGACATTCCAAGATACTTTTGGGGTCTTTTTTGAATAAAAAGTTAAGTCACTGCCTAAGTGCATGGATCGCTTTCCTGATTTTCAGAAATTCTTTTTAAAAATATTCCTTAAACGATACGCAAATATTTTCAACGGATTCTTGTTCAGGGCGTCGTTGACTATGACTGAGTACAATTTCAAGACATTCCAACATACTTGGAATGTCCAAGTGCATGGATCGCTTTCCTGATTTTCAAAAGTTCATTAAAAATATTCTTCAAGAGATATGCAAATATATTCAACGGATTCTTGTTCAGGGCATGCTTGACTATGACTGTGTACAATTTCAAGACATTCCAAGATACTTTTGGGGTCTTTTTTGACAAAAAAGTTAAGTCACTGCCTAAGTGCATGGATCGCTTTCCTGATTTTCAAAAATTCATTAGAAATATTCCTTAAGCGATATGCAAATATTTTCAACGGATTCTTGTTCAGGGCGTCGTTGACTATGACTGAGTACAATTTCAAGACATTCCAAGATACCTTTGGGGTCTTTTTTGAATAAAAAGTTAAGTCACTGCCTAAGTGCACAGACTTTCATCATTTTCAAAAATTCATTAAAAATATTCCTTAAGAGATATGCAAATATATTCAACGGATTCTTGTTCAGGGCATGCTTGACTATGACTGTGTACAATTTCAAGACATTCCAAGATACTTTTGGGGTCTTTTTTGACGAAAAAGTTAAGTCACTGCCTAAGTGCATGGATCGCTTTCCTGATTTTCAGAAATTCTTTAAAAATATTCCTTAAACGATATGCAAATATTTTCAACGGATTCTTGTTCAGGGCGTCGTTGACTATGACTGAGTACAATTTCAAGACATTCCAACATACTTGGAATGTCCAAGTGCATGGATCGCTTTCCTGATTTTCAAAAGTTCATTAAAAATATTCTTCAAGAGATATGCAAATATATTCAACGGATTCTTGTTCAGGGCATGCTTGACTATGACTGTGTACAATTTCAAGACATTCCAAGATACTTTTGGGGTCTTTTTTGACGAAAAAGTTAAGTCACTGCCTAAGTGCATGGATCGCTTTCCTGATTTTCAGAAATTCTTTAAAAATATTCCTTAAATGATATGCAAATATTTTCAACGGATTCTTGTTCAGGGCGTCGTTGACTATGACTGAGTACAATTTCAAGACATTCCAACATACTTGGAATGTCCAAGTGCATGGATCGCTTTTCGGATTTTCAAAAATTCATTAAAAATATTCTTCAAGAGATATGCAAATATATTCAACGGTTTCTTGTTCAGGGCATGCTTGACTATGACTGTGTACAATTTCAAGACATTCCAAGATACTTTTGGGGTCTTTTTTGACAAAAAAGTTAAGTCACTGCCTAAGTGCATGGATTGCTTTCCTGATTTTCAAAAATTCATTAAAAATATTCCTTAAGCGATATGCAAATATTTTCAACGGATTCTTGTTCAGGGCGTCGTTGACTATGACTGAGTACAATTTCAAGACATTCCAACATACTTGGAATGTCCAAGTGCATGGATCGCTTTCCGGATTTTCAAAAATTCATTAAAAATATTCTTCAAGAGATATGCAAATATATTCAACGGATTCTTGTTCAGGGCATGCTTGACTATGACTGTGTACAATTTCAAGACATTCCAAGATACTTTTGGGGTCTTTTTTGAATAAAAAGTTAAGTCACTGCCTCAGTGCACAGACTTTCCTCATTTTCAAAAATTCCTTAAAAATATTCCTTAAGAGATATGCAAATATTTTCAATTGATTCTTGTTCAGGGCGTCGTTGACTATGACTGAGTACAATTTCAAGACATTCCAACATACTTGGAATGTCCAAGTGCATGGATCGCTTTTCGGATTTTCAAAAATTCATTAAAAATATTCTTCAAGAGATATGCAAATATATTCAACATATTCTTGTTCAGGGCATGCTTGACTATGACTGTGTACAATTTCAAGACATTCCAAGATACTTTTGGGGTCTTTTTTGACAAAAAAGTTTAGTCACTGCCTAAGTGCATGGATCGCTTTCCTGATTTTCAGAAATTCTTTAAAAATATTCCTTAAACGATATGCAAATATTTTCAACGGATTCTTGTTCAGGGCGTCGTTGACTATGACTGAGTACAATTTCAAGACATTCCAACATACTTGGAATGTCCAAGTGCATGGATCGCTTTCCTGATTTTCAAAAGTTCATTAAAAATATTCTTCAAGAGATATGCAAATATATTCAACGGATTCTTGTTCAGGGCATGCTTGACTATGACTGTGTACAATTTCAAGACATTCCAAGATACTTTTGGGGTCTTTTTTGACGAAAAAGTTAAGTCACTGCCTAAGTGCATGGATCGCTTTCCTGATTTTCAAAAATTCATTAAAAATATTCCTTAAGCAATATGCAAATATTTTCAACGGATTCTTGTTCAGGGCGTCGTTGACTATGACTGAGTACAATTTCAAGACATTCCAACATACTTGGAATGTCCAAGTGCATGGATCGCTTTCCGGATTTTCAAAAATTCATTAAAAATATTCTTCAAGAGATATGCAAATATATTCAACGGATTCTTATTCAGGGCATGATTGACTATGACTGTGTACAATTTCAAGACATTCCAATTTACTTTTGGGGTTTTTTTTGAAAAAAAAGTCAAGTCACTAAGTGCATCAGGGCAAATGGATCGTTTCCTTCGTCTCACCTGATATCCTGCTGTGTGATCCACGGTGTCCAAACGTTTGTTTCCAGCGACTGGACGACATGGATGAACTCCTGCAGCTTTAATTCTTTAAAAACAACCCAAAAACATCAAAAGTTAAGTCACTGCCTAAGTGCATGGATCGCTTTCCTGATTTTCAAAAATTCATTAAAAATATTCCTCAAGAGATATGCAAATATATTCAACGGATTCTTGTTCAGGGCATGCTTGACTATGACTGTGTACAATTTCAAGACATTCCAAGATACTTTTGGGGTCTTTTTTGACGAAAAAGTTAAGTCACTGCCTAAGTGCATGGATCGCTTTCCTGATTTTCAAAAATTCATTAAAAATATTCCTTAAGCGATATGCAAATATTTTCAACGGATTCTTGTTCAGGGCGTCGTTGACTATGACTGAGTACAATTTCAAGACATTCCAACATACTTGGAATGTCCAAGTGCATGGATCGCTTTCCGGATTTTCAAAAATTCATTAAAAATATTCTTCAAGAGATATGCAAATATATTCAACGGATTCTTGTTCAGGGCATGCTTGACTATGACTGTGTACAATTTCAAGACATTCCAATTTACTTTTGGGGTTTTTTTTGAAAAAAAAGTCAAGTCACTAAGTGCATCAGGGCAAATGGATCGTTTCCTTCGTCTCACCTGATATCCTGCTGTGTGATCCACGGTGTCCAAACGTTTGTTTCCAGCGACTGGGCGACATGGATGAACTCCTGCAGCTTTAATGCTTTAAAAACAAACCAAAAACATCAAAAGTTAAGTCACTGCCTAAGTGCATGGATCGCTTTCCTAATATTCAAAAATTCATTAAAAATATTCCTTAAGAGATATGCAAATATTTTCAATTGATTCTTGTTCAGGGCGTCGTTGACTATGACTGAGTACAATTTCAAGACATTCCAACATACTTGGAATGTCCAAGTGCATGGATCGCTTTTCGGATTTTCAAAAATTCATTAAAAATATTCTTCAAGAGATATGCAAATATATTCAACGGATTCTTGTTCAGGGCATGCTTGACTATGACTGTGTACAATTTCAAGACATTCCAAGATACTTTTGGGGTCTTTTTTGACAAAAAAGTTAAGTCACTGCCTAAGTGCATGGATCGCTTTCCTGATTTTCAAAAATTCATTAAAAATATTCCTTAAGCGATATGCAAATATTTTCAACGGATTCTTGTTCAGGGCGTCGTTGACTATGACTGAGTACAATTTCAAAACATTCCAACATACTTGGAATGTCCAAGTGCATGGATCGCTTTCCTGATTTTCAAAAGTTCATTAAAAATATTCTTCAAGAGATATGCAAATATATTCAACGGATTCTTGTTCAGGGCATGCTTGACTATGACTGTGTACAATTTCAAGACATTCCAAGATACTTTTGGGGTCTTTTTTGAATAAAAAGTTAAGTCACTGCCTAAGTGCACAGACTTTCCTCATTTTCAAAAATTCATTAAAAATATTCCTTAAGAGATATGCAAATATTTTCAATTGATTCTTGTTCAGGGCGTCGTTGACTATGACTGAGTACAATTTAAAGACATTCCAACATACTTGGAATGTCCAAGTGCATGGATCGCTTTTCGGATTTTCAAAAATTCATTAAAAATATTCTTCAAGAGATATGCAAATATATTCAACGGATTCTTGTTCAGGGCATGCTTGACTATGACTGTGTACAATTTCAAGACATTCCAAGATACTTTTGGGGTCTTTTTTGACAAAAAAGTTAAGTCACTGCCTAAGTGCATGGATCGCTTTCCTGATTTTCAGAAATTCTTTAAAAATATTCCTTAAACGATATGCAAATATTTTCAACGGATTCTTGTTCAGGGCGTCGTTGACTATGACTGAGTACAATTTCAAGACATTCCAACATACTTGGAATGTCCAAGTGCATGGATCGCTTTCCTGATTTTCAAAAGTTCATTAAAAATATTCTTCAAGAGATATGCAAATATATTCAACGGATTCTTGTTCAGGGCATGCTTGACTATGACTGTGTACAATTTCAAGACATTCCAAGATACCTTTGGGGTCTTTTTTGAATAAAAAGTTAAGTCACTGCCTAAGTGCACAGACTTTCATCATTTTCAAAAATTCATTAAAAATATTCCTTAAGAGATATGCAAATATTTTCAATTGATTCTTGTTCAGGGCGTCGTTGACTATGACTGAGTACAATTTCAAGACATTCCAACATACTTGGAATGTCCAAGTGCATGGATCACTTTTCGGATTTTCAAAAATTCATTAAAAATATTCTTCAAGAGATATGCAAATATATTCAACGGATTCTTGTTCAGGGCATGCTTGACTATGACTGTGTACAATTTCAAGACATTCCAAGATACTTTTGGGGTCTTTTTTGACGAAAAAGTTAAGTCACTGCCTAAGTGCATGGATCGCTTTCCTGATTTTCAGAAATTCTTTAAAAATATTCCTTAAACGATATGCAAATATTTTCAACGGATTCTTGTTCAGGGCGTCGTTGACTATGACTGAGTACAATTTCAAGACATTCCAACATACTTGGAATGTCCAAGTGCATGGATCGCTTTTCGGATTTTCAAAAATTCATTAAAAATATTCTTCAAGAGATATGCAAATATATTCAACGGATTCTTGTTCAGGGCATGCTTGACTATGACTGTGTACAATTTCAAGACATTCCAAGATACTTTTGGGGTCTTTTTTGACAAAAAAGTTAAGTCACTGCCTAAGTGCATGGATCGCTTTCCTCATTTTCAGAAATTCATTAAAAATATTCCTTAAGCGCTATGCAAATATTTTCAACGGATTCTTGTTCAGGGCGTCGTTGACTATGACTGAGTACAATTTCAAGACATTCCAACATACTTGGAATGTCCAAGTGCATGGATCGCTTTTCGGATTTTCAAAAATTCATTAAAAATATTCTTCAAGAGATATGCAAATATATTCAACATATTCTTGTTCAGGGCATGCTTGACTATGACTGTGTACAATTTCAAGACATTCCAAGATACTTTTGGGGTCTTTTTTGACAAAAAAGTTTAGTCACTGCCTAAGTGCATGGATCGCTTTCCTGATTTTCAGAAATTCTTTAAAAATATTCCTTAAACGATATGCAAATATTTTCAACGGATTCTTGTTCAGGGCGTCGTTGACTATGACTGAGTACAATTTCAAGACATTCCAACATACTTGGAATGTCCAAGTGCATGGATCGCTTTCCTGATTTTCAAAAGTTCATTAAAAATATTCTTCAAGAGATATGCAAATATATTCAACGGATTCTTGTTCAGGGCATGCTTGACTATGACTGTGTACAATTTCAAGACATTCCAAGATACTTTTGGGGTCTTTTTTGACGAAAAAGTTAAGTCACTGCCTAAGTGCATGGATCGCTTTCCTGATTTTCAAAAATTCATTAAAAATATTCCTTAAGCAATATGCAAATATTTTCAACAGATTCTTGTTCAGGGCGTCGTTGACTATGACTGAGTACAATTTCAAGACATTCCAACATACTTGGAATGTCCAAGTGCATGGATCGCTTTCCGGATATTCAAAAATTCATTAAAAATATTCTTCAAGAGATATGCAAATATATTCAACGGATTCTTATTCAGGGCATGCTTGACTATGACTGTGTACAATTTCAAGACATTCCAATTTACTTTTGGGTTTTTTTTTGAAAAAAAAGTCAAGTCACTAAGTGCATCAGGGCAAATGGATCGTTTCCTTCGTCTCACCTGATATCCTGCTGTGTGATCCACGGTGTCCAAACGTTTGTTTCCAGCGACTGGACGACATGGATGAACTCCTGCAGCTTTAATTCTTTAAAAACAACCCAAAAACATCAAAAGTTAAGTCACTGCCTAAGTGCATGGATCGCTTTCCTGATTTTCAAAAATTCATTAAAAATATTCCTCAAGAGATATGCAAATATATTCAACGGATTCTTGTTCAGGGCATGCTTGACTATGACTGTGTACAATTTCAAGACATTCCAAGATACTTTTGGGGTCTTTTTTGACGAAAAAGTTAAGTCACTGCCTAGGTGCATGGATCGCTTTCCTGATTTTCAAAAATTCATTAAAAATATTCCTTAAGCGATATGCAAATATTTTCAACGGATTCTTGTTCAGGGCGTCGTTGACTATGACTGAGTACAATTTCAAGACATTCCAACATACTTGGAATGTCCAAGTGCATGGATCGCTTTCCGGATTTTCAAAAATTCATTAAAAATATTCTTCAAGAGATATGCAAATATATTCAACGGATTCTTATTCAGGGCATGCTTGACTATGACTGTGTACAATTTCAAGACATTCCAATTTACTTTTGGGGTTTTTTTTGAAAAAAAAGTCAAGTCACTAAGTGCATCAGGGCAAATGGATCGTTTCCTTCGTCTCACCTGATATCCTGCTGTGTGATCCACGGTGTCCAAACGTTTGTTTCCAGCGACTGGGCGACATGGATGAACTCCTGCAGCTTTAATGCTTTAAAAACAAACCAAAAACATCAAAAGTTAAGTCACTGCCTAAGTGCATGGATCGCTTTCCTAATATTCAAAAATTCATTTAAAATATTCCTTAAGAGATATGCAAATATTTTCAATTGATTCTTGTTCAGGGCGTCGTTGACTATGACTGAGTACAATTTCAAGACATTCCAACATACTTGGAATGTCCAAGTGCATGGATCGCTTTTCGGATTTTCAAAAATTCATTAAAAATATTCTTCAAGAGATATGCAAATATATTCAACGGATTCTTGTTCAGGGCATGCTTGACTATGACTGTGTACAATTTCAAGACATTCCAAGATACTTTTGGGGTCTTTTTTGACAAAAAAGTTTAGTCACTGCCTAAGTGCATGGATCGCTTTCCTGATTTTCAGAAATTCTTTAAAAATATTCCTTAAACGATATGCAAATATTTTCAACGGATTCTTGTTCAGGGCGTCGTTGACTATGACTGAGTACAATTTCAAGACATTCCAACATACTTGGAATGTCCAAGTGCATGGATCGCTTTCCTGATTTTCAAAAGTTCATTAAAAATATTCTTCAAGAGATATGCAAATATATTCAACGGATTCTTGTTCAGGGCATGCTTGACTATGACTGTGTACAATTTCAAGACATTCCAAGATACTTTTGGGGTCTTTTTTGACGAAAAAGTTAAGTCACTGCCTAAGTGCATGGATCGCTTTCCTGATTTTCAAAAATTCATTAAAAATATTCCTTAAGCAATATGCAAATATTTTCAACAGATTCTTGTTCAGGGCGTCGTTGACTATGACTGAGTACAATTTCAAGACATTCCAACATACTTGGAATGTCCAAGTGCATGGATCGCTTTCCGGATTTTCAAAAATTCATTAAAAATATTCTTCAAGAGATATGCAAATATATTCAACGGATTCTTATTCAGGGCATGCTTGACTATGACTGTGTACAATTTCAAGACATTCCAATTTACTTTTGGGGTTTTTTTTGAAAAAAAAGTCAAGTCACTAAGTGCATCAGGGCAAATGGATCGTTTCCTTCGTCTCACCTGATATCCTGCTGTGTGATCCACGGTGTCCAAACGTTTGTTTCCAGCGACTGGGCGACATGGATGAACTCCTGCAGCTTTAATGCTTTAAAAACAAACCAAAAACATCAAAAGTTAAGTCACTGCCTAAGTGCATGGATCGCTTTCCTAATATTCAAAAATTCATTTAAAATATTCCTTAAGAGATATGCAAATATTTTCAATTGATTCTTGTTCAGGGCGTCGTTGACTATGACTGAGTACAATTTCAAGACATTCCAACATACTTGGAATGTCCAAGTGCATGGATCGCTTTTCGGATTTTCAAAAATTCATTAAAAATATTCTTCAAGAGATATGCAAATATATTCAACGGATTCTTGTTCAGGGCATGCTTGACTATGACTGTGTACAATTTCAAGACATTCCAAGATACTTTTGGGGTCTTTTTTGACAAAAAAGTTTAGTCACTGCCTAAGTGCATGGATCGCTTTCCTGATTTTCAGAAATTCTTTAAAAATATTCCTTAAACGATATGCAAATATTTTCAACGGATTCTTGTTCAGGGCGTCGTTGACTATGACTGAGTACAATTTCAAGACATTCCAACATACTTGGAATGTCCAAGTGCATGGATCGCTTTCCTGATTTTCAAAAGTTCATTAAAAATATTCTTCAAGAGATATGCAAATATATTCAACGGATTCTTGTTCAGGGCATGCTTGACTATGACTGTGTACAATTTCAAGACATTCCAAGATACTTTTGGGGTCTTTTTTGACGAAAAAGTTAAGTCACTGCCTAAGTGCATGGATCGCTTTCCTGATTTTCAAAAATTCATTAAAAATATTCCTTAAGCAATATGCAAATATTTTCAACAGATTCTTGTTCAGGGCGTCGTTGACTATGACTGAGTACAATTTCAAGACATTCCAACATACTTGGAATGTCCAAGTGCATGGATCGCTTTCCGGATTTTCAAAAATTCATTAAAAATATTCTTCAAGAGATATGCAAATATATTCAACGGATTCTTATTCAGGGCATGCTTGACTATGACTGTGTACAATTTCAAGACATTCCAATTTACTTTTGGGTTTTTTTTTGAAAAAAAAGTCAAGTCACTAAGTGCATCAGGGCAAATGGATCGTTTCCTTCGTCTCACCTGATATCCTGCTGTGTGATCCACGGTGTCCAAACGTTTGTTTCCAGCGACTGGACGACATGGATGAACTCCTGCAGCTTTAATTCTTTAAAAACAACCCAAAAACATCAAAAGTTAAGTCACTGCCTAAGTGCATGGATCGCTTTCCTGATTTTCAAAAATTCATTAAAAATATTCCTCAAGAGATATGCAAATATATTCAACGGATTCTTGTTCAGGGCATGCTTGACTATGACTGTGTACAATTTCAAGACATTCCAAGATACTTTTGGGGTCTTTTTTGACGAAAAAGTTAAGTCACTGCCTAAGTGCATGGATCGCTTTCCTGATTTTCAAAAATTCATTAAAAATATTCCTTAAGCGATATGCAAATATTTTCAACGGATTCTTGTTCAGGGCGTCGTTGACTATGACTGAGTACAATTTCAAGACATTCCAACATACTTGGAATGTCCAAGTGCATGGATCGCTTTCCGGATTTTCAAAAATTCATTAAAAATATTCTTCAAGAGATATGCAAATATATTCAACGGATTCTTATTCAGGGCATGCTTGACTATGACTGTGTACAATTTCAAGACATTCCAATTTACTTTTGGGTTTTTTTTTGAAAAAAAAGTCAAGTCACTAAGTGCATCAGGGCAAATGGATCGTTTCCTTCGTCTCACCTGATATCCTGCTGTGTGATCCACGGTGTCCAAACGTTTGTTTCCAGCGACTGGGCGACATGGATGAACTCCTGCAGCTTTAATGCTTTAAAAACAAACCAAAAACATCAAAAGTTAAGTCACTGCCTAAGTGCATGGATCGCTTTCCTAATATTCAAAAATTCATTTAAAATATTCCTTAAGAGATATGCAAATATTTTCAATTGATTCTTGTTCAGGGCGTCGTTGACTATGACTGAGTACAATTTCAAGACATTCCAACATACTTGGAATGTCCAAGTGCATGGATCGCTTTTCGGATTTTCAAAAATTCATTAAAAATATTCTTCAAGAGATATGCAAATATATTCAACGGATTCTTGTTCAGGGCATGCTTGACTATGACTGTGTACAATTTCAAGACATTCCAAGATACTTTTGGGGTCTTTTTTGACAAAAAAGTTAAGTCACTGCCTAAGTGCATGGATCGCTTTCCTGATTTTCAGAAATTCTTTAAAAATATTCCTTAAACGATATGCAAATATTTTCAACGGATTCTTGTTCAGGGCGTCGTTGACTATGACTGAGTACAATTTCAAGACATTCCAACATACTTGGAATGTCCAAGTGCATGGATCGCTTTCCTGATTTTCAAAAGTTCATTAAAAATATTCTTCAAGAGATATGCAAATATATTCAACGGATTCTTGTTCAGGGCATGCTTGACTATGACTGTGTACAATTTCAAGACATTCCAAGATACTTTTGGGGTCTTTTTTGAATAAAAAGTTAAGTCACTGCCTAAGTGCACAGACTTTCATCATTTTCAAAAATTCATTAAAAATATTCCTTAAGAGATATGCAAATATTTTCAATTGATTCTTGTTCAGGGCGTCGTTGACTATGACTGAGTACAATTTCAAGACATTCCAACATACTTGGAATGTCCAAGTGCATGGATCACTTTTCGGATTTTCAAAAATTCATTAAAAATATTCTTCAAGAGATATGCAAATATATTCAACGGATTCTTGTTCAGGGCATGCTTGACTATGACTGTGTACAATTTCAAGACATTCCAAGATACTTTTGGGGTCTTTTTTGACGAAAAAGTTAAGTCATTGCCTAAGTGCATGGATCGCTTTCCTCATTTTCAGAAATTCATTAAAAATATTCCTTAAGCGATATGCAAATATTTTCAACGGATTCTTGTTCAGGGCGTCGTTGACTATGACTGAGTACAATTTCAAGACATTCCAACATACTTGGAATGTCCAAGTGCATGGATCGCTTTCCGGATTTTCAAAAATTCATTAAAAATATTCTTCAAGAGATATGCAAATATATTCAACGGATTCTTATTCAGGGCATGCTTGACTATGACTGTGTACAATTTCAAGACATTCCAATTTACTTTTGGGGTTTTTTTTGAAAAAAAAGTCAAGTCACTAAGTGCATCAGGGCAAATGGATCGTTTCCTTCGTCTCACCTGATATCCTGCTGTGTGATCCACGGTGTCCAAACGTTTGTTTCCAGCGACTGGACGACATGGATGAACTCCTGCAGCTTTAATTCTTTAAAAACAACCCAAAAACATCAAAAGTTAAGTCACTGCCTAAGTGCATGGATCGCTTTCCTGATTTTCAAAAATTCATTAAAAATATTCCTCAAGAGATATGCAAATATATTCAACGGATTCTTGTTCAGGGCATGCTTGACTATGACTGTGTACAATTTCAAGACATTCCAAGATACTTTTGGGGTCTTTTTTGACGAAAAAGTTAAGTCACTGCCTAAGTGCATGGATCGCTTTCCTGATTTTCAAAAATTCATTAAAAATATTCCTTAAGCGATATGCAAATATTTTCAACGGATTCTTGTTCAGGGCGTCGTTGACTATGACTGAGTACAATTTCAAGACATTCCAACATACTTGGAATGTCCAAGTGCATGGATCGCTTTCCGGATTTTCAAAAATTCATTAAAAATATTCTTCAAGAGATATGCAAATATATTCAACGGATTCTTATTCAGGGCATGCTTGACTATGACTGTGTACAATTTCAAGACATTCCAATTTACTTCTGGGGTTTTTTTTGAAAAAAAAGTCAAGTCACTAAGTGCATCAGGGCAAATGGATAGTTTCCTTCGTCTCACCTGATATCCTGCTGTGTGATCCACGGTGTCCAAACGTTTGTTTCCAGCGACTGGGCGACATGGATGAACTCCTGCAGCTTTAATGCTTTAAAAACAAACCAAAAACATCAAAAGTTAAGTCACTGCCTAAGTGCATGGATCGCTTTCCTAATATTCAAAAATTCATTTAAAATATTCCTTAAGAGATATGCAAATATTTTCAATTGATTCTTGTTCAGGGCGTCGTTGACTATGACTGAGTACAATTTCAAGACATTCCAACATACTTGGAATGTCCAAGTGCATGGATCGCTTTTCGGATTTTCAAAAATTCATTAAAAATATTCTTCAAGAGATATGCAAATATATTCAACGGATTCTTGTTCAGGGCATGCTTGACTATGACTGTGTACAATTTCAAGACATTCCAAGATACTTTTGGGGTCTTTTTTGACAAAAAAGTTAAGTCACTGCCTAAGTGCATGGATCGCTTTCCTGATTTTCAAAAATTCATTAAAAATATTCCTTAAGCGATATGCAAATATTTTCAACGGATTCTTGTTCAGGGCGTCGTTGACTATGACTGAGTACAATTTCAAAACATTCCAACATACTTGGAATGTCCAAGTGCATGGATCGCTTTCCTGATTTTCAAAAGTTCATTAAAAATATTCTTCAAGAGATATGCAAATATATTCAACGGATTCTTGTTCAGGGCATGCTTGACTATGACTGTGTACAATTTCAAGACATTCCAAGATACTTTTGGGGTCTTTTTTGAATAAAAAGTTAAGTCACTGCCTAAGTGCACAGACTTTCCTCATTTTCAAAAATTCATTAAAAATATTCCTTAAGAGATATGCAAATATTTTCAATTGATTCTTGTTCAGGGCGTCGTTGACTATGACTGAGTACAATTTAAAGACATTCCAACATACTTGGAATGTCCAAGTGCATGGATCGCTTTTCGGATTTTCAAAAATTCATTAAAAATATTCTTCCAGAGATATGCAAATATATTCAACGGATTCTTGTTCAGGGCATGCTTGACTATGACTGTGTACAATTTCAAGACATTCCAAGATACTTTTGGGGTCTTTTTTGACAAAAAAGTTAAGTCACTGCCTAAGTGCATGGACCGCTTTCCTGATTTTCAAAAATTCATTAAAAATATTCCTTAAGCGATATGCAAATATTTTCAACGGATTCTTGTTCAGGGCGTCGTTGACTATGACTGAGTACAATTTCAAGACATTCCAACATACTTGGAATGTCCAAGTGCATGGATCGCTTTCCGGATTTTCAAAAATTCATTAAAAATATTCTTCAAGAGATATGCAAATATATTCAACGGATTCTTGTTCAGGGCATGCTTGACTATGACTGTGTTCAATTTCAAGACATTCCAAGATACTTTTGGGGTCTTTTTTGACGAAAAAGTTAAGTCACTGCCTAAGTGCATGGATCGCTTTCCTGATTTTCAAAAATTCATTAAAAATATTCCTTAAGCGATATGCAAATATTTTCAACGGATTCTTGTTCAGGGCGTCGTTGACTATGACCGAGTACAATTTCAAGACATTCCAACATACTTTGAATGTCCAAGTACATGGATCGCTTTCCTGATTTTCAAAAGTTCATTAAAAATATTCTTCAAGAGATATGCAAATATATTCAACGGATTCTTGTTCAGGGCATGCTTGACTATGACTGTGTACAATTTCAAGACATTCCAAGATACTTTTGGGGTCTTTTTTGACAAAAAAGTTAAGTCACTGCCTAAGTGCATGGATCGCTTTCCTGATTTTCAAAAATTCATTTAAAATATTCCTGAAGCGATATGCAAATATTTTCAACGGATTCTTGTTCAGGGCGTCGTTGACTATGACTGAGTACAATTTCAAGACATTCCAACATACTTGGAATGTCCAAGTGCATGGATCGCTTTCCTGATTTTCAAAAATTCATTTAAAATATTCCTGAAGCGATATGCAAATATTTTCAACGGATTCTTGTTCAGGGCGTCGTTGACTATGACTGAGTACAATTTCAAGACATTCCAACATACTTGGAATGTCCAAGTGCATGGATCGCTTTCCTGATTTTCAAAAGTTCATTAAAAATATTCTTCAAGAGATATGCAAATATATTCAACGGATTCTTGTTCAGGGCATGCTTGACTATGACTGTGTTCAATTTCAAGACATTCCAAGATACTTTTGGGGTCTTTATTGAATTAAAAGTTAAGTCACTGCCGAAGTGCACAGACTTTCCTCATTTTCAAAAATTCATTAAAAATATTCCTTAAGAGATATGCAAATATTTTCAATTGATTCTTGTTCAGGGCGTCGTTGACTATGACTGAGTACAATTTCAAGACATTCCAACATACTTGGAATGTCCAAGTGCATGGATCGCTTTCCGGATTTTCAAAAATTCATTAAAAATATTCTTCCAGAGATATGCAAATATATTCAACGGATTCTTGTTCAGGGCATGCTTGACTATGACTGTGTACAATTTCAAGACATTCCAAGATACTTTTGGGGTCTTTTTTGACAAAAAAGTTAAGTCACTGCCTAAGTGCATGGACCGCTTTCCTGATTTTCAAAAATTCATTAAAAATATTCCTTAAGCGATATGCAAATATTTTCAACGGATTCTTGTTCAGGGCGTCGTTGACTATGACTGAGTACAATTTCAAGACATTCCAACATACTTGGAATGTCCAAGTGCATGGATCGCTTTTCGGATTTTCAAAAATTCATTAAAAATATTCTTCAAGAGATATGCAAATATATTCAACGGATTCTTGTTCAGGGCATGCTTGACTATGACTGTGTACAATTTCAAGACATTCCAAGATACTTTTGGGGTCTTTTTTGACAAAAAAGTTAAGTCACTGCCTAAGTGCATGGATCGCTTTCCTGATTTTCAGAAATTCTTTAAAAATATTCCTTAAACGATATGCAAATATTTTCAACGGATTCTTGTTCAGGGCGTCGTTGACTATGACTGAGTACAATTTCAAGACATTCCAACATACTTGGAATGTCCAAGTGCATGGATCGCTTTCCTGATTTTCAAAAGTTCATTAAAAATATTCTTCAAGAGATATGCAAATATATTCAACGGATTCTTGTTCAGGGCATGCTTGACTATGACTGTGTACAATTTCAAGACATTCCAAGATACTTTTGGGGTCTTTTTTGACGAAAAAGTTAAGTCACTGCCTAAGTGCATGGATCGCTTTCCTGATTTTCAGAAATTCTTTAAAAATATTCCTTAAGCGATATGCAAATATTTTCAACGGATTCTTGTTCAGGGCGTCGTTGACTATGACTGAGTACAATTTCAAGACATTCCAACATACTTGGAATGTCCAAGTGCATGGATCGCTTTCCTGATTTTCAAAAGTTCATTAAAAATATTCTTCAAGAGATATGCAAATATATTCAACGGATTCTTGTTCAGGGCATGCTTGACTATGACTGTGTACAATTTCAAGACATTCCAAGATACCTTTGGGGTCTTTTTTGAATAAAAAGTTAAGTCACTGCCTAAGTGCACAGACTTTCATCATTTTCAAAAATTCATTAAAAATATTCCTTAAGAGATATGCAAATATTTTCAATGGATTCTTGTTCAGGGCGTCGTTGACTATGACCGAGTACAATTTCAAGACATTCCAACATACTTGGAATGTCCAAGTGCATGGATCGCTTTCCGGATTTTCAAAAATTCATTAAAAATATTCTTCAAGAGATATGCAAATATATTCAACGGATTCTTGTTCAGGGCATTCTTGACTATGACTGTGTACAATTTCAAGACATTCCAAGATACTTTTGGGGTCTTTTTTGACGAAAAAGTTAAGTCACTGCCTAAGTGCATGGATCGTTTTACTGATTTTCAGAAATTCTTTAAAAATATTCCTTAAACGATATGCAAATATTTTCAACGGATTCTTGTTCAGGGCGTCGTTGACTATGACTGAGTACAATTTCAAGACATTCCAACATACTTGGAATGTCCAAGTGCATGGATCGCTTTCCTGATTTTCAAAAGTTCATTAAAAATATTCTTCAAGAGATATGCAAATATATTCAACAGATTCTTGTTCAGGGCATGCTTGACTATGACTGTGTACAATTTCAAGACATTCCAAGATACTTTTGGGGTCTTTTTTGAATAAAAAGTTAAGTCACTGCCTAAGTGCACAGACTTTCCTCATTTTCAAAAATTCATTAAAAATATTCCTTAAGAGATATGCAAATATTTTCAATTGATTCTTGTTCAGGGCGTCGTTGACTATGACTGAGTACAATTTCAAGACATTCCAACATACTTGGAATGTCCAAGTGCATGGATCGCTTTCCTGATTTTCAAAAGTTCATTAAAAATATTCTTCAAGAGATATGCAAATATATTCAACGGATTCTTGTTCAGGGCATGCTTGACTATGACTGTGTACAATTTCAAGACATTCCAAGATACTTTTGGGGTCTTTTTTGAATAAAAAGTTAAGTCACTGCCTAAGTGCACAGACTTTCCTCATTTTCAAAAATTCATTAAAAATATTCCTTAAGAGATATGCAAATATTTTCAATTGATTCTTGTTCAGGGCGTCGTTGACTATGACTGAGTACAATTTCAAGACATTCCAACATACTTGGAATGTCCAAGTGCATGGATCGCTTTCCGGATTTTCAAAAATTCATTAAAAATATTCTTCAAGAGATATGCAAATATATTCAACGGATTCTTGTTCAGGGCATTCTTGACTATGACTGTGTACAATTTCAAGACATTCCAAGATACTTTTGGGGTCTTTTTTGACGAAAAAGTTAAGTCACTGCCTAAGTGCATGGATCGCTTTCCTGATTTTCAGAAATTCTTTAAAAATATTCCTTAAATGATATGCAAATATTTTCAACGGATTCTTGTTCAGGGCGTCGTTGACTATGACTGAGTACAATTTCAAGACATTCCAACATACTTGGAATGTCCAAGTGCATGGATCGCTTTCCTGATTTTCAAAAGTTCATTAAAAATATTCTTCAAGAGATATGCAAATATATTCAACGGATTCTTGTTCAGGGCATGCTTGACTATGACTGTGTACAATTTCAAGACATTCCAAGATACTTTTGGGGTCTTTTTTGAATAAAAAGTTAAGTCACTGCCTAAGTGCACAGACTTTCCTCATTTTCAAAAATTCATTAAAAATATTCCTTAAGAGATATGCAAATATTTTCAATTGATTCTTGTTCAGGGCGTCGTTGACTATGACTGAGTACAATTTCAAGACATTCCAACATACTTGGAATGTCCAAGTGCATGGATCGCTTTTCGGATTTTCAAAAATTCATTAAAAATATTCTTCAAGAGATATGCAAATATATTCAACGGATTCTTGTTCAGGGCATGCTTGACTATGACTGTGTACAATTTCAAGACATTCCAAGATACTTTTGGGGTCTTTTTTGACAAAAAAGTTAAGTCACTGCCTAAGTGCATGGATCGCTTTCCTGATTTTCAAAAATTCATTAAAAATATTCCTTAAGCGATATGCAAATATTTTCAACGGATTCTTGTTCAGGGCGTCGTTGACTATGACTGAGTACAATTTCAAGACATTCCAACATACTTGGAATGTCCAAGTGCATGGATCGCTTTCCTGATTTTCAAAAGTTCATTAAAAATATTCTTCAAGAGATATGCAAATATATTCAACGGATTCTTGTTCAGGGCATGCTTGACTATGACTGTGTACAATTTCAAGACATTCCAAGATACTTTTGGGGTCTTTTTTGAATAAAAAGTTAAGTCACTGCCTCAGTGCACAGACTTTCATCATTTTCAAAAATTCATTAAAAATATTCCTTAAGAGATATGCAAATATTTTCAATTGATTCTTGTTCAGGGCGTCGTTGACTATGACTGAGTACAATTTCAAGACATTCCAACATACTTGGAATGTCCAAGTGCATGGATCACTTTTCGGATTTTCAAAAATTCATTAAAAATATTCTTCAAGAGATATGCAAATATATTCAACGGATTCTTGTTCAGGGCATGCTTGACTATGACTGTGTACAATTTCAAGACATTCCAAGATACTTTTGGGGTCTTTTTTGAATAAAAAGTTAAGTCACTGCCTAAGTGCACAGACTTTCCTCATTTTCAAAAATTCATTAAAAATATTCCTTAAGAGATATGCAAATATTTTCAATTGATTCTTGTTCAGGGCGTCGTTGACTATGACTGAGTACAATTTCAAGACATTCCAACATACTTGGAATGTCCAAGTGCATGGATCGCTTTTCGGATTTTCAAAAATTCATTAAAAATATTCTTCAAGAGATATGCAAATATATTCAACGGATTCTTGTTCAGGGCATGCTTGACTATGACTGTGTACAATTTCAAGACATTCCAAGATACTTTTGGGGTCTTTTTTGACGAAAAAGTTAAGTCACTGCCTAAGTGCATGGATCGCTTTCCTGATTTTCAGAAATTCTTTAAAAATATTCCTTAAACGATATGCAAATATTTTCAACGGATTCTTGTTCAGGGCGTCGTTGACTATGACTGAGTACAATTTCAAGACATTCCAACATACTTGGAATGTCCAAGTGCATGGATCGCTTTCCTGATTTTCAAAAGTTCATTAAAAATATTCTTCAAGAGATATGCAAATATATTCAACGGATTCTTGTTCAGGGCATGCTTGACTATGACTGTGTACAATTTCAAGACATTCCAAGATACTTTTGGGGTCTTTTTTGACGAAAAAGTTAAGTCACTGCCTAAGTGCATGGATCGCTTTCCTGATTTTCAAAAATTCATTAAAAATATTCCTTAAGCGATATGCAAATATTTTCAACGGATTCTTGTTCAGGGCGTCGTTGACTATGACCGAGTACAATTTCAAGACATTCCAACATACTTTGAATGTCCAAGTGCATGGATCGCTTTCCTGATTTTCAAAAGTTCATTAAAAATATTCTTCAAGAGATATGCAAATATATTCAACGGATTCTTGTTCAGGGCGTCGTTGACTATGACTGAGTACAATTTCAAGACATTCCAACATACTTGGAATGTCCAAGTGCATGGATCGCTTTCCTGATTTTCAAAAGTTCATTAAAAATATTCTTCAAGAGATATGCAAATATATTCAACGGATTCTTGTTCAGGGCATGCTTGACTATGACTGTGTACAATTTCAAGACATTCCAAGATACTTTTGGGGTCTTTTTTGACAAAAAAGTTAAGTCACTGCCTAAGTGCATGGATCACTTTCCTGATTTTCAAAAATTCATAAAAAATATTCCTTAAGCGATATGCAAATATTTTCAACGGATTCTTGTTCAGGGCGTCGTTGACTATGACTGAGTACAATTTCAAGACATTCCAACATACTTGGAATGTCCAAGTGCATGGATCGCTTTTCGGATTTTCAAAAATTCATTAAAAATATTCTTCAAGAGATATGCAAATATATTCAACGGATTCTTGTTCAGGGCATGCTTGACTATGACTGTGTACAATTTCAAGACATTCCAAGATACTTTTGGGGTCTTTTTTGACGAAAAAGTTAAGTCACTGCCTAAGTGCATGGATCGCTTTCCGGATTTTCAAAAATTCATTAAAAATATTATTCAAGAGATATGCAAATATATTCAACAGGTTCTTGTTCAGGGCATGCTTGACTATGACTGTGTACAATTTCAAGACATTCCAAGATACTTTTGGGGTCTTTTTTGACAAAAAAGTTAAGTCACTGCCTAAGTGCATGGATCGCTTTACTGATTTTCAAAAATTAATTTAAAATATTCCTGAAGCTATATGCAAATATTTTCAACGGATTCTTGTTCAGGGCGTCGTTGACTATGACTGAGTACAATTTCAAGACATTCCAACATACTTGGAATGTCCAAGTGCATGGATCGCTTTCCTGATTTTCAAAAATTCATTTAAAAATATTCCTTAAGCGATATGCAAATATTTTCAACGGATTCTTGTTCAGGGCGTCGTTGACTATGACCGAGTACAATTTCAAGACATTCCAACATACTTGGAATGTCCAAATGCATGGATCGCTTTCCTGATTTTCAAAAGTTCATTAAAAATATTCTTCAAGAGATATGCAAATATATTCAACGGATTCTTGTTCAGGGCATGCTTGACTATGACTGTGTACAATTTCAAGACATTCCAAGATACTTTTGGGGTCTTTTTTGAATAAAAAGTTAAGTCACTGCCTAAGTGCACAGACTTTCCTCATTTTCAAAAATTCATTAAAAATATTCCTTAAGAGATATGCAAATATTTTCAATTGATTCTTGTTCAGAGCGTCGTTGACTATGACTGAGTACAATTTCAAGACATTCCAACATACTTGGAATGTCCAAGTGCATGGATCGCTTTTCGGATTTTCAAAAGTTCATTAAAAATATTCTTCAAGAGATATGCAAATATATTCAACGGATTCTTGTTCAGGGCATGCTTGACTATGACTGTGTACAATTTCAAGACATTCCAAGATACTTTTGGGGTCTTTTTTGACGAAAAAGTTAAGTCACTGCCTAAGTGCATGGATCGCTTTCCTGATTTTTTAAAAAATTCATTAAAAATATTCCTTAAGCGATATGCAAATATTTTCAACGGATTCTTGTTCAGGGCGTCGTTGACTATGACTGAGTACAATTTCAAGACATTCCAACATACTTGGAATGTCCAAGTGCATGGATCGCTTTTCGGATTTTCAAAAATTCATTAAAAATATTCTTCAAGAGATATGCAAATATATTCAACGGATTCTTGTTCAGGGCATGTTTGACTATGACTGTGTACAATTTCAAGACATTCCAAGATACTTTTGGGGTCTTTTTTGACGAAAAAGTTAAGTCACTGCCGAAGTGCACAGACTTTCCTCATTTTCAAAAATTCATTAAAAATATTCCTTAAGAGATATGCAAATATTTTCAATGGATTCTTGTTCAGGGCTTCGTTGACTATGACTGAGTACAATTTCAACACATTCCAACATACTTGGAATGTCCAAGTGCATGGATCGCTTTTCGGATTTTCAAAAATTAATTAAAAATATTCTTCAAGAGATATGCAAATATATTCAACGGATTCTTGTTCAGGGCATGCTTGACTATGACTGTGTACAATTTCAAGACATTCCAAGATACTTTTGGGGTCTTTTTTGACAAAAAAGTTAAGTCACTTACCTAAGTGCATGGATCGCTTTCCTGATTTTCAAAAATTCATTAAAAATATTCCTTAAGAGATATGCAAATATTTTCAACGGATTCTTCTTCAGGGCGTCGTTGACTATGACTGAGTACAATTTCAAGACATTCCAAACACTTGGAATGTCCAAGTGCATGGATCGCTTTCCTGATTTTCAAAAGTTCATTAAAAATATTCTTCAAGAGATATGCAAATATATTCAACAGATTCTTGTTCAGGGCATGCTTGACTATGACTGTGTACAATTTCAAGACATTCCAATTTACTTTTGGGTTTTTTTTTGAAAAAAAAGTCAAGTCACTAAGTGCATCAGGGCAAATGGATCGTTTCCTTCGTCTCACCTGATATCCTGCTGTGTGATCCACGGTGTCCAAACGTTTGTTTCCAGCGACTGGACGACATGGATGAACTCCTGCAGCTTTAATGCTTTAAAAACAAACCAAAAACATCAAAAGTTAAGTCACTGCCTAAGTGCATGGATCGCTTTCCTAATTTTCAAAAATTCATTAAAAATATTCCTTAAGAGATATGCAAATATTTTCAACGGATTCTTGTTCAGGGTGTCGTTGACTATGACTGTGTACAATTTCAAGACATTCCAAGATACTTTTGGTTTTTTTCTGTTAAATCAATCAATCAATCAATCATTTTTTGTATAGCCCACAGTTTACAAAACATAGTTTGTCTCAGGGACTTCACAGGGTTGGTAACATCCTCTGTCCTTAGACCTTCGACCAGGGTAAGGAAAAACTACCAGCGAAAAAACTCTTCTAACAGGGAAAAGGGTAGAAACCTTAAGGAGAACCACAGTTGAGGGATCCACTCCCTGGACGGACAGACGTGCAGTAGATGTTACCAAAAACATACAATACACAATGACAAAGAATAAAAAGTGAAAAGTCTTTAAATGCCAGGATCATCTGTCACAGCCTGTCGTGAAGGCTGTTGTGGTCAGAGACTTGAAGATGACGGAGTCCTCTTTCCTGTCCTGACCTCATGTCGTTCACTGGTGTCAGCAGAACTGTAAGAGATTAAACATCAGTTAGAGAAGGTCTACATGTGAATTTATGGTCTACATGTGGATTTATGTGCTACATGTGGATTTATGGTCTACATGTGGATTTATGGTCTACATGTGGATTTATGGTCTACATGTGGATGTATGGTGTACATGTGGATTTATGTGCTACATGTGGATTTATGGTCTAAATGTGGATTTATGGTCTACATGTCATGGGGGACATCGGGTAAGTGGTGAGGGTTGAGAAATTGAGGACGGGGTAGAGAAAGTGCGGCTCGTGCAAAGTCTGTGTGCTCATTCTAAGTGCATGATGGGAAATTCCTCCAGCAGTCTAAGCCTATGGCAGCATAAGATAGACTATTCTAATCAGGACATACCTGATCTAGCTTCGACTATAGTCTATGTTAAAAAGGTAGGTTTTCAGTCTCACCTTAAAGGCAGAGACAGAGTCAGACTGTCTGACTGAAAGCAGAAGTTGGTTCCACAGGAGAGGAGCCTGGTAGATAAATGTTCTACCACCGATTCTACTTCTAGTTATTTTAGGAATAACCAGTAGACCTGAGTTCAGGGTCTATTGGGTTGATATAAAGTGATTAAGTCACAAATATAAGAAGGTGCCTGATTATTCAGGGCCTTGTATGTGAGTAGAAGTATTTTAAAATCTATTCTACTTTTCACTGGGAGCCAGTGAAGAGAAGCCAAGACAGGAGTCGTATAATCACGTCGTCTGGTTCCAGTCAGTATCCGTGCTGCTGCGTTCTGGACAAGTTGAAGGCTTCTCAAGGACTTACTAGGACATCCAGACAGTAAGGAGTTACAGTAATCCAGCCTAGAGGTTATAAAGGCGTGGATAAGTTTCTCAGAGTCTTGTCGTGATATAATATTTCTAATTGTCTTAATGTTGCGAAGGTGGAAGAAGGCTGTTCTACATATATGCTTAATATGTTCATCCAGTGATAAATCCTGGTCAAACAGGACTCCTAGGTTCCTTACTGTAGTGCAAGGGACTGAAGTGTTACTGCCTCGGTTTAGAGCTCCACTTAAAAGTGCTGCTCTTATATCTTTTGGCCCAAGGACCATGACCTCAGTTTTTTCTGTGTTAAGCATCAGAAAGTTCAGAGTCATCCACGTCTGTATGTCTATGAGACAATCCTGGAGTTTAATAGATGGGTTTGGGTCATCCGGTCGTACAGATACATATAGCTGGGTGTCGTCTGCATAACAATGGAAATCTATGTTGTGTTTCCTGATAATGTTGCCTAATGGCAGCATGTACAGGGTAAAAAGAATAGGTCCGAGCACGGAACCCTGAGGAACTCCGTAGTTGACCTTAGTGAATATGGAGTAGTCCTCGTTAACACTAACAAACTGAAATCTGTCCCATAAATAGGACTTGAACCAGACAAGTGCAGATCCTCTAATCACAACATCTTGTTCTAGTCTATGTAGCAGGATCTCATGATCTATCGTATCAAATGCTGCACTGAGATCCAGCAGGACCGATCTGGCGTTGTCTGGTAAACCAGCAGATGGCAGCAACTTTCAAGAGACCAGCTTCTCCATCTCTGAGCCCAGTAATGTTCAGGTAAGGCATTGGATATTTGAGATATTATTCAATAGAATCTTCCTCTTACTTCTAATCTTACTCTACGTATGTAGAAGATGTTTCTCCTGCTTTGATCTATTCTCTCTCATGCTCTGCTTCATCAATGAAGAACGAATTCATCGACAACATCCTTTCAGCTAATGTTCTACCTTAAAAACATCCCTACAGTTTCTTCCTTTCATCACAGTGACTCAATAATGATGGATTGTCATGAGTGAAAGTGGCTTCAGCTGCTTTTCCTTGTGTTTCAGGTCCGTGGAGATTTGAGGCCGAGGAGAAGCGAGCCTGGTGATGAGTCCAGAATCCCTCAAGGCTCCATCACACTTCCCTCCTCTATCACAAAAGTCACTTTACATGTAGAGGGAAAAAAAAGAAAACAAAGTCACACACTCATCCAACAAAGCAGCCTTTCAGCACCACGGACAGCGCCCGAAGCTCCACAGTTACCGTAGCGACCCGCCCTCACCTATTCCATTCTTACTCACACACACAGGGATTGGATTGGAACAGAATGGCTACTTGAACTTTTTAAATGTTAAACTTCAAAAAAACATATGTCTATATTATATATTTTATAAAATCTAAAATAAAATGCTTGAGGGGCTTAACTGGGGCTACACAGATGTTTGACGGTGTAGCGTGTTCGGTGTGAGTGAATGGGGCGATGGAGGAGGTCTGAAGGTAAGAAGGATTTGTAGGTGGTGAAGAGGATCTTGAAATGTGTTTACATGTTGAAACTGCCCTCTGGTGGACACGTTTGACATTACATGTAAGGTCACATGAGATTTAGAGCTGCTAAACTGGTGAAATAAATAGTAACTTTTGTGAGGGAAACAGTTTTTTTATGTTTAAGACCCTGCCAGGCCATAAATAATTCATCATAAAACAGAACTGCAAAAACCTGACCTCCAGTGGACAAAGGTGACATTACGTGTAGATGAAAAATGTATTCAAAGCTGCTGAATTCAAGTCACTGCCAGCCCATAAATAACTTGAGAAAACATTCAGGGTTCAGGCCATACAGAGTTTCACCGAGGGCCAGACTGTGGCACACATTTGTTCAGCCAGTTCAGCAGAGTGAGTGTGAGTGAAAGAGCGAGAGACTTCAAATAAGTGACTTATTTATTTATTTAACACAAAAGATTCAAGATGGAAAAAACATCAACACAAAGCAGAAAAGAAACAAAACGGCATCAAAGAAACATATAAAGGTTAAGTAGAAATTAAAGTCAAACAATCACAGGCTCTTTTCTTCAACGCAATAAAACAATACAGAGAAGAAAATACAGTTAGCTTTAAATAACAATAAAAACAAGAACTTATTCTTCATAAACCCTGTTGGCTTTAAACCCCACTTACACTGTGAATTAGAAATGGAAAAGAAAAAAGACTCAGCTTCACCCACTGAGGCTGAAGTGGCTGTGACGCCCCCTGCTGGTTGGACTAAAACCTCATTTAATCAGAAAAAGGAAGGAAGCAATAAAGTCCATTAGAGAAGGAGAGAACACAGGGATGGAGGAAATGGCAAAAAGAAAGGGCTGAAAGACATGAAAAAGAATGGAAGGAAAGAGAAAAGGAAAGCAATAAAAGGACAGCAAGGAAATAAATGAGTTTGTCGACTCACAGGGAAACCACATCAAGTCCAGTCGGTGAAATCCAGTCCATGTTTTGCTGCCGTTTCTGGACACATGAAAACACATGAAGTGAAAATTAACTTGACTATCGTCACAACAATGACAAACATTCAAACACATTCTACACATTAACATTTACTCAAAAAGATCAACTTTTCAAATAAGTCACAAATGTCCGGGTAAACTTATCGTTTGCCGCCGTCGTTAGCGTTACCCAGAGTGCACCACGTGGAGGTGACAGTCGGACTTGCACTCCTTTTTTTTTTTTAAATCATTCATAATATTAGAGAGAAGAGAAACCCAACAATTCACACAATGAGCAAGCAATCGTGGCAACAGTGGAGAGAAAAAACTCCCTTTTAACAGGAAGAAATCTCTGGCAGAACCAGACTCAAAGTGTGCGGCCGTCTGCCTCGACCGGTTGGGGGGAATGGGAGGGGAACAGAAAGGACAAGAGGTGGTAACTTTTGTTAGTCAGTGGTTTTGGTTGGACGACCACAAGGAGGCCATTTTGTGCAGTTCATGTTGGGTTTTTTTCAGATTCTTGTGTTCCGTTCCTCCAGGTTTTGAATCCACTGATCCCATTTCCTCAAAGATCATCATGCAGATCCATCCATTTTCCAAGAGTAGATTCACTGAGGTGAATGAATTCCTCCATTTGCTGCATCATCGTGTTGACAAAGTTGTCCAGAAAGTTACTTTTGCATTTCCAAGCCATGATTCCAGTTTGTCCATCCTTGTGAGCAGATTTTTGTTTTGCTGTCACGTATGGAGAGTTCCGTCCAATCAGAGTTATCAATCCTCCGACACCTGCACCCGTTTACTGTCAACTAAGTTTTGCTAAGTGTACACATTTGTGTAACAACGACAACACAGGAAGATGAAACGACAGACCAAAGTAGAAGTGCATATTGACACAAACAAAAAAACACTCATCTTGTTTTGACAGCCGGTGTTCAGAGTTCGTCTAAGTTGTCCAGGACGTAAGAAGTCCACCAAGTGTTAGGGTCTCAATTCTGGAACAGATTAGGAAAAACAAAACTGAAAAGCAGTAGCAAAGTGTCATTGATGTCAAAAGGAGTCTAATATACTCACCACTGTAGGTTCTTGTGTAGTGGAAGTGGTTAACGAGCTCTGCAGAACTCTGATAACCTGTGCACCTGAACCAGGTGTTTTGGGGATAACTAACTAAGGTTAGCTAACCCTAACCCCCTCATTTGTTCCTTGTTGCAGAAAACGGCCCCTTGCCAAAAACTGCTGTAAAAATATCTTAATATTTATTTCCACTTTAAATGAGTCAGTCTTTTGAAGCTACTTCATCCTGAAATATGCATATCAAATATTAATATTTTTAAAAGGTGAACCTTTAAAAAATATTATTTTTAAAAGGTTCACCTTTTAAAGGCCATATTGTTTACGCAACTACACTGTTTTTATTGGGAAAAAAAAACTACAATAACTTTTGATTCTGATGCATTCTTATTTTTTGCAATGTCAGATTTTTCTAAAAACAGTCTCCTACAAAAATATTGTTCATATTTTTTTCAACTTTAAATTGTCACTCTTTTAACGCTACTTCAGACTGAGTTATACTCATCAAATTATATTTTTAAAAATTCTAACCCTTTAAAGGCCATAATGTTTATGCAACTCTTTAAATCAACAAAAAAACTACAATCCTTTCCAATCAATCATAAAATACCTTTCAAGGACTATTTATTATTATCAGGCCCTGAGATGGTCAGTGATTGGAAGAAACATTGATTTTGATGCATTGTTAGTTTCTGTAGTGGCAGATGCAATTTAATAATCTTGTGATATGATGGATTTTGAACCGTCTCCTTATATAAGCAAACTTTTTTTCCTACTAAATAATTATTACCCTGTTTTGTTTAAAGATAAATAAACAAGAATAGGTTCAACCTGAACAAATATTTATTTTGCAAAGACGACCCTGAATGATGAAGACTGAAATATAAACATTGAATATGAAACATGGGGCAGTTGGGTGTGTTGTTGGAGATGGGGAGAAAGGAAGAGAGATGGTGAGTGAGTGCATCATGTGTGACTGAGTGAGGGAGTGAGGGAGTGAGGGAGCGAGTGAGCGAGCGAGCGAGAGTGAGTGAGTGACTGTGAGTGAGTGAGCGAGCGAGAGTGAGCGAGCGTGACTGCGAGTGAACGAGCGAGATTTGGAGTCTCTGCTCCACCTGAGCTGAACTCTCACATTCACACATGATGAACTCACTCACCATCTCCATCTTTTCCCTTCTCCCCATCGCCAACAACACACCAAACTGCCCCATGTTTCATATTCAATGTTCATATTTAAGTGTTCATCATTCAGTGTCCTTTGCAAAATAAATGTTTTTCAGGTTCAAACTATTATTGTATGTTTATTCATCTTAAAACAAAACCAGGCTATAATTGGGTTAGTAGGAAAAAAATGTTTTACTTGTAGTCGGAGACCGATTCAAAATCCATCATATATCACAAAATAAGATTACATTGGATCTGCTACTACAAACAACTAATGCATCAAAATCAATGTTTCTCCTAGTCACTGACCCATCTCAGGGTCTAATAACAACCAAATATTCCTTAAACCACACCAAACATTTCATTTCAAAAATGAAATAAACTTGAACCCTGAGTCTGTTTATATATCAAATAACAACCTGTGTTTGAATCGTATTCAGTGCTTTGTGACTAAAGGGATTTTTGTACACTTCAAAAATAATGGAAAAACTAAATAATGAAAAGGGACGAGAGCAGCAGCAAACAAGTAACAATACTCATCTTCTTCTGACAGTTGGTGTTCAGATGTTCAAAGTTGTGCTGGACGTCAGAAATCCACCAAGCCTTGGGTCTCCATCCTGGAACAGATTAGGAAAAACGAAACTAAAAAGCAGCATCAAACAGTCACTGATGTCCAAAGGAATCTGATATACTCACCACTGCAGATTCTTCTTGTGCAGTAGGAGTCACCGATGAGATCAGGGAAGACGCGACTGTAGGGTAGAATGTCCACCAAGCACCACCTCGAGGTCGACCATGTTGGGTCACCCTTCTGGAACAGATTAGGAAAAACAAACAAATTAACAGAGACAAAAGCAGCAGCAAACAATTAACAATACTCATCCTCTTCCGACCGCTGGGGTTCAGAGTTCTTCAAAGTTGTCCAGAACGTAGGAAGTCCACCAAGCGTAGGGTCTCCATTCTGAAACAGATTAGGAAAAACGAAACTGAAAAGCAGCATCAAACAGTCACTGATGTCCAAAGGAATCTGATATACTCACCACTGCAGGTTCTTCTTGTGCAGTGGGAGTCACCGACCAGATCAGGGAAGAGGCGACTGTAGTGTAGAACATCCACCAAGCACCACCTCGAGGTCGATCATGTTGGGTCTCCCTTCTGGAACAGATTAGGAAAAACAAACAGATAAAAGTGACAAAAGCAGCAGCAAAAACAACAATTAACAATACTCATCCTCTTCCGACAGCTGGGGTTCAGAGTTCTTCAAAGTTGTCCAGGACATAGGAAGTCCACCAAGCGTAGGGTCTCCATTCTGAAACAGATTAGGAAAAACAAAACTAAAAAGCAGCATCAAACAGTCACTGATGTCCAAAGGAATCTGATATACTCACCACTGCAGATTCTTCTTGTGCAGTAGGAGTCACCGATGAGATCAGGGAAGACGCGACTGTAGGGTAGAACGTCCACCAAGCACCACCTCGAGGTCGACCATGTTGGGTCACCCTTCTGGAACAGATTAGGAAAAACAAACAAATTAACAGAGACAAAAGCAGCAGCAAACAATTAACAATACTCATCCTCTTCCGACCGCTGGGGTTCAGAGTTCTTCAAAGTTGTCCAGAACGTAGGAAGTCCACCAAGCGTAGGGTCTCCATTCTGAAACAGATTAGGAAAAACAAAACTGAAAAGCAGTATCAAACTGTCACTGATGCCCAAAGGAATCTGATATACTCACAACTGGAGGTTCTTGTGTTGTAGGAGTCACCGATGAGATCAGGGAAGAGGCGACTGTAGACGAAAGTAGAGGTCAACAACGATGAAGCAAACACAAATAAGAAATATCACCATACTCCTCCTCTTCCGACAGTCTGTGTTCAGTCAATATGCATATCAAATATTAATATTTTTTAAAATGTTAACCTTTTAAAGGCCATATTGTTTATGCAACTACAATAACTTTTGATTCTGATGCATTCTTATTTTTTGCAATGTCAGATTTTTCTAAAAACAGTCTCCTACAAAAATATTGTTCATATTTTTTTCAACTTTAAATTGTCACTCTTTTAACGCTACTTCAGACTGAGTTATACTCATCAAATTATATTTTTAAAAATTCTAACCCTTTAAAGGCCATAATGTTTATGCAACTCTTTAAATCAACAAAAAAACTACAATCCTTTCCAATCAATCATAAAATACCTTTCAAGGACTATTTATTATTATCAGGCCCTGAGATGGTCAGTGATTGGAAGAAACATTGATTTTGATGCATTGTTAGTTTCTGTAGTGGCAGATGCAATTTAATAATCTTGTGATATGATGGATTTTGAATCGTCTCCTTATATAAGCAAACTTTTTTTCCTACTAAATAATTATTACCCTGTTTTGTTTTAAGATAAATAAACAAGAATAGGTTCAACCTGAACAAATATTTATTTTGCAAAGACGACCCTGAATGATGAAGACTGAAATATAAACATTGAATATGAAACATGGGGCAGTTGGGTGTGTTGTTGGAGATGGGGAGAAAGGAAGAGAGATGGTGAGTGAGTGCATCATGTGTGACTGAGTGAGGGAGTGAGGGAGTGAGGGAGCGAGTGAGCGAGCGAGCGAGAGTGAGTGAGTGACTGTGAGTGAGTGAGTGAGCGAGCGAGAGTGAGCGAGCGTGACTGCGAGTGAACGAGCGAGATTTGGAGTCTCTGCTCCACCTGAGCTGAACTCTCACATTCACACATGATGAACTCACTCACCATCTCCATCTTTTCCCTTCTCCCCATCGCCAACAACACACCAAACTGCCCCATGTTTCATATTCAATGTTCATATTTAAGTGTTCATCATTCAGTGTCCTTTGCAAAATAAATGTTTTTTCAGGTTCAAACTATTATTGTAAGTTTATTTATCTTAAAACAAAACCAGGCTATAATTGGGTTAGTAGGAAAAAAATGTTTTACTTGTAGTCAGAGACCGATTCAAAATCCATCATATATCACAAAATAAGATTACATTGGATCTGCTACTACACAAAAGTAATAATGCATCAAAATCAATGTTTCTCCTAGTCACTGACCCATCTCAGGGTCTAATAACAACCAAATATTCCTTAAACCACACCAAACATTTCATTTCAAAAATGAAACAAACTTGAACCCTGAGTCTGTTTATATATCAAAAAACAACCTGTGTTTGAATCGTATTCAGTGCTTTGTGACTATAGTGATTTTTGTACACTTCAAAAATAATGGAAAAAACTAAATAATGAAAAGGGACGAGAGCAGCAGAAAACAACAATACTCATCTTCTTCTGACAGTTGGTGTTCAGATGTTCAAAGTTGTCCTGGACGTCAGAAATCCACCAAGCCTTGGGTCTCCATTCTGAAACAGATTAGGAAAAACGAAACTGAAAAGCAGCATCAAACTTTCATTGATGTTCAAAGGAATCTGATATACTCACCACTGTAGGTTCTTCTTGTGCAGTGGGAGTCACCGATGAGATCAGGGAAGAGGCGACTGTAGACAAAAGTAGAGGTCAGTTTTCCGGCCAGTTTTCTGCTGCCTTTAACCAGCTCTGTGTCCCCTCTGAATTATTACCAAACACGGAGGTGCTCAGTTCTTCGTTTCACTCCTCCTGCCGAACCATATTGGACTCTGTGGCTCCATTTAAAACCGTGCAGCCCAAAGCTAAACCTGAGCCCTGGTTCAATGCGAGAACTCGCGCAGCCAGACAGGATTGCCGCAAAGCTGAACGCAGGTGGAAAAAGGACAAGCTGCAGGTTTCTCGCCAAATCCTAAAAGACAGCTGGCGCTGCTGCCAGAGCACTGTCAAAGAGTCCAGAAGAGAGCACCTGTCAAATATTATTGAATCAAACTCTCACAACCCACGTGTGTTATTTAAAACCATAGAGTCTGTTCTTGGCTCACCTCAGCCTGTGTGCACAGAGGAATCCCCTGAAATGTGCAATAGCTTCCTGCAGTTCTTCATTGATAAGGTTGCTACCACAAGGGCTCTAATCACCACACCTGTGTCTGACCCCTCTGACAGTGTGCTTTTCTCAGCTGTGCTTGATTCGTTTGAGCCCGTGTCTCTGATTGCCTTAGAAAAAGTGGTTGCCCAGATGAAGCCATCAGGCTCTCCCTGTGACACTGTCCCGCCTCACTTTTTTAAAGAGGTATTTCCTTGTATAGGGCAGTCAGTCCTGGCCATTATTAACAGCAGTCTGTCTTCTGGTGTTGTCCCCCAATGTTTTAAACATGCTGTTGTACAACCCCTGCTTAAGAAACCTGGCCTTGATCGTGTTATGCTAGCCAATTATAGACCTATCTCCAAGCTGCCTTTTATTTCAAAGATCCTGGAAAAAGTTGTCCACGCCCAGTTGCAGTCGTTCCTGGACGAGCATGATATTCTGGAGATTTTCCAGTCTGGCTTTAAAACAAGGCATAGTACAGAGTCAGCTTTATTAAGAGTGTTCAATGACATCCTCCTGACGGTTGATTCTGGAGACTCTGTGATCCTTGTCCTGCTGGACCTAACTGCAGCGTTTGACACTGTGGACCACAATATTTTAGTGGCACGCTTGCAGCACCTAGTGGGCATTAGTGGTAGCGCCCTTAATTGGTTTAGATCGTATCTTGAGGGAAGATCTATGTGTGTACGCCTCGGTGGCTCTGAGTCCCGCTCTGCTCCACTGTCATATGGGGTTCCACAGGGCTCAATTTTAGGGCCCCTGCTCTTCTCCCTGTATCTGCTTCCCCTGGGCTCCATCTTGAGAAAACATGGCATCTCATTTCATTTTTATGCAGACGACAGTCAGATTTATGTCCCACTGAGTAAGAAAAATGCCTGTCTGCAACCACTTCTATTATGTCTTGATGACATAAAAGCATGGATGTCACTGAACTTTTTAAAATTTAATGAAAAGAAGACGGAAGTCATAATGTTTGGTCCTAGCGGCTCTAGTGAACCCCCCCCTGCTGATTTGGGCCCTTTGGCATCGTATGTGAAGCCTTTAGTGACAAACTTAGGTTTTATTATGGACAGTGATTTTAAATTGGACCGGCAAATTGGGGCAACAGTAAAGTCCAGCTTTTTTCACCTCAGGCAGCTGGCAAAGGTGAGGCCCTTTCTCTCACAAAAGCACTTTGAAACAGTAATCCATGCCTTTGTTACATCTCGGCTGGATTACTGTAACGCTCTTTATCTTGGAGTCAGCCAGTCCTCCCTCTCACGTCTCCAGTTGGTCCAGAACGCTGCTGCTCGCCTCTTAACTGGAGCACGTAAGAGGGAGCACATTACTCCCATTTTGGCCTCCCTTCACTGGCTGCCTGTGCATTTTAGAGTCCATTTTAAGATTCTTTTATTTGTTTTTAAATCTTTAAATGGTCTTGCCCCGCCTTACCTCTCTGAGCTTCTCCATCCTTACACTCCTGCTCGGTGCCTCAGGTCAGCTGACCAGCTGCTCCTGGAGGTACCGAGGTCTAAACGGAAGCTCAGAGGGGAAAGAGCTTTCTCCATTGCCGGTCCCAAACTTTGGAACGCCCTCCCGCTTCATATTAGACAGGCCCCCTCACTGTCCATTTTTAAAACTCATCTTAAAACACATTTTTATTCTTCTGCGTTCAACTCAGCATGAGACTCTGCTCTTGTTTTAGTGTTTTATGGTTTAAACATTTTTATTGTTTTATAGTTTTATTGTTTTTTTTATTATTTAAACATTGTTACTGTTTTATAGTTTTATTGTTTTTATTTTGTCTATGTTTAATGTGCCATGTTTTATTTATTGTACTGTTAAGCACTTTGTACCAGCTTTAGCTGCCTAAAGCGCTCTATAAATAAAGTTGAGTTGAGTTGAGTTGAGTCAACAACAATGACGCAAAGAAAAATAAATATCACCATTCTCCTCCTCTTCCGACAATCTGTGTTCAGAGTTCGTCGAAGTTGTCCAGAACGTCCACCAAGCACCGCCTCGAGGTCGACCATGTTGGGTCTCCATTCTGGAACAGATTAGGAAAAACAAAACTGAAAAGCAGTATCAAACTGTCATTGATGTCCAAAGGAATCTGATATACTCACCACTGCAGGTTCTTCTTGTGCAGTAGGAGTCACCGATGAGATCAGGGAAGATGAGACTGTAGGGTAGAACGTCCAACAAGCACCACCTTGAGGTCGACCATGTTGGGTCACCCTTCTGGAACAGATTAGGAAAAACAAACAAATTAACAGAGACAAAAGCAGCAGCAAACACAACTACTAACAATACTCATCCTCTTCCGACAGCTAGTGTTTAGAGTTTGAAGTTGTCAAGGACCTAGGAAGTCCACCAAGCCTTGGGTCTCCATTCTGAAACAGATTAGGAAAAACAAAACTGAAAAGCAGTATCAAACTGTCATTGATGTCATAAGGAATCTGATATACTCACCACTGTAGGTTCTTCTTGTGCAGTGGGAGTCACCGACCAGATCAGGGAAGAGGCGACTGTAGACGAAAGTAGAGGTCAACAATAACTCAAACAAAAATATCACCATACTCATCCTCTTCCAACAGTCTGTGTTCAGAGTTCGTCGAAGTTGTCCAGAACGTCCACCAAGCCCCGGCTCGAGGTCGACCATGTTGGGTCTCCATTCTGGAACAGATTAGGAACAACAAACAAATTAACAGAGACAAACGCAGCAAACACAACAACTTACAATACTCATCCTCTTCTGACAGCTGGTGTTCAGAGTTCGTCAATGTTGTCCTGGACATACACCAGGCGTGACCGTTCCATCACAAGGTCCATGTCGGGTCTCGATTCTGGAACAGAAAATTTGTGTCCAGCCATGGCAAAAGGGTTCACATGTCTACTTCGGGACATTTGGAGTTATTTACAGATTCCGAAAGTGCTAAGCTTTCCAACAATGTCAAACCCATGTCCATCTGATCATTTTTGAAGAAGATGTGGTCATTTGAATGTAGACACTCCTCAAACTGCTTTAGGGAGAAATTCAGCCTGAAAGATTTCGACCCTCTTGAGGAGCCAGGCCAATAGCTGCTCATTTGCATGACATTAACATGGTCACAACCCCCCACCCAGTCTAGCTGTCAGTGACATCTGATGTCTGTTAGCCCACAGGACAGTAACAGTGTAGCAGTTTGGAAAAAAAAAGGAATGAATGTAGTTCATGTCAATGTAAGGCAAGGCAAGGCAAGTTTATTTGTATAGCACATTTCAACAACAAGGTAATTCAAAGTGCTTTACATAAAGCATTAAAAAGCATAGAAAAGAGACATTTATAAAATCAGATATAACATCAAAATAAAAACAAGCAGGTAAAATTTAAAGATTAAGATTAAAAAATAAAATAGATACAAATAAAATCAAAAGATAACAAATAAAATCAAGAGTATATATAAGGAATAAAGGTTACAGTGCAGTATTGGAAATGACTGAAATGCAGCGGCAAACAGAAAAGTCTTCACTCTTGATTTAAAAGAGGTGAGAGTTTCAGCAGACCTACAGTTTTCTGGGAGTTTGTTCCAGATATATGGTGCATAGAACTAAAATAAAGAAATAAAATATATCTAAGTGTGTGAAGGAATATTTTCCAGACCATGGACTATATTATCATCTTCAATACCAGTTCCTCCCCCACAATGTGGCTGTACCCACTCTGTCCATCACAGTTGATATGCGGACTAAATGATGACATCACAAACGCACCCTCTTCTGTGCTGTAACCTTTGGTGCTGGGCATGTGAAGAATTTTGCCTCATCAGAACAGAAAGGCCGGATTTTTTCAAAAAGATACGTCTGCCTGTCCATGGTCAGTCCAGGTGGGGCCAGGACGGGGAGACTGTCAACAGGGGGCAGAACTCCTGGGTTGCGCAGTAGCTGAAACTCGATAGGCTCTGCATCACTGTGAGTTTGAGCAAGCACCACACCTGGTCTGTTGGCATCAAAGCTGTGACAGAATAGAAGCACACAACAGGATATTTAAAACATGGCTCACTGTTCACATGGAACACTATTATGTTCATTCGTGATTTTTTTATTCATAAAATGCAGAATTTTGAATATAAATACCTAAAGTTCTGATAACTCTTGATCTGTGGGAGCTTTTGAAAGTAGGGACTCAGATGTGTCTGCCAGTCGATGGTCTTTACTATCACTCTGCCATCTGCCGTTCCAACAAGCTGCGGAATATTGAGGCGACTTTCAGCAGAGCTGTGTTCCACTACCTGTTGACAGCAAGAACCACAATGAAAATAATGATTTTATTTTTCCAAAAAAATCACATTTTACACATTACATATTGCAGTCTATATAAGCATTTGGCTATTGTATAGAAATCAATTTATACACATACCAAGAGCCTTAGCCGACCTCATGTATTGACGCCACACTGAGGCCTTGGACACATGGGTTGGCAGCAACTTCACATGCCAATCCTTATGCCCAGGATTCTGAAAAAAAATTAAAAAATACTTATTTCAGATCATGGTTCATGTTAAAAGGCATTTAATCACTGAATCAGTATAGATTGATCAGTAGTATTGCTTGAATTATGTGTGAATGCCACACCTTTATGTGCATGAATTGCACGTGTAATTAACACGTTCATCACACATTGTGTTAATCATGTGTGATTCATGCATGCAAAGGTGTGGCATTCACACATCATTCAATGCAATGTTAGGTTTCGAACACGGGAGTTTCGTCTCAAAGCATTTGAATTATCAAACTGAACCTGCGGGTGTACAAAATCTCAAAGAGGGCCGTGACATGCTCCTCTTACGGCTTATAATACGCTCATCTGACCGAACAAAAGTTTCGATGTGCGCATCATTCTCATTGTAATAATACAGTACCGAGCTAGCGAGCTAAGCTAGCGAGCTAAGCAAGCATGGCTAATAACAATGTAGCCAAACGGCGTTATGAAACGCACAGTGGATTATTAAAAGACAGCTTCCCTATGTGCGTCTGTATGTGACTTTGAATGAACACTAACATAACATCGATTAACAACGTTAAGGAAAACTCACCCCATAAGAACATGAGTTCCTCTGATCATAAGAGGTCCGTGCTTGCTTCCTTTTCGTTGCAGTTTTACGTCTGTTCGCCTCCAAAAGTCCAATTCGATAGGAGATAGAGCGGTGCTGGCGTCATGTCATCATCTCAGACAACTACCGTGTGTGTCCTGCTCTCTTTCAGCCGCGGAATAATCATCTGTTTGTTGTTTTTGTGACGATGAAGTCTGCTAACACGTTAGCATAAAGATCGCTAGCTTAAAATGCTAACAGTCCACACACAGCAGTCTCTGTACGTTCGCTGTCCTTGTCCGTGAAGAAGCTGCTCAGCCACAGACTTATTGTCCTTTTCTCTTTGTCTTCCTTTGTCAAACAAAGCTTTGATGATGACTGCTTTGATGATATTCACGCTTTAATTTCGCACTGCACACACACACACTGCACACATACGCTGGACATTCGACACACTCTCTCTCCCTCTCCCTGTCTCTCTCTCTCTCTCCGTACAATTAGCCATGTGTATTCTCTGTGATCGTCAGCTGATTGGCTGACACTGTTTTCTTCACTTTTAAGTTTTAACAAAGCATTATGGGTAATGGATTGGTTCACATGGTGTAACAGCTTCCTGGTGAACCAATGTGTTTTTACAAGGAGGGTCACATTTGATTTATGGCTGCTGAATTATTCAGACTGCTCTCTGGTGGACAAAGTTGTTATTACATGTAAGGTCAAATCTGATTTGTGGCTGCTGGGTTCTTCAAATAGCCCTCTAGTGGACAAACATGTCATTACATGAAAGCTCAAACTTAATTTATGAATACTAAATTATTTCAACTGCCCTCTAGTGGCTAAATTTGACATTACATTTAAAGTAAAATATAACTTGTGATCTACAAGTATTTAAATTGCCTACTAGTGGACAAGTATTGAAATACATAAAAAATAATTAGTATAACATAAATATAATTATTATTGAACACTGCCCTCCAGTGGGCAAGCCATGACATGTCACTGAGTTTCATTCAGGGCTGTTACAGTATTTAAACTGTGCTGTGTTGATCTACATTCACTGGAGGATAACAGAGTATTTAAAGTCCACTAAAGTCTTATCACTTATGGTGCTGGTAAAGAATTAAATGATAAAACTTGAATTATTACAGAAATATGTATCACAAACTTTTTGACACTGTTTTACCATCTTTTGTCAAATGTTTCACAGTCAAAATGTGATTTATTTTAGACAAAAGACACTGTTTTCTTCACTTTTAACTTTTCACAAAGCATTATGGGTAATGGATTGGTTCACATGGTGTAACAGCTTCCTGGTGAACCAATGTGTTTTTACAAGGAGGGTCACATTTGATTTATGGCTGCTGAATTATTCAGACTGCTCTCTGGTGGACAAAGTTGTTATTACATGTAAGGTCAAATCTGATTTATGGCTGCTGGGTTCTTCAAATTGCCCTCTAGTGGATAAAGGTGTCATTACATGTAAGCTCAAATTTGATGTATGGATACTTAATTATTTCAACTGCCCTCTAGTGGACAAGTTTGACATTACAAGTAAGTTCAAATCTGATTTATGGGTGCTGGATTGGTCAGACTGCCCTCTGGTGGACAAATGTGTTATTACATGTAAGGTCAAATCTGATTTATGGCTGCTAAATTCTTCAGACTGCCCTCTAGTGGAAAAAGATGTCATTACATGTAAGGTCAAATTTGACTTGGCTGCTGGATTCTTCAGACTGCCCTCTGGTGGATAAACATGTCATTACATGCACGCTCAAATTTGATTTATAGCTGATAAATTATTTCAACTGCCCTCTAGTGGACAAGTTTGACATTACAAGTAAGGTCAAATCTGATTTATGGCTGCTGGATTGGTCAGACTGCCCTCTGGTGGACAAATGTGTCATTACATGTAAGCTCAAATCTGATTTATGGCTGTTAAATTCTTCAGACTGCCCTCTAGTGGATAAAGGTGTCATTACATGTAAGGTCAAATTTGACTTTTGGCTGCTGGATACTTCAGACTGCCCTCTGGTGGATAAACATGTCATTACATGCACGCTCAAATTTGATTTATAGCTGCTTAATTATTTCAACTGCCCTCTAGTGGACAAGTTTGACATCACAAGTAAGGTCAAATCTGATTTATGGCTGCTGGATTGGTCAGACTGCCCTCTGGTGGACAAATGTGTCATTACATGTAAGCTCAAATCTGATTTATGGCATGCTAAATTCTTCGGACTGCCCTCTAGTGGATAAAGGTGTCATTACATGCACGCTCAAATTTGATTTATGGATACTAAATTATTTCAACTGCCCTCTGGTGGACAAACATGTCATTATATGTTATGTCAAATCTGATTTATAGCTGCTTTATTATTTCAACTGCCATCTAGTGGACAAGTTTGACATTACAAGTAAGGTCAAATCTGATTTATGGCTGCTGGATTGGTCAGACTGCCCTCTGGTGGACAAATGTGTCACTACATGTAAGCTCAAATCTGATTTATGGCATGCTAAATTCTTCAGACTGCTCTCTAGTGGATAAAGGTGTCATTACATGTAAGCTCAAATTTGATGTATGGATACCTAATTATTTCAACTGCCCTCTAGTGGACAAGTTTGACATTGCAAGTAAGGTCAAATCTGATTTATGGCTGCTGGATTGGTCAGACTGCCCTCTGGTGGACAAATGTGTCATTACATGTAAGCTCAAATCTGATTTATGGCATGCTAAATTCTTGGAACTGCCCTTTAGTGGATAAAGGTGTCATTACATGTAAGCTCAAATTTAATGTATGGATACTTAATTATTTCAACTGCCCTCTAGTGGACAAGTTTGACATTACAAGTAAGGTCAAATCTGATTCATGGCTGCTTGGTTCTTCAAACTGCCCTCTAGTGGACAAACATGTCATGTTTGTCATGACATGGGTTAACCCATGCCAAACTATGTCATGTTCAAAAGTTCATTAAAAATATTCTTTAAGAGATATGCAAATATATTCAACGGATTCTTGTTCAGGGCATACTTGACTATGACTGTGTACAATTTCAAGACATTCCAAGATACTTTTGGGGTCTTTTTTGACAAAAAAGTTAAGTCACTGCGTAAGTGCATGGTTCGCTTTCCTGATTTTCAAAAATTCATTTAAAATATTTGTTAGGCGATATGCAAATATTTTCAACGGATTCTTGTTCAGGGTGTCGTTGACTATGACTGAGTACAATTTCAAGACATTCCAACATACTTGGAATGTCCAAGTGCATGGATCGCTTTCCGGATTTTCAAAAATTCATTAAAAATATTCCTTAAGAGGTTTGCAAATATTTTTAATGGATTCTTGTTCAGGGCGTCGTTGACTATGACCGAGTACAATTTCAAGACATTCCAACATACTTGGAATGTCCAAGTGCATGGATCGCTTTCCGGATTTTCAAAAATTCATTAAAAATATTCTTCAAGAGATATGCAAATATATTCAACGGATTCTTGTTCAGGGCATGCTTGACTATGACTGTATACAATTTCAAGACATTCAAAGATACTTTTGGGGTCTTTTTTGAATAAAAAGTTAAGTCACTGCCTAAGTGCACAGACTTTCCTCATTTTCAAAAATTCATTAAAAATATTCCTTAAGAGATATGCAAATATTTTCAACGGATTCTTGTTCAGGGCGTCGTTGACTATGACTGAGTACAATTTCAAGACATTCCAACATACTTGGAATGTCCAAGTGCATGGATCGCTTTCCGGATTTTCAAAAATTCATTAAAAATATTCTTCAAGAGATATGCAAATATATTCAACGGATTCTTGTTCAGGGCATGCTTGACTATGACACTTTACAGTGTCAGTAGGTGTCAGTGGGTGTGTCAGTAGATGTCAGTATGTGTGTCAGTGGGTGTGTCAGTAGGTGTGTCAGGTGATGCTGTTGATACCGATGCTGGTGTCACTGAAGGGGGCGGAGCCAAGCTGGTTCTGCTGCTGCAACAGTCTGAACTGGTCACATGACAAACCCTGATGTTCAGGAGACCACTGAGGAGACATCAGAGACATCAGAGAGATCAGAGAGACATCACAGAGACATCACAGAGACATCACAGAGACATCTCAGGAGACATCTCAGGAGACATCAGAGAGACATCACAGAGACATCAGAGAGACATCACAGAGACATCACAGTGACATCAGAGAGACATCACAGAGACATCACAGTGACATCACAGAGACATCAGAGAGACATCACAGAGACATCAGAGAGACATCACAGTGACATCAGAGAGACATCACAGAGACATCACAGAGACATCACAGAGACATCAGAGAGACATCTCAGGAGACATCACAGAGACATCACAGTGACATCACAGAGACATCAGAGAGACATCACAGAGACATCAGAGAGACATCACAGTGACATCAGAGAGACATCACAGAGACATCACAGAGACATCAGAGAGACATCAGAGAGACATCAGAGAGACATCAGAGACATCAAAGACATCAGAGACATCAAAGACATCAAAGCCATCAAAGACATCAAAGACATCAAAGACATTACAGACATCAGAGAGACATCAGAGACATCAAAGACATCAAAGACATCACAGTCATCAAAGACATCACATACATTAAAAGACATCACAGACATCATAAAGACATCAAAGACATCATAGACAACACATCAAAGACATCAAGGACATCACAGACATCACAGACATCACAGACATCAAAGACATCACAAACATCATAAAGACATCAAAGACATCATATACATCACATCAAAGACATCAAGGACATCAGAGACATCAGAGACATCAAAGACATCAAAGACATCAAAGACATCAAAGACATTACAGACATCAGAGACATCAAAGACATCAAAGACATCAAAGACATCAAAGACATCAAAGACATCAAAGACATCACAGTCATCAAAGACATCACATACATTAAAAGACATCAGAGACATCATAAAGACATCAAAGACATCATAGACATCACATCAAAGACATCAAGGACATCACAGACATCACAGACATCATAAAGACATCAAAGACATCACAGACATCATAAAGACATCAAAGACATCATAGACATCACATCAAAGACATCAAGGACATCAGAGACATCAAAGACATCAAAGCCATCAAAGCCATCAAAGACATCACAGACATCACAGACATCATAAAGACATCATAGACATCACATCAAAGACATCAAGGACATCACAGACATCACAGACATCACAGACATCAAAGACATCACAGACATCATAAAGACATCAAAGACATCATAAAGACATCAAAGACATCATAGACATCACATCAAAGACATCAAGGACATCAGAGACATCAGAGACATCAAAGACATCAAAGCCATCAAAGACATCAAAGACATCACAGACATCACAGACATCACAGACATCAAAGACATCACAGACATCATAAAGACATCAAAGACATCATATACATCACATCAAAGACATCAAGGACATCAGAGACATCAGAGACATCAAAGACATCAAAGACATCAAAGCCATCAAAGCCATCAAAGACATCAAAGACATCAAAGACATCACAGACATCACAGACATCATAAAGACATCATAGACATCACATCAAAGACATCAAGGACATCACAGACATCACAGACATCAAAGACATCACAGACATCATAAAGACATCAAAGACATCATAAAGACATCAAAGACATCATAGACATCACATCAAAGACATCAGAGACATCAGAGACATCAGAGACATCAAAGCCATCAAAGCCATCAAAGCCATCACAGACATCACAGACATCACAGACATCACAGACATCACAGACATCATAAAGACATCAAAGACATCAAAGACATCATAGACATCACATCAAAGACATCATAGACATCACATCAAAGACATCAAGGACATCAGAGACATCAGAGACATCAAAGACATCAAAGCCATCAAAGACACCTAGACATCACAGACATCAAAGACATCGCAGAGACATCACAGTGACATCAGAGAGACATCACAGACATCAAAGACATCACAGACATCAGAGACATATGTGTGTGTGTGTCTTACAGCTGATCCACACTGACTGCAGGTGCTCTTCTTGCAGCTCACACAGTCCATCCTCAGGTTTTCTCCTTCATGAAGCATCTCGAAGGAACACTGAGACACACACACACAGTCAGTTATGGTCCTCACACACAAACACAGTCAGTTATGGTCCTCAAGACATTCCAAGATACTTTTGGGGTCTTTTTTGACGAAAAAGTTAAGTCACTGCCTAAGTGCACAGACTTTCCTCAATTCCTCAATTCCTCAAAGAGATATGCAAATATTTTCAATGGATTCTTGTTCAGGGCGTCGTTGACTATGACTGTGTACAATTTCAAGACATTCCAAGATACTTTTGGGGTCTTTTTGAATAAAAAGTTAAGTCACTGCCTAAGTGCACAGACTTTCCTCATTTTCAAAAATTCATTAAAAATATTCCTTAAGAGATATGCAAATATTTTCAATTGATTCTTGATCAGATCGTCGTTGACTATGACTGAGTACAATTTCAAGACATTCCAACATACTTGGAATGTCCAAGTGCATGGATCACTTTTCGGATTTTCAAAAATTCATTAAAAATATTCTTCAAGAGATATGCAAATATATTCAACAGATTCTTGTTCAGGGCATGCTTGACTATGACTGTGTACAATTTCAAGACATTCCAAGATACTTTTGGGGTCTTTTTTGACGAAAAAGTTAAGTCACTGCCTAAGTGCATGGATCGCTTTCCTGATTTTCAAAAATTCATTAAAAATATTCCTTAAGCGATATGCAAATATATTCAACGGATTCTTGTTCAGGGCATGCTTGACTATGACTGTGTACAATTTCAAGACATTCCAAGATACTTTTGGGGTCTTTTTTGAATAAAAAGTTAAGTCACTGCCTAAGTGCACAGAAATTCCTCATTTTCAAAAATTCATTAAAAATATTCCTTAAGAGATATGCAAATATTTTCAATAGATTCTTGTTCAGGGCGTCGTTGACTATGACTGAGTACAATTTCAAGACATTCCAACTTACTTGGAATGTCCAAGTGCATGGATAGCTTTCCGGATTTTCAAAAATTCATTAAAAATATTCTTCAAGAGATATGCAAATATATTCAACAGGTTCTTGTTCAGGGCATGCTTGACTATGACTGTGTACAATTTCAAGACATTCCAAGATACTTTTGGTGTCTTTTTTGACGAAAAAGTTAAGTCACTGCCTAAGTGCATGGATCGCTTTCCTGATTTTCAAAAATTCATTAAAAATATTCCTTAAGCGATATGCAAATATTTTCAACGGATTCTTGTTCAGGGCGTCGTTGACTATGACTGAGTACAATTTCAAGACATTCCAACATACTTGGAATGTCCAAGTGCATGGATCAATTTCCTGATTTTCAAAAGTTCATTCAAAATATTCTTCAAGAGATATGCAAATATATTCAACGGATTCTTGTTCAGGGCATGCTTGACTCTGACTGTGTACAATTTCAAGACATTCCAAGATACTTTTGGGGTCTTTTTTGAATAAAAAGTTAAGTCACTGCCTAAGTGCATGGATCGCTTTCCTGATTTTCAGAAATTCTTTAAAAATATTCCTTAAACGATATGCAAATATTTTCAACGGATTCTTGTTCAGGGCGTCGTTGACTATGACTGAGTACAATTTCAAGACATTCCAACATACTTGGAATGTCCAAGTGCATGGATCGCTTTCCTGATTTTCAAAAGTTCATTAAAAATATTCTTCAAGAGATATGCAAATATATTCAACGGATTCTTGTTCAGGGCATGCTTGACTATGACTGTGTACAATTTCAAGACATTGCAAGATACTTTTGGGGTCTTTTTTGAATAAAAAGTTAAGTCACTGCCGAAGTGCACAGACTTTCCTCATTTTCAAAAATTCATTAAAAATATTCCTTAAGAGATATGCAAATATTTTCAATTGATTCTTGTTCAGGGCGTCGTTGACTATGACTGAGTACAATTTCAAGACATTCCAACATACTTGGAATGTCCAAGTGCATGGATCGCTTTTCGGATTTTCAAAAATTCATTAAAAATATTCTTCAAGAGATATGCAAATATATTCAACGGATTCTTGTTCAGGGCATGCTTGACTATGACTGTGTACAATTTCAAGACATTCCAAGATACTTTTGGGGTCTTTTTTGAATAAAAAGTTAAGTCACTGCCTAAGTGCATGGATCGCTTTCCTGATTTTCAAAAATTCATTAAAAATATTCCTTAAGCAATATGCAAATATTTTCAACGGATTCTTGTTCAGGCCATCGTTGACTATGACTGAGTACAATTTCAAAACATTCCAACATACTTGGAATGTCCAAGTGCATGGATCGCTTTCCGGATTTTCAAAAGTTCATTAAAAATATTCTTCAAGAGATATGCAAATATATTCAACAGATTCTTGTTCAGGGCATGCTTGACTATGACTGTGTACAATTTCAAGACATTCCAAGATACTTTTGGGGTCTTTTTTGAATAAAAAGTTAAGTCACTGCCTAAGTGCACAGACTTTCCTCATTTTCAAAAATTCATTAAAAATATTCCTTAAGAGATATGCAAATATTTTCAATGGATTCTTGTTCAGGGCGTTGTTGACTATGACTGAGTACAATTTCAAGACATTCAAAGATACTTTTGGGGTCTTTTTTGACGAAAAAGTTAAGTCACTGCCTAAGTGCATGGATCGCTTTCCTGATTTTCAGAAATTCATTAAAAATATTCCTTAAACGATATGCAAATATTTTCAACGGATTCTTGTTCAGGGCATCGTTGACTATGACTGAGTACAATTTCAAGACATTCCAACATACTTGGAATGTCCAAGTGCATGGATCGCTTTCCTGATTTTCAAAAGTTCATTAAAAATATTCTTCAAGAGATATGCAAATATATTCAACGGATTCTTGTTCAGGGCATGCTTGACTATGACTGTGTACAATTTCAAGACATTCCAAGATACTTTTGGGGTCTTTTTTGAATAAAAAGTTAAGTCACTGCCTAAGTGCACAGACTTTCCTCATTTTCAAAAATTCATTAAAAATATTCCTTAAGCGATATGCAAATATTTTCAACGGATTCTTGTTCAGGGCGTCGTTGACTATGACTGAGTACAATTTCAAGACATTCCAACATACTTGGAATGTCCAAGTGCATGGATCGCTTTCCGGATTTTCAAAAATTCATTAAAAATATTCTTCAAGAGATATGCAAATATATTCAACGGATTCTTGTTCAGGGCATGCTTGACTATGACTGTGTACAATTTCAAGACATTCCAAGATACTTTTGGGGTCTTTTTTGACGAAAAAGTTAAGTCACTGCCTAAGTGCATGGATCGCTTTCCTGATTTTCAAAAATTCATTAAAAATATTCCTTAAGCGATATGCAAATATTTTCAATGGATTCTTGTTCAGGGCATGGTTGACTATGACTGAGTACAATTTCAAATTATTCCAACATACTTGGAATGTCCAAGTGCATGGATCGCTTTCCTGATTTTCAAAAGTTCATTAAAAATATTCTTCAAGAGATATGCAAATATATTCAACGGATTCTTGTTCAGGGCATGCTTGACTATGACTGTGTACAATTTCAAGACATTCCAAGATACCTTTGGGGTCTTTTTTGAATAAAAAGTTAAGTCACTGCCTAAGTGCACAGACTTTCAGCATTTTCAAAAATTCATTAAAAATATTCCTTAAGAGATATGCAAAGATTTTCAATGGATTCTTGTTCAGGGCGTCGTTGACTATGACCGAGTACAATTTCAAGACATTCCAACATACTTGGAATGTCCAAGTGCATGGATCACTTTCCAGATTTTCAAAAATTCATTAAAAATATTCTTCAAGAGATATGCAAATATATTCAACGGATTCTTGTTCAGGGCATTCTTGACTATGACTGTGTACAATTTCAAGACATTCCAAGATACTTTTGGGGTCTTTTTTGACGAAAAAGTTAAGTCACTGCCTAAGTGCATGGATCGCTTTCCTGATTTTCAGAAATTCTTTAAAAATATTCCTTAAACGATATGCAAATATTTTCAACGGATTCTTGTTCAGGGCGTCGTTGACTATGACTGAGTACAATTTCAAGACATTCCAACATACTTGGAATGTCCAAGTGCATGGATCGCTTTCCTGATTTTCAAAAGTTCATTAAAAATATTCTTCAAGAGATATGCAAATATATTCAACGGATTCTTGTTCAGGGCAAGCTTGACTATGACTGTGTACAATTTCAAGACATTCCAAGATACTTTTGGGGTCTTTTTTGAATAAAAAGTTAAGTCACTGCCTAAGTGCACAGACTTTCATCATTTTCAAAAATTCATTAAAAATATTCCTTAAGAGATATGCAAATATTTTCAATGGATTCTTGTTCAGGGCGTCGTTGACTATGACCGAGTACAATTTCAAGACATTCCAACATACTTGGAATGTCCAAGTGCATGGATCAATTTCCTGATTTTCAAAAGTTCATTAAAAATATTCTTCAAGAGATATGCAAATATATTCAACGGATTCTTGTTCAGGGCATGCTTGACTATGACTGTGTACAATTTCAAGACATTCCAAGATACTTTTGGGGTCTTTTTTGAATAAAAAGTTAAGTCACTGCCTAAGTGCATGGATCGCTTTCCTGATTTTCAAAAATTCATTAAAAATATTCCTTAAGCGATATGCAAATATTTTCAACGGATTCTTGTTCAGGGCGTCGTTGACTATGACTGAGTACAATTTCAAGACATTCCAACATACTTGGAATGTCCAAGTGCATGGATCGCTTTCCTGATTTTCAAAAGTTCATTAAAAATATTCTTCAAGAGATATGCAAATATATTCAACGGATTCTTGTTCAGGGCATGCTTGACTATGACTGTGTACAATTTCAAGACATTCCAAGATACTTTTGGGGTCTTTTTTGACGAAAAAGTTAAATCACTGCCTAAGTGCATGGATCGCTTTCCTGATTTTCAGAAATTCTTAAAAAAAATTCCTTAAACGATATGCAAATATTTTCAACGGATTCTTGTTCAGGGCGTTGTTGACTATGACTGAGTACAATTTCAAGACATTCTAACATACTTGGAATGTCCAAGTGCATGGATCGCTTTCCTGATTTTCAAAAGTTCATTAAAAATATTCTTCAAGAGATATGCAAATATATTCAACGGATTCTTGTTCAGGGCATGCTTGACTATGACTGTGTACAATTTCAAGACATTCCAAGATACTTTTGGGGTCTTTTTTGACGAAAAAGTTAAGTCACTGCCTAAGTGCATGGATCGCTTTCCTGATTTTCAAAAATTCATTAAAAATATTCCTTAAGCGATATGCCAATATTTTCAACGGATTCTTGTTCAGGGCGTCGTTGACTATGACTGAGTACAATTTCAAGACATTCCAACATACTTGGAATGTCCAAGTGCATGGATCGCTTTCCTGATTTTCAAAAGTTCATTAAAAATATTCTTCAAGAGATATGCAAATATATTCAACGGATTCTTGTTCAGGGCATGCTTGACTATGACTGTGTACAATTTCAAGACATTCCAAGATACTTTTGGGGTCTTTTTTGAATAAAAAGTTAAGTCACTGCCTAAGTGCACAGACTTTCCTCATTTTCAAAAATTCATTAAAAATATTCCTTAAGAGATATGCAAATATTTTCAATTGATTCTTGTTTAGGGCGTCGTTGACTATGACTGAGTACAATTTCAAGACATTCCAACATACTTGGAATGTCCAAGTGCATGGATCGCTTTCCTGATTTTCAAAAATTCATTAAAAATATTCTTCAAGAGATATGCAAATATATTCAACGGATTCTTGTTCAGGGCATGCTTGACTATGACTGTGTACAATTTCAAGACATTCCAAGATACTTTTGGGGTCTTTTTTGACGAAAAAGTTAAATCACTGCCTAAGTGCATGGATCGCTTTCCTGATTTTCAGAAATTCTTAAAAAAAATTCCTTAAACGATATGCAAATATTTTCAACGGATTCTTGTTCAGGGCGTTGTTGACTATGACTGAGTACAATTTCAAGACATTCTAACATACTTGGAATGTCCAAGTGCATGGATCGCTTTCCTGATTTTCAAAAGTTCATTAAAAATATTCTTCAAGAGATATGCAAATATATTCAACGGATTCTTGTTCAGGGCATGCTTGACTATGACTGTGTACAATTTCAAGACATTCCAAGATACTTTTGGGGTCTTTTTTGACGAAAAAGTTAAGTCACTGCCTAAGTGCATGGATCGCTTTTCCTGATTTTCAAAAATTCATTAAAAATATTCCTTAAGCGATATGCAAATATTTTCAACGGATTCTTGTTCAGGGCGTCGTTGACTATGACTGAGTACAATTTCAAGACATTCCAACATACTTGGAATGTCCAAGTGCATGGATCGCTTTCCGGATTTTCAAAAATTCATTAAAAATATTCTTCAAGAGATATGCAAATATATTCAACGGATTCTTGTTCAGGGCATGCTTGACTATGACTGTGTACAATTTCAAGACATTCCAAGATACTTTTGGGGTCTTTTTTGACGAAAAAGTTAAGTCACTGCCTAAGTGCATGGATCGCTTTCCTGATTTTCAGAAATTCTTTAAAAATATTCCTTAAACGATATGCAAATATTTTCAACGGATTCTTGTTCAGGGCGTCGTTGACTATGACTGAGTACAATTTCAAGACATTCCAACATACTTGGAATGTCCAAGTGCATGGATCGCTTTCCTGATTTTCAAAAGTTCATTAAAAATATTCTTCAAGAGATATGCAAATATATTCAACGGATTCTTGTTCAGGGCATGCTTGACTATGACTGTGTACAATTTCAAGACATTCCAAGATACTTTTGGGGTCTTTTTTGAATAAAAAGTTAAGTCACTGCCTAAGTGCACAGACTTTCCTCATTTTCAAAATTCATTAAAAATATTCCTTAAGAGATATGCAAATATTTTCAATTGATTCTTGTTCAGGGCGTCGTTGACTATGACTGAGTACAATTTCAAGACATTCCAACATACTTGGAATGTCCAAGTGCATGGATCGCTTTCCTGATTTTCAAAAGTTCATTAAAAATATTCTTCAAGAGATATGCAAATATATTCAACGGATTCTTGTTCAGGGCGTCGTTGACTATGACTGAGTACAATTTCAAGACATTCCAACATACTTGGAATGTCCAAGTGCATGGATCGCTTTCCTGATTTTCAAAAATTCATTAAAAATATTCCTTAAGCGATATGCAAATATATTCAACGGATTCTTGTTCAGGGCATGCTTGACTATGACTGTGTACAATTTCAAGACATTCCAAGATACTTTTGGGGTCTTTTTTGAATAAAAAGTTAAGTCACTGCCTAAGTGCACAGAAATTCCTCATTTTCAAAAATTCATTAAAAATATTCCTTAAGAGATATGCAAATATATTCAACGGATTCTTGTTCAGGGCATGCTTGACTATGACTGTGTACAATTTCAAGACATTCCAAGATACTTTTGGGGTCTTTTTTGACGAAAAAGTTAAGTCACTGCCTAAGTGCATGGATCGCTTTCCGGATTTTCAAAAATTCATTAAAAATATTCTTCAAGAGATATGCAAATATATTCAACGGATTCTTGTTCAGGGCATGCTTGACTATGACTGTGTACAATTTCAAGACATTCCAAGATACTTTTGGGGTCTTTTCTGACGAAAAAGTTAAGTCACTGCCTAAGTGCATGGATCGCTTTCCTGATTTTTTAAAAAATTCATTAAAAATATTCCTTAAGCGATATGCAAATATTTTCAACGGATTCTTGTTCAGGGCGTCGTTGACTATGACTGAGTACAATTTCAAGACATTCCAACATACTTGGAATGTCCAAGTGCATGGATCGCTTTCCGGATTTTCAAAAGGTCATTAAAAATATTCTTCAAGAGATATGCAAATATAGTCAACGGTTTCTTGTTCAGGGCATGCTTGACTATGACTGTGTACAATTTCAAGACATTCCAAGATACTTTTGGGGTCTTTTTTGAATAAAAAGTTAAGTCATTGCCTAAGTGCACAGAAATTCCTCATTTTCAAAAATTCATTAAAAATATTCCTTAAGAGATATGCAAATATTTTCAATAGATTCTTGTTCAGGGCGTCGTTGACTATGACTGAGTACAATTTCAAGACATTCCAACATACTTGGAATGTCCAAGTGCATGGATCGCTTTCCTGATTTTCAAAAGTTCATTAAAAATATTCTTCAAGAGATATGCAAATATATTCAACGGATTCTTGTTCAGGGCATGCTTGACTATGACTGTGTACAATTTCAAGACATTCCAAGATACTTTTGGGGTCTTTTTTGACGAAAAAGTTAAGTCACTGCCTAAGTGCATGGATCGCTTTCCTGATTTTCAAAAATTCATTAAAAATATTCCTTAAGCGATATGCAAATATATTCAATGGATTCTTGTTCAGGGCATGCTTGACTATGACTGTGTACAATTGCAAGACATTCCAAGATACTTTTGGGGTCTTTTTTGACAAAAAAGTTAAGTCACTGCCTAAGTGCATGGATCGCTTTCCTGATTTTCAAAAATTCATTAAAAATATTCCTTAAGCGATATGCATATATTTTCAACGGATTCTTGTTCAGGGCGTCGTTGACTATGACTGAGTACAATTTAAAGACATTCCAACATACTTGGAATGTCCAAGTGCATGGATCGCTGTCCTGATTTTCAAAAGTTCATTAAAAATATTCTTCAAGAGATATGCAAATATATTCAACGGATTCTTGTTCAGGGCATGCTTGACTATGACTGTGTACAATTTCAAGACATTCCAAGATACCTTTGGGGTCTTTTTTGACAAAAAAGTTAAGTCACTGCCTAAGTGCATGGATTGCTTTCCTGATTTTCAAAAATTCATTAAAAATATTCCTTAAGAGATATGCGAATATTTTCAATTGATTCTTGTTCAGGGCGTCGTTGACTATGACTGAGTACAATTTCAAGACATTCCAACATACTTGGAATGTCCAAGTGCATGGATCGCTTTCCGGATTTTCAAAAATTCATTAAAAATATTCTTCAAGAGATATGCAAATATATTCAACGGATTCTTGTTCAGGGCATGCTTGACTATGACTGTGTACAATTTCAAGACATTCCAAGATACTTTTGGGGTCTTTTTTGAATAAAAAGTTAAGTCACTGCCTAAGTGCACAGACTTTCCTCATTTTCAAAAATTCATTAAAAATATTCCTTAAGAGATATGCAAATATTTTCAATTGATTCTTGTTCAGAGCGTCGTTGACTATGACTGAGTACAATTTCAAGACATTCCAACATACTTGGAATGTCCAAGTGCATGGATCGCTTTTCGGATTTTCAAAAGTTCATTAAAAATATTCTTCAAGAGATATGCAAATATATTCAACGGATTCTTGTTCAGGGCATGCTTGACTATGACTGTGTACAATTTCAAGACATTCCAAGATACTTTTGGGGTCTTTTTTGACGAAAAAGTTAAGTCACTGCCTAAGTGCATGGATCGCTTTCCTGATTTTTTAAAAAATTCATTAAAAATATTCCTTAAGCGATATGCAAATATTTTCAACGGATTCTTGTTCAGGGCGTCGTTGACTATGACTGAGTACAATTTCAAGACATTCCAACTTACTTGGAATGTCCAAGTGCATGGATAGCTTTCCGGAATTTTAAAAATTCATTAAAAATATTCTTCAAGAGATATGCAAATATATTCAACGGATTCTTGTTCAGGGCTTGCTTGACTATGACTGTGTACAATTTCAAGACATTCCAAGATACTTTTGGGGTCTTTTTTGAATAAAAAGTTAAGTCACTGCCTCAGTGCACAGACTTTCCTCATTTTCAAAAATTCATTAAAAATATTCTTCAAGAGATATGCAAATATATTCAACGGATTCTTGTTCAGGGCATGCTTGACTATGACTGTGTACAATTTCAAGACATTCCAAGATACTTTTGGGGTCTTTTTTGACGAAAAAGTTAAGTCACTGCCTCAGTGCACAGACTTTCCTGATTTTCAAAAGTTCATTAAAAATATTCTTCAAGAGATATGCAAATATATTCAACGGATTCTTGTTCAGGGCATGCTTGACTATGACTGTGTACAATTTCAAGACATTCCAAGATACTTTTGGGGTCTTTTTTGAATAAAAAGTTAAGTCACTGCCTAAGTGCATGGATCGCTTTCCTGATTTTCAAAAATTCATTAAAAATATTCCTTAAGCGATATGCAAATATTTTCAACGGATTCTTGTTCAGGGCGTCGTTGACTATGACTGAGTACAATTTCAAAACATTCCAACATACTTGGAATGTCCAAGTGCATGGATCGCTTTCCTGATTTTCAAAAGTTCATTAAAAATATTCTTCAAGAGATATGCAAATATATTCAACGGATTCTTGTTCAGGGCATGTTTGACTATGACTGTGTACAATTTCAAGACATTCCAAGATACTTTTGGGGTCTTTTTTGACGAAAAAGTTAAGTCACTGCCTAAGTGCATGGATCGCTTTCCTGATTTTCAGAAATTCTTTAAAAATATTCCTTAAACGATATGCAAATATTTTCAACGGATTCTTGTTCAGGGCGTCGTTGACTATGACTGAGTACAATTTCAAGACATTCCAACATACTTGGAATGTCCAAGTGCATGGATCGCTTTCCTGATTTTCAAAAGTTCATTAAAAATATTCTTCAAGAGATATGCAAATATATTCAACGGATTCTTGTTCAGGGCATGCTTGACTATGACTGTGTACAATTTCAAGACATTCCAAGATACTTTTGGGGTCTTTTTTGAATAAAAAGTTAAGTCACTGCCTAAGTGCATGGATCGCTTTCCTGATTTTCAAAAATTCATTAAAAATATTCCTTAAGCGATATGCAAATATTTTCAACGGATTCTTGTTCAGGGCGTCGTTGACTATGACTGAGTACAATTTCAAAACATTCCAACATACTTGGAATGTCCAAGTGCATGGATCGCTTTCCTGATTTTCAAAAGTTCATTAAAAATATTCTTCAAGAGATATGCAAATATATTCAACGGATTCTTGTTCAGGGCATGCTTGACTATGACTGTGTACAATTTCAAGACATTCCAAGATACTTTTGGGGTCTTTTTTGACGAAAAAGTTAAGTCACTGCCTAAGTGCATGGATCGCTTTCCTGATTTTCAAAAATTCATTAAAAATATTCCTTAAGCGATATGCAAATATTTTCAACGGATTCTTGTTCAGGGCGTCGTTGACTATGACTGAGTACAATTTCAAAACATTCCAACATACTTGGAATGTCCAAGTGCATGGATCGCTTTCCTGATTTTCAAAAGTTCATTAAAAATATTCTTCAAGAGATATGCAAAGATATTCAACGGATTCTTGTTCAGGGCATGTTTGACTATGACTGTGTACAATTTCAAGACATTCCAAGATACTTTTGGGGTCTTTTTTGACGAAAAAGTTAAGTCACTGCCTAAGTGCACAGACTTTCCTCATTTTCAAAAATTCATTAAAAATATTCCTTAAGAGATATGCAAATATTTTCAATGGATTCTTGTTCAGGGCGTTGTTGACTATGACTGAGTACAATTTCAAGACATTCCAACATACTTGGAATGTCCAAGTGCATGGATCGCTTTCCTGATTTTCAAAAGTTCATTAAAAATATTCTTCAAGAGATATGCAAATATATTCAACGGATTCTTGTTCAGGGCATGCTTGACTATGACTGTGTACAATTTCAAGACATTCCAAGATACTTTTGGGGTCTTTTTTGACAAAAAAGTTAAGTCACTGCCTAAGTGCATGGATCACTTTCCTGATTTTCAAAAATTCATTAGAAATATTCCTTAAGCGATATGCAAATATTGTCAACGGATTCTTGTTCAGGGCGTCGTTGACTATGACTGAGTACAATTTCAAGACATTCCAAGATACCTTTGGGGTCTTTTTTGAATAAAAAGTTAAGTCACTGCCTAAGTGCACAGACTTTCCTCATTTTCAAAAATTCATTAAAAATATTCCTTAAGAGATATGCAAATATTTTCAATTGATTCTTGTTCAGGGCGTCGTTGACTATGACTGAGTACAATTTCAAGACATTCCAACATACTTGGAATGTCCAAGTGCATGGATCGCTTTTCGGATTTTCAAAAATTCATTAAAAATATTCTTCAAGAGATATGCAAATATATTCAACATATTCTTGTTCAGGGCATGCTTGACTATGACTGTGTACAATTTCAAGACATTCCAAGATACTTTTGGGGTCTTTTTTGACAAAAAAGTTTAGTCACTGCCTAAGTGCATGGATCGCTTTCCTGATTTTCAAAAATTCATTAAAAATATTCCTTAAGAGATATGCAAATATTTTCAACGGATTCTTGTTCAGGGCGTCGTTGACTATGACTGAGTACAATTTCAAGACATTCCAACATACTTGGAATGTCCAAGTGCATGGATCGCTTTCCTGATTTTCAAAAGTTCATTAAAAATATTCTTCAAGAGATATGCAAATATATTCAACGGATTCTTGTTCAGGGCATGCTTGACTATGACTGTGTACAATTTCAAGACATTCCAAGATACCTTTGGGGTCTTTTTTGAATAAAAAGTTAAGTCACTGCCTAAGTGCACAGACTTTCATCATTTTCAAAAATTCATTAAAAATATTCCTTAAGAGATATGCAAATATTTTCAATGGATTCTTGTTCAGGGCGTCGTTGACTATGACCGAGTACAATTTCAAGACATTCCAACATACTTGGAATGTCCAAGTGCATGGATCGCTTTCCGGATTTTCAAAAATTCATTAAAAATATTCTTCAAGAGATATGCAAATATATTCAACGGATTCTTGTTCAGGGCATGCTTGACTATGACTGTGTACAATTTCAAGACATTCCAAGATACTTTTGGGGTCTTTTTTGACGAAAAAGTTAAGTCACTGCCTAAGTGCATGGATCGCTTTCCTGATTTTCAGAAATTCATTAAAAATATTCCTTAAACGATATGCAAATATTTTCAACGGATTCTTGTTCAGGGCATCGTTGACTATGACTGAGTACAATTTCAAGACATTCCAACATACTTGGAATGTCCAAGTGCATGGATCGCTTTCCTGATTTTCAAAAGTTCATTAAAAATATTCTTCAAGAGATATGCAAATATATTCAACGGATTCTTGTTCAGGGCATGCTTGACTATGACTGTGTACAATTTCAAGACATTCCAAGATACTTTTGGGGTCTTTTTTGACGAAAAAGTTAAATCACTGCCTAAGTGCATGGATCGCTTTCCTGATTTTCAGAAATTCTTAAAAAAAATTCCTTAAACGATATGCAAATATTTTCAACGGATTCTTGTTCAGGGCGTTGTTGACTATGACTGAGTACAATTTCAAGACATTCTAACATACTTGGAATGTCCAAGTGCATGGATCGCTTTCCTGATTTTCAAAAGTTCATTAAAAATATTCTTCAAGAGATATGCAAATATATTCAACGGATTCTTGTTCAGGGCATGCTTGACTATGACTGTGTACAATTTCAAGACATTCCAAGATACTTTTGGGGTCTTTTTTGACGAAAAAGTTAAGTCACTGCCTAAGTGCATGGATCGCTTTCCTGATTTTCAAAAATTCATTAAAAATATTCCTTAAGCGATATGCAAATATTTTCAACGGATTCTTGTTCAGGGCGTCGTTGACTATGACTGAGTACAATTTAAAGACATTCCAACATACTTGGAATGTCCAAGTGCATGGATCGCTTTTCGGATTTTCAAAAATTCATTAAAAATATTCTTCAAGAGATATGCAAATATATTCAACGGATTCTTGTTCAGGGCATGCTTGACTATGACTGTGTACAATTTCAAGACATTCCAAGATACTTTTGGGGTCTTTTTTGACAAAAAAGTTAAGTCACTGCCTAAGTGCATGGATCGCTTTCCTGATTTTCAAAAATTCATTAAAAATATTCCTTAAGCGATATGCCAATATTTTCAACGGATTCTTGTTCAGGGCGTCGTTGACTATGACTGAGTACAATTTCAAGACATTCCAACATACTTGGAATGTCCAAGTGCATGGATCGCTTTCCTGATTTTCAAAAGTTCATTTAAAATATTCTTCAAGAGATATGCAAATATATTCAACGGATTCTTGTTCAGGGCATGCTTGACTATGACTGTGTACAATTTCAAGACATTCCAAGATACTTTTGGGGTCTTTTTTGAATAAAAAGTTAAGTCACTGCCTAAGTGCACAGACTTTCCTCATTTTCAAAAATTCATTAAAAATATTCCTTAAGAGATATGCAAATATTTTCAATTGATTCTTGTTCAGGGCGTCGTTGACTATGACTGAGTACAATTTCAAGACATTCCAACATACTTGGAATGTCCAAGTGCATGGATCGCTTTCCTGATTTTCAAAAATTCATTAAAAATATTCTTCAAGAGATATGCAAATATATTCAACGGATTCTTGTTCAGGGCATGCTTGACTATGACTGTGTACAATTTCAAGACATTCCAAGATACTTTTGGGGTCTTTTTTGACGAAAAAGTTAAATCACTGCCTAAGTGCATGGATCGCTTTCCTGATTTTCAGAAATTCTTAAAAAAAATTCCTTAAACGATATGCAAATATTTTCAACGGATTCTTGTTCAGGGCGTTGTTGACTATGACTGAGTACAATTTCAAGACATTCTAACATACTTGGAATGTCCAAGTGCATGGATCGCTTTCCTGATTTTCAAAAGTTCATTAAAAATATTCTTCAAGAGATATGCAAATATATTCAACGGATTCTTGTTCAGGGCATGCTTGACTATGACTGTGTACAATTTCAAGACATTCCAAGATACTTTTGGGGTCTTTTTTGACGAAAAAGTTAAGTCACTGCCTAAGTGCATGGATCGCTTTTCCTGATTTTCAAAAATTCATTAAAAATATTCCTTAAGCGATATGCAAATATTTTCAACGGATTCTTGTTCAGGGCGTCGTTGACTATGACTGAGTACAATTTCAAGACATTCCAACATACTTGGAATGTCCAAGTGCATGGATCGCTTTCCGGATTTTCAAAAATTCATTAAAAATATTCTTCAAGAGATATGCAAATATATTCAACGGATTCTTGTTCAGGGCATGCTTGACTATGACTGTGTACAATTTCAAGACATTCCAAGATACTTTTGGGGTCTTTTTTGACGAAAAAGTTAAGTCACTGCCTAAGTGCATGGATCGCTTTCCTGATTTTCAGAAATTCTTTAAAAATATTCCTTAAACGATATGCAAATATTTTCAACGGATTCTTGTTCAGGGCGTCGTTGACTATGACTGAGTACAATTTCAAGACATTCCAACATACTTGGAATGTCCAAGTGCATGGATCGCTTTCCTGATTTTCAAAAGTTCATTAAAAATATTCTTCAAGAGATATGCAAATATATTCAACGGATTCTTGTTCAGGGCATGCTTGACTATGACTGTGTACAATTTCAAGACATTCCAAGATACTTTTGGGGTCTTTTTTGAATAAAAAGTTAAGTCACTGCCTAAGTGCACAGACTTTCCTCATTTTCAAAAATTCATTAAAAATATTCCTTAAGAGATATGCAAATATTTTCAATTGATTCTTGTTCAGGGCGTCGTTGACTATGACTGAGTACAATTTCAAGACATTCCAACATACTTGGAATGTCCAAGTGCATGGATCGCTTTTCGGATTTTCAAAAATTCATTAAAAATATTCTTCAAGAGATATGCAAATATATTCAACGGATTCTTGTTCAGGGCATGCTTGACTATGACTGTGTACAATTTCAAGACATTCCAAGATACTTTTGGGGTCTTTTTTGACAAAAAAGTTAAGTCACTGCCTAAGTGCATGGATCGCTTTCCTGATTTTCAAAAATTCATTAAAAATATTCCTTAAGCGATATGCCAATATTTTCAACGGATTCTTGTTCAGGGCGTCGTTGACTATGACTGAGTACAATTTAAAGACATTCCAACATACTTGGAATGTCCAAGTGCATGGATCGCTTTCCTGATTTTCAAAAGTTCATTAAAAATATTCTTCAAGAGATATGCAAATATATTCAACGGATTCTTGTTCAGGGCATGCTTGACTATGACTGTGTACAATTTCAAGACATTCCAAGATACTTTTGGGGTCTTTTTTGAATAAAAAGTTAAGTCACTGCCTAAGTGCACAGACTTTCATCATTTTCAAAAATTCATTAAAAATATTCCTTAAGAGATATGCAAATATTTTCAATTGATTCTTGTTCAGGGCGTCGTTGACTATGACTGAGTACAATTTCAAGACATTCCAACATACTTGGAATGTCCAAGTGCATGGATCGCTTTTCGGATTTTCAAAAATTCATTAAAAATATTCTTCAAGAGATATGCAAATATATTCAACGGATTCTTGTTCAGGGCATGCTTGACTATGACTGTGTACAATTTCAAGACATTCCAAGATACTTTTGGGGTCTTTTTTGACAAAAAAGTTAAGTCACTGCCTAAGTGCATGGATCGCTTTCCTGATTTTCAAAAATTCATTAAAAATATTCCTTAAGCGATATGCCAATATTTTCAACGGATTCTTGTTCAGGGCGTCGTTGACTATGACTGAGTACAATTTCAAGACATTCCAACATACTTGGAATGTCCAAGTGCATGGATCGCTTTCCTGATTTTCAAAAGTTCATTAAAAATATTCTTCAAGAGATATGCAAATATATTCAACGGATTCTTGTTCAGGGCATGCTTGACTATGACTGTGTACAATTTCAAGACATTCCAAGATACCTTTGGGGTCTTTTTTGAATAAAAAGTAAAGTCACTGCCTAAGTGCACAGACTTTTATCATTTTCAAAAATTCATTAAAAATATTCCTTAAGAGATATGCAAATATTTTCAATGGATTCTTGTTCAGGGCGTCGTTGACTATGACCGAGTACAATTTCAAGACATTCCAACATACTTGGAATGTCCAAGTGCATGGATCGCTTTCCGGATTTTCAAAAATTCATTAAAAATATTCTTCAAGAGATATGCAAATATATTCAACGGATTCTTGTTCAGGGCATTCTTGACTATGACTGTGTACAATTTCAAGACATTCCAAGATACTTTTGGGGTCTTTTTTGACGAAAAAGTTAAGTCACTGCCTAAGTGCATGGATCGCTTTCCTGATTTTCAGAAATTCTTTAAAAATATTCCTTAAACGATATGCAAATATTTTCAACGGATTCTTGTTCAGGGCGTCGTTGACTATGACTGAGTACAATTTCAAGACATTCCAACATACTTGGAATGTCCAAGTGCATGGATCGCTTTCCTGATTTTCAAAAGTTCATTAAAAATATTCTTCAAGAGATATGCAAATATATTCAACGGATTCTTGTTCAGGGCATGCTTGACTATGACTGTGTACAATTTCAAGACATTCCAAGATACTTTTGGGGTCTTTTTTGAATAAAAAGTTAAGTCACTGCCTAAGTGCACAGACTTTCCTCGTTTTCAAAAATTCATTAAAAATATTCCTTAAGAGATATGCAAATATTTTCAATTGATTCTTGTTCAGGGCGTCGTTGACTATGACTGAGTACAATTTCAAGACATTCCAACATACTTGGAATGTCCAAGTGCATGGATCGCTTTTCGGATTTTCAAAAATTCATTAAAAATATTCTTCAAGAGATATGCAAATATATTCAACGGATTCTTGTTCAGGGCATGCTTGACTATGACTGTGTACAATTTCAAGACATTCCAAGATACTTTTGGGGTCTTTTTTGACAAAAAAGTTAAGTCACTGCCTAAGTGCATGGATCGCTTTCCTGATTTTCAAAAATTCATTAAAAATATTCCTTAAGCGATATGCAAATATTTTCAACGGATTCTTGTTCAGGGCGTCGTTGACTATGACTGAGTACAATTTCAAGACATTCCAACATACTTGGAATGTCCAAGTGCATGGATCGCTTTCCTGATTTTCAAAAGTTCATTAAAAATATTCTTCAAGAGATATGCAAATATATTCAACGGATTCTTGTTCAGGGCGTCGTTGACTATGACTGAGTACAATTTCAAGACATTCCAACATACTTGGAATGTCCAAGTGCATGGATCGCTTTCCTGATTTTCAAAAGTTCATTAAAAATATTCTTCAAGAGATATGCAAATATATTCAACGGATTCTTGTTCAGGGCATGCTTGACTATGACTGTGTACAATTTCAAGACATTCCAAGATACTTTTGGGGTCTTTTTTGAATAAAAAGTTAAGTCACTGCCTAAGTGCACAGACTTTCCTCATTTTCAAAAATTCATTAAAAATATTCCTTAAGAGATATGCAAATATTTTCAATTGATTCTTGTTCAGGGCGTCGTTGACTATGACTGAGTACAATTTCAAGACATTCCAACATACTTGGAATGTCCAAGTGCATGGATCGCTTTTCGGATTTTCAAAAATTCATTAAAAATATTCTTCAAGAGATATGCAAATATATTCAACGGATTCTTGTTCAGGGCATGCTTGACTATGACTGTGTACAATTTCAAGACATTCCAAGATACTTTTGGGGTCTTTTTTGACAAAAAAGTTAAGTCACTGCCTAAGTGCATGGATCGCTTTCCTGATTTTCAAAAATTCATTAAAAATATTCCTTAAGCGATATGCCAATATTTTCAACGGATTCTTGTTCAGGGCGTCGTTGACTATGACTGAGTACAATTTAAAGACATTCCAACATACTTGGAATGTCCAAGTGCATGGATCGCTTTCCTGATTTTCAAAAGTTCATTAAAAATATTCTTCAAGAGATATGCAAATATATTCAACGGATTCTTGTTCAGGGCATGCTTGACTATGACTGTGTACAATTTCAAGACATTCCAAGATACTTTTGGGGTCTTTTTTGAATAAAAAGTTAAGTCACTGCCTAAGTGCACAGACTTTCATCATTTTCAAAAATTCATTAAAAATATTCCTTAAGAGATATGCAAATATTTTCAATTGATTCTTGTTCAGGGCGTCGTTGACTATGACTGAGTACAATTTCAAGACATTCCAACATACTTGGAATGTCCAAGTGCATGGATCGCTTTTCGGATTTTCAAAAATTCATTAAAAATATTCTTCAAGAGATATGCAAATATATTCAACGGATTCTTGTTCAGGGCATGCTTGACTATGACTGTGTACAATTTCAAGACATTCCAAGATACTTTTGGGGTCTTTTTTGACAAAAAAGTTAAGTCACTGCCTAAGTGCATGGATCGCTTTCCTGATTTTCAAAAATTCATTAAAAATATTCCTTAAGCGATATGCCAATATTTTCAACGGATTCTTGTTCAGGGCGTCGTTGACTATGACTGAGTACAATTTCAAGACATTCCAACATACTTGGAATGTCCAAGTGCATGGATCGCTTTCCTGATTTTCAAAAGTTCATTAAAAATATTCTTCAAGAGATATGCAAATATATTCAACGGATTCTTGTTCAGGGCATGCTTGACTATGACTGTGTACAATTTCAAGACATTCCAAGATACCTTTGGGGTCTTTTTTGAATAAAAAGTAAAGTCACTGCCTAAGTGCACAGACTTTTATCATTTTCAAAAATTCATTAAAAATATTCCTTAAGAGATATGCAAATATTTTCAATGGATTCTTGTTCAGGGCGTCGTTGACTATGACCGAGTACAATTTCAAGACATTCCAACATACTTGGAATGTCCAAGTGCATGGATCGCTTTCCGGATTTTCAAAAATTCATTAAAAATATTCTTCAAGAGATATGCAAATATATTCAACGGATTCTTGTTCAGGGCATTCTTGACTATGACTGTGTACAATTTCAAGACATTCCAAGATACTTTTGGGGTCTTTTTTGACGAAAAAGTTAAGTCACTGCCTAAGTGCATGGATCGCTTTCCTGATTTTCAGAAATTCTTTAAAAATATTCCTTAAACGATATGCAAATATTTTCAACGGATTCTTGTTCAGGGCGTCGTTGACTATGACTGAGTACAATTTCAAGACATTCCAACATACTTGGAATGTCCAAGTGCATGGATCGCTTTCCTGATTTTCAAAAGTTCATTAAAAATATTCTTCAAGAGATATGCAAATATATTCAACGGATTCTTGTTCAGGGCATGCTTGACTATGACTGTGTACAATTTCAAGACATTCCAAGATACTTTTGGGGTCTTTTTTGAATAAAAAGTTAAGTCACTGCCTAAGTGCATGGATCGCTTTCCTGATTTTCAAAAATTCATTAAAAATATTCCTTAAGCGATATGCAAATATTTTCAACGGATTCTTGTTCAGGGCGTCGTTGACTATGACTGAGTACAATTTCAAGACATTCCAACATACTTGGAATGTCCAAGTGCATGGATCGCTTTCCTGATTTTCAAAAGTTCATTAAAAATATTCTTCAAGAGATATGCAAATATATTCAACGGATTCTTGTTCAGGGCATGCTTGACTATGACTGTGTACAATTTCAAGACATTCCAAGATACCTTTGGGGTCTTTTTTGAATAAAAAGTTAAGTCACTGCCTAAGTGCACAGACTTTCATCATTTTCAAAAATTCATTAAAAATATTCCTTAAGAGATATGCAAATATTTTCAATGGATTCTTGTTCAGGGCGTCGTTGACTATGACCGAGTACAATTTCAAGACATTCCAACATACTTGGAATGTCCAAGTGCATGGATCGCTTTCCGGATTTTCAAAAATTCATTAAAAATATTCTTCAAGAGATATGCAAATATATTCAACGGATTCTTGTTCAGGGCATTCTTGACTATGACTGTGTACAATTTCAAGACATTCCAAGATACTTTTGGGGTCTTTTTTGACGAAAAAGTTAAGTCACTGCCTAAGTGCATGGATCGCTTTCCTGATTTTCAGAAATTCTTTAAAAATATTCCTTAAACGATATGCAAATATTTTCAACGGATTCTTGTTCAGGGCGTCGTTGACTATGACTGAGTACAATTTCAAGACATTCCAACATACTTGGAATGTCCAAGTGCATGGATCGCTTTCCTGATTTTCAAAAGTTCATTAAAAATATTCTTCAAGAGATATGCAAATATATTCAACGGATTCTTGTTCAGGGCATGCTTGACTATGACTGTGTACAATTTCAAGACATTCCAAGATACTTTTGGGGTCTTTTTTGACAAAAAAGTTAAGTCACTGCCTAAGTGCATGGATCGCTTTCCTGATTTTCAAAAATTCATTAAAAATATTCCTTAAGCGATATGCAAATATTTTCAACGGAATCTTGTTCAGGGCGTCGTTGACTATGACTGAGTACAATTTCAAGACATTCCAACATACTTGGAATGTCCAAGTGCATGGATCGCTTTCCTGATTTTCAAAAGTTCATTAAAAATATTCTTCAAGAGATATGCAAATATATTCAACGGATTCTTGTTCAGGGCATGCTTGACTATGACTGTGTACAATTTCAAGACATTCCAAGATACCTTTGGGGTCTTTTTTGAATAAAAAGTTAAGTCACTGCCTAAGTGCACAGACTTTCATCATTTTCAAAAATTCATTAAAAATATTCCTTAAGAGATATGCAAATATTTTCAATGGATTCTTGTTCAGGGCGTCGTTGACTGTGACCGAGTACAATTTAAAGACATTCCAACATACTTGGAATGTCCAAGTGCATGGATCGCTTTCCGGATTTTCAAAAATTCATTAAAAATATTCTTCAAGAGATATGCAAATATATTCAACGGATTCTTGTTCAGGGCATGCTTGACTATGACTGTGTACAATTTCAAGACATTCCAAGATACTTTTGGGGTCTTTTTTGACGAAAAAGTTAAGTCACTGCCTAAGTGCATGGATCGCTTTCCTGATTTTCAAAAATTCATTAAAAATATTCCTTAAGCGATATGCAAATATTTTCAACGGATTCTTGTTCAGGGCGTCGTTGACTATGACCGAGTACAATTTAAAGACATTCCAACATACTTGGAATGTCCAAGTGCATGGATCGCTTTCCGGATTTTCAAAAATTCATTAAAAATATTCTTCAAGAGATATGCAAATATATTCAACGGATTCTTGTTCAGGGCATGCTTGACTATGACTGTGTACAATTTCAAGACATTCCAAGATACTTTTGGGGTCTTTTTTGACGAAAAAGTTAAGTCACTGCCTAAGTGCATGGATCGCTTTCCTGATTTTCAAAAATTCATTAAAAATATTCCTTAAGCGATATGCAAATATATTCAACGGATTCTTGTTCAGGGCATGCTTGACTATGACTGTGTACAATTTCAAGACATTCCAAGATACTTTTGGGGTCTTTTTTGAATAAAAAGTTAAGTCACTGCCTAAGTGCACAGAAATTCCTCATTTTCAAAAATTCATTAAAAATATTCCTTAAGAGATATGCAAATATTTTCAATAGATTCTTGTTCAGGGCGTCGTTGACTATGACTGAGTACAATTTCAAGACATTCCAACTGACTTGGAATGTCCAAGTGCATGGATAGCTTTCCGGATTTTCAAAAATTCATTAAAAATATTCTTCAAGAGATATGCAAATATATTCAACAGGTTCTTGTTCAGGGCATGCTTGACTATGACTGTGTACAATTTCAAGACATTCCAAGATACTTTTGGGGTCTTTTTTGACGAAAAAGTTAAGTCACTGCCTAAGTGCATGGATCGCTTTCCTGATTTTCAAAAATTCATTTAAAATATTCCTTAAGCGATATGCAAATATTTTCAACGGATTCTTGTTCAGGGCGTCGTTGACTATGACTGAGTACAATATCAAGACATTCCAACATACTTGGAATGTCCAAGTGCAAGGATCGCTTTCCTGATTTTCAAAAGTTCATTAAAAATATTCTTCAAGAGATATGCAAATATATTCAACGGATTCTTGTTCAGGGCATGCTTGACTATGACTGTGTACAATTTCAAGACATTCCAAGATACTTTTGGGGTCTTTTTTGAATAAAAAGTTAAGTCACTGCCGAAGTGCACAGACTTTCCTCATTTTCAAAAATTCATTAAAAATATTCCTTAAGAGATATACAAATATTTTCAATTGATTCTTGTTCAGGGCGTCGTTGACTATGACTGAGTACAATTTCAAGACATTCCAACATACTTGGAATGTCCAAGTGCATGGATCGCTTTTCGGATTTTCAAAAATTCATTAAAAATATTCTTCAAGAGATATGCTAATATATTCAACGGATTCTTGTTCAGGGCAAGCTTGACTATGACTGTGTACAATTTCAAGACATTCCAAGATACTTTTGGGGTCTTTTTTGAATAAAAAGTTAAGTCACTGCCTCAGTGCATGGATCGCTTTCCTGATTTTCAAAAATTCATTAAAAATATTCCTTAAGCGATATGCAAATATTTTCAACGGATTCTTGTTCAGGGCGTCGTTGACTATGACTGAGTACAATTTCAAGACATTCCAACATACTTGGAATGTCCAAGTGCATGGATCGCTTTCCTGATTTTCAAAAGTTCATTAAAAATATTCTTCAAGAGATATGCAAATATATTCAACGGATTCTTGTTCAGGGCATGCTTGACTATGACTGTGTACAATTTCAAGACATTCCAAGATACTTTTGGGGTCTTTTTTGAATAAAAAGTTAAGTCACTGCCTAAGTGCACAGACTTTCCTCATTTTCAAAAATTCATTAAAAATATTCCTTAAGAGATATGCAAATATTTTCAATTGATTCTTGTTCAGGGCGTCGTTGACTATGACTGAGTACAATTTCAAGACATTCCAACATACTTGGAATGTCCAAGTGCATGGATCGCTTTCCGGATTTTCAAAAATTCATTAAAAATATTCTTCCAGAGATATGCAAATATATTCAACGGTTTCTTGTTCAGGGCATGCTTGACTATGACTGTGTACAATTTCAAGACATTCCAAGATACTTTTGGGGTCTTTTTTGACGAAAAAGTTAAGTCACTGCCTAAGTGCATGGATCTCTTTCCGGATTTTCAAAAATTCATTAAAAATATTCTTCAAGAGATATGCAAATATATTCAACGGATTCTTGTTCAGGGCATGCTTGACTATGACTGTGTACAATTTCAAGACATTCCAAGATACTTTTGGGGTCTTTTTTGACGAAAAAGTTAAGTCACTGCCTAAGTGCATGGATCGCTTTCCTGATTTTCAGAAATTCTTTAAAAATATTCCTTAAACGATATGCAAATATTTTCAACGGATTCTTGTTCAGGGCGTCGTTGAGTATGACTGAGTACAATTTCAAGACATTCCAACATACTTGGAATGTCCAAGTGCATGGATCGCTTTCCTGATTTTCAAAAGTTCATTAAAAATATTCTCCAAGAGATATGCAAATATATTCAACGGATTCTTGTTCAGGGCATGCTTGACTATGACTGTGTACAATTTCAAGACATTCCAAGATACTTTTGGGGTCTTTTTTGAATAAAAAGTTAAGTCACTGCCGAAGTGCACAGACTTTTCTCATTTTCAAAAATTCATTAAAAATATTCCTTAAGAGATATGCAAACATTTTCAATTGATTCTTGTTCAGGGCGTCGTTGACTATGACTGAGTACAATTTCAAGACATTCCAACATACTTGGAATGTCCAAGTGCATGGATCGCTTTTCGGATTTTCAAAAATTCATTAAAAATATTCTTCAAGAGATATGCAAATATATTCAACGGTTTCTTGTTCAGGGCATGCTTGACTTTCAAGACATTTTGAATAAAAAGTTAAGTCACTGCCTAAGTGCACAGACTTTCCTCATTTTCAAAAATTCATTAAAAATATTCCTTAAGAGATATGCAAATATTTTCAATTGATTCTTGTTCAGGGCGTCGTTGACTATGACTGAGTACAATTTCAAGACATTCCAACATACTTGGCATGTCCAAGTGCATGGATCGCTTTCTGGATTTTCCAAAATTTATTTAAAATATTCTTCAAGAGATATGCAAATATATTCAACGGATTCTTGTTCAGGGCATGCTTGACTATGACTGTGTACAATTTCAAGACATTCCAAGATACTTTTGGGGTCTTTTTTGATGAAAAAGTTAAGTCACTGCCTAAGTGCATGGATCGCTTTCCTGATTTTCAAAAATTCATTAAAAATATTCCTTAAGCGATATGCAAATATTTTCAACGGATTCTTGTTCAGGGCGTCGTTGACTATGACTGAGTACAATTTCAAGACATTCCAAGATACTTTTGGGGTCTTTTTTGACGAAAAAGTTAAGTCACTGCCTAAGTGCATGGATCGCTTTCCTGATTTTCAAAAATTCATTAAAAATATTCCTTAAGCGATATGCAAATATTTTCAACGGATTCTTGTTCAGGGCGTCGTTGACTATGACCGAGTTCAATTTCAAGACATTCCAACATACTTTGAATGTCCAAGTACATGGATCGCTTTCCTGATTTTCAAAAGTTCATTAAAAATATTCTTCAAGAGATATGCAAATATATTCAACGGATTCTTGTTCAGGGCATGCTTGACTATGACTGTGTACAATTTCAAGACATTCCAAGATACTTTTGGGGTCTTTTTTGAATAAAAAGTTAAGTCACTGCCTAAGTGCGCAGACTTTCCTCATTTTCAAAAATTCATTAAAAATATTCCTTAAGAGATATGCAAATATTTTCAATTGATTCTTGTTCAGATCGTCGTTGACTATGACTGAGTACAATTTCAAGACATTCCAAGATACTTTTGGGGTCTTTTTTGAATAAAAAGTTAAGTCACTGCCTAAGTGCACAGACTTTCATCATTTTCAAAAATTCATTAAAAATATTCCTTAAGAGATATGCAAATATTTTCAATGGATTCTTGTTCAGGGCGTCGTTGACTATGACCGAGTTCAATTTCAAGACATTCCAACATACTTTGAATGTCCAAGTACATGGATCGCTTTCCTGATTTTCAAAAGTTCATTAAAAATATTCTTCAAGAGATATGCAAATATATTCAACGGATTCTTGTTCAGGGCATGCTTGACTATGACTGTGTACAATTTCAAGACATTCCAAGATACTTTTGGGGTCTTTTTTGACGAAAAAGTTAAGTCACTGCCTAAGTGCATGGATCGCTTTCCTGATTTTCAGAAATTCTTTAAAAATATTCCTTAAACGATATGCAAATATTTTCAACGGATTCTTGTTCAGGGCGTCGTTGACTATGACTGAGTACAATTTCAAGACATTCCAACATACTTGGAATGTCCAAGTGCATGGATCGCTTTCCTGATTTTCAAAAATTCATTAAAAATATTCCTTAAGCGATATGCAAATATTTTCAACGGATTCTTGTTCAGGGCGTCGTTGACTATGACTGAGTACAATTTCAAGACATTCCAACATACTTGGAATGTCCAAGTGCATGGATCGCTTTCCGGATTTTCAAAAATTCATTAAAAATATTCTTCAAGAGATATGCAAATATATTCAACGGATTCTTGTTCAGGGCATGCTTGACTATGACTGTGTACAATTTCAAGACATTCCAAGATACTTTTGGGGTCTTTTTTGACGAAAAAGTTAAGTCACTGCCTAAGTGCATGGATCGCTTTCCTGATTTTCAAAAATTCATTAAAAATATTCCTTAAGCGATATGCAAATATTTTCAACGGATTCTTGTTCAGGGCGTCGTTGACTATGACTGAGTACAATTTCAAGACATTCCAACATACTTGGAATGTCCAAGTGCATGGATCGCTTTCCTGATTTTCAAAAGTTCATTAAAAATATTCTTCAAGAGATATGCAAATATATTCAACGGATTCTTGTTCAGGGCATGCTTGACTATGACTGTGTACAATTTCAAGACATTCCAAGATACTTTTGGGGTCTTTTTTGAATAAAAAGTTAAGTCACTGCCTAAGTGCATGGATCGCTTTCCTGATTTTCAAAAATTCATTAAAAATATTCCTTAAGCGATATGCAAATATTTTCAACGGATTCTTGTTCAGGGCGTCGTTGACTATGACTGAGTACAATTTCAAAACATTCCAACATACTTGGAATGTCCAAGTGCATGGATCGCTTTCCTGATTTTCAAAAGTTCATTAAAAATATTCTTCAAGAGATATGCAAATATATTCAACGGATTCTTGTTCAGGGCATGCTTGACTATGACTGTGTACAATTTCAAGACATTCCAAGATACTTTTGGGTTCTTTTTTGACGAAAAAGTTAAGTCACTGCCTAAGTGCATGGATCGCTTTCCTGATTTTCAGAAATTCTTTAAAAATATTCCTTAAACGATATGCAAATATTTTCAACGGATTCTTGTTCAGGGCGTCGTTGACTATGACTGAGTACAATTTCAAGACATTCCAACATACTTGGAATGTCCAAGTGCATGGATCGCTTTCCTGATTTTCAAAAGTTCATTAAAAATATTCTTCAAGAGATATGCAAATATATTCAACGGATTCTTGTTCAGGGCATGCTTGACTATGACTGTGTACAATTTCAAGACATTCCAAGATACTTTTGGGGTCTTTTTTGAATAAAAAGTTAAGTCACTGCCGAAGTGCACAGACTTTCCTCATTTTCAAAAATTCATTAAAAATATTCCTTAAGAGATATGCAAATATTTTCAATTGATTCTTGTTCAGGGCGTCGTTGACTATGACTGAGTACAATTTAAAGACATTCCAACATACTTGGAATGTCCAAGTGCATGGATCGCTTTTCGGATTTTCAAAAATTCATTAAAAATATTCTTCAAGAGATATGCAAATATATTCAACGGATTCTTGTTCAGGGCATGCTTGACTATGACTGTGTACAATTTCAAGACATTCCAAGATACTTTTGGGGTCTTTTTTGACAAAAAAGTTAAGTCATTGCCTAAGTGCATGGATCGCTTTCCTGATTTTCAAAAATTCATTAAAAATATTCCTTAAGCGATATGCAAATATTTTCAACGGATTCTTGTTCAGGGCGTCGTTGACTATGACTGAGTACAATTTCAAGACATTCCAACATACTTGGAATGTCCAAGTGCATGGATCGCTTTCCTGATTTTCAAAAATTCATTAAAAATATTCCTTAAGCGATATGCAAATATTTTCAACGGATTCTTGTTCAGGGCGTCGTTGACTATGACTGAGTACAATTTCAAGACATTCCAACATACTTGGAATGTCCAAGTGCATGGATCGCTTTCCTGATTTTCAAAAGTTCATTAAAAATATTCTTCAAGAGATATGCAAATATATTCAACGGATTCTTGTTCAGGGCATGCTTGACTATGACTGTGTACAATTTCAAGACATTCCAAGATACTTTTGGGGTCTTTTTTGAATAAAAAGTTAAGTCACTGCCTAAGTGCACAGACTTTCCTCATTTTCAAAAATTCATTAAAAATATTCCTTAAGAGATATGCAAATATTTTCAATTGATTCTTGTTCAGGGCGTCGTTGACTATGACTGAGTACAATTTCAAGACATTCCAACATACTTGGAATGTCCAAGTGCATGGATCGCTTTTCGGATTTTCAAAAATTCATTAAAAATATTCTTCAAGAGATATGCAAATATATTCAACGGATTCTTGTTCAGGGCATGCTTGACTATGACTGTGTACAATTTCAAGACATTCCAAGATACTTTTGGGGTCTTTTTTGAATAAAAAGTTAAGTCACTGCCGAAGTGCACAGACTTTCCTCATTTTCAAAAATTCATTAAAAATATTCCTTAAGAGATATGCAAATATTTTCAATTGATTCTTGTTCAGGGCGTCGTTGACTATGACTGAGTACAATTTAAAGACATTCCAACATACTTGGAATGTCCAAGTGCATGGATCGCTTTTCGGATTTTCAAAAATTCATTAAAAATATTCTTCAAGAGATATGCAAATATATTCAACGGATTCTTGTTCAGGGCATGCTTGACTATGACTGTGTACAATTTCAAGACATTCCAAGATACTTTTGGGGTCTTTTTTGACAAAAAAGTTAAGTCACTGCCTAAGTGCATGGATCGCTTTCCTGATTTTCAAAAATTCATTAAAAATATTCCTTAAGCGATATGCAAATATTTTCAACGGATTCTTGTTCAGGGCGTCGTTGACTATGACTGAGTACAATTTCAAGACATTCCAACATACTTGGAATGTCCAAGTGCATGGATCGCTTTCCTGATTTTCAAAAATTCATTAAAAATATTCCTTAAGCGATATGCAAATATTTTCAACGGATTCTTGTTCAGGGCGTCGTTGACTATGACTGAGTACAATTTCAAGACATTCCAACATACTTGGAATGTCCAAGTGCATGGATCGCTTTCCTGATTTTCAAAAGTTCATTAAAAATATTCTTCAAGAGATATGCAAATATATTCAACGGATTCTTGTTCAGGGCATGCTTGACTATGACTGTGTACAATTTCAAGACATTCCAAGATACTTTTGGGGTCTTTTTTGAATAAAAAGTTAAGTCACTGCCTAAGTGCACAGACTTTCCTCATTTTCAAAAATTCATTAAAAATATTCCTTAAGAGATATGCAAATATTTTCAATTGATTCTTGTTCAGGGCGTCGTTGACTATGACTGAGTACAATTTCAAGACATTCCAACATACTTGGAATGTCCAAGTGCATGGATCGCTTTTCGGATTTTCAAAAATTCATTAAAAATATTCTTCAAGAGATATGCAAATATATTCAACGGATTCTTGTTCAGGGCATGCTTGACTATGACTGTGTACAATTTCAAGACATTCCAAGATACTTTTGGGGTCTTTTTTGAATAAAAAGTTAAGTCACTGCCTAAGTGCATGGATCGCTTTCCTGATTTTCAAAAATTCATTAAAAATATTCCTTAAGCGATATGCAAATATTTTCAACGGATTCTTGTTCAGGGCGTCGTTGACTATGACTGAGTACAATTTCAAAACATTCCAACATACTTGGAATGTCCAAGTGCATGGATCGCTTTCCTGATTTTCAAAAGTTCATTAAAAATATTCTTCAAGAGATATGCAAATATATTCAACGGATTCTTGTTCAGGGCATGCTTGACTATGACTGTGTACAATTTCAAGACATTCCAAGATACTTTTGGGGTCTTTTTTGAATAAAAAGTTAAGTCACTGCCTAAGTGCACAGACTTTCCTCATTTTCAAAAATTCATTAAAAATATTCCTTAAGAGATATGCAAATATTTTCAATTGATTCTTGTTCAGGGCGTCATTGACTATGACTGAGTACAATTTAAAGACATTCCAACATACTTGGAATGTCCAAGTGCATGGATCGCTTTTCGGATTTTCAAAAATTCATTAAAAATATTCTTCAAGAGATATGCAAATATATTCAACGGATTCTTGTTCAGGGCATGCTTGACTATGACTGTGTACAATTTCAAGACATTCCAAGATACTTTTGGGGTCTTTTTTGAATAAAAAGTTAAGTCACTGCCTAAGTGCACAGAAATTCCTCATTTTCAAAAATTCATTAAAAATATTCCTTAAGAGATATGCAAATATTTTCAATAGATTCTTGTTCAGGGCGTCGTTGACTATGACTGAGTACAATTTCAAGACATTCCAACTTACTTGGAATGTCCAAGTGCATGGATAGCTTTCCGGATTTTCAAAAATTCATTAAAAATATTCTTCAAGAGATATGCAAATATATTCAACAGGTTCTTGTTCAGGGCATGCTTGACTATGACTGTGTACAATTTCAAGACATTCCAAGATACTTTTGGGGTCTTTTTTGACGAAAAAGTTAAGTCACTGCCTAAGTGCATGGATCGCTTTCCTGATTTTCAGAAATTCTTTAAAAATATTCCTTAAACGATATGCAAATATTTTCAACGGATTCTTGTTCAGGGCGTCGTTGACTATGACTGAGTACAATTTCAAGACATTCCAACATACTTGGAATGTCCAAGTGCATGGATCAATTTCCTGATTTTCAAAAGTTCATTAAAAATATTCTTCAAGAGATATGCAAATATATTCAACGGATTCTTGTTCAGGGCATGCTTGACTATGACTGTGTACAATTTCAAGACATTCCAAGATACTTTTGGGGTCTTTTTTGAATAAAAAGTTAAGTCACTGCCTAAGTGCATGGATCGCTTTCCTGATTTTCAGAAATTCTTTAAAAATATTTCTTAAACGATATGCAAATATTTTCAACGGATTCTTGTTCAGGGCGTCGTTGACTATGACTGAGTACAATTTCAAGACATTCCAACATACTTGGAATGTCCAAGTGCATGGATCGCTTTCCTGATTTTCAAAAGTTCATTAAAAATATTCTTCAAGAGATATGCAAATATATTCAACGGATTCTTGTTCAGGGCATGCTTGACTATGACTGTGTACAATTTCAAGACATTCCAAGATACTTTTGGGGTCTTTTTTGAATAAAAAGTTAAGTCACTGCCGAAGTGCACAGACTTTCCTCATTTTCAAAAATTCATTAAAAATATTCCTTAAGAGATATGCAAATATTTTCAATTGATTCTTGTTCAGGGCGTCGTTGACTATGACTGAGTACAATTTCAAGACATTCCAACATACTTGGAATGTCCAAGTGCATGGATCGCTTTTCGGATTTTCAAAAATTCATTAAAAATATTCTTCAAGAGATATGCAAATATATTCAACGGATTCTTGTTCAGGGCATGCTTGACTATGACTGTGTACAATTTCAAGACATTCCAAGATACTTTTGGGGTCTTTTTTGACAAAAAAGTTAAGTCACTGCCTAAGTGCATGGATCGCTTTCCTGATTTTCAGAAATTCTTTAAAAATATTCCTTAAACGATATGCAAATATTTTCAACGGATTCTTGTTCAGGGCGTCGTTGACTATGACTGAGTACAATTTCAAGACATTCCAACATACTTGGAATGTCCAAGTGCATGGATCAATTTCCTGATTTTCAAAAGTTCATTAAAAATATTCTTCAAGAGATATGCAAATATATTCAACGGATTCTTGTTCAGGGCATGCTTGACTATGACTGTGTACAATTTCAAGACATTCCAAGATACTTTTGGGGTCTTTTTTGAATAAAAAGTTAAGTCACTGCCTAAGTGCATGGATCGCTTTCCTGATTTTCAGAAATTCTTTAAAAATATTCCTTAAACGATATGCAAATATTTTCAACGGATTCTTGTTCAGGGCGTCGTTGACTATGACTGAGTACAATTTCAAGACATTCCAACATACTTGGAATGTCCAAGTGCATGGATCGCTTTCCTGATTTTCAAAAGTTCATTAAAAATATTCTTCAAGAGATATGCAAATATATTCAACGGATTCTTGTTCAGGGCATGCTTGACTATGACTGTGTACAATTTCAAGACATTCCAAGATACTTTTGGGGTCTTTTTTGAATAAAAAGTTAAGTCACTGCCGAAGTGCACAGACTTTCCTCATTTTCAAAAATTCATTAAAAATATTCCTTAAGAGATATGCAAATATTTTCAATTGATTCTTGTTCAGGGCGTCGTTGACTATGACTGAGTACAATTTCAAGACATTCCAACATACTTGGAATGTCCAAGTGCATGGATCGCTTTTCGGATTTTCAAAAATTCATTAAAAATATTCTTCAAGAGATATGCAAATATATTCAACGGATTCTTGTTCAGGGCATGCTTGACTATGAATGTGTACAATTTCAAGACATTCCAAGATACTTTTGGGGTCTTTTTTGACAAAAAAGTTAAGTCACTGCCTAAGTGCATGGATCGCTTTCCTGATTTTCAAAAATTCATTAAAAATATTCCTTAAGCGATATGCAAATATTTTCAACGGATTCTTGCTCAGGGCGTCGTTGACTATGACTGAGTACAATTTCAAGACATTCCAACATACTTGGAATGTCCAAGTGCATGGATCGCTTTCCTGATTTTCAAAAGTTCATTAAAAAGATTCTTCAAGAGATATGCAAATATATTCAACGGATTCTTGTTCAGGGCATGCTTGACTATGACTGTGTACAATTTCAAGACATTCCAAGATACTTTTGGGGTCTTTTTTGAATAAAAAGTTAAGTCACTGCCTAAGTGCACAGACTTTCCTCATTTTCAAAAATTCATTAAAAATATTCCTTAAGAGATATGCAAATATTTTCAATTGATTCTTGTTCAGGGCGTCGTTGACTATGACTGAGTACAATTTCAAGACATTCCAACATACTTGGAATGTCCAAGTGCATGGATCGCTTTTCGGATTTTCAAAAATTCATTAAAAATATTCTTCAAGAGATATGCAAATATATTCAACGGATTCTTGTTCAGGGCATGCTTGACTATGACTGTGTACAATTTCAAGACATTCCAAGATACTTTTGGGGTCTTTTTTGACAAAAAAGTTAAGTCACTGCCTAAGTGCATGGATGGCTTTCCTGATTTTCAAAAATTCATTAAAAATATTCCTTAAGCGATATGCAAATATTTTCAACGGATTCTTGTTCAGGGCGTCGTTGACTATGACTGAGTACAATTTCAAGACATTCCAACATACTTGGAATGTCCAAGTGCATGGATCGCTGTCCTGATTTTCAAAAATTCATTAAAAATATTCTTCAAGAGATATGCAAATATATTCAACGGATTCTTGTTCAGGGCATGCTTGACTATGACTGTGTACAATTTCAAGACATTCCAATTTACTTTTGGGGTTTTTTTTGAAAAAAAAGTCAAGTCACTAAGTGCATCAGGGCAAATGGATCGTTTCCTTCGTCTCACCTGATATCCTGCTGTGTGATCCACGGTGTCCAAACGTTTGTTTCCAGCGACTGGACGACATGGATGAACTCCTGCAGCTTTAATTCTTTAAAAACAACCCAAAAACATCAAAAGTTAAGTCACTGCCTAAGTGCATGGATCGCTTTCCTGATTTTCAAAAATTCATTAAAAATATTCCTCAAGAGATATGCAAATATATTCAACGGATTCTTGTTCAGGGCATGCTTGACTATGACTGTGTACAATTTCAAGACATTCCAAGATACTTTTGGGGTCTTTTTTGAAAAAAAAGTCAAGTCACTAAGTGCATCAGGGCAAATGGATCGTTTCCTCCGTCTCACCTTATTTCCTGCTGTGTGATCCATGGTGTCCAAACGTTTGTTTCCAGCGACTGGGCGACATGGATGAACTCCTGCAGCTTTAATGCTTTAAAAACAAACCAAAAACATCAAAAGTTAAGTCACTGCCTAAGTGCATGGATCGCTTTCCTAATTTTCAAAAATTCATTAAAAATATTCCTTAAGAGATATGCAAATATTTTCAATTGATTCTTGTTTAGGGCGTCGTTGACTATGACTGAGTACAATTTCAAGACATTCCAACATACTTGGAATGTCCAAGTGCATGGATCGCTTTTCGGATTTTCAAAAATTCATTAAAAATATTCTTCAAGAGATATGCAAATATATTCAACGGATTCTTGTTCAGGGCATGCTTGACTATGACTGTGTACAATTTCAAGACATTCCAAGATACTTTTGGGGTCTTTTTTGAATAAAAAGTTAAGTCACTGCCTTAGTGCACAGAAATTCCTCATTTTCAAAAATTCATTAAAAATATTCCTTAAGAGATATGCAAATATTTTCAATAGATTCTTGTTCAGGGCGTCGTTGACTATGACTGAGTACAATTTCAAGACATTCCAACTTACTTGGAATGTCCAAGTGCATGGATAGCTTTCCGGATTTTCAAAAATTCATTAAAAATATTCTTCAAGAGATATGCAAATATATTCAACGGATTCTTGTTCAGGGCATGCTTGACTATGACTGTGTACAATTTCAAGACATTCCAAGATACTTTTGGGGTCTTTTTTGACAAAAAAGTTAAGTCACTGCCTAAGTGCATGGATCGCTTTCCTGATTTTCAAAAATTCATTAAAAATATTCCTTAAGCGATATGCAAATATTTTCAACGGATTCTTGTTCAGGGCGTCGTTGACTATGACCGAGTACAATTTCAAGACATTCCAACATACTTTGAATGTCCAAGTACATGGATCGCTTTCCTGATTTTCAAAAGTTCATTAAAAATATTCTTCAAGAGATATGCAAATATATTCAACGGATTCTTGTTCAGGGCATGCTTGACTATGACTGTGTACAATTTCAAGACATTCCAAGATACTTTTGGGGTCTTTTTTGAATAAAAAGTTAAGTCACTGCCTAAGTGCACAGACTTTCCTCATTTTCAAAAATTCATTAAAAATATTCCTTAAGAGATATGCAAATATTTTCAATTGATTCTTGTTCAGATCGTCGTTGACTATGACTGAGTACAATTTCAAGACATTCCAAGATACTTTTGGGGTCTTTTTTGAATAAAAAGTTAAGTCACTGCCTAAGTGCACAGACTTTCATCATTTTCAAAAATTCATTAAAAATATTCCTTAAGAGATATGCAAATATTTTCAATGGATTCTTGTTCAGGGCGTCGTTGACTATGACCGAGTACAATTTCAAGACATTCCAACATACTTGGAATGTCCAAGTGCATGGATCAATTTCCTGATTTTCAAAAGTTCATTAAAAATATTCTTCAAGAGATATGCAAATATATTCAACGGATTCTTGTTCAGGGCATGGTTGACTATGACTGTGTACAATTTCAAGACATTCCAAGATACTTTTGGGGTCTTTTTTGAATAAAAAGTTAAGTCACTGCCTAAGTGCATGGATCGCTTTCCTGATTTTCAAAAATTCATTAAAAATATTCCTTAAGCGCTATGCAAATTTTTTCAACGGATTCTTGTTCAGGGCGTCATTGACTATGACTGAGTACAATTTCAAGACATTCCAACATACTTGGAATGTCCAAGTGCATGGATCGCTTTCCTGATTTTCAAAAGTTCATTAAAAAGATTCTTCAAGAGATATGCAAATATATTCAACGGATTCTTGTTCAGGGCATGCTTGACTATGACTGTGTACAATTTCAAGACATTCCAAGATACTTTTGGGGGTCTTTTTTGAATAAAAAGTTAAGTCACTGCCTAAGTGCATGGATCGCTTTCCTGATTTTCAAAAATTCATTAAAAATATTCCTTAAGCGATATGCAAATATTTTCAATGGATTCTTGTTCAGGGCGTTGTTGACTATGACTGAGTACAATTTCAAGACATTCCAACATACTTGGAATGTCCAAGTGCATGGATCGCTTTCCTGATTTTCAAAAATTCATTAAAAATATTCTTCAAGAGATATGCAAATATATTCAACGGATTCTTGTTCAGGGCATGCTTGACTATGACTGTGTACAATTTCAAGACATTCCAAGATACTTTTGGGGTCTTTTTTGACGAAAAAGTTAAGTCACTGCCTAAGTGCATGGATCGCTTTCCTGATTTTCAGAAATTCTTAAAAAAAATTCCTTAAACGATATGCAAATATTTTCAACGGATTCTTGTTCAGGGCGTCGTTGACTATGACTGAGTACAATTTCAAGACATTCCAACATACTTGGAATGTCCAAGTGCATGGATCGCTTTCCTGATTTTCAAAAGTTCATTAAAAATATTCTTCAAGAGATATGCAAATATATTCAACGGATTCTTGTTCAGGGCATGCTTGACTATGACTGTGTACAATTTCAAGACATTCCAAGATACCTTTGGGGTCTTTTTTGAATAAAAAAGTTAAGTCACTGCCTAAGTGCACAGAATTTCATCATTTTCAAAAATTCATTAAAAATATTCCTTAAGAGATATGCAAATATTTTCAATGGATTCTTGTTCAGGGCGTCGTTGACTATGACCGAGTACAATTTAAAGACATTCCAACATACTTGGAATGTCCAAGTGCATGGATCGCTTTCCGGATTTTCAAAAATTCATTAAAAATATTCTTCAAGAGATATGCAAATATATTCAACGGATTCTTGTTCAGGGCATTCTTGACTATGACTGTGTACAATTTCAAGACATTCCAAGATACTTTTGGGGTCTTTTTTGACGAAAAAGTTAAGTCACTGCCTAAGTGCATGGATCGCTTTCCTGATTTTCAGAAATTCTTTAAAAATATTCCTTACACGATATGCAAATATTTTCAACGGATTCTTGTTCAGGGCGTCGTTGACTATGACTGAGTACAATTTCAAGACATTCCAACATACTTGGAATGTCCAAGTGCATGGATCGCTTTCCTGATTTTCAAAAGTTCATTAAAAATATTCTTCAAGAGATATGCAAATATATTCAACGGATTCTTGTTCAGGGCATGCTTGACTATGACTGTGTACAATTTCAAGACATTCCAAGATACTTTTGGGGTCTTTTTTGAATAAAAAGTTAAGTCACTGCCTAAGTGCATGGATCGCTTTCCTCATTTTCAAAAATTCATTAAAAATATTCCTTAAGAGATATGCGAATACTTTCAATTGATTCTTGTTCAGGGCGTCGTTGACTATGACTGAGTACAATTTCAAAACATTCCAACATACTTGGAATGTCCAAGTGCATGGATCGCTTTTCGGATTTTCAAAAATTAATTAAAAATATTCTTCAAGAGATATGCAAATATATTCAACGGATTCTTGTTCAGGGCATTCTTGACTATGACTGTGTACAATTTCAAGACATTCCAAGATACTTTTGGGGTCTTTTTTGACGAAAAAGTTTAGTCACTGCCTAAGTGCATGCATCGCTTTCCTGATTTTCAGAAATTCTTTAAAAATATTCCTTAAACGATATGCAAATATTTTCAACGGATTCTTGTTCAGGGCGTCGTTGACTATGACTGAGTACAATTTCAAGACATTCCAACATACTTGGAATGTCCAAGTGCATGGATCGCTTTCCGGATTTTCAAAAATTCATTAAAAATATTCTTCAAGAGATATGCAAATATATTCAACGGATTCTTGTTCAGGGCATGCTTGACTATGACTGTGTACAATTTCAAGACATTCCAAGATACCTTTGGGGTCTTTTTTGAATAAAAAGTTAAGTCACTGCCTAAGTGCACAGACTTTCATCATTTTCAAAAATTCATTAAAAATATTCCTTAAGAGATATGCAAATATTTTCAATGGATTCGTGTTCAGGGCGTCGTTGACTATGACCGAGTACAATTTAAAGACATTCCAACATACTTGGAATGTCCAAGTGCATGGATCGCTTTCCGGATTTTCAAAAATTCATTAAAAATATTCTTCAAGAGATATGCAAATATATTCAACGGATTCTTGTTCAGGGCATTCTTGACTATGACTGTGTACAATTTCAAGACATTCCAAGATACTTTTGGGGTCTTTTTTGACGAAAAAGTTAAGTCACTGCCTAAGTGCATGCATCGCTTTCCTGATTTTCAGAAATTCTTTAAAAATATTCCTTAAACGATATGCAAATATTTTCAACGGATTCTTGTTCAGGGCGTCGTTGACTATGACTGAGTACAATTTCAAGACATTCCAACATACTTGGAATGTCCAAGTGCATGGATCGCTTTCCTGATTTTCAAAAGTTCATTAAAAATATTCTTCAAGAGATATGCAAATATATTCAACGGATTCTTGTTCAGGGCATGCTTGACTATGACTGTGTACAATTTCAAGACATTCCAAGATACTTTTGGGGTCTTTTTTGAATAAAAAGTTAAGTCACTGCCTAAGTGCACAGACTTTCCTCATTTTCAAAAATTCATTAAAAATATTCCTTAAGAGATATGCGAATACTTTCAATTGATTCTTGTTCAGGGCGTCGTTGACTATGACTGAGTACAATTTCAAAACATTCCAACATACTTGGAATGTCCAAGTGCATGGATCGCTTTTCGGATTTTCAAAAATTAATTAAAAATATTCTTCAAGAGATATGCAAATATATTCAACGGTTTCTTGTTCAGGGCATGCTTGACTATGACTGTGTACAATTTCAAGACATTCCAAGATACTTTTGGGGTCTTTTTTGACAAAAAAGTTAAGTCACTGCCTAAGTGCATGGATTGCTTTCCTGATTTTCAAAAATTCATTAAAAATATTCCTTAAGCGATATGCAAATATTTTCAACGGATTCTTGTTCAGGGCGTCGTTGACTATGACTGAGTACAATTTCAAGACATTCCAACATACTTGGAATGTCCAAGTGCATGGATCGCTTTCCGGATTTTCAAAAATTCATTAAAAATATTCTTCAAGAGATATGCAAATATATTCAACGGATTCTTGTTCAGGGCATGCTTGACTATGACTGTGTACAATTTCAAGACATTCCAAGATACTTTTGGGGTCTTTTTTGACGAAAAAGTTAAGTCACTGCCTAAGTGCATGGATCGCTTTCCTGATTTTCAAAAATTCATTAAAAATATTCCTTAAGCGATATGCAAATATTTTCAACAGATTCTCGTTCAGGGCGTCGTTGACTATGACTGAGTACAATTTCAAGACATTCCAACATACTTGGAATGTCCAAGTGCATGGATCGCTTTCCGGATTTTCAAAAATTCATTAAAAATATTCTTCAAGAGATATGCAAATATATTCAACGGATTCTTGTTCAGGGCATGCTTGACTATGACTGTGTACAATTTCAAGACATTCCAAGATACTTTTGGGGTCTTTTTTGAATAAAAAGTTAAGTCACTGCCTAAGTGCACAGACTTTCCTCATTTCCAAAAATTCATTAAAAATATTCCTTAAGAGATATGCAAATATTTTCAATGGATTCTTGTTCAGGGCTTCGTTGACTATGACTGAGTACAATTTCAAGACATTCCAACATACTTGGAATGTCCAAGTGCATCGATCGCTTTTCGGATTTTCAAAAATTCATTAAAAATATTCTTCAAGAGATATGCAAATATATTCAACGGATTCTTGTTCAGGGCCTGCTTGACTATGACTGTGTACAATTTCAAGACATTCCAAGATACTTTTGGGGTCTTTTTTGACAAAAAAGTTAAGTCACTGCCTAAGTGCACAGACTTTCATCATTTTCAAAAATTCATTAAAAATATTCCTTAAGAGATATGCAAATATTTTCAATGGATTCTTGTTCAGGGCGTCGTTGACTATGACCGAGTACAATTTCAAGACATTCCAACATACTTGGAATGTCCAAGTGCATGGATCGCTTTTCGGATTTTCAAAAATTCATTAAAAATATTCTTCAAGAGATATGCAAATATATTCAACGGATTCTTGTTCAGGGCATGCTTGACTATGACTGTGTACAATTTCAAGACATTCCAAGATACTTTTGGGGTCTTTTTTGACAAAAAAGTTAAGTCACTGCCTAAGTGCATGGATCGCTTTCCTGATTTTCAAAAATTCATTAAAAATATTCCTTAAGCGATATGCAAATATTTTCAACGGATTCTTGTTCAGGGCGTCGTTGACTATGACTGAGTACAATTTCAAGACATTCCAACATACTTGGAATGTCCAAGTGCATGGATCGCTTTCCTGATTTTCAAAAGTTCATTAAAAATATTCTTCAAGAGATATGCAAATATATTCAACGGATTCTTGTTCAGGGCATGCTTGACTATGACTGTGTACAATTTCAAGACATTCCAAGATACCTTTGGGGTCTTTTTTGAATAAAAAGTTAAGTCACTGCCTAAGTGCACAGACTTTCATCATTTTCAAAAATTCATTAAAAATATTCCTTAAGAGATATGCAAATATTTTCAATGGATTCTTGTTCAGGGCGTCGTTGACTATGACCGAGTACAATTTCAAGACATTCCAACATACTTGGAATGTCCAAGTGCATGGATTGCTTTCCGGATTTTCAAAAATTCATTTAAAATATTCTTCAAGAGATATGCAAATATATTCAACGGATTCTTGTTCAGGGCATTCTTGACTATGACTGTGTACAATTTCAAGACATTCCAAGATACTTTTGGGGTCTTTTTTGACGAAAAAGTTAAGTCACTGCCTAAGTGCATGGATCGCTTTCCTGATTTTCAAAAATTCATTAAAAATATTCCTTAAGCGATATGCAAATATTTTCAACGGATTCTTGTTCAGGGCGTCGTTGACTATGACTGAGTACAATTTCAAGACATTCCAACATACTTGGAATGTCCAAGTGCATGGATCGCTTTCCTGATTTTCAAAAGTTCATTAAAAATATTCTTCAAGAGATATGCAAATATATTCAACGGATTCTTGTTCAGGGCATGCTTGACTATGACTGTGTACAATTTCAAGACATTCCAAGATACCTTTGGGGTCTTTTTTGGATAAAAAGTTAAGTCACTGCCTAAGTGCACAGACTTTCATCATTTTCCAAAATTCATTAAAAATATTCCTTAAGAGATATGCAAATATTTTCAATGGATTCTTGTTCAGGGCGTCGTTGACTATGACCGAGTACAATTTCAAGACATTCCAACATACTTGGAATGTCCAAGTGCATGGATCGCTAATCGGATTTTCAAAAATTCATTAAAAATATTCTTCAAGAGATATGCAAATATATTCAACGGATTCTTGTTCAGGGCATGCTTGACTATGACTGTGTACAATTTCAAGACATTCCAAGATACTTTTGGGGTCTTTTTTGACAAAAAAGTTAAGTCACTGCCTAAGTGCATGGATCGCTTTCCTGATTTTCAAAAATTCATTAAAAATATTCCTTAAGCGATATGCAAATATTTTCAACGGATTCTTGTTCAGGGCGTCGTTGACTATGACTGAGTACAATTTCAAGACATTCCAACATACTTGGAATGTCCAAGTGCATGGATCGCTTTCCTGATTTTCAAAAGTTCATTAAAAATATTCTTCAAGAGATATGCAAATATATTCAACGGATTCTTGTTCAGGGCATGCTTGACTATGACTGTGTACAATTTCAAGACATTCCAAGATACTTTTGGGGTCTTTTTTGAATAAAAAGTTAAGTCACTGCCTAAGTGCATGGATCGCTTTCCTGATTTTCAGAAATTCTTTAAAAATATTCCTTAAACGATATGCAAATATTTTCAACGGATTCTTGTTCAGGGCGTCGTTGACTATGACTGAGTACAATTTCAAGACATTCCAACATACTTGGAATGTCCAAGTGCATGGATCGCTTTTCGGATTTTCAAAAATTCATTAAAAATATTCTTCAAGAGATATGCAAATATATTCAACGGATTCTTGTTCAGGGCATGCTTGACTATGACTGTGTACAATTTCAAGACATTCCAAGATACTTTTGGGGTCTTTTTTGACAAAAAAGTTAAGTCACTGCCTAAGTGCATGGATCGCTTTCCTGATTTTCAAAAATTCATTAAAAATATTCCTTAAGCGATATGCAAATATTTTCAACGGATTCTTGTTCAGGGCGTCGTTGATTATGACTGAGTACAATTTCAAGACATTCCAACATACTTGGAATGTCCAAGTGCATGGATCGCTTTCCTGATTTTCAAAAGTTCATTAAAAATATTCTTCAAGAGATATGCAAATATATTCAACGGATTCTTGTTCAGGGCATGCTTGACTATGACTGTGTACAATTTCAAGACATTCCAAGATACCTTTGGGGTCTTCTTTGGATAAAAAGTTAAGTCACTGCCTAAGTGCACAGACTTTCATCATTTTCAAAAATTCATTAAAAATATTCCTTAAGAGATATGCAAATATTTTCAATGGATTCTTGTTCAGGGCGTCGTTGACTATGACCGAGTACAATTTCAAGACATTCCAACATACTTGGAATGTCCAAGTGCATGGATCGCTTTTCGGATTTTCAAAAATTCATTAAAAATATTCTTCAAGAGATATGCAAATATATTCAACGGATTCTTGTTCAGGGCATGCTTGACTATGACTGTGTACAATTTCAAGACATTCCAAGATACTTTTGGGGTCTTTTTTGACAAAAAAGTTAAGTCACTGCCTAAGTGCATGGATCGCTTTCCTGATTTTCAAAAATTCATTAAAAATATTCCTTAAGCGATATGCAAATATTTTCAACGGATTCTTGTTCAGGGCGTCGTTGACTATGACTGAGTACAATTTCAAGACATTCCAACATACTTGGAATGTCCAAGTGCATGGATCGCTTTCCTGATTTTCAAAAGTTCATTAAAAATATTCTTCAAGAGATATGCAAATATATTCAACGGATTCTTGTTCAGGGCATGCTTGACTATGACTGTGTACAATTTCAAGACATTCCAAGATACTTTTGGGGTCTTTTTTGAATAAAAAGTTAAGTCACTGCCTAAGTGCACAGACTTTCCTCATTTTCAAAAATTCATTAAAAATATTCCTTAAGAGATATGCAAATATTTTCAATGGATTCTTGTTCAGGGCGTTGTTGACTATGACTGAGTACAATTTCAAGACATTCCAACATACTTGGAATGTCCAAGTGCATGGATCGCTTTCCGGATTTTCAAAAATTCATTAAAAATATTCTTCAAGAGATATGCAAATATATTCAACGGATTCTTGTTCAGGGCATGCTTGACTATGACTGTGTACAATTTCAAGACATTCCAAGATACTTTTGGGGTCTTTTTTGAATAAAAAGTTAAGTCACTGCCTAAGTGCACAGACTTTCCTCATTTTCAAAAATTCATTAAAAATAATCCTTAAGAGATATGCAAATATTTTCAATTGATTCTTGTTCAGGGCGTCGTTGACTATGACTGAGTACAATTTAAAGACATTCCAACATACTTGGAATGTCCAAGTGCATGGATCGCTTTTCGGATTTTCAAAAATTCATTAAAAATATTCTTCAAGAGATATGCAAATATATTCAACGGATTCTTGTTCAGGGCATGCTTGACTATGACTGTGTACAATTTCAAGACATTCCAAGATACTTTTGGGGTCTTTTTTGACAAAAAAGTTAAGTCACTGCCTAAGTGCATGGATCGCTTTCCTGATTTTCAAAAATTCATTTAAAATATTCCTGAAGCGATATGCAAATATTTTCAACGGATTCTTGTTCAGGGCGTCGTTGACTATGACTGAGTACAATTTCAAGACATTCCAACATACTTGGAATGTCCAAGTGCATGGATCGCTTTCCTGATTTTCAAAAATTCATTAAAAATATTCTTTAAGCGATATGCAAATATATTCAACGGATTCTTGTTCAGGGCATGCTTGACTATGACTGTGTAAAATTTCAAGACATTCCAAGATACTTTTGGGGTCTTTTTTGAATAAAAAGTTAAGTCACTGCCTAAGTGCACAGAAATTCCTCATTTTCAAAAATTCATTAAAAATATTCCTTAAGAGATATGCAAATATTTTCAACGGATTCTTGTTCAGGGCGTCGTTGACTATGACTGAGTACAATTTCAAGACATTCCAACATACTTGGAATGTCCAAGTGCATGGATCGCTTTTCGGATTTTCAAAAATTCATTAAAAATATTCTTCAAGAGATATGCAAATATATTCAACGGATTCTTGTTCAGGGCATGCTTGACTATGACTGTGTACAACTTCAAGACATTCCAAGATACTTTTGGGGTCTTTTTTGACGAAAAAGTTAAGTCACTGCCTAAGTGCATGGATCGCTTTCCTGATTTTCAAAAATTCATTAAAAATATTCCTTAAGCGATATGCAAATATTTTCAACGGATTCTTGTTCAGGGCGTCGTTGACTATGACTGAGTACAATTTCAAGACATTCCAACATACTTGGAATGTCCAAGTGCATGGATCGCTTTCCTGATTTTCAAAAGTTCATTCAAAATATTCTTCAAGAGATATGCAAATATATTCAACGGATTCTTGTTCAGGGCATGCTTGACTATGACTGTGTACAATTTCAAGACATTCCAAGATACTTTTGGGGTCTTTTTTGAATAAAAAGTTAAGTCACTGCCTAAGTGCATGGATCGCTTTCCTGATTTTCAGAAATTCTTTAAAAATATTCCTTAAACGATATGCAAATATTTTCAACGGATTCTTGTTCAGGGCGTCGTTGACTATGACTGAGTACAATTTCAAGACATTCCAACATACTTGGAATGTCCAAGTGCATGGATCGCTTTTCGGATTTTCAAAAATTCATTAAAAATATTCTTCAAGAGATATGCAAATATATTCAACGGATTCTTGTTCAGGGCATGCTTGACTATGACTGTGTACAATTTCAAGACATTCCAAGATACTTTTGGGGTCTTTTTTGACAAAAAAGTTAAGTCACTGCCTAAGTGCATGGATCGCTTTCCTGATTTTCAAAAATTCATTAAAAATATTCCTTAAGCGATATGCAAATATTTTCAACGGATTCTTGTTCAGGGCGTCGTTGACTATGACTGAGTACAATTTCAAGACATTCCAACATACTTGGAATGTCCAAGTGCATGGATCGCTTTCCTGATTTTCAAAAGTTCATTAAAAATATTCTTCAAGAGATATGCAAATATATTCAACGGATTCTTGTTCAGGGCATGCTTGACTATGACTGTGTACAATTTCAAGACATTCCAAGATACTTTTGGGGTCTTTTTTGAATAAAAAGTTAAGTCACTGCCTAAGTGCACAGACTTTCCTCATTTTCAAAAATTCATTAAAAATATTCCTTAAGAGATATGCAAATATTTTCAATGGATTCTTGTTCAGGGCGTTGTTGACTATGACTGAGTACAATTTCAAGACATTCCAACATACTTGGAATGTCCAAGTGCATGGATCGCTTTCCGGATTTTCAAAAATTCATTAAAAATATTCTTCAAGAGATATGCAAATATATTCAACGGATTCTTGTTCAGGGCATGCTTGACTATGACTGTGTACAATTTCAAGACATTCCAAGATACTTTTGGGGTCTTTTTTGACGAAAAAGTTAAGTCACTGCCTAAGTGCATGGATCGCTTTCCTGATTTTCAGAAATTCTTTAAAAATATTCCTTAAACGATATGCAAATATTTTCAACGGATTCTTGTTCAGGGCGTCGTTGACTATGACTGAGTACAATTTCAAGACATTCCAACATACTTGGAATGTCCAAGTGCATGGATCGCTTTCCTGATTTTCAAAAGTTCATTAAAAATATTCTTCAAGAGATATGCAAATATATTCAACGGATTCTTGTTCAGGGCATGCTTGACTATGACTGTGTACAATTTCAAGACATTCCAAGATACTTTTGGGGTCTTTTTTGAATAAAAAGTTAAGTCACTGCCTAAGTGCACAGACTTTCCTCATTTTCAAAAATTCATTAAAAATAATCCTTAAGAGATATGCAAATATTTTCAATTGATTCTTGTTCAGGGCGTCGTTGACTATGACTGAGTACAATTTAAAGACATTCCAACATACTTGGAATGTCCAAGTGCATGGATCGCTTTTCGGATTTTCAAAAATTCATTAAAAATATTCTTCAAGAGATATGCAAATATATTCAACGGATTCTTGTTCAGGGCATGCTTGACTATGACTGTGTACAATTTCAAGACATTCCAAGATACTTTTGGGGTCTTTTTTGACGAAAAAGTTAAGTCACTGCCTAAGTGCATGGATCGCTTTCCTGATTTTCAAAAATTCATTTAAAATATTCCTGAAGCGATATGCAAATATTTTCAACGGATTCTTGTTCAGGGCGTCGTTGACTATGACTGAGTACAATTTCAAGACATTCCAACATACTTGGAATGTCCAAGTGCATGGATCGCTTTCCTGATTTTCAAAAATTCATTAAAAATATTCCTTAAGCGATATGCAAATATATTCAACGGATTCTTGTTCAGGGCATGCTTGACTATGACTGTGTAAAATTTCAAGACATTCCAAGATACTTTTGGGGTCTTTTTTGAATAAAAAGTTAAGTCACTGCCTAAGTGCACAGAAATTCCTCATTTTCAAAAATTCATTAAAAATATTCCTTAAGAGATATGCAAATATTTTCAACGGATTCTTGTTCAGGGCGTCGTTGACTATGACTGAGTACAATTTCAAGACATTCCAACATACTTGGAATGTCCAAGTGCATGGATCGCTTTTCGGATTTTCAAAAATTCATTAAAAATATTCTTCAAGAGATATGCAAATATATTCAACGGATTCTTGTTCAGGGCATGCTTGACTATGACTGTGTACAACTTCAAGACATTCCAAGATACTTTTGGGGTCTTTTTCGACGAAAAAGTTAAGTCACTGCCTAAGTGCATGGATCGCTTTCCTGATTTTCAAAAATTCATTAAAAATATTCCTTAAGCGATATGCAAATATTTTCAACGGATTCTTGTTCAGGGCGTCATTGACTATGACTGAGTACAATTTCAAGACATTCCAACATACTTGGAATGTCCAAGTGCATGGATCAATTTCCTGATTTTCAAAAGTTCATTAAAAATATTCTTCAAGAGATATGCAAATATATTCAACGGATTCTTGTTCAGGGCATGCTTGACTATGACTGTGTACAATTTCAAGACATTCCAAGATACTTTTGGGGTCTTTTTTGAATAAAAAGTTAAGTCACTGCCTAAGTGCATGGATCGCTTTCCTGATTTTCAAAAATTCATTAAAAATATTCCTTAAGCGATATGCAAATATTTTCAACGGATTCTTGTTCAGGGCGTCGTTGACTATGACTGAGTACAATTTCAAGACATTCCAACATACTTGGAATGTCCAAGTGCATGGATCGCTTTCCTGATTTTCAAAAGTTCATTAAAAATATTCTTCAAGAGATATGCAAATATATTCAACGGATTCTTGTTCAGGGCATGCTTGACTATGACTGTGTACAATTTCCAGACATTCCAAGATACTTTTGGGGTCTTTTTTGAATAAAAAGTTAAGTCACTGCCTAAGTGCACAGACTTTCATCATTTTCAAAAATTCATTAAAAATATTCCTTAAGAGATATGCAAATATTTTCAATGGATTCTTGTTCAGGGCGTCGTTGACTATGACCGAGTACAATTTCAAGACATTCCAACATACTTGGAATGTCCAAGTGCATGGATCGCTTTCCGGATTTTCAAAAATTCATTAAAAATATTCTTCAAGAGATATGCAAATATATTCAACGGATTCTTGTTCAGGGCATGCTTGACCATGACTGTGTACAATTTCAAGACATTCCAAGATACTTTTGGGGTCTTTTTTGACGAAAAAGTTAAGTCACTGCCTAAGTGCATGAATCGCTTTCCTGATTTTCAGAAATTCTTTAAAAATATTCCTTAAACGATATGCAAATATTTTCAACGGATTCTTGTTCAGGGCGTCGTTGACTATGACTGAGTACAATTTCAAGACATTCCAACATACTTGGAATGTCCAAGTGCATGGATCGCTTTCCTGATTTTCAAAAGTTCATTAAAAATATTCTTCAAGAGATATGCAAATATATTCAACGGATTCTTGTTCAGGGCATGCTTGACTATGACTGTGTACAATTGCAAGACATTCCAAGATACTTTTGGGGTCTTTTTTGAATAAAAAGTTAAGTCACTGCCTAAGTGCACAGACTTTCCTCATTTTCAAAAATTCATTAAAAATATTCCTTAAGAGATATGCAAATATTTTCAATTGATTCTTGTTCAGGGCGTCGTTGACTATGACTGAGTACAATTTCAAGACATTCCAAGATACTTTTGGGGTCTTTTTTGACAAAAAAGTTAAGTCACTGCCTAAGTGCATGGATCGCTTTCCTGATTTTCAAAAATTCATTAAAAATATTCCTTAAGCGATATGCAAATATTTTCAACGGATTCTTGTTCAGGGCATCGTTGACTATGACTGAGTACAATTTCAAGACATTCCAACATACTTGGAATGTCCAAGTGCATGGATCGCTTTCCTGATTTTCAAAAGTTCATTAAAAATATTCTTCAAGAGATATGCAAATATATTCAACGGATTCTTGTTCAGGGCATGCTTGACTATGACTGTGTACAATTTCAAGACATTCCAAGATACTTTTGGGGTCTTTTTTGAATAAAAAGTTAAGTCACTGCCTAAGTGCACAGACTTTCCTCATTTTCAAAAATTCATTAAAAATATTCCTTAAGAGATATGCAAATATTTTCAATTGATTCTTGTTCAGGGCGTCGTTGACTATGACTGAGTACAATTTCAAGACATTCCAACATACTTGGAATGTCCAAGTGCATGGATCGCTTTTCGGATTTTCAAAAATTCATTAAAAATATTCTTCAAGAGATATGCAAATATATTCAACGGATTCTTGTTCAGGGCATGCTTGACTATGACTGTGTACAATTTCAAGACATTCCAAGATACTTTTGGGGTCTTTTTTGACGAAAAAGTTAAGTCACTGCCTAAGTGCATGGATCGCTTTCCTGATTTTCAGAAATTCTTTAAAAATATTCCTTAAACGATATGCAAATATTTTCAACGGATTCTTGTTCAGGGCGTCATTGACTATGACTGAGTACAATTTCAAGACATTCCAACATACTTGGAATGTCCAAGTGCATGGATCGCTTTCCTGATTTTCAAAAGTTCATTAAAAATATTCTTCAAGAGATATGCAAATATATTCAACGGATTCTTGTTCAGGGCATGCTTGACTATGACTGTGTACAATTTCAAGACATTCCAAGATACTTTTGGGGTCTTTTTTGAATAAAAAGTTAAGTCACTGCCTAAGTGCACAGACTTTCCTCATTTTCAAAAATTCATTAAAAATAATCCTTAAGAGATATGCAAATATTTTCAATTGATTCTTGTTCAGGGCGTCGTTGACTATGACTGAGTACAATTTAAAGACATTCCAACATACTTGGAATGTCCAAGTGCATGGATCGCTTTTCGGATTTTCAAAAATTCATTAAAAATATTCTTCAAGAGATATGCAAATATATTCAACGGATTCTTGTTCAGGGCATGCTTGACTATGACTGTGTACAATTTCAAGACATTCCAAGATACTTTTGGGGTCTTTTTTGACAAAAAAGTTAAGTCACTGCCTAAGTGCATGGATCGCTTTCCTGATTTTCAAAAATTCATTTAAAATATTCCTGAAGCGATATGCAAATATTTTCAACGGATTCTTGTTCAGGGCGTCGTTGACTATGACTGAGTACAATTTCAAGACATTCCAACATACTTGGAATGTCCAAGTGCATGGATCGCTTTCCTGATTTTCAAAAATTCATTAAAAATATTCCTTAAGCGATATGCAAATATATTCAACGGATTCTTGTTCAGGGCATGCTTGACTATGACTGTGTAAAATTTCAAGACATTCCAAGATACTTTTGGGGTCTTTTTTGAATAAAAAGTTAAGTCACTGCCTAAGTGCACAGAAATTCCTCATTTTCAAAAATTCATTAAAAATATTCCTTAAGAGATATGCAAATATTTTCAACGGATTCTTGTTCAGGGCGTCGTTGACTATGACTGAGTACAATTTCAAGACATTCCAACATACTTGGAATGTCCAAGTGCATGGATCGCTTTTCGGATTTTCAAAAATTCATTAAAAATATTCTTCAAGAGATATGCAAATATATTCAACGGATTCTTGTTCAGGGCATGCTTGACTATGACTGTGTACAACTTCAAGACATTCCAAGATACTTTTGGGGTCTTTTTTGACGAAAAAGTTAAGTCACTGCCTAAGTGCATGGATCGCTTTCCTGATTTTCAAAAATTCATTAAAAATATTCCTTAAGCGATATGCAAATATTTTCAACGGATTCTTGTTCAGGGCGTCGTTGACTATGACTGAGTACAATTTCAAGACATTCCAACATACTTGGAATGTCCAAGTGCATGGATCAATTTCCTGATTTTCAAAAGTTCATTAAAAATATTCTTCAAGAGATATGCAAATATATTCAACGGATTCTTGTTCAGGGCATGCTTGACTATGACTGTGTACAATTTCAAGACATTCCAAGATACTTTTGGGGTCTTTTTTGAATAAAAAGTTAAGTCACTGCCTAAGTGCATGGATCGCTTTCCTGATTTTCAAAAATTCATTAAAAATATTCCTTAAGCGATATGCAAATATTTTCAACGGATTCTTGTTCAGGGCGTCGTTGACTATGACTGAGTACAATTTCAAGACATTCCAACATACTTGGAATGTCCAAGTGCATGGATCGCTTTCCTGATTTTCAAAAGTTCATTAAAAATATTCTTCAAGAGATATGCAAATATATTCAATGGATTCTTGTTCAGGGCATGCTTGACTATGACTGTGTACAATTTCCAGACATTCCAAGATACTTTTGGGGTCTTTTTTGAATAAAAAGTTAAGTCACTGCCTAAGTGCACAGACTTTCATCATTTTCAAAAATTCATTAAAAATATTCCTTAAGAGATATGCAAATATTTTCAATGGATTCTTGTTCAGGGCGTCGTTGACTATGACCGAGTACAATTTCAAGACATTCCAACATACTTGGAATGTCCAAGTGCATGGATCGCTTTCCGGATTTTCAAAAATTCATTAAAAATATTCTTCAAGAGATATGCAAATATATTCAACGGATTCTTGTTCAGGGCATGCTTGACCATGACTGTGTACAATTTCAAGACATTCCAAGATACTTTTGGGGTCTTTTTTGACGAAAAAGTTAAGTCACTGCCTAAGTGCATGAATCGCTTTCCTGATTTTCAGAAATTCTTTAAAAATATTCCTTAAACGATATGCAAATATTTTCAACGGATTCTTGTTCAGGGCGTCGTTGACTATGACTGAGTACAATTTCAAGACATTCCAACATACTTGGAATGTCCAAGTGCATGGATCGCTTTCCTGATTTTCAAAAGTTCATTTAAAATATTCTTCAAGAGATATGCAAATATATTCAACGGATTCTTGTTCAGGGCATGCTTGACTATGACTGTGTACAATTTCAAGACATTCCAAGATACTTTTGGGGTCTTTTTTGAATAAAAAGTTAAGTCACTTCCTAAGTGCACAGACTTTCCTCATTTTCAAAAATTCATTAAAAATATTCCTTAAGAGATATGCAAATATTTTCAATTGATTCTTGTTCAGGGCGTCGTTGACTATGACTGAGTACAATTTCAAGACATTCCAAGATACTTTTGGGGTCTTTTTTGAATAAAAAGTTAAGTCACTGCCTAAGTACACAGACTTTCCTCATTTTCAAAAATTCATTAAAAATATTCCTTAAGAGATATGCAAATATTTTCAATGGATTCTTGTTCAGGGCGTTATTGACTATGACTGAGTACAATTTCAAGACATTCCAACATACTTGGAATGTCCAAGTGCATGGATCGCTTTCCGGATTTTCAAAAATTCATTAAAAGTATTCTTTAAGAGATATGCAAATATATTCAACGGATTCTTGTTCAGGGCATGCTTGACTATGACTGTGTACAATTTCAAGACATTCCAAGATACTTTTGGGGTCTTTTTTGACGAAAAAGTTAAGTCACTGCCTAAGTGCATGGATTGCTTTCCTGATTTTCAGAAATTCTTTAAAAATATTCCTTAAACGATATGCAAATATTTTCAACGGATTCTTGTTCAGGGCGTCGTTGACTATGACTGAGTACAATTTCAAGACATTCCAACATACTTGGAATGTCCAAGTGCATGGATCGCTTTCCTGATTTTCAAAAGTTCATTTAAAATATTCTTCAAGAGATATGCAAATATATTCAACGGATTCTTGTTCAGGGCATGCTTGACTATGACTGTGTACAATTTCAAGACATTCCAAGATACCTTTGGGGTCTTTTTTGAATAAAAAGTTAAGTCACTGCCTAAGTGCACAGACTTTCATCATTTTCAAAAATTCATTAAAAATATTCCTTAAGAGATATGCAAATATTTTCAATGGATTCTTGTTCAGGGCGTCGTTGACTATGACCGAGTACAATTTCAAGACATTCCAACATACTTGGAATGTCCAAGTGCATGGATCGCTTTCCGGATTTTCAAAAATTCATTAAAAATATTCTTCAAGAGATATGCAAATATATTCAACGGATTCTTGTTCAGGGCATGCTTGACTATGACTGTGTACAATTTCAAGACATTCCAAGATACCTTTGGGGTCTTTTTTGGATAAAAAGTTAAGTCACTGCCTAAGTGCACAGACTTTCATCATTTTCAAAAATTCATTAAAAATATTCCTTAAGAGATATGCAAATATTTTCAATGGATTCTTGTTCAGGGCGTCGTTGACTATGACCGAGTACAATTTCAAGACATTCCAACATACTTGGAATGTCCAAGTGCATGGATCGCTTTCCGGATTTTCAAAAATTCATTAAAAATATTCTTCAAGAGATATGCAAATATATTCAACGGATTCTTGTTCAGGGCACTCTTGACTATGACTGTGTACAATTTCAAGACATTCCAAGATACTTTTGGGGTCTTTTTTGACGAAAAAGTTAAGTCACTGCCTAAGTGCATGGATCGTTTTCCTGATTTTCAGAAATTCTTTAAAAATATTCCTTAAACGATATGCAAATATTTTCAACGGATTCTTGTTCAGGGCGTCGTTGACTATGACTGAGTACAATTTCAAGACATTCCAACATACTTGGAATGTCCAAGTGCATGGATCGCTTTCCTGATTTTCAAAAGTTCATTAAAAATATTCTTCAAGAGATATGCAAATATATTCAACGGATTCTTGTTCAGGGCATGCTTGACTATGACTGTGTACAATTTCAAGACATTCCAAGATACTTTTGGGGTCTTTTTTGAATAAAAAGTTAAGTCACTGCCTAAGTGCACAGACTTTCCTCATTTTCAAAAATTCATTAAAAATATTCCTTAAGAGATATGCAAATATTTTCAATTGATTCTTGTTCAGGGCGTCGTTGACTATGACTGAGTACAATTTCAAGACATTCCAAGATACTTTTGGGGTCTTTTTTGACAAAAAAGTTAAGTCACTGCCTAAGTGCATGGATCGCTTTCCTGATTTTCAAAAATTCATTAAAAATATTCCTTAAGCGATATGCAAATATTTTCAACGGATTCTTGTTCAGGGCATCGTTGACTATGACTGAGTACAATTTCAAGACATTCCAACATACTTGGAATGTCCAAGTGCATGGATCGCTTTCCTGATTTTCAAAAGTTCATTAAAAATATTCTTCAAGAGATATGCAAATATATTCAACGGATTCTTGTTCAGGGCATGCTTGACTATGACTGTGTACAATTTCAAGACATTCCAAGATACTTTTGGGGTCTTTTTTGAATAAAAAGTTAAGTCACTGCCTAAGTGCACAGACTTTCCTCATTTTCAAAAATTCATTAAAAATATTCCTTAAGAGATATGCAAATATTTTCAATTGATTCTTGTTCAGGGCGTCGTTGACTATGACTGAGTACAATTTCAAGACATTCCAACATACTTGGAATGTCCAAGTGCATGGATCGCTTTTCGGATTTTCAAAAATTCATTAAAAATATTCTTCAAGAGATATGCAAATATATTCAACGGATTCTTGTTCAGGGCATGCTTGACTATGACTGTGTACAATTTCAAGACATTCCAAGATACTTTTGGGGTCTTTTTTGACGAAAAAGTTAAGTCACTGCCTAAGTGCATGGATCGCTTTCCTGATTTTCAGAAATTCTTTAAAAATATTCCTTAAACGATATGCAAATATTTTCAACGGATTCTTGTTCAGGGCGTCATTGACTATGACTGAGTACAATTTCAAGACATTCCAACATACTTGGAATGTCCAAGTGCATGGATCGCTTTCCTGATTTTCAAAAGTTCATTAAAAATATTCTTCAAGAGATATGCAAATATATTCAACGGATTCTTGTTCAGGGCATGCTTGACTATGACTGTGTACAATTTCAAGACATTCCAAGATACTTTTGGGGTCTTTTTTGAATAAAAAGTTAAGTCACTGCCTAAGTGCACAGACTTTCCTCATTTTCAAAAATTCATTAAAAATAATCCTTAAGAGATATGCAAATATTTTCAATTGATTCTTGTTCAGGGCGTCGTTGACTATGACTGAGTACAATTTAAAGACATTCCAACATACTTGGAATGTCCAAGTGCATGGATCGCTTTTCGGATTTTCAAAAATTCATTAAAAATATTCTTCAAGAGATATGCAAATATATTCAACGGATTCTTGTTCAGGGCATGCTTGACTATGACTGTGTACAATTTCAAGACATTCCAAGATACTTTTGGGGTCTTTTTTGACAAAAAAGTTAAGTCACTGCCTAAGTGCATGGATCGCTTTCCTGATTTTCAAAAATTCATTTAAAATATTCCTGAAGCGATATGCAAATATTTTCAACGGATTCTTGTTCAGGGCGTCGTTGACTATGACTGAGTACAATTTCAAGACATTCCAACATACTTGGAATGTCCAAGTGCATGGATCGCTTTTCGGATTTTCAAAAATTCATTAAAAATATTCTTCAAGAGATATGCAAATATATTCAACGGATTCTTGTTCAGGGCATGCTTGACTATGACTGTGTACAACTTCAAGACATTCCAAGATACTTTTGGGGTCTTTTTTGACGAAAAAGTTAAGTCACTGCCTAAGTGCATGGATCGCTTTCCTGATTTTCAAAAATTCATTAAAAATATTCCTTAAGCGATATGCAAATATTTTCAACGGATTCTTGTTCAGGGCGTCGTTGACTATGACTGAGTACAATTTCAAGACATTCCAACATACTTGGAATGTCCAAGTGCATGGATCAATTTCCTGATTTTCAAAAGTTCATTAAAAATATTCTTCAAGAGATATGCAAATATATTCAACGGATTCTTGTTCAGGGCATGCTTGACTATGACTGTGTACAATTTCAAGACATTCCAAGATACTTTTGGGGTCTTTTTTGAATAAAAAGTTAAGTCACTGCCTAAGTGCATGGATCGCTTTCCTGATTTTCAAAAATTCATTAAAAATATTCCTTAAGCGATATGCAAATATTTTCAACGGATTCTTGTTCAGGGCGTCGTTGACTATGACTGAGTACAATTTCAAGACATTCCAACATACTTGGAATGTCCAAGTGCATGGATCGCTTTCCTGATTTTCAAAAGTTCATTAAAAATATTCTTCAAGAGATATGCAAATATATTCAATGGATTCTTGTTCAGGGCATGCTTGACTATGACTGTGTACAATTTCCAGACATTCCAAGATACTTTTGGGGTCTTTTTTGAATAAAAAGTTAAGTCACTGCCTAAGTGCACAGACTTTCATCATTTTCAAAAATTCATTAAAAATATTCCTTAAGAGATATGCAAATATTTTCAATGGATTCTTGTTCAGGGCGTCGTTGACTATGACCGAGTACAATTTCAAGACATTCCAACATACTTGGAATGTCCAAGTGCATGGATCGCTTTCCGGATTTTCAAAAATTCATTAAAAATATTCTTCAAGAGATATGCAAATATATTCAACGGATTCTTGTTCAGGGCATGCTTGACCATGACTGTGTACAATTTCAAGACATTCCAAGATACTTTTGGGGTCTTTTTTGACGAAAAAGTTAAGTCACTGCCTAAGTGCATGAATCGCTTTCCTGATTTTCAGAAATTCTTTAAAAATATTCCTTAAACGATATGCAAATATTTTCAACGGATTCTTGTTCAGGGCGTCGTTGACTATGACTGAGTACAATTTCAAGACATTCCAACATACTTGGAATGTCCAAGTGCATGGATCGCTTTCCTGATTTTCAAAAGTTCATTAAAAATATTCTTCAAGAGATATGCAAATATATTCAACGGATTCTTGTTCAGGGCATGCTTGACTATGACTGTGTACAATTTCAAGACATTCCAAGATACTTTTGGGGTCTTTTTTGAATAAAAAGTTAAGTCACTTCCTAAGTGCACAGACTTTCCTCATTTTCAAAAATTCATTAAAAATATTCCTTAAGAGATATGCAAATATTTTCAATTGATTCTTGTTCAGGGCGTCGTTGACTATGACTGAGTACAATTTCAAGACATTCCAAGATACTTTTGGGGTCTTTTTTGAATAAAAAGTTAAGTCACTGCCTAAGTACACAGACTTTCCTCATTTTCAAAAATTCATTAAAAATATTCCTTAAGAGATATGCAAATATTTTCAATGGATTCTTGTTCAGGGCGTTATTGACTATGACTGAGTACAATTTCAAGACATTCCAACATACTTGGAATGTCCAAGTGCATGGATCGCTTTCCGGATTTTCAAAAATTCATTAAAAGTATTCTTTAAGAGATATGCAAATATATTCAACGGATTCTTGTTCAGGGCATGCTTGACTATGACTGTGTACAATTTCAAGACATTCCAAGATACTTTTGGGGTCTTTTTTGACGAAAAAGTTAAGTCACTGCCTAAGTGCATGGATTGCTTTCCTGATTTTCAGAAATTCTTTAAAAATATTCCTTAAACGATATGCAAATATTTTCAACGGATTCTTGTTCAGGGCGTCGTTGACTATGACTGAGTACAATTTCAAGACATTCCAACATACTTGGAATGTCCAAGTGCATGGATCGCTTTCCTGATTTTCAAAAGTTCATTTAAAATATTCTTCAAGAGATATGCAAATATATTCAACGGATTCTTGTTCAGGGCATGCTTGACTATGACTGTGTACAATTTCAAGACATTCCAAGATACCTTTGGGGTCTTTTTTGAATAAAAAGTTAAGTCACTGCCTAAGTGCACAGACTTTCATCATTTTCAAAAATTCATTAAAAATATTCCTTAAGAGATATGCAAATATTTTCAATGGATTCTTGTTCAGGGCGTCGTTGACTATGACCGAGTACAATTTCAAGACATTCCAACATACTTGGAATGTCCAAGTGCATGGATCGCTTTCCGGATTTTCAAAAATTCATTAAAAATATTCTTCAAGAGATATGCAAATATATTCAACGGATTCTTGTTCAGGGCATGCTTGACTATGACTGTGTACAATTTCAAGACATTCCAAGATACCTTTGGGGTCTTTTTTGGATAAAAAGTTAAGTCACTGCCTAAGTGCACAGACTTTCATCATTTTCAAAAATTCATTAAAAATATTCCTTAAGAGATATGCAAATATTTTCAATGGATTCTTGTTCAGGGCGTCGTTGACTATGACCGAGTACAATTTCAAGACATTCCAACATACTTGGAATGTCCAAGTGCATGGATCGCTTTCCGGATTTTCAAAAATTCATTAAAAATATTCTTCAAGAGATATGCAAATATATTCAACGGATTCTTGTTCAGGGCACTCTTGACTATGACTGTGTACAATTTCAAGACATTCCAAGATACTTTTGGGGTCTTTTTTGACGAAAAAGTTAAGTCACTGCCTAAGTGCATGGATCGTTTTCCTGATTTTCAGAAATTCTTTAAAAATATTCCTTAAACGATATGCAAATATTTTCAATGGATTCTTGTTCAGGGCGTCGTTGACTATGACTGAGTACAATTTCAAGACATTCCAACATACTTGGAATGTCCAAGTGCATGGATCGCTTTCCTGATTTTCAAAAGTTCATTAAAAATATTCTTCAAGAGATATGCAAATATATTCAACGGATTCTTGTTCAGGGCATGCTTGACTATGACTGTGTACAATTTCAAGACATTCCAAGATACTTTTGGGGTCTTTTTTGAATAAAAAGTTAAGTCACTGCCTAAGTGCACAGACTTTCCTCATTTTCAAAAATTCATTAAAAATATTCCTTAAGAGATATGCAAATATTTTCAATTGATTCTTGTTCAGGGCGTCGTTGACTATGACTGAGTACAATTACAAGACATTCCAACATACTTGGAATGTCCAAGTGCATGGATCGCTTTTCGGATTTTCAAAAATTCATTAAAAATATTCTTCAAGAGATATGCAAATATATTCAACGGATTCTTGTTCAGGGCATGCTTGACTATGACTGTGTACAATTTCAAGACATTCCAAGATACTTTTGGGGTCTTTTTTGACAAAAAAGTTAAGTCACTGCCTAAGTGCATGGATCGCTTTCCTGATTTTCAAAAATTCATTTAAAATATTCCTTAAGCGATATGCAAATATTTTCAACGGATTCTTGTTCAGGGCGTCGTTGACTATGACTGAGTACAATTTCAAGACATTCCAACATACTTGGAATGTCCAAGTGCATGGATCGCTTTCCTGATTTTCAAAAATTCATTAAAAATATTCCTTAAGCGATATGCAAATATTTTCAACGGATTCTTGTTCAGGTCGTCGTTGACTATGACTGAGTACAATTTCAAGACATTCCAACATACTTGGAATGTCCAAGTGCATGGATCGCTTTCCTGATTTTCAAAAGTTCATTAAAAATATTCTTCAAGAGATATGCAAATATATTCAACAGATTCTTGTTCAGGGCATGCTTGACTATGACTGTGTACAATTTCAAGACATTCCAAGATACTTTTGGGGTCTTTTTTGAATAAAAAGTTAAGTCACTGCCGAAGTGCACAGACTTTCCTCATTTTCAAAAATTCATTAAAAATATTCCTTAAGAGATATGCAAATATTTTCAATGGATTCTTGTTCAGGGCGTTATTGACTATGACTGAGTACAATTTCAAGACATTCCAACATACTTGGAATGTCCAAGTGCATGGATCGCTTTCCGGATTTTCAAAAATTCATTAAAAGTATTCTTTAAGAGATATGCAAATATATTCAACGGATTCTTGTTCAGGGCATGCTTGACTATGACTGTGTACAATTTCAAGACATTCCAAGATACTTTTGGGGTCTTTTTTGACGAAAAAGTTAAGTCACTGCCTAAGTGCATGGATTGCTTTCCTGATTTTCAGAAATTCTTTAAAAATATTCCTTAAACGATATGCAAATATTTTCAACGGATTCTTGTTCAGGGCGTCGTTGACTATGACTGAGTACAATTTCAAGACATTCCAACATACTTGGAATGTCCAAGTGCATGGATCGCTTTCCTGATTTTCAAAAGTTCATTTAAAATATTCTTCAAGAGATATGCAAATATATTCAACGGATTCTTGTTCAGGGCATGCTTGACTATGACTGTGTACAATTTCAAGACATTCCAAGATACCTTTGGGGTCTTTTTTGAATAAAAAGTTAAGTCACTGCCTAAGTGCACAGACTTTCATCATTTTCAAAAATTCATTAAAAATATTCCTTAAGAGATATGCAAATATTTTCAATGGATTCTTGTTCAGGGCGTCGTTGACTATGACCGAGTACAATTTCAAGACATTCCAACATACTTGGAATGTCCAAGTGCATGGATCGCTTTCCGGATTTTCAAAAATTCATTAAAAATATTCTTCAAGAGATATGCAAATATATTCAACGGATTCTTGTTCAGGGCATGCTTGACTATGACTGTGTACAATTTCAAGACATTCCAAGATACTTTTGGGGTCTTTTTTGACGAAAAAGTTAAGTCACTGCCTAAGTGCATGGATCGCTTTCCTGATTTTCAGAAATTCTTTAAAAATATTCCTTAAACGATATGCAAATATTTTCAACGGATTCTTGTTCAGGGCGTCATTGACTATGACTGAGTACAATTTCAAGACATTCCAACATACTTGGAATGTCCAAGTGCATGGATCGCTTTCCTGATTTTCAAAAGTTCATTAAAAATATTCTTCAAGAGATATGCAAATATATTCAACGGATTCTTGTTCAGGGCATGCTTGACTATGACTGTGTACAATTTCAAGACATTCCAAGATACTTTTGGGATCTTTTTTGAATAAAAAGTTAAGTCACTGCCTAAGTGCACAGACTTTCCTCATTTTCAAAAATTCATTAAAAATATTCCTTAAGAGATATGCAAATATTTTCAATTGATTCTTGTTCAGGGCGTCGTTGACTATGACTGAGTACAATTTCAAGACATTCCAACATACTTGGAATGTCCAAGTGCATGGATCGCTCTTTGGATTTTCAAAAATTCATTAAAAATATTCTTCAAGAGATATGCAAATATATTCAACGGATTCTTGTTCAGGGCATGCTTGACTATGACTGTGTACAATTTCAAGACATTCCAAGATACTTTTGGGGTCTTTTTTGACGAAAAAGTTAAGTCACTGCCTAAGTGCATGGATCGCTTTCCTGATTTTCAGAAATTCTTTAAAAATATTCCTTAAACGATATGCAAATATTTTCAACGGATTCTTGTTCAGGGCGTCGTTGACTATGACTGAGTACAATTTCAAGACATTCCAACATACTTGGAATGTCCAAGTGCATGGATCGCTTTCCTGATTTTCAAAAGTTCATTAAAAATATTCTTCAAGAGATATGCAAATATATTCAACGGATTCTTGTTCAGGGCATGCTTGACTATGACTGTGTACAATTTCAAGACATTCCAAGATACTTTTGGGGTCTTTTTTGAATAAAAAGTTAAGTCACTGCCTAAGTGCACAGACTTTCCTCATTTTCAAAAATTCATTAAAAATATTCCTTAAGAGATATGCAAATATTTTCAATTGATTCTTGTTCAGGGCGTCGTTGACTATGACTGAGTACAATTTCAAGACATTCCAACATACTTGGAATGTCCAAGTGCATGGATCGCTTTCCGGATTTTCAAAAATTCATTAAAAATATTCTTTAAGAGATATGCAAATATATTCAACGGATTCTTGTTCAGGGCATGCTTGACTATGACTGTGTACAATTTCAAGACATTCCAAGATACTTTTGGGGTCTTTTTTGACGAAAAAGTTAAGTCACTGCCTAAGTGCATGGATCGCTTTCCTGATTTTCAGAAATTCTTTAAAAATATTCCTTAAACGATATGCAAATATTTTCAACGGATTCTTGTTCAGGGCGTCGTTGACTATGACTGAGTACAATTTCAAGACATTCCAACATACTTGGAATGTCCAAGTGCATGGATCGCTTTCCTGATTTTCAAAAGTTCATTAAAAATATTCTTCAAGAGATATGCAAATATATTCAACGGATTCTTGTTCAGGGCATGCTTGACTATGACTGTGTACAATTTCCAGACATTCCAAGATACTTTTGGGGTCTTTTTTGAATAAAAAAGTTAAGTCACTGCCTAAGTGCACAGACTTTCCTCATTTTCAAAAATTCATTAAAAATATTCCTTAAGAGATATGCAAATATTTTCAATTGATTCTTGTTCAGGGCGTCGTTGACTATGACTGAGTACAATTTCAAGACATTCCAACATACTTGGAATGTCCAAGTGCATGGATCGCTTTTCGGATTTTCAAAAATTCATTAAAAATATTCTTCAAGAGATATGCAAATATATTCAACGGATTCTTGTTCAGGGCATGCTTGACTATGACTGTGTACAATTTCAAGACATTCCAAGATACTTTTGGGGTCTTTTTTGACGAAAAAGTTAAGTCACTGCCTAAGTGCATGGATCGCTTTCCTGATTTTCAAAAATTCATTAAAAATATTCTTCAAGAGATATGCAAATATATTCAACGGATTCTTGTTCAGGGCATGCTTGACTATGACTGTGTACAATTTCAAGACATTCCAAGATACTTTTGGGGTCTTTTTTGACGAAAAAGTTAAGTCACTGCCTAAGTGCATGGATCGCTTTCCTGATTTTCAAAAATTCATTAAAAATATTCCTTAAGCGATATGCAAATATTTTCAACGGATTCTTGTTCAGGGCGTCGTTGACTATGACTGAGTACAATTTCAAGACATTCCAACATACTTGGAATGTCCAAGTGCATGGATCGCTTTCCTGATTTTCAAAAGTTCATTAAAAATATTCTTCAAGAGATATGCAAATATATTCAACGGATTCTTGTTCAGGGCATGCTTGACTATGACTGTGTACAATTTCAAGACATTCCAAGATACCTTTGGGGTCTTTTTTGGATAAAAAGTTAAGTCACTGCCTAAGTGCACAGACTTTCATCATTTTCAAAAATTCATTAAAAATATTCCTTAAGAGATATGCAAATATTTTCAATGGATTCTTGTTCAGGGCGTCGTTGACTATGACCGAGTACAATTTCAAGACATTCCAACATACTTGGAATGTCCAAGTGCATGGATCGCTTTCCGGATTTTCAAAAATTCATTACAAATATTCTTCAAGAGATATGCAAATATATTCAACGGATTCTTGTTCAGGGCACTCTTGACTATGACTGTGTACAATTTCAAGACATTCCAAGATACTTTTGGGGTCTTTTTTGACGAAAAAGTTAAGTCACTGCCTAAGTGCATGGATCGTTTTCCTGATTTTCAGAAATTCTTTAAAAATATTCCTTAAACGATATGCAAATATTTTCAACGGATTCTTGTTCAGGGCGTCGTTGACTATGACTGAGTACAATTTCAAGACATTCCAACATACTTGGAATGTCCAAGTGCATGGATCGCTTTCCTGATTTTCAAAAGTTCATTAAAAATATTCTTCAAGAGATATGCAAATATATTCAACGGATTCTTGTTCAGGGCATGCTTGACTATGACTGTGTACAATTTCAAGACATTCCAAGATACTTTTGGGGTCTTTTTTGAATAAAAAGTTAAGTCACTGCCTAAGTGCACAGACTTTCCTCATTTTCAAAAATTCATTAAAAATATTCCTTAAGAGATATGCAAATATTTTCAATTGATTCTTGTTCAGGGCGTCGTTGACTATGACTGAGTACAATTACAAGACATTCCAACATACTTGGAATGTCCAAGTGCATGGATCGCTTTTCGGATTTTCAAAAATTCATTAAAAATATTCTTCAAGAGATATGCAAATATATTCAACGGATTCTTGTTCAGGGCATGCTTGACTATGACTGTGTACAATTTCAAGACATTCCAAGATACTTTTGGGGTCTTTTTTGACAAAAAAGTTAAGTCACTGCCTAAGTGCATGGATCGCTTTCCTGATTTTCAAAAATTCATTTAAAATATTCCTTAAGCGATATGCAAATATTTTCAACGGATTCTTGTTCAGGGCGTCGTTGACTATGACTGAGTACAATTTCAAGACATTCCAACATACTTGGAATGTCCAAGTGCATGGATCGCTTTCCTGATTTTCAAAAATTCATTAAAAATATTCCTTAAGCGATATGCAAATATTTTCAACGGATTCTTGTTCAGGGCGTCGTTGACTATGACTGAGTACAATTTCAAGACATTCCAACATACTTGGAATGTCCAAGTGCATGGATCGCTTTCCTGATTTTCAAAAGTTCATTAAAAATATTCTTCAAGAGATATGCAAATATATTCAACGGATTCTTGTTCAGGGCATGCTTGACTATGACTGTGTACAATTTCAAGACATTCCAAGATACTTTTGGGGTCTTTTTTGAATAAAAAGTTAAGTCACTGCCTAAGTGCACAGACTTTCCTCATTTTCAAAAATTCATTAAAAATATTCCTTAAGAGATATGCAAATATTTTCAATGGATTCTTGTTCAGGGCGTTTTTGACTATGACTGAGTACAATTTCAAGACATTCCAACATACTTGGAATGTCCAAGTGCATGGATCGCTTTCCGGATTTTCAAAAATTCATTAAAAGTATTCTTTAAGAGATATGCAAATATATTCAACGGATTCTTGTTCAGGGCATGCTTGACTATGACTGTGTACAATTTCAAGACATTCCAAGATACTTTTGGGGTCTTTTTTGACGAAAAAGTTAAGTCACTGCCTAAGTGCATGGATCACTTTCCTGATTTTCAGAAATTCTTTAAAAATATTCCTTAAACGATATGCAAATATTTTCAACGGATTCTTGTTCAGGGCGTCGTTGACTATGACTGAGTACAATTACAAGACATTCCAACATACTTGGAATGTCCAAGTGCATGGATCGCTTTCCTGATTTTCAAAAGTTCATTAAAAATATTCTTCAAGAGAAATGCAAATATATTCAACGGATTCTTGTTCAGGGCATGCTTGACTATGACTGTGTACAATTTCAAGACATTCCAAGATACTTTTGGGATCTTTTTTGAATAAAAAGTTAAGTCACTGCCTAAGTGCACAGACTTTCCTCATTTTCAAAAATTCATTAAAAATATTCCTTTAGAGATATGCAAATATTTTCAATTTATTCTTGTTCAGGGCGTCGTTGACTATGACTGAGTACAATTTCAAGACATTCCAACATACTTGGAATGTCCAAGTGCATGGATCGCTTTTCGGATTTTCAAAAATTCATTAAAAATATTCTTCAAGAGATATGCAAATATATTCAACGGATTCTTGTTCAGGGAATGCTTGACTATGACTGTGTACAATTTCAAGACATTCCAAGATACTTTTGGGGTCTTTTTTGACGAAAAAGTTAAGTCACTGCCTAAGTGCATGGATCGCTTTCCTGATTTTCAAAAATTCATTAAAAATATTCCTTAAGCGATATGCAAATATTTTCAACGGATTCTTGTTCAGGGCGTCGTTGACTATGACTGAGTACAATTTCAAGACATTCCAACATACTTGGAATGTCCAAGTGCATGGATCGCTTTCCTGATTTTCAAAAGTTCATTAAAAATATTCTTCAAGAGATATGCAAATATATTCAACGGATTCTTGTTCAGGGCATGCTTGACTATGACTGTGTGCAATTTCAAGACATTCCAAGATACCTTTGGGGTCTTTTTTGAATAAAAAGTTAAGTCACTGCCTAAGTGCACAGACTTTCATCATTTTCAAAAATTCATTAAAAATATTCCTTAAGAGATATGCAAATATTTTCAATGGATTCTTGTTCAGGGCGTCGTTGACTATGACCGAGTACAATTTCAAGACATTCCAACATACTTGGAATGTCCAAGTGCATGGATCGCTTTCCGGATTTTCAAAAATTCATTAAAAATATTCTTCAAGAGATATGCAAATATATTCAACGGATTCTTGTTCAGGGCATGCTTGACTATGACTGTGTACAATTTCAAGACATTCCAAGATACTTTTGGGGTCTTTTTTGACGAAAAAGTTAAGTCACTGCCTAAGTGCATGGATCGCTTTCCTGATTTTCAGAAATTCTTTAAAAATATTCCTTAAACGATATGCAAATATTTTCAACGGATTCTTGTTCAGGGCGTCATTGACTATGACTGAGTACAATTTCAAGACATTCCAACATACTTGGAATGTCCAAGTGCATGGATCGCTTTCCTGATTTTCAAAAGTTCATTAAAAATATTCTTCAAGAGATATGCAAATATATTCAACGGATTCTTGTTCAGGGCATGCTTGACTATGACTGTGTACAATTTCAAGACATTCCAAGATACTTTTGGGGTCTTTTTTGAATAAAAAGTTAAGTCACTGCCTAAGTGCACAGACTTTCCTCATTTTCAAAAATTCATTAAAAATATTCCTTAAGAGATATGCAAATATTTTCAATGGATTCTTGTTCAGGGCGTTGTTGACTATGACTGAGTACAATTTCAAGACATTCCAACATACTTGGAATGTCCAAGTGCATGGATCGCTTTCCGGATTTTCAAAAATTCATTAAAAGTATTCTTTAAGAGATATGCAAATATATTCAACGGATTCTTGTTCAGGGCATGCTTGACTATGACTGTGTACAATTTCAAGACATTCCAAGATACTTTTGGGGTCTTTTTTGACGAAAAAGTTAAGTCACTGCCTAAGTGCATGGATCACTTTCCTGATTTTCAGAAATTCTTTAAAAATATTCCTTAAACGATATGCAAATATTTTCAACGGATTCTTGTTCAGGGCGTCGTTGACTATGACTGAGTACAATTACAAGACATTCCAACATACTTGGAATGTCCAAGTGCATGGATCGCTTTCCTGATTTTCAAAAGTTCATTAAAAATATTCTTCAAGAGAAATGCAAATATATTCAACGGATTCTTGTTCAGGGCATGCTTGATTATGACTGTGTACAATTTCAAGACATTCCAAGATACTTTTGGGATCTTTTTTGAATAAAAAGTTAAGTCACTGCCTAAGTGCACAGACTTTCCTCATTTTCAAAAATTCATTAAAAATATTCCTTTAGAGATATGCAAATATTTTCAATTTATTCTTGTTCAGGGCGTCGTTGACTATGACTGAGTACAATTTCAAGACATTCCAACATACTTGGAATGTCCAAGTGCATGGATCGCTTTTCGGATTTTCAAAAATTCATTAAAAATATTCTTCAAGAGATATGCAAATATATTCAACGGATTCTTGTTCAGGGAATGCTTGACTATGACTGTGTACAATTTCAAGACATTCCAAGATACTTTTGGGGTCTTTTTTGACGAAAAAGTTAAGTCACTGCCTAAGTGCATGGATCGCTTTCCTGATTTTCAAAAATTCATTAAAAATATTCCTTAAGCGATATGCAAATATTTTCAACGGATTCTTGTTCAGGGCGTCGTTGACTATGACTGAGTACAATTTCAAGACATTCCAACATACTTGGAATGTCCAAGTGCATGGATCGCTTTCCTGATTTTCAAAAGTTCATTAAAAATATTCTTCAAGAGATATGCAAATATATTCAACGGATTCTTGTTCAGGGCATGCTTGACTATGACTGTGTGCAATTTCAAGACATTCCAAGATACCTTTGGGGTCTTTTTTGAATAAAAAGTTAAGTCACTGCCTAAGTGCACAGACTTTCATCATTTTCAAAAATTCATTAAAAATATTCCTTAAGAGATATGCAAATATTTTCAATTGATTCTTGTTCAGGGCGTCGTTGACTATGACCGAGTACAATTTCAAGACATTCCAACATACTTGGAATGTCCAAGTGCATGGATCGCTTTCCGGATTTTCAAAAATTCATTAAAAATATTCTTCAAGAGATATGCAAATATATTCAACGGATTCTTGTTCAGGGCATGCTTGACTATGACTGTGTACAATTTCAAGACATTCCAAGATACTTTTGGGGTCTTTTTTGACAAAAAAGTTAAGTCACTGCCTAAGTGCATGGATCGCTTTCCTGATTTTCAGAAATTCTTTAAAAATATTCCTTAAACGATATGCAAATATTTTCAACGGATTCTTGTTCAGGGCGTCGTTGACTATGACTGAGTACAATTTCAAGACATTCCAACATACTTGGAATGTCCAAGTGCATGGATCGCTTTCCTGATTTTCAAAAGTTCATTAAAAATATTCTTCAAGAGATATGCAAATATATTCAACGGATTCTTGTTCAGGGCATGCTTGACTATGACTGTGTACAATTTCAAGACATTCCAAGATACTTTTGGGGTCTTTTTTGAATAAAAAGTTAAGTCACTGCCTAAGTGCACAGACTTTCCTCATTTTCAAAAATTCATTAAAAATATTCCTTAAGAGATATGCAAATATTTTCAATTGATTCTTGTTCAGGGCGTCGTTGACTATGACTGAGTACAATTTCAAGACATTCCAACATACTTGGAATGTCCAAGTGCATGGATCGCTTTTCGGATTTTCAAAAATTCATTAAAAATATTCTTCAAGAGATATGCAAATATATTCAACGGATTCTTGTTCAGGGCATGCTTGACTATGACTGTGTACAATTTCAAGACATTCCAAGATACTTTTGGGGTCTTTTTTGACGAAAAAGTTAAGTCACTGCCTAAGTGCATGGATCGCTTTCCTGATTTTCAGAAATTCTTTAAAAATATTCCTTAAACGATATGCAAATATTTTCAACGGATTCTTGTTCAGGGCGTCGTTGACTATGACTGAGTACAATTTCAAGACATTCCAACATACTTGGAATGTCCAAGTGCATGGATCGCTTTCCTGATTTTCAAAAGTTCATTAAAAATATTCTTCAAGAGATATGCAAATATATTCAACGGATTCTTGTTCAGGGCATGCTTGACTATGACTGTGTACAATTTCAAGACATTCCAAGATACTTTTGGGGTCTTTTTTGAATAAAAAGTTAAGTCACTGCCTAAGTGCACAGACTTTCCTCATTTTCAAAAATTCATTAAAAATATTCCTTAAGAGATATGCAAATATTTTCAATTGATTCTTGTTCAGGGCGTCGTTGACTATGACTGAGTACAATTTCAAGACATTCCAACATACTTGGAATGTCCAAGTGCATGGATCGCTTTTCGGATTTTCAAAAATTCATTAAAAATATTCTTCAAGAGATATGCAAATATATTCAACGGATTCTTGTTCAGGGCATGCTTGACTATGACTGTGTACAATTTCAAGACATTCCAAGATACTTTTGGGGTCTTTTTTGACGAAAAAGTTAAGTCACTGCCTAAGTGCATGGATCGCTTTCCTGATTTTCAAAAATTCATTAAAAATATTCCTTAAGCGATATGCAAATATTTTCAACGGATTCTTGTTCAGGGCGTCGTTGACTATGACTGAGTACAATTTCAAGACATTCCAACATACTTGGAATGTCCAAGTGCATGGATCGCTTTCCTGATTTTCAAAAGTTCATTAAAAATATTTTTCAAGAGATATGCAAATATATTCAACGGATTCTTGTTCAGGGCATGCTTGACTATGACTGTGTACAATTTCGAGACATTCCAAGATACCTTTGGGGTCTTTTTTGAATAAAAAGTTAAGTCACTGCCTAAGTGCACAGACTTTCATCATTTTCAAAAATTCATTAAAAATATTCCTTAAGAGATATGCAAATATTTTCAATGGATTCTTGTTCAGGGCGTCGTTGACTATGACCGAGTACAATTTCAAGACATTCCAACATACTTGGAATGTCCAAGTGCATGGATCGCTTTCCGGATTTTCAAAAATTCATTAAAAATATTCTTCAAGAGATATGCAAATATATTCAACGGATTCTTGTTCAGGGCATGCTTGACTATGACTGTGTACAATTTCAAGACATTCCAAGATACTTTTGGGGTCTTTTTTGACGAAAAAGTTAAGTCACTGCCTAAGTGCATGGATCGCTTTCCTGATTTTCAAAAATTCTTTAAAAATATTCCTTAAACGATATGCAAATATTTTCAACGGATTCTTGTTCAGGGCGTCGTTGACTATGACTGAGTACAATTTCAAGACATTCCAACATACTTGGAATGTCCAAGTGCATGGATCGCTTTCCTGATTTTCAAAAGTTCATTAAAAATATTTTTCAAGAGATATGCAAATATATTCAACGGATTCTTGTTCAGGGCATGCTTGACTATGACTGTGTACAATTACAAGACATTCCAAGATACTTTTGGGGTCTTTTTTGAATAAAAAGTTAAGTCACTGCCTAAGTGCACAGACTTTCCTCATTTTCAAAAATTCATTAAAAATATTCCTTAAGAGATATGCAAATATTTTCAATTGATTCTTGTTCAGGGCGTCGTTGACTATGACTGAGTACAATTTCAAGACATTCCAACATACTTGGAATGTCCAAGTGCATGGATCGCTTTTCGGATTTTCAAAAATTCATTAAAAATATTCTTCAAGAGATATGCAAATATATTCAACGGACTCTTGTTCAGGGCATGCTTGACTATGACTGTGTACAATTTCAAGACATTCCAAGATACTTTTGGGGTCTTTTTTGACAAAAAAGTTAAGTCACTGCCTAAGTGCATGGATCGCTTTCCTGATTTTCAGAAATTCTTTAAAAATATTCCTTAAACGATATGCAAATATTTTCAACGGATTCTTGTTCAGGGCGTCGTTGACTATGACTGAGTACAATTTCAAGACATTCCAACATACTTGGAATGTCCAAGTGCATGGATCGCTTTCTGGATTTTCAAAAGTTCATTAAAAATATTCTTCAAGAGATATGCAAATATATTCAACGGATTCTTGTTCAGGGCATGCTTGACTATGACTGTGTACAATTTCAAGACATTCCAAGATACTTTTGGGGTCTTTTTTGAATAAAAAGTTAAGTCACTGCCTAAGTGCACAGACTTTCCTCATTTTCAAAAATTCATTAAAAATATTCCTTAAGAGATATGCAAATATTTTCAATGGATTCTTGTTCAGGGCGTTGTTGACTATGACTGAGTACAATTTCAAGACATTCCAACATACTTGGAATGTCCAAGTGCATGGATCGCTTTTCGGATTTTCAAAAATTCATTAAAAATATTCTTCAAGAGATATGCAAATATATTCAACGGATTCTTGTTCAGGGCATGCTTGACTATGACTGTGTACAATTTCAAGACATTCCAAGATACCTTTGGGGTCTTTTTTGAATAAAAAGTTAAGTCACTGCCTAAGTGCACAGACTTTCATCATTTTCAAAAATTCATTAAAAATATTCCTTAAGAGATATGCAAATATTTTCAATGGATTCTTGTTCAGGGCGTCGTTGACTATGACCGAGTACAATTTCAAGACATTCCAACATACTTGGAATGTCCAAGTGCATGGATCACTTTCCGGATTTTCAAAAATTCATTAAAAATATTCTTCAAGAGATATTCAAATATATTCAACGGATTCTTGTTCAGGGCATTCTTGACTATGACTGTGTACAATTTCAAGACATTCCAAGATACTTTTGGGGTCTTTTTTGACGAAAAAGTTAAGTCACTGCCTAAGTGCATGGATCGCTTTCCTGATTTTCAGAAATTCTTTAAAAATATTCCTTAAACGATACGCAAATATTTTCAACGGATTCTTATTCAGGGCGTCGTTGACTATGACTGAGTACAATTTCAAGACATTCCAACATACTTGGAATGTCCAAGTGCATGGATCGCTTTCCTGATTTTCAAAAGTTCATTAAAAATATTCTTCAAGAGATATGCAAATATATTCAACGGATTCTTGTTCAGGGCATGCTTGACTATGACTGTGTACAATTTCAAGACATTCCAAGATACTTTTGGGGTCTTTTTTGACAAAAAAGTTAAGTCACTGCCTAAGTGCATGGATCGCTTTCCTGATTTTCAAAAATTCATTAGAAATATTCCTTAAGCGATATGCAAATATTTTCAACGGATTCTTGTTCAGGGCGTCGTTGACTATGACTGAGTACAATTTCAAGACATTCCAACATACTTGGAATGTCCAAGTGCATGGATCGCTTTTCGGATTTTCAAAAATTCATTAAAAATATTCTTCAAGAGATATGCAAATATATTCAACGGATTCTTGTTCAGGGCATGCTTGACTATGACTGTGTACAATTTCAAGACATTCCAAGATACTTTTGGGGTCTTTTTTGAATAAAAAGTTAAGTCACTGCCTAAGTGCACAGACTTTCCTCATTTTCAAAAATTCATTAAAAATATTCCTTAAGAGATATGCAAATATTTTCAATTGATTCTTGTTCAGGGCGTCGTTGACTATGACTGAGTACAATTTCAAGACATTCCAACATACTTGGAATGTCCAAGTGCATGGATCGCTTTTCGGATTTTCAAAAATTCATTAAAAATATTCTTCAAGAGATATGCAAATATATTCAACGGATTCTTGTTCAGGGCATGCTTGACTATGACTGTGTACAATTTCAAGACATTCCAAGATACTTTTGGGGTCTTTTTTGACAAAAAAGTTAAGTCACTGCCTAAGTGCATGGATCGCTTTCCTGATTTTCAAAAATTCATAAAAAATATTCCTTAAGCGATATGCAAATATTTTCAACGGATTCTTGTTCAGGGCGTCGTTGACTATGACTGAGTACAATTTCAAGACATTCCAACATACTTGGAATGTCCAAGTGCATGGATCGCTTTCCTGATTTTCAAAAGTTCATTAAAAATATTCTTCAAGAGATATGCAAATATATTCAACGGATTCTTGTTCAGGGCATGCTTGACTATGACTGTGTACAATTTCAAGACATTCCAAGATACCTTTGGGGTCTTTTTTGAATAAAAAGTTAAGTCACTGCCTAAGTGCACAGACTTTCCTCATTTTCAAAAATTCATTAAAAATATTCCTTAAGAGATATGCAAATATTTTCAATTGATTCTTGTTCAGGGCGTCGTTGACTATGACTGAGTACAATTTCAAGACATTCCAACATACTTGGAATGTCCAAGTGCATGGATCGCTTTTCGGATTTTCAAAAATTCATTAAAAATATTCTTCAAGAGATATGCAAATATATTCAACGGATTCTTGTTCAGGGCATGCTTGACTATGACTGTGTACAATTTCAAGACATTCCAAGATACTTTTGGGGTCTTTTTTGACAAAAAAGTTAAGTCACTGCCTAAGTGCATGGATCGCTTTCCTGATTTTCAAAAATTCATAAAAAATATTCCTTAAGCGATATGCAAATATTTTCAACGGATTCTTGTTCAGGGCGTCGTTGACTATGACTGAGTACAATTTCAAGACATTCCAACATACTTGGAATGTCCAAGTGCATGGATCGCTTTCCTGATTTTCAAAAGTTCATTAAAAATATTCTTCAAGAGATATGCAAATATATTCAACGGATTCTTGTTCAGGGCATGCTTGACTATGACTGTGTACAATTTCAAGACATTCCAAGATACCTTTGGGGTCTTTTTTGAATAAAAAGTTAAGTCACTGCCTAAGTGCACAGACTTTCATTATTTTCAAAAATTCATTAAAAATATTCCTTAAGAGATATGCAAATATTTTCAATGGATTCTTGTTTAGGGCGTCGTTGACTATGACCGAGTACAATTTCAAGACATTCCAACATACTTGGAATGTCCAAGTGCATGGATCGCTTTCCGGATTTTCAAAAATTCATTAAAAATATTCTTCAAGAGATATGCAAATATATTCAACGGATTCTTGTTCAGGGCATGCTTGACTATGACTGTGTACAATTTCAAGACATTCCAAGATACTTTTGGGGTCTTTTTTGACGAAAAAGTTAAGTCACTGCCTAAGTGCATGGATCGCTTTCCTGATTTTCAGAAATTCTTTAAAAATATTCCTTAAACGATATGCAAATATTTTCAACGGATTCTTGTTCAGGGCGTCGTTGACTATGACTGAGTACAATTTCAAGACATTCCAACATACTTGGAATGTCCAAGTGCATGGATCGCTTTCCTGATTTTCAAAAGTTCATTAAAAATATTCTTCAAGAGATATGCAAATATATTCAACGGATTCTTGTTCAGGGCATGCTTGACTATGACTGTGTACAATTTCAAGACATTCCAAGATACTTTTGGGGTCTTTTTTGAATAAAAAGTTAAGTCACTGCCTAAGTGCACAGACTTTCCTCATTTTCAAAAATTCATTAAAAATATTCCTTAAGAGATATGCAAATATTTTCAATTGATTCTTGTTCAGGGCGTCGTTGACTATGACTGAGTACAATTTCAAGACATTCCAACATACTTGGAATGTCCAAGTGCATGGATCGCTTTTCGGATTTTCAAAAATTCATTAAAAATATTCTTCAAGAGATATGCAAATATATTCAACGGATTCTTGTTCAGGGCATGCTTGACTATGACTGTGTACAATTTCAAGACATTCCAAGATACTTTTGGGGTCTTTTTTGACAAAAAAGTTAAGTCACTGCCTAAGTGCATGGATCGCTTTCCTGATTTTCAGAAATTCTTTAAAAATATTCCTTAAACGATATGCAAATATTTTCAACGGATTCTTGTTCAGGGCGTCGTTGACTATGACTGAGTACAATTTCAAGACATTCCAACATACTTGGAATGTCCAAGTGCATGGATCGCTTTCCTGATTTTCAAAAGTTCATTAAAAATATTCTTCAAGAGATATGCAAATATATTCAACGGATTCTTGTTCAGGGCATGCTTGACTATGACTGTGTACAATTTCAAGACATTCCAAGATACTTTTGGGGTCTTTTTTGAATAAAAAGTTAAGTCACTGCCTAAGTGCACAGACTTTCCTCATTTTCAAAAATTCATTAAAAATATTCCTTAAGAGATATGCAAATATTTTCAATGGATTCTTGTTCAGGGCGTCGTTGACTATGACCGAGTACAATTTCAAGACATTCCAACATACTTGGAATGTCCAAGTGCATGGATCGCTTTCCGGATTTTCAAAAATTCATTAAAAATATTCTTCAAGAGATATGCAAATATATTCAACGGATTCTTGTTCAGGGCATTCTTGACTATGACTGTGTACAATTTCAAGACATTCCAAGATACTTTTGGGGTCTTTTTTGACGAAAAAGTTAAGTCACTGCCTAAGTGCATGGATCGCTTTCCTGATTTTCAGAAATTCTTTAAAAATATTCCTTAAACGATATGCAAATATTTTCAACGGATTCTTGTTCAGGGCGTCGTTGACTATGACTGAGTACAATTTCAAGACATTCCAACATACTTGGAATGTCCAAGTGCATGGATCGCTTTCCTGATTTTCAAAAGTTCATTAAAAATATTCTTCAAGAGATATGCAAATATATTCAACGGATTCTTGTTCAGGGCATGCTTGACTATGACTGTGTACAATTTCAAGACATTCCAAGATACTTTTGGGGTCTTTTTTGACAAAAAAGTTAAGTCACTGCCGAAGTGCATGGATCGCTTTCCTGATTTTCAAAAATTCATTAAAAATATTCCTTAAGCGATATGCAAATATTTTCAACGGATTCTTGTTCAGGGCGTCGTTGACTATGACTGAGTACAATTTCAAGACATTCCAACATACTTGGAATGTCCAAGTGCATGGATCGCTTTTCGGATTTTCAAAAATTCATTAAAAATATTCTTCAAGAGATATGCAAATATATTCAACGGATTCTTGTTCAGGGCATGCTTGACTATGACTGTGTACAATTTCAAGACATTCCAAGATACTTTTGGGGTCTTTTTTGACAAAAAAGTTAAGTCACTGCCTAAGTGCATGGATCGCTTTCCTGATTTTCAAAAATTCATAAAAAATATTCCTTAAGCGATATGCAAATATTTTCAACGGATTCTTGTTCAGGGCATGCTTGACTATGACTGTGTACAATTTCAAGACATTCCAAGATACTTTTGGGGTCTTTTTTGACAAAAAAGTTAAGTCACTGCCTAAGTGCATGGATCGCTTTCCTGATTTTCAAAAATTCATTAAAAATATTCCTTAAGCGATATGCAAATATTTTCAACGGATTCTTGTTCAGGGCGTCGTTGACTATGACTGAGTACAATTTCAAGAAATTCCAACATACTTGGAATGTCCAAGTGCATGGATCGCTTTTCGGATTTTCAAAAATTCATTAAAAATATTCTTCAAGAGATATGCAAATATATTCAACGGATTCTTGTTCAGGGCATGCTTGACTATGACTGTGTACAATTTCAAGACATTCCAAGATACTTTTGGGGTCTTTTTTGACGAAAAAGTTAAGTCACTGCCTAAGTGCATGGATCGCTTTCCTGATTTTCAAAAATTCATTAAAAATATTCCTTAAGCGATATGCAAATATTTTCAACGGATTCTTGTTCAGGGCGTCGTTGACTATGACTGAGTACAATTTCAAGACATTCCAACATACTTTGAATGTCCAAGTGCATGGATCGCTTTCCTGATTTTCAAAAGTTCATTAAAAATATTCTTCAAGAGATATGCAAATATATTCAACGGATTCTTGTTCAGGGCATGCTTGACTATGACTGTGTACAATTTCAAGACATTCCAAGATACTTTTGGGGTCTTTTTTGAATAAAAAGTTAAGTCACTGCCTAAGTGCACAGACTTTCCTCATTTTCAAAAATTCATTAAAAATATTCCTTAAGAGATATGCAAATATTTTCAATTGATTCTTGTTCAGGGCGTCGTTGACTATGACCGAGTACAATTTCAAGACATTCCAACATACTTGGAATGTCCAAGTGCATGGATCGCTTTTCGGATTTTCAAAAATTCATTAAAAATATTCTTCAAGAGATATGCAAATATATTCAACGGATTCTTGTTCAGGGCATGCTTGACTATGACTGTGTACAATTTCAAGACATTCCAAGATACTTTTGGGGTCTTTTTTGACAAAAAAGTTAAGTCACTGCCTAAGTGCATGGATCGCTTTCCTGATTTTCAAAAATTCATTAAAAATATTCCTTAAGCGATATGCAAATATTTTCAACGGATTCTTGTTCAGGGCGTCGTTGACTATGACTGAGTACAATTTCAAGACATTCCAACATACTTGGAATGTCCAAGTGCATGGATCGCTTTCCTGATTTTCAAAAGTTCATTAAAAATATTCTTCAAGAGATATGCAAATATATTCAACGGATTCTTGTTCAGGGCATGCTTGACTATGACTGTGTACAATTTCAAGACATTCCAGGATACTTTTGGGGTCTTTTTTGAATAAAAAGTTAAGTCACTGCCTAAGTGCACAGACTTTCCTCATTTTCAAAAATTCATTAAAAATATTCCTTAAGAGATATGCAAATATTTTCAATTGATTCTTGTTCAGGGCGTCGTTGACTATGACTGAGTACAATTTCAAGACATTCCAACATACTTGGAATGTCCAAGTGCATGGATCGCTTTTCGGATTTTCAAAAATTCATTAAAAATATTCTTCAAGAGATATGCAAATATATTCAACAGATTCTTGTTCAGGGCATGCTTGACTATGACTGTGTACAATTTCAAGACATTCCAAGATACTTTTGGGGTCTTTTTTGACAAAAAAGTTAAGTCACTGCCTAAGTGCATGGATCGCTTTCCTGATTTTCAAAAATTCATTAAAAATATTCCTTAAGCGATATGCAAATATTTTCAACGGATTCTTGTTCAGGGCGTCGTTGACTATGACTGAGTACAATTTCAAGACATTCCAACATACTTGGAATGTCCAAGTGCATGGATCGCTTTCTGGATTTTCAAAAATTCATTAAAAATATTCTTCAAGAGATATGCAAATATATTCAATGGATTCTTGTTCAGGGCATGCTTGACTATGACTGTGTACAATTTCAAGACATTCCAAGATACTTTTGGGGTCTTTTTTGACGAAAAAGTTAAGTCACTGCCTAAGTGCATGGATCGCTTTCCTGATTTTCAAAAATTCATAAAAAATATTCCTTAAGCGATATGCAAATATTTTCAACGGATTCTTGTTCAGGGCGTCGTTGACTATGACTGAGTACAATTTCAAGACATTCCAACATACTTGGAATGTCCAAGTGCATGGATCGCTTTTCGGATTTTCAAAAATTCATTAAAAATATTCTTCAAGAGATATGCAAATATATTCAACGGATTCTTGTTCAGGGCATGCTTGACTATGACTGTGTACAATTTCAAGACATTCCAAGATACTTTTGGGGTCTTTTTTGACGAAAAAGTTAAGTCACTGCCTAAGTGCATGGATCGCTTTCCTGATTTTCAAAAATTCATTAAAAATATTCCTTAAGCGATATGCAAATATTTTCAACGGATTCTTGTTCAGGGCGTCGTTGACTATGACTGAGTACAATTTCAAGACATTCCAACATACTTTGAATGTCCAAGTGCATGGATCGCTTTCCTGATTTTCAAAAGTTCATTAAAAATATTCTTCAAGAGATATGCAAATATATTCAACGGATTCTTGTTCAGGGCATGCTTGACTATGACTGTGTACAATTTCAAGACATTCCAAGATACTTTTGGGGTCTTTTTTGAATAAAAAGTTAAGTCACTGCCTAAGTGCACAGACTTTCCTCATTTTCAAAAATTCATTAAAAATATTCCTTAAGAGATATGCAAATATTTTCAATTGATTCTTGTTCAGGGCGTCGTTGACTATGACCGAGTACAATTTCAAGACATTCCAACATACTTGGAATGTCCAAGTGCATGGATCGCTTTTCGGATTTTCAAAAATTCATTAAAAATATTCTTCAAGAGATATGCAAATATATTCAACGGATTCTTGTTCAGGGCATGCTTGACTATGACTGTGTACAATTTCAAGACATTCCAAGATACTTTTGGGGTCTTTTTTGACAAAAAAGTTAAGTCACTGCCTAAGTGCATGGATCGCTTTCCTGATTTTCAAAAATTCATTAAAAATATTCCTTAAGCGATATGCAAATATTTTCAACGGATTCTTGTTCAGGGCGTCGTTGACTATGACTGAGTACAATTTCAAGACATTCCAACATACTTGGAATGTCCAAGTGCATGGATCGCTTTCCTGATTTTCAAAAGTTCATTAAAAATATTCTTCAAGAGATATGCAAATATATTCAACGGATTCTTGTTCAGGGCATGCTTGACTATGACTGTGTACAATTTCAAGACATTCCAGGATACTTTTGGGGTCTTTTTTGAATAAAAAGTTAAGTCACTGCCTAAGTGCACAGACTTTCCTCATTTTCAAAAATTCATTAAAAATATTCCTTAAGAGATATGCAAATATTTTCAATTGATTCTTGTTCAGGGCGTCGTTGACTATGACTGAGTACAATTTCAAGACATTCCAACATACTTGGAATGTCCAAGTGCATGGATCGCTTTTCGGATTTTCAAAAATTCATTAAAAATATTCTTCAAGAGATATGCAAATATATTCAACAGATTCTTGTTCAGGGCATGCTTGACTATGACTGTGTACAATTTCAAGACATTCCAAGATACTTTTGGGGTCTTTTTTGACAAAAAAGTTAAGTCACTGCCTAAGTGCATGGATCGCTTTCCTGATTTTCAAAAATTCATTAAAAATATTCCTTAAGCGATATGCAAATATTTTCAACGGATTCTTGTTCAGGGCGTCGTTGACTATGACTGAGTACAATTTCAAGACATTCCAACATACTTGGAATGTCCAAGTGCATGGATCGCTTTCCTGATTTTCAAAAGTTCATTAAAAATATTCTTCAAGAGATATGCAAATATATTCAACGGATTCTTGTTCAGGGCATGCTTGACTATGACTGTGTACAATTTCAAGACATTCCAAGATACCTTTGGGGTCTTTTTTGAATAAAAAGTTAAGTCACTGCCTAAGTGCACAGACTTTCATCATTTTCAAAAATTCATTAAAAATATTCCTTAAGAGATATGCAAATATTTTCAATGGATTCTTGTTCAGGGCGTCGTTGACTATGACCGAGTACAATTTCAAGACATTCCAACATACTTGGAATGTCCAAGTGCATGGATCGCTTTCTGGATTTTCAAAAATTCATTAAAAATATTCTTCAAGAGATATGCAAATATATTCAATGGATTCTTGTTCAGGGCATGCTTGACTATGACTGTGTACAATTTCAAGACATTCCAAGATACTTTTGGGGTCTTTTTTGACGAAAAAGTTAAGTCACTGCCTAAGTGCATGGATCGCTTTCCTGATTTTCAGAAATTCTTTAAAAATATTCCTTAAACGATATGCAAATATTTTCAATTGATTCTTGTTCAGGGCGTCGTTGACTATGACTGAGTACAATTTCAAGACATTCCAACATACTTGGAATGTCCAAGTGCATGGATCGCTTTCCTGATTTTCAAAAGTTCATTAAAAATATTCTTCAAGAGATATGCAAATATATTCAACGGATTCTTGTTCAGGGCATGCTTGACTATGACTGTGTACAATTTCAAGACATTCCAAGATACTTTTGGGGTCTTTTTTGAATAAAAAGTTAAGTCACTGCCTAAGTGCACAGACTTTCCTCATTTTTAAAAATTCATTAAAAATATTCCTTAAGAGATATGCAAATATTTTCAATTGATTCTTGTTCAGGGCGTCGTTGACTATGACTGAGTACAATTTCAAGACATTCCAACATACTTGGAATGTCCAAGTGCATGGATCGCTTTTCGGATTTTCAAAAATTCATTAAAAATATTCTTCAAGAGATATGCAAATATATTCAACGGATTCTTGTTCAGGGCATGCTTGACTATGACTGTGTACAATTTCAAGACATTCCAAGATACTTTTGGGGTCTTTTTTGACAAAAAAGTTAAGTCACTGCCTAAGTGCATGGATCGCTTTCCTGATTTTCAGAAATTCTTTAAAAATATTCCTTAAACGATATGCAAATATTTTCAACGGATTCTTGTTCAGGGCGTCGTTGACTATGACTGAGTACAATTTCAAGACATTCCAACATACTTGGAATGTCCAAGTGCATGGATCGCTTTCCTGATTTTCAAAAGTTCATTAAAAATATTCTTCAAGAGATATGCAAATATATTCAATGGATTCTTGTTCAGGGCATGCTTGACTATGACTGTGTACAATTTCAAGACATTCCAAGATACTTTTGGGGTCTTTTTTGAATAAAAAGTTAAGTCACTGCCTAAGTGCACAGACTTTCCTCATTTTCAAAAATTCATTAAAAATATTCCTTAAGAGATATGCAAATATTTTCAATGGCTTCTTGTTCAGGGCGTCGTTGACTATGACCGAGTACAATTTCAAGACATTCCAACATACTTGGAATGTCCAAGTGCATGGATCGCTTTCCGGATTTTCAAAAATTCATTAAAAATATTCTTCAAGAGATATGCAAATATATTCAACGGATTCTTGTTCAGGGCATTCTTGACTATGACTGTGTACAATTTCAAGACATTCCAAGATACTTTTGGGGTCTTTTTTGACGAAAAAGTTAAGTCACTGCCTAAGTGCATGGATCGCTTTCCTGATTTTCAGAAATTCTTTAAAAATATTCCTTAAACGATATGCAAATATTTTCAACGGATTCATGTTCAGGGCGTCGTTGACTATGACTGAGTACAATTTCAAGACATTCCAACATACTTGGAATGTCCAAGTGCATGGATCGCTTTCCTGATTTTCAAAAGTTCATTAAAAATATTCTTCAAGAGATATGCAAATATATTCAACGGATTCTTGTTCAGGGCATGCTTGACTATGACTGTGTACAATTTCAAGATATTCCAAGATACTTTTGGGGTCTTTTTTGAATAAAAAGTTAAGTCACTGCCTAAGTGCACAGACTTTCCTCATTTTCAAAAATTCATTTAAAATATTCCTTAAGAGATATGCAAATATTTTCAATTGATTCTTGTTCAGGGCGTCGTTGACTATGACTGAGTACAATTTCAAGACATTCCAACATACTTGGAATGTCCAAGTGCATGGATCGCTTTCTGGATTTTCAAAAATTCATTAAAAATATTCTTCAAGAGATATGCAAATATATTCAATGGATTCTTGTTCAGGGCATGCTTGACTATGACTGTGTACAATTTCAAGACATTCCAAGATACTTTTGGGGTCTTTTTTGACGAAAAAGTTAAGTCACTGCCTAAGTGCATGGATCGCTTTCCTGATTTTCAGAAATTCTTTAAAAATATTCCTTAAACGATATGCAAATATTTTCAACGGATTCTTGTTCAGGGCGTCGTTGACTATGACTGAGTACAATTTCAAGACATTCCAACATACTTGGAATGTCCAAGTGCATGGATCGCTTTCCTGATTTTCAAAAGTTCATTAAAAATATTCTTCAAGAGATATGCAAATATATTCAACGGATTCTTGTTCAGGGCATGCTTGACTATGACTGTGTACAATTTCAAGACATTCCAACATACTTGGAATGTCCAAGTGCATGGATCGCTTTCTGGATTTTCAAAAATTCATTAAAAATATTCTTCAAGAGATATGCAAATATATTCAACGGATTCTTGTTCAGGGCATGCTTGACTATGACTGAGTACAATTTCAAGACATTCCAACATACTTGGAATGTCCAAGTGCATGGATCGCTTTCTGGATTTTCAAAAATTCATTAAAAATATTCTTCAAGAGATATGCAAATATATTCAATGGATTCTTGTTCAGGGCATGCTTGACTATGACTGTGTACAATTTCAAGACATTCCAAGATACTTTTGGGGTCTTTTTTGACGAAAAAGTTAAGTCACTGCCTAAGTGCATGGATCGCTTTCCTGATTTTCAGAAATTCTTTAAAAATATTCCTTAAACGATATGCAAATATTTTCAATTGATTCTTGTTCAGGGCGTCGTTGACTATGACTGAGTACAATTTCAAGACATTCCAACATACTTGGAATGTCCAAGTGCATGGATCGCTTTCTGGATTTTCAAAAATTCATTAAAAATATTCTTCAAGAGATATGCAAATATATTCAATGGATTCTTGTTCAGGGCATGCTTGACTATGACTGTGTACAATTTCAAGACATTCCAAGATACTTTTGGGGTCTTTTTTGACGAAAAAGTTAAGTCACTGCCTAAGTGCATGGATCGCTTTCCTGATTTTCAGAAATTCTTTAAAAATATTCCTTAAACGATATGCAAATATTTTCAACGGATTCTTGTTCAGGGCGTCGTTGACTATGACTGAGTACAATTTCAAGACATTCCAACATACTTGGAATGTCCAAGTGCATGGATCGCTTTCCTGATTTTCAAAAGTTCATTAAAAATATTGTTCAAGAGATATGCAAATATATTCAACGGATTCTTGTTCAGGGCATGCTTGACTATGACTGTGTACAATTTCAAGACATTCCAAGATACCTTTGGGGTCTTTTTTGAATAAAAAGTTAAGTCACTGCCGAAGTGCACAGACTTTCATCATTTTCAAAAATTCATTAAAAATATTCCTTAAGAGATATGCAAATATTTTCAATGGATTCTTGTTCAGGGCGTCGTTGACTATGACCGAGTACAATTTCAAGACATTCCAACATACTTGGAATGTCCAAGTGCATGGATCGCTTTCCGGATTTTCAAAAATTCATTAAAAATATTCTTCAAGAGATATGCAAATATATTCAACGGATTCTTGTTCAGGGCATGCTTGACTATGACTGTGTACAATTTCAAGACATTCCAAGATACTTTTGGGGTCTTTTTTGACGAAAAAGTTAAGTCACTGCCTAAGTGCATGGATCGCTTTCCTGATTTTCAGAAATTCTTTAAAAATATTCCTTAAACGATATGCAAATATATTCAACGGATTCTTGTTCAGGGCATTCTTGACTATGACTGTGTACAATTTCAAGACATTCCAAGATACTTTTGGGGTCTTTTTTGACGAAAAAGTTAAGTCACTGCCTAAGTGCATGGATCGCTTTCCTGATTTTCAGAAATTCTTTAAAAATATTCCTTAAACGATATGCAAATATTTTCAACGGATTCTTGTTCAGGGCGTCGTTGACTATGACTGAGTACAATTTCAAGACATTCCAACATACTTGGAATGTCCAAGTGCATGGATCGCTTTCCTGATTTTCAAAAGTTCATTAAAAATATTCTTCAAGAGATATGCAAATATATTCAACGGATTCTTGTTCAGGGCATGCTTGACTATGACTGTGTACAATTTCAAGATATTCCAAGATACTTTTGGGGTCTTTTTTGAATAAAAAGTTAAGTCACTGCCTAAGTGCACAGACTTTCCTCATTTTCAAAAATTCATTAAAAATATTCCTTAAGAGATATGCAAATATTTTCAATTGATTCTTGTTCAGGGCGTCGTTGACTATGACTGAGTACAATTTCAAGACATTCCAACATACTTGGAATGTCCAAGTGCATGGATCGCTTTTCGGATTTTCAAAAATTCATTAAAAATATTATTCAAGAGATATGCAAATATATTCAACATATTCTTGTTCAGGGCATGCTTGACTATGACTGTGTACAATTTCAAGACATTCCAAGATACTTTTGGGGTCTTTTTTGACAAAAAAGTTAAGTCACTGCCTAAGTGCATGGATCGCTTTCCTGATTTTCAAAAATTCATAAAAAATATTCCTTAAGCGATATGCTAATATTTTCAACGGATTCTTGTTCAGGGCGTCGTTGACTATGACTGAGTACAATTTCAAGACATTCCAACATACTTGGAATGTCCAAGTGCATGGATCGCTTTCCTGATTTTCAAAAGTTCATTAAAAATATTCTTCAAGAGATATGCAAATATATTCAACGGATTCTTGTTCAGGGCATGCTTGACTATGACTGTGTACAATTTCAAGACATTCCAAGATACCTTTGGGGTCTTTTTTGAATAAAAAGTTAAGTCACTGCCTAAGTGCACAGACTTTCATCATTTTCAAAAATTCATTAAAAATATTCCTTAAGAGATATGCAAATATTTTCAATGGATTCTTGTTCAGGGCGTCGTTGACTATGACCGAGTACAATTTCAAGACATTCCAACATACTTGGAATGTCCAAGTGCATGGATCGCTTTCCTGATTTTCAAAAGTTCATTAAAAATATTCTTCAAGAGATATGCAAATATATTCAACGGATTCTTGTTCAGGGCATGCTTGACTATGACTGTGTACAATTTCAAGACATTCCAAGATACCTTTGGGGTCTTTTTTGAATAAAAAGTTAAGTCACTGCCTAAGTGCACAGACTTTCATCATTTTCAAAAATTCATTAAAAATATTCCTTAAGAGATATGCAAATATTTTCAATGGATTCTTGTTCAGGGCGTCGTTGACTATGACTGAGTACAATTTCAAGACATTCCAACATACTTGGAATGTCCAAGTGCATGGATCGCTTTCTGGATTTTCAGAAATTCATTAAAAATATTCTTCAAGAGATATGCAAATATATTCAACGGATTCTTGTTCAGGGCATGCTTGACTATGACTGTGTACAATTTCAAGACATTCCAAGATACTTTTGGGGTCTTTTTTGACGAAAAAGTTAAGTCACTGCCTAAGTGCACAGACTTTCCTCATTTTCAAAAATTCATTAAAAATATTCCTTAAGAGATATGCAAATATTTTCAATTGATTCTTGTTCAGGGCGTCGTTGACTATGACTGAGTACAATTTCAAGACATTCCAACATACTTGGAATGTCCAAGTGCATGGATCGCTTTTCGGATTTTCAAAAATTCATTAAAAATATTATTCAAGAGATATGCAAATATATTCAACATATTCTTGTTCAGGGCATGCTTGACTATGACTGTGTACAATTTCAAGACATTCCAAGATACTTTTGGGGTCTTTTTTGACGAAAAAGTTAAGTCACTGCCTAAGTGCATGGATCGCTTTCCTGATTTTCAAAAATTCATTAAAAATATTCCTTAAGCGATATGCAAATATTTTCAACGGATTCTTGTTCAGGGCGTCGTTGACTATGACTGAGTACAATTTCAAGACATTCCAACATACTTGGAATGTCCAAGTGCATGGATCGCTTTCCTGATTTTCAAAAGTTCATTAAAAATATTCTTCAAGAGATATGCAAATATATTCAACGGATTCTTGTTCAGGGCATGCTTGACTATGACTGTGTACAATTTCAAGACATTCCAAGATACTTTTGGGGTCTTTTTTGACGAAAAAGTTAAGTCACTGCCTAAGTGCATGGATCGCTTTCCTGATTTTCAGAAATTCTTTAAAAATATTCCTTAAACGATATGCAAATATTTTCAACGGATTCTTGTTCAGGGCGTCGTTGACTATGACTGAGTACAATTTCAAGACATTCCAACATACTTGGAATGTCCAAGTGCATGGATCGCTTTCCTGATTTTCAAAAGTTCATTAAAAATATTCTTCAAGAGATATGCAAATATATTCAACGGATTCTTGTTCAGGGCATGCTTGACTATGACTGTGTACAATTTCAAGACATTCCAAGATACTTTTGGGGTCTTTTTTGAATGAAAAGTTAAGTCACTGGCTTAGTGCACAGACTTTCCTCATTTTCAAAAATTCATTAAAAATATTCCTTAAGAGATATGCAAATATTTTCAATTGATTCTTGTTCAGAGCGTCGTTGACTATGACTGAGTACAATTTCAAGACATTCCAACATACTTGGAATGTCCAAGTGCATGGATCGCTTTTCGGATTTTCAAAAATTAATTAAAAATATTCTTCAAGAGATATGCAAATATATTCAACGGATTCTTGTTCAGGGCATGCTTGACTATGACTGTGTACAATTTCAAGACATTCCAAGATACTTTTGGGGTCTTTTTTGACGAAAAAGTTAAGTCACTGCCAAAGTGCATGGATCGCTTTCCTGATTTTCAGAAATTCTTTAAAAAATATTCCTTAAACGATATGCAAATATTTTCAACGGATTCTTGTTCAGGGCGTCGTTGACTATGACTGAGTACAATTTCAAGACATTCCAACATACTTGGAATGTCCAAGTGCATGGATCGCTTTCCTGATTTTCAAAAGTTCATTAAAAATATTCTTCAAGAGATATGCAAATATATTCAACGGATTCTTGTTCAGGGCATGCTTGACTATGACTGTGTACAATTTCAAGACATATCAAGATACTTTTGGGGTCTTTTTTGAATAAAAAGTTAAGTCACTGCCTAAGTGCACAGACTTTCCTCATTTTCAAAAATTCATTAAAAATATTCCTTAAGAGATATGCAAATATTTTCAATTGATTCTTGTTCAGGGCGTCGTTGACTATGACTGAGTACAATTTCAAGACATTCCAACATACTTGGAATGTCCAAGTGCATGGATCGCTTTTCGGATTTTCAAAAATTCATTAAAAATATTCTTCAAGAGATATGCAAATATATTCAACGGTTTCTTGTTCAGGGCATGCTTGACTATGACTGTGTACAATTTCAAGACATTCCAAGATACTTTTGGGGTCTTTTTTGACAAAAAAGTTAAGTCACTGCCTAAGTGCATGGATTGCTTTCCTGATTTTCAAAAATTCATTAAAAATATTCCTTAAGCGATATGCAAATATTTTCAACGGATTCTTGTTCAGGGCGTCGTTGACTATGACTGAGTACAATTTCAAGACATTCCAACATACTTGGAATGTCCAAGTGCATGGATCGCTTTCCGGATTTTCAAAAATTCATTAAAAATATTCTTCAAGAGATATGCAAATATATTCAACGGATTCTTGTTCAGGGCATGCTTGACTATGACTGTGTACAATTTCAAGACATTCCAAGATACTTTTGGGGTTTTTTTTGAAAAAAAAGTCAAGTCACTAAGTTCATCAGGGCAAATGGATCGTTTCCTTCGTCTCACCTGATATCCTGCTGTGTGATCCACGGTGTCCAAACGTTTGTTTCCAGCGACTGGACGACATGGATGAACTCCTGCAGCTTTAATTCTTTAAAAACAACCCAAAAACATCAAAAGTTAAGTCACTGCCTAAGTGCATGGATCGCTTTCCCGATTTTCAAAAGTTCATTAAAAATATTCTTCAAGAGATATGCAAATATATTCAACGGATTCTTGTTCAGGGCATGCTTGACTATGACTGTGTACAATTTCAAGACATTCCAAGATACTTTTGGGGTCTTTTTTGAATAAAAAGTTAAGTCACTGCCTAAGTGCACAGACTTTCATCATTTTCAAAAATTCATTAAAAATATTCCTTAAGAGATATGCAAATATTTTCAATGGATTCTTGTTCAGGGCGTCGTTGACTATGACCGAGTACAATTTCAAGACATTCCAACATACTTGGAATGTCCAAGTGCATGGATCGCTTTCCGGATTTTCAAAAATTCATTAAAAATATTCTTCAAGAGATATGCAAATATATTCAACTGATTCTTGTTCAGGGCATTCTTGACTATGACTGTGTACAATTTCAAGACATTCCAAGATACTTTTGGGGTCTTTTTTGACGAAAAAGTTAAGTCACTGCCTAAGTGCATGGATCGCTTTCCTGATTTTCAGAAATTCTTTAAAAATATTCCTTAAACTATACGCAAATATTTTCAACGGATTCTTGTTCAGGGCGTCGTTGACTATGACTGAGTACAATTTCAAGACATTCCAACATACTTGGAATGTCCAAGTGCATGGATCGCTTTCCTGATTTTCAAAAGTTCATTAAAAATATTCTTCAAGAGATATGCAAATATATTCAACGGATTCTTGTTCAGGGCATGCTTGACTATGACTGTGTACAATTTCAAGACATTCCAAGATACTTTTGGGGTCTTTTTTGACAAAAAAGTTAAGTCACTGCCTAAGTGCATGGATCGCTTTCCTGATTTTCAAAAATTCATTAGAAATATTCCTTAAGCGATATGCAAATATTTTCAACGGATTCTTGTTCAGGGCGTCGTTGACTATGACTGAGTACAATTTCAAGACATTCCAACATACTTGGAATGTCCAAGTGCATGGATCGCTTTCCTGATTTTCAAAAGTTCATTAAAAATATTCTTCAAGAGATATGCAAATATATTCAACGGATTCTTGTTCAGGGCATGCTTGACTATGACTGTGTACAATTTCAAGACATTCCAAGATACTTTTGGGGTCTTTTTTGACGAAAAAGTTAAGTCACTGCCTAAGTGCATGGATCGCTTTCCTGATTTTCAGAAATTCTTTAAAAATATTCCTTAAACGATATGCAAATATTTTCAACGGATTCTTGTTCAGGGCGTCGTTGACTATGACTGAGTACAATTTCAAGACATTCCAACATACTTGGAATGTCCAAGTGCATGGATCGCTTTCCTGATTTTCAAAAGTTCATTAAAAATATTCTTCAAGAGATATGCAAATATATTCAACGGATTCTTGTTCAGGGCATGCTTGACTATGACTGTGTACAATTTCAAGACATTCCAAGATACTTTTGGGGTCTTTTTTGAATGAAAAGTTAAGTCACTGGCTTAGTGCACAGACTTTCCTCATTTTCAAAAATTCATTAAAAATATTCCTTAAGAGATATGCAAATATTTTCAATTGATTCTTGTTCAGAGCGTCGTTGACTATGACTGAGTACAATTTCAAGACATTCCAACATACTTGGAATGTCCAAGTGCATGGATCGCTTTTCGGATTTTCAAAAATTAATTAAAAATATTCTTCAAGAGATATGCAAATATATTCAACGGATTCTTGTTCAGGGCATGCTTGACTATGACTGTGTACAATTTCAAGACATTCCAAGATACTTTTGGGGTCTTTTTTGACGAAAAAGTTAAGTCACTGCCTAAGTGCATGGATCGCTTTCCTGATTTTCAGAAATTCTTTAAAAATATTCCTTAAACGATATGCAAATATTTTCAACGGATTCTTGTTCAGGGCGTCGTTGACTATGACTGAGTACAATTTCAAGACATTCCAACATACTTGGAATGTCCAAGTGCATGGATCGCTTTCCTGATTTTCAAAAGTTCATTAAAAATATTCTTCAAGAGATATGCAAATATATTCAACGGATTCTTGTTCAGGGCATGCTTGACTATGACTGTGTACAATTTCAAGACATATCAAGACACTTTTGGGGTCTTTTTTGAATAAAAAGTTAAGTCACTGCCTAAGTGCACAGACTTTCCTCATTTTCAAAAATTCATTAAAAATATTCTTCAAGAGATATGCAAATATATTCAACGGTTTCTTGTTCAGGGCATGCTTGACTATGACTGTGTACAATTTCAAGACATTCCAAGATACTTTTGGGGTCTTTTTTGACAAAAAAGTTAAGTCACTGCCTAAGTGCATGGATTGCTTTCCTGATTTTCAAAAATTCATTAAAAATATTCCTTAAGCGATATGCAAATATTTTCAACGGATTCTTGTTCAGGGCGTCGTTGACTATGACTGAGTACAATTTCAAGACATTCCAACATACTTGGAATGTCCAAGTGCATGGATCGCTTTCCGGATTTTCAAAAATTCATTAAAAATATTCTTCAAGAGATATGCAAATATATTCAACGGATTCTTGTTCAGGGCATGCTTGACTATGACTGTGTACAATTTCAAGACATTCCAAGATACTTTTGGGGTTTTTTTTGAAAAAAAAGTCAAGTCACTAAGTGCATCAGGGCAAATGGATCGTTTCCTTCGTCTCACCTGATATCCTGCTGTGTGATCCACGGTGTCCAAACGTTTGTTTCCAGCGACTGGACGACATGGATGAACTCCTGCAGCTTTAATTCTTTAAAAACAACCCAAAAACATCAAAAGTTAAGTCACTGCCTAAGTGCATGGATCGCTTTCCTGATTTTCAAAAATTCATTAAAAATATTCCTCAAGAGATATGCAAATATATTCAACGGATTCTTGTTCAGGGCATGCTTGACTATGACTGTGTACAATTTCAAGACATTCCAAGATACTTTTGGGGTCTTTTTTGACGAAAAAGTTAAGTCACTGCCTAAGTGCATGGATCGCTTTTCTGATTTTCAAAAATTCATTAAAAATATTCCTTAAGCGATATGCAAATATTTTCAACGGATTCTTGTTCAGGGCGTCGTTGACTATGACTGAGTACAATTTCAAGACATTCCAACATACTTGGAATGTCCAAGTGCATGGATCGCTTTCCGGATTTTCAAAAATTCATTAAAAATATTCTTCAAGAGATATGCAAATATATTCAACGGATTCTTGTTCAGGGCATGCTTGACTATGACTGTGTACAATTTCAAGACATTCCAGGATACTTTTGGGGTCTTTTTTGAATAAAAAGTTAAGTCACTGCCTAAGTGCATGGATCGCTTTCCTGATTTTCAAAAATTCATTAAAAATATTCCTTAAGCGATATGCAAATATTTTCAACGGATTCTTGTTCAGGGCGTCGTTGACTATGACTGAGTACAATTTCAAAACATTCCAACATACTTGGAATGTCCAAGTGCATGGATCGCTTTCCTGATTTTCAAAAGTTCATTAAAAATATTCTTCAAGAGATATGCAAATATATTCAACGGATTCTTGTTCAGGGCATGCTTGACTATGACTGTGTACAATTTCAAGACATTCCAAGATACTTTTGGGGTCTTTTTTGAATAAAAAGTTAAGTCACTGCCTAAGTGCACAGACTTTCCTCATTTTCAAAAATTCATTAAAAATATTCCTTAAGAGATATGCAAATATTTTCAATTGATTCTTGTTCAGGGCGTCGTTGACTATGACTGAGTACAATTTAAAGACATTCCAACATACTTGGAATGTCCAAGTGCATGGATCGCTTTTCGGATTTTCAAAAATTCATTAAAAATATTCTTCAAGAGATATGCAAATATATTCAACGGATTCTTGTTCAGGGCATGCTTGACTATGACTGTGTACAATTTCAAGACATTCCAAGATACTTTTGGGGTCTTTTTTGACAAAAAAGTTAAGTCACTGCCTAAGTGCATGGATCGCTTTCCTGATTTTCAAAAATTCATTAAAAATATTCCTTAAGCGATATGCAAATATTTTCAACGGATTCTTGTTCAGGGCGTCGTTGACTATGACTGAGTACAATTTCAAGACATTCCAACATACTTGGAATGTCCAAGTGCATGGATCGCTTTCCTGATTTTCAAAAGTTCATTAAAAATATTCTTCAAGAGATATGCAAATATATTCAACGGATTCTTGTTCAGGGCATGCTTGACTATGACTGTGTACAATTTCAAGACATTCCAAGATACCTTTGGGGTCTTTTTTGGATAAAAAGTTAAGTCACTGCCTAAGTGCACAGACTTTCATCATTTTCAAAAATTCATTAAAAATATTCCTTAAGAGATATGCAAATATTTTCAATGGATTCTTGTTCAGGGCGTCGTTGACTATCACCGAGTACAATTTCAAGACATTCCAACATACTTGGAATGTCCAAGTGCATGGATCGCTTTTCGGATTTTCAAAAATTCATTAAAAATATTCTTCAAGAGATATGCAAATATATTCAACGGATTCTTGTTCAGGGCATGCTTGACTATGACTGTGTACAATTTCAAGACATTCCAAGATACTTTTGGGGTCTTTTTTGACGAAAAAGTTAAGTCACTGCCTAAGTGCATGGATCGCTTTCCTGATTTTCAGAAATTCTTTAAAAATATTCCTTAAACGATATGCAAATATTTTCAACGGATTCTTGTTCAGGGCGTCGTTGACTATGACTGAGTACAATTTCAAGACATTCCAACATACTTGGAATGTCCAAGTGCATGGATCGCTTTCCTGATTTTCAAAAGTTCATTAAAAATATTCTTCAAGAGATATGCAAATATATTCAACGGATTCTTGTCCAGGGCATGCTTGACTATGACTGTGTACAATTTCAAGACATTCCAGGATACTTTTGGGGTCTTTTTTGAATAAAAAGTTAAGTCACTGCCTAAGTGCACAGACTTTCCTCATTTTCAAAAATTCATTAAAAATATTCCTTAAGAGATATGCAAATATTTTCAATTGATTCTTGTTCAGGGCGTCGTTGACTATGACTGAGTACAATTTCAAGACATTCCAACATACTTGGAATGTCCAAGTGCATGGATCGCTTTTCGGATTTTCAAAAATTCATTAAAAATATTCTTCAAGAGATATGCAAATATATTCAACGGATTCTTGTTCAGGGCATGCTTGACTATGACTGTGTACAATTTCAAGACATTCCAAGATACTTTTGGGGTCTTTTTTGACAAAAAAGTTAAGTCACTGCCTAAGTGCATGGATCGCTTTTCTGATTTTCAAAAATTCATTAAAAATATTCCTTAAGCGATATGCAAATATTTTCAAACGGATTCTTGTTCAGGGCGTCGTTGACTATGACTGAGTACAACTTCAAAACATTCCAACATACTTGGAATGTCCAAGTGCATGGATCGCTTTCCTGATTTTCAAAAGTTCATTAAAAATATTCTTCAAGAGATATGCAAATATATTCAACGGATTCTTGTTCAGGGCATGCTTGACTATGACTGTGTACAATTTCAAGACATTCCAAGATACTTTTGGGGTCTTTTTTGAATAAAAAGTTAAGTCACTGCCTAAGTGCACAGACTTTCCTCATTTTCAAAAATTCATTAAAAATATTCCTTAAGAGATATGCAAATATTTTCAATTGATTCTTGTTCAGGGCGTCGTTGACTATGACTGAGTACAATTTCAAGACATTCCAACATACTTGGAATGTCCAAGTGCATGGATCGCTTTTCGGATTTTCAAAAATTCATTAAAAATATTATTCAAGAGATATGCAAATATATTCAACATATTCTTGTTCAGGGCATGCTTGACTATGACTGTGTACAATTTCAAGACATTCCAAGATACTTTTGGGGTCTTTTTTGACGAAAAAGTTAAGTCACTGCCTAAGTGCATGGATCGCTTTCCTGATTTTCAAAAATTCATTAAAAATATTCCTTAAGCGATATGCAAATATTTTCAACGGATTCTTGTTCAGGGCGTCGTTGACTATGACTGAGTACAATTTCAAGACATTCCAACATACTTGGAATGTCCAAGTGCATGGATCGCTTTCCTGATTTTCAAAAGTTCATTAAAAATATTCTTCAAGAGATATGCAAATATATTCAACGGATTCTTGTTCAGGGCATGCTTGACTATGACTGTGTACAATTTCAAGACATTCCAAGATACTTTTGGGGTCTTTTTTGACGAAAAAGTTAAGTCACTGCCTAAGTGCATGGATCGCTTTCCTGATTTTCAGAAATTCTTTAAAAATATTCCTTAAACGATATGCAAATATTTTCAACGGATTCTTGTTCAGGGCGTCGTTGACTATGACTGAGTACAATTTCAAGACATTCCAACATACTTGGAATGTCCAAGTGCATGGATCGCTTTCCTGATTTTCAAAAGTTCATTAAAAATATTCTTCAAGAGATATGCAAATATATTCAACGGATTCTTGTTCAGGGCATGCTTGACTATGACTGTGTACAATTTCAAGACATTCCAAGATACTTTTGGGGTCTTTTTTGAATGAAAAGTTAAGTCACTGGCTTAGTGCACAGACTTTCCTCATTTTCAAAAATTCATTAAAAATATTCCTTAAGAGATATGCAAATATTTTCAATTGATTCTTGTTCAGAGCGTCGTTGACTATGACTGAGTACAATTTCAAGACATTCCAACATACTTGGAATGTCCAAGTGCATGGATCGCTTTTCGGATTTTCAAAAATTAATTAAAAATATTCTTCAAGAGATATGCAAATATATTCAACGGATTCTTGTTCAGGGCATGCTTGACTATGACTGTGTACAATTTCAAGACATTCCAAGATACTTTTGGGGTCTTTTTTGACGAAAAAGTTAAGTCACTGCCTAAGTGCATGGATCGCTTTCCTGATTTTCAGAAATTCTTTAAAAATATTCCTTAAACGATATGCAAATATTTTCAACGGATTCTTGTTCAGGGCGTCGTTGACTATGACTGAGTACAATTTCAAGACATTCCAACATACTTGGAATGTCCAAGTGCATGGATCGCTTTCCTGATTTTCAAAAGTTCATTAAAAATATTCTTCAAGAGATATGCAAATATATTCAACGGATTCTTGTTCAGGGCATGCTTGACTATGACTGTGTACAATTTCAAGACATATCAAGATACTTTTGGGGTCTTTTTTGAATAAAAAGTTAAGTCACTGCCTAAGTGCACAGACTTTCCTCATTTTCAAAAATTCATTAAAAATATTCTTCAAGAGATATGCAAATATATTCAACGGTTTCTTGTTCAGGGCATGCTTGACTATGACTGTGTACAATTTCAAGACATTCCAAGATACTTTTGGGGTCTTTTTTGACAAAAAAGTTAAGTCACTGCCTAAGTGCATGGATTGCTTTCCTGATTTTCAAAAATTCATTTAAAATATTCCTTAAGCGATATGCAAATATTTTCAACGGATTCTTGTTCAGGGCGTCGTTGACTATGACTGAGTACAATTTCAAGACATTCCAACATACTTGGAATGTCCAAGTGCATGGATCGCTTTCCGGATTTTCAAAAATTCATTAAAAATATTCTTCAAGAGATATGCAAATATATTCAACGGATTCTTGTTCAGGGCATGCTTGACTATGACTGTGTACAATTTCAAGACATTCCAAGATACTTTTGGGGTTTTTTTTGAAAAAAAAGTCAAGTCACTAAGTGCATCAGGGCAAATGGATCGTTTCCTTCGTCTCACCTGATATCCTGCTGTGTGATCCACGGTGTCCAAACGTTTGTTTCCAGCGACTGGACGACATGGATGAACTCCTGCAGCTTTAATTCTTTAAAAACAACCCAAAAACATCAAAAGTTAAGTCACTGCCTAAGTGCATGGATCGCTTTCCTGATTTTCAAAAATTCATTAAAAATATTCCTCAAGAGATATGCAAATATATTCAACGGATTCTTGTTCAGGGCATGCTTGACTATGACTGTGTACAATTTCAAGACATTCCAAGATACTTTTGGGGTCTTTTTTGACGAAAAAGTTAAGTCACTGCCTAAGTGCATGGATCGCTTTCCTGATTTTCAAAAATTCATTAAAAATATTCCTTAAGCGATATGCAAATATTTTCAACGGATTCTTGTTCAGGGCGTCGTTGACTATGACTGAGTACAATTTCAAGACATTCCAACATACTTGGAATGTCCAAGTGCATGGATCGCTTTCCGGATTTTCAAAAATTCATTAAAAATATTCTTCAAGAGATATGCAAATATATTCAACGGATTCTTGTTCAGGGCATGCTTGACTATGACTGTGTACAATTTCAAGACATTCCAGGATACTTTTGGGGTCTTTTTTGAATAAAAAGTTAAGTCACTGCCTAAGTGCATGGATCGCTTTCCTGATGTTCAAAAATTCATTAAAAATATTCCTTAAGCGATATGCAAATATTTTCAACGGATTCTTGTTCAGGGCGTCGTTGACTATGACTGAGTACAATTTCAAAACATTCCAACATACTTGGAATGTCCAAGTGCATGGATCGCTTTCCTGATTTTCAAAAGTTCATTAAAAATATTCTTCAAGAGATATGCAAATATATTCAACGGATTCTTGTTCAGGGCATGCTTGACTATGACTGTGTACAATTTCAAGACATTCCAAGATACTTTTGGGGTCTTTTTTGAATAAAAAGTTAAGTCACTGCCTAAGTGCACAGACTTTCCTCATTTTCAAAAATTCATTAAAAATATTCCTTAAGAGATATGCAAATATTTTCAATTGATTCTTGTTCAGGGCGTCGTTGACTATGACTGAGTACAATTTAAAGACATTCCAACATACTTGGAATGTCCAAGTGCATGGATCGCTTTTCGGATTTTCAAAAATTCATTAAAAATATTCTTCAAGAGATATGCAAATATATTCAACGGATTCTTGTTCAGGGCATGCTTGACTATGACTGTGTACAATTTCAAGACATTCCAAGATACTTTTGGGGTCTTTTTTGACAAAAAAGTTAAGTCACTGCCTAAGTGCATGGATCGCTTTCCTGATTTTCAAAAATTCATTAAAAATATTCCTTAAGCGATATGCAAATATTTTCAACGGATTCTTGTTCAGGGCGTCGTTGACTATGACTGAGTACAATTTCAAGACATTCCAACATACTTGGAATGTCCAAGTGCATGGATCGCTTTCCTGATTTTCAAAAGTTCATTAAAAATATTCTTCAAGAGATATGCAAATATATTCAACGGATTCTTGTTCAGGGCATGCTTGACTATGACTGTGTACAATTTCAAGACATTCCAAGATACCTTTGGGGTCTTTTTTGGATAAAAAGTTAAGTCACTGCCTAAGTGCACAGACTTTCATCATTTTCAAAAATTCATTAAAAATATTCCTTAAGAGATATGCAAATATTTTCAATGGATTCTTGTTCAGGGCGTCGTTGACTATCACCGAGTACAATTTCAAGACATTCCAACATACTTGGAATGTCCAAGTGCATGGATCGCTTTTCGGATTTTCAAAAATTCATTAAAAATATTCTTCAAGAGATATGCAAATATATTCAACGGATTCTTGTTCAGGGCATGCTTGACTATGACTGTGTACAATTTCAAGACATTCCAAGATACTTTTGGGGTCTTTTTTGACGAAAAAGTTAAGTCACTGCCTAAGTGCATGGATCGCTTTCCTGATTTTCAGAAATTCTTTAAAAATATTCCTTAAACGATATGCAAATATTTTCAACGGATTCTTGTTCAGGGCGTCGTTGACTATGACTGAGTACAATTTCAAGACATTCCAACATACTTGGAATGTCCAAGTGCATGGATCGCTTTCCTGATTTTCAAAAGTTCATTAAAAATATTCTTCAAGAGATATGCAAATATATTCAACGGATTCTTGTCCAGGGCATGCTTGACTATGACTGTGTACAATTTCAAGACATTCCAGGATACTTTTGGGGTCTTTTTTGAATAAAAAGTTAAGTCACTGCCTAAGTGCACAGACTTTCCTCATTTTCAAAAATTCATTAAAAATATTCCTTAAGAGATATGCAAATATTTTCAATTGATTCTTGTTCAGGGCGTCGTTGACTATGACTGAGTACAATTTCAAGACATTCCAACATACTTGGAATGTCCAAGTGCATGGATCGCTTTTCGGATTTTCAAAAATTCATTAAAAATATTCTTCAAGAGATATGCAAATATATTCAACGGATTCTTGTTCAGGGCATGCTTGACTATGACTGTGTACAATTTCAAGACATTCCAAGATACTTTTGGGGTCTTTTTTGACAAAAAAGTTAAGTCACTGCCTAAGTGCATGGATCGCTTTTCTGATTTTCAAAAATTCATTAAAAATATTCCTTAAGCGATATGCAAATATTTTCAAACGGATTCTTGTTCAGGGCGTCGTTGACTATGACTGAGTACAACTTCAAAACATTCCAACATACTTGGAATGTCCAAGTGCATGGATCGCTTTCCTGATTTTCAAAAGTTCATTAAAAATATTCTTCAAGAGATATGCAAATATATTCAACGGATTCTTGTTCAGGGCATGCTTGACTATGACTGTGTACAATTTCAAGACATTCCAAGATACTTTTGGGGTCTTTTTTGAATAAAAAGTTAAGTCACTGCCTAAGTGCACAGACTTTCCTCATTTTCAAAAATTCATTAAAAATATTCCTTAAGAGATATGCAAATATTTTCAATGGATTCTTGTTCAGGGCGTTGTTGACTATGACTGAGTACAATTTCAAGACATTCCAACATACTTGGAATGTCCAAGTGCATGGATCGCTTTCCGGATTTTCAAAAATTCATTAAAAATATTCTTCAAGAGATATGCAAATATATTCAACGGATTCTTGTTCAGGGCATGCTTGACTATGACTGTGTACAATTTCAAGACATTCCAAGATACTTTTGGGGTCTTTTTTGACGAAAAAGTTAAGTCACTGCCTAAGTGCATGGATCGCTTTCCTGATTTTCAGAAATTCTTTAAAAATATTCCTTAAACGATATGCAAATATTTTCAACGGATTCTTGTTCAGGGCGTCGTTGACTATGACTGAGTACAATTTCAAGACATTCCAACATACTTGGAATGTCCAAGTGCATGGATCGCTTTCCTGATTTTCAAAAGTTCATTAAAAATATTCTTCAAGAGATATGCAAATATATTCAACGGATTCTTGTTCAGGGCATGCTTGACTATGACTGTGTACAATTTCAAGACATTCCAAGATACTTTTGGGGTCTTTTTTGACGAAAAAGTTAAGTCACTGCCTAAGTGCATGGATCGCTTTCCTGATTTTCAGAAATTCTTTAAAAATATTCCTTAAACGATATGCAAATATTTTCAACGGATTCTTGTTCAGGGCGTCGTTGACTATGACTGAGTACAATTTCAAGACATTCCAACATACTTGGAATGTCCAAGTGCATGGATCGCTTTCCTGATTTTCAAAAGTTCATTAAAAATATTCTTCAAGAGATATGCAAATATATTCAACGGATTCTTGTCCAGGGCATGCTTGACTATGACTGTGTACAATTTCAAGACATTCCAGGATACTTTTGGGGTCTTTTTTGAATAAAAAGTTAAGTCACTGCCTAAGTGCACAGACTTTCCTCATTTTCAAAAATTCATTAAAAATATTCCTTAAGAGATATGCAAATATTTTCAATTGATTCTTGTTCAGGGCGTCGTTGACTATGACTGAGTACAATTTCAAGACATTCCAACATACTTGGAATGTCCAAGTGCATGGATCGCTTTTCGGATTTTCAAAAATTCATTAAAAATATTCTTCAAGAGATATGCAAATATATTCAACGGATTCTTGTTCAGGGCATGCTTGACTATGACTGTGTACAATTTCAAGACATTCCAAGATACTTTTGGGGTCTTTTTTGACAAAAAAGTTAAGTCACTGCCTAAGTGCATGGATCGCTTTTCTGATTTTCAAAAATTCATTAAAAATATTCCTTAAGCGATATGCAAATATTTTCAAACGGATTCTTGTTCAGGGCGTCGTTGACTATGACTGAGTACAACTTCAAAACATTCCAACATACTTGGAATGTCCAAGTGCATGGATCGCTTTCCTGATTTTCAAAAGTTCATTAAAAATATTCTTCAAGAGATATGCAAATATATTCAACGGATTCTTGTTCAGGGCATGCTTGACTATGACTGTGTATAATTTCAAGACATTCCAAGATACTTTTGGGGTCTTTTTTGAATAAAAAGTTAAGTCACTGCCTAAGTGCACAGACTTTCCTCATTTTCAAAAATTCATTAAAAATATTCCTTAAGAGATATGCAAATATTTTCAATGGATTCTTGTTCAGGGCATGCTTGACTATGACTGTGTACAATTTCAAGACATTCCAAGATACTTTTGGGGTCTTTTTTGAATGAAAAGTTAAGTCACTGGCTTAGTGCACAGACTTTCCTCATTTTCAAAAATTCATTAAAAATATTCCTTAAGAGATATGCAAATATTTTCAATTGATTCTTGTTCAGAGCGTCGTTGACTATGACTGAGTACAATTTCAAGACATTCCAACATACTTGGAATGTCCAAGTGCATGGATCGCTTTCCGGATTTTCAAAAATTCATTAAAAATATTCTTCAAGAGATATGCAAATATATTCAACGGATTCTTGTTCAGGGCATGCTTGACTATGACTGTGTACAATTTCAAGACATTCCAAGATACTTTTGGGGTCTTTTTTGATGAAAAAGTTAAGTCACTGCCTAAGTGCATGGATCGCTTTCCTGATTTTCAGAAATTCTTTAAAAATATTCCTTAAACGATATGCAAATATTTTCAACGGATTCTTGTTCAGGGCGTCGTTGACTATGACTGAGTACAATTTCAAGACATTCCAACATACTTGGAATGTCCAAGTGCATGGATTGCTTTCCTGATTTTCAAAAGTTCATTAAAAATATTCTTCAAGAGATATGCAAATATATTCAACGGATTCTTGTTCAGGGCATGCTTGACTATGACTGTGTACAATTTCAAGACATTCCAAGATACTTTTGGGGTCTTTTTTGACAAAAAAGTTAAGTCACTGCCTAAGTGCATGGATCGCTTTTCTGATTTTCAAAAATTCATTAAAAATATTCCTTAAGCGATATGCAAATATTTTCAAACGGATTCTTGTTCAGGGCGTCGTTGACTATGACTGAGTACAACTTCAAAACATTCCAACATACTTGGAATGTCCAAGTGCATGGATCGCTTTCCTGATTTTCAAAAGTTCATTAAAAATATTCTTCAAGAGATATGCAAATATATTCAACGGATTCTTGTTCAGGGCATGCTTGACTATGACTGTGTACAATTTCAAGACATTCCAAGATACTTTTGGGGTCTTTTTTGAATAAAAAGTTAAGTCACTGCCTAAGTGCACAGACTTTCCTCATTTTCAAAAATTCATTAAAAATATTCCTTAAGAGATATGCAAATATTTTCAATGGATTCTTGTTCAGGGCGTTGTTGACTATGACTGAGTACAATTTCAAGACATTCCAACATACTTGGAATGTCCAAGTGCATGGATCGCTTTCCGGATTTTCAAAAATTCATTAAAAATATTCTTCAAGAGATATGCAAATATATTCAACGGATTCTTGTTCAGGGCATGCTTGACTATGACTGTGTACAATTTCAAGACATTCCAAGATACTTTTGGGGTCTTTTTTGACGAAAAAGTTAAGTCACTGCCTAAGTGCATGGATCGCTTTCCTGATTTTCAGAAATTCTTTAAAAATATTCCTTAAACGATATGCAAATATTTTCAACGGATTCTTGTTCAGGGCGTCGTTGACTATGACTGAGTACAATTTCAAGACATTCCAACATACTTGGAATGTCCAAGTGCATGGATCGCTTTCCTGATTTTCAAAAGTTCATTAAAAATATTCTTCAAGAGATATGCAAATATATTCAACGGATTCTTGTTCAGGGCATGCTTGACTATGACTGTGTACAATTTCAAGACATTCCAAGATACTTTTGGGGTCTTTTTTGACGAAAAAGTTAAGTCACTGCCTAAGTGCATGGATCGCTTTCCTGATTTTCAGAAATTCTTTAAAAATATTCCTTAAACGATATGCAAATATTTTCAACGGATTCTTGTTCAGGGCGTCGTTGACTATGACTGAGTACAATTTCAAGACATTCCAACATACTTGGAATGTCCAAGTGCATGGATCGCTTTCCTGATTTTCAAAAGTTCATTAAAAATATTCTTCAAGAGATATGCAAATATATTCAACGGATTCTTGTCCAGGGCATGCTTGACTATGACTGTGTACAATTTCAAGACATTCCAGGATACTTTTGGGGTCTTTTTTGAATAAAAAGTTAAGTCACTGCCTAAGTGCACAGACTTTCCTCATTTTCAAAAATTCATTAAAAATATTCCTTAAGAGATATGCAAATATTTTCAATTGATTCTTGTTCAGGGCGTCGTTGACTATGACTGAGTACAATTTCAAGACATTCCAACATACTTGGAATGTCCAAGTGCATGGATCGCTTTTCGGATTTTCAAAAATTCATTAAAAATATTCTTCAAGAGATATGCAAATATATTCAACGGATTCTTGTTCAGGGCATGCTTGACTATGACTGTGTACAATTTCAAGACATTCCAAGATACTTTTGGGGTCTTTTTTGACAAAAAAGTTAAGTCACTGCCTAAGTGCATGGATCGCTTTTCTGATTTTCAAAAATTCATTAAAAATATTCCTTAAGCGATATGCAAATATTTTCAAACGGATTCTTGTTCAGGGCGTCGTTGACTATGACTGAGTACAACTTCAAAACATTCCAACATACTTGGAATGTCCAAGTGCATGGATCGCTTTCCTGATTTTCAAAAGTTCATTAAAAATATTCTTCAAGAGATATGCAAATATATTCAACGGATTCTTGTTCAGGGCATGCTTGACTATGACTGTGTACAATTTCAAGACATTCCAAGATACTTTTGGGGTCTTTTTTGAATAAAAAGTTAAGTCACTGCCTAAGTGCACAGACTTTCCTCATTTTCAAAAATTCATTAAAAATATTCCTTAAGAGATATGCAAATATTTTCAATGGATTCTTGTTCAGGGCGTTGTTGACTATGACTGAGTACAATTTCAAGACATTCCAACATACTTGGAATGTCCAAGTGCATGGATCGCTTTCCGGATTTTCAAAAATTCATTAAAAATATTCTTCAAGAGATATGCAAATATATTCAACGGATTCTTGTTCAGGGCATGCTTGACTATGACTGTGTACAATTTCAAGACATTCCAAGATACTTTTGGGGTCTTTTTTGATGAAAAAGTTAAGTCACTGCCTAAGTGCATGGATCGCTTTCCTGATTTTCAGAAATTCTTTAAAAATATTCCTTAAACGATATGCAAATATTTTCAACGGATTCTTGTTCAGGGCGTCGTTGACTATGACTGAGTACAATTTCAAGACATTCCAACATACTTGGAATGTCCAAGTGCATGGATTGCTTTCCTGATTTTCAAAAGTTCATTAAAAATATTCTTCAAGAGATATGCAAATATATTCAACGGATTCTTGTTCAGGGCATGCTTGACTATGACTGTGTACAATTTCAAGACATTCCAAGATACTTTTGGGGTCTTTTTTGAATAAAAAGTTGTCACTGCCTAAGTGCATGGATCGCTTTCCTGATTTTCAAAAATTCATTAAAAATATTCCTTAAGCGATATGCAAATATTTTCAAGGGATTCTTGTTCAGGGCGTCGTTGACTATGACTGAGTACAATTTCAAGACATTCCAACATACTTGGAATGTCCAAGTGCATGGATCGCTTTCCTGATTTTCAAAAGTTCATTAAAAATATTCTTCAAGAGATATGCAAATATATTCAACGGATTCTTGTTCAGGGCATGCTTGACTATGACTGTGTACAATTTCAAGACATTCCAAGATACCTTTGGGGTCTTTTTTGGATAAAAAGTTAAGTCACTGCCTAAGTGCACAGACTTTCATCATTTTCAAAAATTCATTAAAAATATTCCTTAAGAGATATGCAAATATTTTCAATGGATTCTTGTTCAGGGCGTCGTTGACTATGACGGAGTACAATTTCAAGACATTCCAACATACTTGGAATGTCCAAGTGCATGGATCGCTTTTCGGATTTTCAAAAATTCATTTAAAATATTCTTCAAGAGATATGCAAATATATTCAACGGATTCTTGTTCAGGGCATGCTTGACTATGACTGTGTACAATTTCAAGACATTCCAAGATACTTTTGGGGTCTTTTTTGACGAAAAAGTTAAGTCACTGCCTAAGTGCATGGATCGCTTTCCTGATTTTCAGAAATTCTTTAAAAATATTCCTTAAACGATATGCAAATATTTTCAACGGATTCTTGTTCAGGGCGTCGTTGACTATGACTGAGTACAATTTCAAGACATTCCAACATACTTGGAATTTCCAAGTGCATGGATCGCTTTCCTGATTTTCAAAAGTTCATTAAAAATATTCTTCAAGAGATATGCAAATATATTCAACGGATTCTTGTTCAGGGCATGCTTGACTATGACTGTGTACAATTTCAAGACATTCCAGGATACTTTTGGGGTCTTTTTTGAATAAAAAGTTAAGTCACTGCCTAAGTGCACAGACTTTCCTCATTTTCAAAAATTCATTAAAAATATTCCTTAAGAGATATGCAAATATTTTCAATTGATTCTTGTTCAGGGCGTCGTTGACTATGACTGAGTACAATTTCAAGACATTCCAACATACTTGGAATGTCCAAGTGCATGGATCGCTTTTCGGATTTTCAAAAATTCATTAAAAATATTCTTCAAGAGATATGCAAATATATTCAACGGATTCTTGTTCAGGGCATGCTTGACTATGACTGTGTACAATTTCAAGACATTCCAAGATACTTTTGGGGTCTTTTTTGACAAAAAAGTTAAGTCACTGCCTAAGTGCATGGATCGCTTTTCTGATTTTCAAAAATTCATTAAAAATATTCCTTAAGCGATATGCAAATATTTTCAACGGATTCTTGTTCAGGGCGTCGTTGACTATGACTGAGTACAATTTCAAAACATTCCAACATACTTGGAATGTCCAAGTGCATGGATCGCTTTCCTGATTTTCAAAAGTTCATTAAAAATATTCTTCAAGAGATATGCAAATATATTCAACGGATTCTTGTTCAGGGCATGCTTGACTATGACTGTGTACAATTTCAAGACATTCCAAGATACTTTTGGGGTCTTTTTTGAATAAAAGGTTAAGTCACTGCCTAAGTGCACAGACTTTCCTCATTTTCAAAAATTCATTAAAAATATTCCTTAAGAGATATGCAAATATTTTCAATGGATTCTTGTTCAGGGCGTTGTTGACTATGACTGAGTACAATTTCAAGACATTCCAACATACTTGGAATGTCCAAGTGCATGGATCGCTTTCCGGATTTTCAAAAATTCATTAAAAATATTCTTCAAGAGATATGCAAATATATTCAACGGATTCTTGTTCAGGGCATGCTTGACTATGACTGTGTACAATTTCAAGACATTCCAAGATACTTTTGGGGTCTTTTTTGACGAAAAAGTTAAGTCACTGCCTAAGTGCATGGATCGCTTTCCTGATTTTCAGAAATTCTTTAAAAATATTCCTTAAACGATATGCAAATATTTTCAACGGATTCTTGTTCAGGGCGTCGTTGACTATGACTGAGTACAATTTCAAGACATTCCAACATACTTGGAATGTCCAAGTGCATGGATCGCTTTCCTGATTTTCAAAAGTTCATTAAAAATATTCTTCAAGAGATATGCAAATATATTCAACGGATTCTTGTTCAGGGCATGCTTGACTATGACTGTGTACAATTTCAAGACATTCCAAGATACTTTTGGGGTCTTTTTTGAATAAAAAGTTAAGTCACTGCCTAAGTGCACAGACTTTCCTCATTTTCAAAAATTCATTAAAAATATTCCTTAAGAGATATGCAAATATTTTCAATTGATTCTTGTTCAGGGTGTCGTTGACTATGACTGAGTACAATTTCAAGACATTCCAACATACTTGGAATGTCCAAGTGCATGGATCGCTTTTCGGATTTTCAAAAATTCATTAAAAATATTCTTCAAGAGATATGCAAATATATTCAACGGATTCTTGTTCAGGGCATGCTTGACTATGACTGTGTACAATTTCAAGACATTCCAAGATACTTTTGGGGTCTTTTTTGACAAAAAAGTTAAGTCACTGCCTAAGTGCATGGATCGCTTTCCTGATTTTCAAAAATTCATTAAAAATATTCCTTAAGCGATATGCAAATATTTTCAACGGATTCTTGTTCAGGGCGTCGTTGACTATGACTGAGTACAATTTCAAGACATTCCAACATACTTGGAATGTCCAAGTGCATGGATCGCTTTCCTGATTTTCAAAAGTTCATTAAAAATATTCTTCAAGAGATATGCAAATATATTCAACGGATTCTTGTTCAGGGCATGCTTGACTATGACTGTGTACAATTTCAAGACATTCCAAGATACCTTTGGGGTCTTTTTTGAATAAAAAGTTAAGTCACTGCCTAAGTGCACAGACTTTCATCATTTTCAAAAATTAATTAAAAATATTCCTAAAGCGATATGCAAATATTTTCAATGGATTCTTGTTCAGGGCGTCGTTGACTATGACCGAGTACAATTTCAAGACATTCCAACATACTTGGAATGTCCAAGTGCATGGATCGCTTTCCGGATTTTCAAAAATTCATTAAAAATATTCTTCAAGAGATATGCAAATATATTCAACGGATTCTTGTTCAGGGCATGCTTGACTATGACTGTGTACAATTTCAAGACATTCCAAGATACTTTTGGGGTCTTTTTTGAAGAAAAAGTTAAGTCACTGCCTAAGTGCATGGATCGCTTTCCTGATTTTCAGAAATTCTTTAAAAATATTCCTTAAACGATATGCAAATATTTGCAACGGATTCTTGTTCAGGGCGTCGTTGACTATGACTGAGTACAATTTCAAGACATTCCAACATACTTGGAATGTCCAAGTGCATGGATCGCTTTCCTGATTTTCAAAAGTTCATTAAAAATATTCTTCAAGAGATATGCAAATATATTCAACGGATTCTTGTTCAGGGCATGCTTGACTATGACTGTGTACAATTTCAAGACATTCCAAGATACTTTTGGGGTCTTTTTTGAATAAAAAGTTAAGTCACTGCCTAAGTGCACAGACTTTCCTCATTTTCAAAAATTCATTAAAAATATTCCTTAAGAGATATGCAAATATTTTCAATTGATTCTTGTTCAGGGCGTCGTTGACTATGACTGAGTACAATTTCAAGACATTCCAACATACTTGGAATGTCCAAGTGCATGGATCGCTTTTCGGATTTTCAAAAATTCATTAAAAATATTCTTCAAGAGATATGCAAATATATTCAACGGATTCTTGTTCAGGGCATGCTTGACTATGACTGTGTACAATTTCAAGACATTCCAAGATACTTTTGGGGTCTTTTTTGACAAAAAAGTTAAGTCACTGCCTAAGTGCATGGATCGCTTTCCTGATTTTCAAAAATTCATTAAAAATATTCCTTAAGCGATATGCAAATATTTTCAACGGATTCTTGTTCAGGGCGTCGTTGACTATGACTGAGTACAATTTCAAGACATTCCAACATACTTGGAATGTCCAAGTGCATGGATCGCTTTCCTGATTTTCAAAAGTTCATTAAAAATATTCTTCAAGAGATATGCAAATATATTCAACGGATTCTTGTTCAGGGCATGCTTGACTATGACTGTGTACAATTTCAAGACATTCCAAGATACTTTTGGGGTCTTTTTTGACGAAAAAGTTAAGTCACTGCCTAAGTGCACAGACTTTCCTCATTTTCAAAAATTCATTAAAAATATTCCTTAAGAGATATGCAAATATTTTCAATTGATTCTTGTTCAGGGCGTCGTTGACTATGACTGAGTACAATTTCAAGACATTCCAACATACTTGGAATGTCCAAGTGCATGGATCGCTTTTCGGATTTTCAAAAATTCATTAAAAATATTCTTCAAGAGATATGCAAATATATTCAACGGATTCTTGTTCAGGGCATGCTTGACTATGACTGTGTACAATTTCAAGACATTCCAAGATACTTTTGGGGTCTTTTTTGACGAAAAAGTTAAGTCACTGCCTAAGTGCATGGATCGCTTTCCTGATTTTCAAAAATTCATTAAAAATATTCCTTAAGCGATATGCAAATATTTTCAACGGATTCTTGTTCAGGGCGTCGTTGACTATGACTGAGTACAATTTCAAGACATTCCAACATACTTGGAATGTCCAAGTGCATGGATCGCTTTCCTGATTTTCAAAAGTTCATTAAAAATATTCTTCAAGAGATATGCAAATATATTCAACGGATTCTTGTTCAGGGCATGCTTGACTATGACTGTGTACAATTTCAAGACATTCCAAGATACTTTTGGGGTCTTTTTTGAATAAAAAGTTAAGTCACTGCCTAAGTGCACAGACTTTCCTCATTTTCAAAAATTCATTAAAAATATTCCTTAAGAGATATGCAAATATTTTCAATGGATTCTTGTTCAGGGCGTTGTTGACTATGACTGAGTACAATTTCAAGACATTCCAACATACTTGGAATGTCCAAGTGCATGGATCGCTTTCCGGATTTTCAAAAATTCATTAAAAATATTCTTCAAGAGATATGCAAATATATTCAACGGATTCTTGTTCAGGGCATGCTTGACTATGACTGTGTACAATTTCAAGACATTCCAAGATACTTTTGGGGTCTTTTTTGACGAAAAAGTTAAGTCACTGCCTAAGTGCATGGATCGCTTTCCTGATTTTCAGAAATTCTTTAAAAATATTCCTTAAACGATATGCAAATATTTTCAACGGATTCTTGTTCAGGGCGTCGTTGACTATGACTGAGTACAATTTCAAGACATTCCAACATACTTGGAATGTCCAAGTGCATGGATCGCTATCCTGATTTTCAAAAGTTCATTAAAAATATTCTTCAAGAGATATGCAAATATATTCAACGGATTCTTGTTCAGGGCATGCTTGACTATGACTGTGTACAATTTCAAGACATTCCAAGATACTTTTGGGGTCTTTTTTGAATAAAAAGTTAAGTCACTGCCTAAGTGCACAGACTTTCATCATTTTCAAAAATTCATTAAAAATATTCCTTAAGAGATATGCAAATATTTTCAATTGATTCTTGTTCAGGGCGTCGTTGACTATGACTGAGTACAATTTCAAGACATTCCAACATACTTGGAATGTCCAAGTGCATGGATCGCTTTTCGGATTTTCAAAAATTCATTAAAAATATTCTTCAAGAGATATGCAAATATATTCAACAGATTCTTGTTCAGGGCATGCTTGACTATGACTGTGTACAATTTCAAGACATTCCAAGATACTTTTGGGGTCTTTTTTGACGAAAAAGTTAAGTCACTGCCTAAGTGCATGGATCGCTTTCCTGATTTTCAAAAATTCATTAAAAATATTCCTTAAGCGATATGCAAATATTTTCAACGGATTCTTGTTCAGGGCGTCGTTGACTATGACTGAGTACAATTTCAAGACATTCCAACATACTTGGAATGTCCAAGTGCATGGATCGCTTTCCTGATTTTCAAAAGTTCATTAAAAATATTCTTCAAGAGATATGCAAATATATTCAACGGATTCTTGTTCAGGGCATGCTTGACTATGACTGTGTACAATTTCAAGACATTCCAAGATACTTTTGGGGTCTTTTTTGAATAAAAAGTTAAGTCACTGCCTAAGTGCACAGACTTTCCTCATTTTCAAAAATTCATTAAAAATATTCCTTTAGAGATATGCAAATATTTTCAATGGATTCTTGTTCAGGGCGTTGTTGACTATGACTGAGTACAATTTCAAGACATTCCAACATACTTGGAATGTCCAAGTGCATGGATCGCTTTCCGGATTTTCAAAAATTCATTAAAAATATTCTTCAAGAGATATGCAAATATATTCAACGGATTCTTGTTCAGGGCATGCTTGACTATGACTGTGTACAATTTCAAGACATTCCAAGATACTTTTGGGGTCTTTTTTGACGAAAAAGTTAAGTCACTGCCTAAGTGCATGGATCGCTTTCCTGATTTTCAGAAATTCTTTAAAAATATTCCTTAAACGATATGCAAATATTTTCAACGGATTCTTGTTCAGGGCGTCGTTGACTATGACTGAGTACAATTTCAAGACATTCCAACATACTTGGAATGTCCAAGTGCATGGATCGCTATCCTGATTTTCAAAAGTTCATTAAAAATATTCTTCAAGAGATATGCAAATATATTCAACGGATTCTTGTTCAGGGCATGCTTGACTATGACTGTGTACAATTTCAAGACATTCCAAGATACTTTTGGGGTCTTTTTTGAATAAAAAGTTAAGTCACTGCCTAAGTGCACAGACTTTCATCATTTTCAAAAATTCATTAAAAATATTCCTTAAGAGATATGCAAATATTTTCAATTGATTCTTGTTCAGGGCGTCGTTGACTATGACTGAGTACAATTTCAAGACATTCCAACATACTTGGAATGTCCAAGTGCATGGATCGCTTTTCGGATTTTCAAAAATTCATTAAAAATATTCTTCAAGAGATATGCAAATATATTCAACGGATTCTTGTTCAGGGCATGCTTGACTATGACTGTGTACAATTTCAAGACATTCCAAGATACTTTTGGGGTCTTTTTTGACGAAAAAGTTAAGTCACTGCCTAAGTGCATGGATCGCTTTCCTGATTTTCAAAAATTCATTAAAAATATTCCTTAAGCGATATGCAAATATTTTCAACGGATTCTTGTTCAGGGCGTCGTTGACTATGACTGAGTACAATTTCAAGACATTCCAACATACTTGGAATGTCCAAGTGCATGGATCGCTTTCCTGATTTTCAAAAGTTCATTAAAAATATTCTTCAAGAGATATGCAAATATATTCAACGGATTCTTGTTCAGGGCATGCTTGACTATGACTGTGTACAATTTCAAGACATTCCAAGATACTTTTGGGGTCTTTTTTGAATAAAAAGTTAAGTCACTGCCTAAGTGCACAGACTTTCCTCATTTTCAAAAATTCATTAAAAATATTCCTTTAGAGATATGCAAATATTTTCAATGGATTCTTGTTCAGGGCGTTGTTGACTATGACTGAGTACAATTTCAAGACATTCCAACATACTTGGAATGTCCAAGTGCATGGATCGCTTTCCGGATTTTCAAAAATTCATTAAAAATATTCTTCAAGAGATATGCAAATATATTCAACGGATTCTTGTTCAGGGCATGCTTGACTATGACTGTGTACAATTTCAAGACATTCCAAGATACTTTTGGGGTCTTTTTTGACGAAAAAGTTAAGTCACTGCCTAAGTGCATGGATCGCTTTCCTGATTTTCAGAAATTCTTTAAAAATATTCCTTAAACGATATGCAAATATTTTCAACGGATTCTTGTTCAGGGCGTCGTTGACTATGACTGAGTACAATTTCAAGACATTCCAACATACTTGGAATGTCCAAGTGCATGGATCGCTATCCTGATTTTCAAAAGTTCATTAAAAATATTCTTCAAGAGATATGCAAATATATTCAACGGATTCTTGTTCAGGGCATGCTTGACTATGACTGTGTACAATTTCAAGACATTCCAAGATACTTTTGGGGTCTTTTTTGAATAAAAAGTTAAGTCACTGCCTAAGTGCACAGACTTTCATCATTTTCAAAAATTCATTAAAAATATTCCTTAAGAGATATGCAAATATTTTCAATTGATTCTTGTTCAGGGCGTCGTTGACTATGACTGAGTACAATTTCAAGACATTCCAACATACTTGGAATGTCCAAGTGCATGGATCGCTTTTCGGATTTTCAAAAATTCATTAAAAATATTCTTCAAGAGATATGCAAATATATTCAACGGATTCTTGTTCAGGGCATGCTTGACTATGACTGTGTACAATTTCAAGACATTCCAAGATACTTTTGGGGTCTTTTTTGACAAAAAAGTTAAGTCACTGCCTAAGTGCATGGATCGCTTTCCTGATTTTCAAAAATTCATTAAAAATATTCCTTAAGCGATATGCAAATATTTTCAATTGATTCTTGTTCAGGGCGTCGTTGACTATGACTGAGTACAATTTCAAGACATTCCAACATACTTGGAATGTCCAAGTGCATGGATCGCTTTTCGGATTTTCAAAAATTCATTAAAAATATTCTTCAAGAGATATGCAAATATATTCAACGGATTCTTGTTCAGGGCATGCTTGACTATGACTGTGTACAATTTCAAGACATTCCAAGATACTTTTGGGGTCTTTTTTGACGAAAAAGTTAAGTCACTGCCTAAGTGCATGGATCGCTTTCCTGATTTTCAAAAATTCATTAAAAATATTCCTTAAGCGATATGCAAATATTTTCAACGGATTCTTGTTCAGGGCGTCGTTGACTATGACTGAGTACAATTTCAAGACATTCCAACATACTTGGAATGTCCAAGTGCATGGATCGCTTTCCTGATTTTCAAAAGTTCATTAAAAATATTCTTCAAGAGATATGCAAATATATTCAACGGATTCTTGTTCAGGGCATGCTTGACTATGACTGTGTATAATTTCAAGACATTCCAAGATACTTTTGGGGTCTTTTTTGAATAAAAAGTTAAGTCACTGCGTAAGTGCACAGACTTTCATCATTTTCAAAAATTCATTAAAAATATTCCTTAAGAGATATGCAAATATTTCAATGGATTCTTGTTCAGGGCGTCGTTGACTATGACCGAGTACAATTTCAAGACATTCCAACATGCATGGATCGCTTTCTGGATTTTCAAAAATTCATTAAAAATATTCTTCAAGAGATATGCAAATATATTCAACGGATTCTTGTTCAGGGCATGCTTGACTATGACTGTGTACAATTTCAAGACATTCCAAGATACTTTTGGGGTCTTTTTTGACGAAAAAGTTAAGTCACTGCCTAAGTGCATGGATCGCTTTCCTGAATTTCAGAAATTCTTTTAAAATATTCCTTAAACGATATGCAAATATTTTCAACGGATTCTTGTTCAGGGCGTCGTTGACTATGACTGAGTACAATTTCAAGACATTCCAACATACTTGGAATGTCCAAGTGCATGGATCGCTTTCCTGATTTTCAAAAGTTCATTAAAAATATTCTTCAAGAGATATGCAAATATATTCAACGGATTCTTGTTCAGGGCATGCTTGACTATGACTGTGTACAATTTCAAGACATTCCAAGATACTTTTGGGGTCTTTTTTGAATAAAAAGTTAAGTCACTGCCTAAGTGCACAGACTTTCCTCATTTTCAAAAATTCATTAAAAATATTCCTTAAGAGATATGCAAATATTTTCAATTGATTCTTGTTCAGGGCGTCGTTGACTATGACTGAGTACAATTTCAAGACATTCCAACATACTTGGAATGTCCAAGTGCATGGATCGCTTTTCGGATTTTCAAAAATTCATTAAAAATATTCTTCAAGAGATATGCAAATATATTCAACGGATTCTTGTTCAGGGCATGCTTGACTATGACTGTGTACAATTTCAAGACATTCCAAGATACTTTTGGGGTCTTTTTTGACAAAAAAGTTAAGTCACTGCCTAAGTGCATGGATCGCTTTCCTGATTTTCAAAAATTCATTAAAAATATTCCTTAAGCGATATGCAAATATTTTCAACGGATTCTTGTTCAGGGCGTCGTTGACTATGACTGAGTACAATTTCAAGACATTCCAACATACTTGGAATGTCCAAGTGCATGGATCGCTTTCCTGATTTTCAAAAGTTCATTAAAAATATTCTTCAAGAGATATGCAAATATATTCAATGGATTCTTGTTCAGGGCATGCTTGACTATGACTGTGTACAATTTCAAGACATTCCAAGATACCTTTGGGGTCTTTTTTGAATAAAAACTTAAGTCACTGCCTAAGTGCACAGACTTTCATCATTTTCAAAAATTCATTAAAAATATTCCTTAAGCGATATGCAAATATTTTCAATGGATTCTTGTTCAGGGCGTGGTTGACTATGACCGAGTACAATTTCAAGACATTCCAACATACTTGGAATGTCCAAGTGCATGGATCGCTTTCCGGATTTTCAAAAATTCATTAAAAATATTCTTCAAGAGATATGCAAATATATTCAACGGATTCTTGTTCAGGGCATGCTTGACTATGACTGTGTACAATTTCAAGACATTCCAAGATACTTGTGGGGTCTTTTTTGACGAAAAAGTTAAGTCACTGCCTAAGTGCATGGATCGCTTTCCTGATTTTCAGAAATTCTTTAAAAATATTCCTTAAACGATATGCAAATATTTGCAACGGATTCTTGTTCAGGGCGTCGTTGACTATGACTGAGTACAATTTCAAGACATTCCAACATACTTGGAATGTCCAAGTGCATGGATCGCTTTCCTGATTTTCAAAAGTTCATTAAAAATATTCTTCAAGAGATATGCAAATATATTCAACGGATTCTTGTTCAGGGCATGCTTGACTATGACTGTGTACAATTTCAAGACATTCCAAGATACTTTTGGGGTCTTTTTTGAATAAGAAGTTAAGTCACTGCCTAAGTGCACAGACTTTCCTCATTTTCAAAAATTCATTAAAAATATTCCTTAAGAGATATGCAAATATTTTCAATTGATTCTTGTTCAGGGCGTCGTTGACTATGACTGAGTACAATTTCAAGACATTCCAACATACTTGGAATGTCCAAGTGCATGGATCGCTTTTCGGATTTTCAAAAATTCATTAAAAATATTCTTCAAGAGATATGCAAATATATTCAACGGATTCTTGTTCAGGGCATGCTTGACTATGACTGTGTACAATTTCAAGACATTCCAAGATACTTTTGGGGTCTTTTTTGACAAAAAAGTTAAGTCACTGCCTAAGTGCATGGATCGCTTTCCTGATTTTCAAAAATTCATTAAAAATATTCCTTAAGCGATATGCAAATATTTTCAACGGATTCTTGTTCAGGGCGTCGTTGACTATGACTGAATACAATTTCAAGACATTCCAACATACTTGGAATGTCCAAGTGCATGGATCGCTTTCCTGATTTTCAAAAGTTCATTAAAAATATTCTTCAAGAGATATGCAAATATATTCAACGGATTCTTGTTCAGGGCATGCTTGACTATGACTGTGTACAATTTCAAGACATTCCAAGATACTTTTGGGGTCTTTTTTGACGAAAAAGTTAAGTCACTGCCTAAGTGCACAGACTTTCCTCATTTTCAAAAATTCATTAAAAATATTCCTTAAGAGATATGCAAATATTTTCAATTGATTCTTGTTCAGGGCGTCGTTGACTATGACTGAGTACAATTTCAAGACATTCCAACATACTTGGAATGTCCAAGTGCATGGATCGCTTTTCGGATTTTCAAAAATTCATTAAAAATATTCTTCAAGAGATATGCAAATATATTCAACGGATTCTTGTTCAGGGCATGCTTGACTATGACTGTGTACAATTTCAAGACATTCCAAGATACTTTTGGGGTCTTTTTTGACAAAAAAGTTAAGTCACTGCCTAAGTGCATGGATCGCTTTCCTGATTTTCAAAAATTCATTAAAAATATTCCTTAAGCGATATGCAAATATTTTCAATGGATTCTTGTTCAGGGCGTCGTTGACTATGACTGAGTACAATTTCAAGACATTCCAACATACTTCGAATGTCCAAGTGCATGGATCGCTTTCCTGATTTTCAAAAGTTCATTAAAAATATTCTTCAAGAGATATGCAAATATATTCAACGGATTCTTGTTCAGGGCATGCTTGACTATGACTGTGTACAATTTCAAGACATTCCAAGATACTTTTGGGGTCTTTTTTGAATAAAAAGTTAAGTCACTGCCTAAGTGCACAGACTTTCCTCATTTTCAAAAATTCATTAAAAATATTCCTTAAGAGATATGCAAATATTTTCAATGGATTCTTGTTCAGGGCGTTGTTGACTATGACTGAGTACAATTTCAAGACATTCCAACATACTTGGAATGTCCAAGTGCATGGATCGCTTTTCGGATTTTCAAAAATTCATTAAAAATATTCTTCAAGAGATATGCAAATATATTCAACGGATTCTTGTTCAGGGCATGCTTGACTATGACTGTGTACAATTTCAAGACATTCCAAGATACTTTTGGGGTCTTTTTTGACAAAAAAGTTAAGTCACTGCCTAAGTGCATGGATCGCTTTCCTGATTTTCAAAAATTCATTAAAAATATTCCTTAAGCGATATGCAAATATTTTCAATTGATTCTTGTTCAGGGCGTCGTTGACTATGACTGAGTACAATTTCAAGACATTCCAACATACTTGGAATGTCCAAGTGCATGGATCGCTTTTCGGATTTTCAAAAATTCATTAAAAATATTCTTCAAGAGATATGCAAATATATTCAACGGATTCTTGTTCAGGGCATGCTTGACTATGACTGTGTACAATTTCAAGACATTCCAAGATACTTTTGGGGTCTTTTTTGACAAAAAAGTTAAGTCACTGCCTAAGTGCATGGATCGCTTTCCTGATTTTCAAAAATTCATTAAAAATATTCCTTAAGCGATATGCAAATATTTTCAACGGATTCTTGTTCAGGGCGTCGTTGACTATGACTGAGTACAATTTCAAGACATTCCAACATACTTGGAATGTCCAAGTGCATGGATCGCTTTTCAGATTTTCAAAAATTCATTAAAAATATTCTTCAAGAGATATGCAAATATATTCAACGGATTCTTGTTCAGGGCATGCTTGACTATGACTGTGTACAATTTCAAGACATTCCAAGATACTTTTGGGGTCTTTTTTGACGAAAAAGTTAAGTCACTGCCTAAGTGCATGGATCGCTTTCCTGAATTTCAGAAATTCTTTTAAAATATTCCTTAAACGATATGCAAATATTTTCAACGGATTCTTGTTCAGGGCGTCGTTGACTATGACTGAGTACAATTTCAAGACATTCCAACATACTTGGAATGTCCAAGTGCATGGATCGCTTTTCGGATTTTCAAAAATTCATTAAAAATATTCTTCAAGAGATATGCAAATATATTCAACGGATTCTTGTTCAGGGCATGCTTGACTATGACTGTGTACAATTTCAAGACATTCCAAGATACTTTTGGGGTCTTTTTTGAATAAAAAGTTAAGTCACTGCCTAAGTGCACAGACTTTCCTCATTTTCAAAAATTCATTAAAAATATTCCTTAAGAGATATGCAAATATTTTCAATTGATTCTTGTTCAGGGCGTCGTTGACTATGACTGAGTACAATTTCAAGACATTCCAACATACTTGGAATGTCCAAGTGCATGGATCGCTTTTCGGATTTTCAAAAATTCATTAAAAATATTCTTCAAGAGATATGCAAATATATTCAACGGATTCTTGTTCAGGGCATGCTTGACTATGACTGTGTACAATTTCAAGACATTCCAAGATACTTTTGGGGTCTTTTTTGACGAAAAAGTTAAGTCACTGCCTAAGTGCATGGATCGCTTTCCTGATTTTCAAAAATTCATTTAAAATATTCTTCAAGAGATATGCAAATATATTCAACGGATTCTTGTTCAGGGCATGCTTGACTATGACTGTGTACAATTTCAAGACATTCCAAGATACTTTTGGGGTCTTTTTTGAATAAAAAGTTAAGTCACTGCCTAAGTGCATGGATCGCTTTCCTGATTTTCAAAAATTCATTAAAAATATTCCTTAAGCGATATGCAAATATTTTCAACGGATTCTTGTTCAGGGCGTCGTTGACTATGACTGAGTACAATTTCAAAACATTCCAACATACTTGGAATGTCCAAGTGCATGGATCGCTTTCCTGATTTTCAAAAGTTCATTAAAAATATTCTTCAAGAGATATGCAAATATATTCAACGGATTCTTGTTCAGGGCATGCTTGACTATGACTGTGTACAATTTCAAGACATTCCAAGATACTTTTGGGGTGTTTTTTGAATAAAAAGTTAAGTCACTGCCTAAGTGCACAGACTTTCATCATTTTCAAAAATTCATTAAAAATATTCCTTAAGAGATATGCAAATATTTTCAATGGATTCTTGTTCAGGGCGTCGTTGACTATGACTGAGTACAATTTCAAGACATTCCAACATACTTGGAATGTCCAAGTGCATGGATCGCTTTTCGGATTTTCAAAAATTCATTAAAAATATTCTTCAAGAGATATGCAAATATATTCAACGGATTCTTGTTCAGGGCATGCTTGACTATGACTATGTACAATTTCAAGACATTCCAAGATACTTTTGGGGTCTTTTTTGACAAAAAAGTTAAGTCACTGCCGAAGTGCATGGATCGCTTTCCTGATTTTCAAAAATTCATTAAAAATATTCCTTAAGCGATATGCAAATATTTTCAACGGATTCTTGTTCAGGGCGTCGTTGACTATGACTGAGTACAATTTCAAGACATTCCAACATACTTGGAATGTCCAAGTGCATGGATCGCTTTCCTGATTTTCAAAAGTTCATTAAAAATATTCTTCAAGAGATATGCAAATATATTCAACGGATTCTTGTTCAGGGCATGCCTGACTATGACTGTGTACAATTTCAAGACATTCCAAGATACTTTTGGGGTCTTTTTTGAATAAAAAGTTAAGTCACTGCCTAAGTGCACAGACTTTCCTCATTTTCAAAAATTCATTCAAAATATTCCTTAAGAGATATGCAAATATTTTCAATTGATTCTTGTTCAGGGCGTCGTTGACTATGACTGAGTACAATTTCAAGACATTCCAACATACTTGGAATGTCCAAGTGCATGGATCGCTTTTCGGATTTTCAAAAATTCATTAAAAATATTCTTCAAGAGATATGCAAATATATTCAACGGATTCTTGTTCAGGGCATGCTTGACTATGACTGTGTACAATTTCAAGACATTCCAATTTACCTTTGGGGTTTTTTTTGAAAAAAAAGTCAAGTCACTAAGTGCATCAGGGCAAATGGATCGTTTCCTTCGTCTCACCTGATATCCTGCTGTGTGATCCACGGTGTCCAAACGTTTGTTTCCAGCGACTGGACGACATGGATGAACTCCTGCAGCTTTAATTCTTTAAAAACAACCCAAAAACATCAAAAGTTAAGTCACTGCCTAAGTGCATGGATCGCTTTCCTGATTTTCAAAAATTCATTAAAAATATTCCTCAAGAGATATGCAAATATATTCAACGGATTCTTGTTCAGGGCATGCTTGACTATGACTGAGTACAATTTCAAGACATTCCAACATACTTGGAATGTCCAAGTGCATGGATCGCTTTCCGGATTTTCAAAAATTCATTAAAAATATTCTTCAAGAGATATGCAAATATATTCAACGGATTCTTATTCAGGGCATGCTTGACTATGACTGTGTACAATTTCAAGACATTCCAATTTACTTTTGGGGGTTTTTTTTGAAAAAAAAGTCAAGTCACTAAGTGCATCAGGGCAAATGGATCGTTTCCTTCGTCTCACCTGATATCCTGCTGTGTGATCCACGGTGTCCACACGTTTGTTTCCAGCGACTGGGCGACATGGATGAACTCCTGCAGCTTTAATGCTTTGAAAACAAACCAAAAACATCAAAAGTTAAGTCACTGCCTAAGTGCATGGATCGCTTTCCTAATTTTCAAAAATTCATTAAAAATATTCCTTAAGAGATATGCAAATATTTTCAATTGATTCTTGTTCAGGGCGTCGTTGACTATGACTGAGTACAATTTCAAGACATTCCAACATACTTGGAATGTCCAAGTGCATGGATCGCTTTCCGGATTTTCAAAAATTCATTAAAAATATTCTTCAAGAGATATGCAAATATATTCAACGGATTCTTGTTCAGGGCATGCTTGACTATGACTGTGTACAATTTCAAGACATTCCAAGATACTTTTGGGGTCTTTTTTGAATAAAAAGTTAAGTCACTGCCTAAGTGCATGGATCGCTTTCCTGATTTTCAAAAATTCATTAAAAATATTCCTTAAGCGATATGCAAATATTTTCAACGGATTCTTGTTCAGGGCGTCGTTGACTATGACTGAGTACAATTTCAAAACATTCCAACATACTTGGAATGTCCAAGTGCATGGATCGCTTTCCTGATTTTCAAAAGTTCATTAAAAATATTCTTCAAGAGATATGCAAATATATTCAACGGATTCTTGTTCAGGGCATGCTTGACTATGACTGTGTACAATTTCAAGACATTCCAAGATACTTTTGGGGTCTTTTTTGAATAAAAAGTTAAGTCACTGCCTAAGTGCACAGACTTTCCTCATTTTCAAAAATTCATTCAAAATATTCCTTAAGAGATATGCAAATATTTTCAATTGATTCTTGTTCAGGGCGTCGTTGACTATGACTGAGTACAATTTCAAGACATTCCAACATACTTGGAATGTCCAAGTGCATGGATCGCTTTTCGGATTTTCAAAAATTCATTAAAAATATTCTTCAAGAGATATGCAAATATATTCAACGGATTCTTGTTCAGGGCATGCTTGACTATGACTGTGTACAATTTCAAGACATTCCAAGATACTTTTGGGGTCTTTTTTGACAAAAAAGTTAAGTCACTGCCTAAGTGCATGGATCGCTTTCCTGATTTTCAAAAATTCATTAAAAATATTCCTTAAGCGATATGCAAATATTTTCAACGGATTCTTGTTCAGGGCGTCGTTGACTATGACTGAGTACAATTTCAAGACATTCCAACATACTTGGAATGTCCAAGTGCATGGATCGCTTTCCTGATTTTCAAAAGTTCATTAAAAATATTCTTCAAGAGATATGCAAATATATTCAACGGATTCTTGTTCAGGGCATGCTTGACTATGACTGTGTACAATTTCAAGACATTCCAAGATACCTTTGGGGTCTTTTTTGGATAAAAAGTTAAGTCACTGCCTAAGTGCACAGACTTTCATCATTTTCAAAAATTCATTAAAAATATTCCTTAAGAGATATGCAAATATTTTCAATGGATTCTTGTTCAGGGCGTCGTTGACTATGACCAAGTACAATTTCAAGACATTCCAACATACTTGGAATGTCCAAGTGCATGGATCGCTTTCCGGATTTTCAAAAATTCATTAAAAATATTCTTCAAGAGATATGCAAATATATTCAACGGATTCTTGTTCAGGGCATGCTTGACTATGACTGTGTACAATTTCAAGACATTCCAAGATACTTTTGGGGTCTTTTTTGACGAAAAAGTTAAGTCACTGCCTAAGTGCATGGATCGCTTTCCTGATTTTCAGAAATTCTTTAAAAATATTCCTTAAACGATATGCAAATATTTTCAACGGATTCTTGTTCAGGGCGTCGTTGACTATGACTGAGTACAATTTCAAGACATTCCAACATACTTGGAATGTCCAAGTGCATGGATCGCTTTCCTGATTTTCAAAAGTTCATTAAAAATATTCTTCAAGAGATATGCAAATATATTCAACGGATTCTTGTTCAGGGCATGCTTGACTATGACTGTGTACAATTTCAAGACATTCCAATTTACTTTTGGGGTTTTTTTTGAAAAAAAAGTCAAGTCACTAAGTGCATCAGGGCAAATGGATCGTTTCCTTCGTCTCACCTGATATCCTGCTGTGTGATCCACGGTGTCCAAACGTTTGTTTCCAGCGACTGGACGACATGGATGAACTCCTGCAGCTTTAATTCTTTAAAAACAACCCAAAAACATCAAAAGTTAAGTCACTGCCTAAGTGCATGGATCGCTTTCCTGATTTTCAAAAATTCATTAAAAATATTCCTCAAGAGATATGCAAATATATTCAACGGATTCTTGTTCAGGGCATGCTTGACTATGACTGAGTACAATTTCAAGACATTCCAACATACTTGGAATGTCCAAGTGCATGGATCGCTTTCCGGATTTTCAAAAATTCATTAAAAATATTCTTCAAGAGATATGCAAATATATTCAACGGATTCTTATTCAGGGCATGCTTGACTATGACTGTGTACAATTTCAAGACATTCCAATTTACTTTTGGGGGTTTTTTTTGAAAAAAAAGTCAAGTCACTAAGTGCATCAGGGCAAATGGATCGTTTCCTTCGTCTCACCTGATATCCTGCTGTGTGATCCACGGTGTCCAAACGTTTGTTTCCAGCGACTGGGCGACATGGATGAACTCCTGCAGCTTTAATGCTTTGAAAACAAACCAAAAACATCAAAAGTTAAGTCACTGCCTAAGTGCATGGATCGCTTTCCTAATTTTCAAAAATTCATTAAAAATATTCCTTAAGAGATATGCAAATATTTTCAATTGATTCTTGTTCAGGGCGTCTTTGACTATGACTGAGTACAATTTCAAGACATTCCAACATACTTGGAATGTCCAAGTGCATGGATCGCTTTCCGGATTTTCAAAAATTCATTAAAAATATTCTTCAAGAGATATGCAAATATATTCAACGGATTCTTGTTCAGGGCATGCTTGACTATGACTGTGTACAATTTCAAGACATTCCAAGATACTTTTGGGGTCTTTTTTGAATAAAAAGTTAAGTCACTGCCTAAGTGCATGGATCGCTTTCCTGATTTTCAAAAATTCATTAAAAATATTCCTTAAGCGATATGCAAATATTTTCAACGGATTCTTGTTCAGGGCGTCGTTGACTATGACTGAGTACAATTTCAAAACATTCCAACATACTTGGAATGTCCAAGTGCATGGATCGCTTTCCTGATTTTCAAAAGTTCATTAAAAATATTCTTCAAGAGATATGCAAATATATTCAACGGATTCTTGTTCAGGGCATGCTTGACTATGACTGTGTACAATTTCAAGACATTCCAAGATACTTTTGGGGTCTTTTTTGAATAAAAAGTTAAGTCACTGCCTAAGTGCACAGACTTTCCTCATTTTCAAAAATTCATTCAAAATATTCCTTAAGAGATATGCAAATATTTTCAATTGATTCTTGTTCAGGGCGTCGTTGACTATGACTGAGTACAATTTCAAGACATTCCAACATACTTGGAATGTCCAAGTGCATGGATCGCTTTTCGGATTTTCAAAAATTCATTAAAAATATTCTTCAAGAGATATGCAAATATATTCAACGGATTCTTGTTCAGGGCATGCTTGACTATGACTGTGTACAATTTCAAGACATTCCAAGATACTTTTGGGGTCTTTTTTGACAAAAAAGTTAAGTCACTGCCTAAGTGCATGGATCGCTTTCCTGATTTTCAAAAATTCATTAAAAATATTCCTTAAGCGATATGCAAATATTTTCAACGGATTCTTGTTCAGGGCGTCGTTGACTATGACTGAGTACAATTTCAAGACATTCCAACATACTTGGAATGTCCAAGTGCATGGATCGCTTTCCTGATTTTCAAAAGTTCATTAAAAATATTCTTCAAGAGATATGCAAATATATTCAACGGATTCTTGTTCAGGGCATGCTTGACTATGACTGTGTACAATTTCAAGACATTCCAAGATACCTTTGGGGTCTTTTTTGGATAAAAAGTTAAGTCACTGCCTAAGTGCACAGACTTTCATCATTTTCAAAAATTCATTAAAAATATTCCTTAAGAGATATGCAAATATTTTCAATGGATTCTTGTTCAGGGCGTCGTTGACTATGACCGAGTACAATTTCAAGACATTCCAACATACTTGGAATGTCCAAGTGCATGGATCGCTTTCCGGATTTTCAAAAATTCATTAAAAATATTCTTCAAGAGATATGCAAATATATTCAACGGATTCTTGTTCAGGGCATGCTTGACTATGACTGTGTACAATTTCAAGACATTCCAAGATACTTTTGGGGTCTTTTTTGACGAAAAAGTTAAGTCACTGCCTAAGTGCATGGATCGCTTTCCTGATTTTCAGAAATTCTTTAAAAATATTCCTTAAACGATATGCAAATATTTTCAACGGATTCTTGTTCAGGGCGTCGTTGACTATGACTGAGTACAATTTCAAGACATTCCAACATACTTGGAATGTCCAAGTGCATGGATCGCTTTCCTGATTTTCAAAAGTTCATTAAAAATATTCTTCAAGAGATATGCAAATATATTCAACGGATTCTTGTTCAGGGCATGCTTGACTATGACTGTGAACAATTTCAAGACATTCCAGGATACTTTTGGGGTCTTTTTTGAATAAAAAGTTAAGTCACTGCCTAAGTGCACAGACTTTCCTCATTTTCAAAATTCATTTAAAATATTCCTTAAGAGATATGCAAATATTTTCAATTGATTCTTGTTCAGGGCGTCGTTGACTATGACTGAGTACAATTTCAAGACATTCCAACATACTTGGAATGTCCAAGTGCATGGATCGCTTTTCGGATTTTCAAAAATTCATTAAAAATATTCTTCAAGAGATATGCAAATATATTCAACGGATTCTTGTTCAGGGCATGCTTGACTATGACTGTGTACAATTTCAAGACATTCCAAGATACTTTTGGGGTCTTTTTTGACAAAAAAGTTAAGTCACTGCCTAAGTGCATGGATCGCTTTCCTGATTTTCAGAAATTCTTTAAAAATATTCCTTAAACGATATGCAAATATTTTCAACGGATTCTTGTTCAGGGCGTCGTTGACTATGACTGAGTACAATTTCAAGACATTCCAACATACTTGGAATGTCCAAGTGCATGGATCGCTTTCCTGATTTTCAAAAGTTCATTAAAAATATTCTTCAAGAGATATGCAAATATATTCAACGGATTCTTGTTCAGGGCATGCTTGACTATGACTGTGTACAATTTCAAGACATTCCAAGATACTTTTGGGGTCTTTTTTGAATAAAAAGTTAAGTCACTGCCTAAGTGCACAGACTTTCCTCATTTTCAAAAATTCATTAAAAATATTCCTTAAGAGATATGCAAATATTTTCAATTGATTCTTGTTCAGGGCGTCGTTGACTATGACTGAGTACAATTTCAAGACATTCCAACATACTTGGAATGTCCAAGTGCATGGATCGCTTTTCGGATTTTCAAAAATTCATTAAAAATATTCTTCAAGAGATATGCAAATATATTCAACGGATTCTTGTTCAGGGCATGCTTGACTATGACTGTGTACAATTTCAAGACATTCCAAGATACTTTTGGGGTCTTTTTTGACGAAAAAGTTAAGTCACTGCCTAAGTGCATGGATCGCTTTCCTGATTTTCAAAAATTCATTAAAAATATTCCTTAAGCGATATGCAAATATTTTCAACGGATTCTTGTTCAGGGCGTCGTTGACTATGACTGAGTACAATTTCAAGACATTCCAACATACTTGGAATGTCCAAGTGCATGGATCGCTTTCCTGATTTTCAAAAGTTCATTAAAAATATTCTTCAAGAGATATGCAAATATATTCAACGGATTCTTGTTCAGGGCATGCTTGACTATGACTGTGTACAATTTCAAGACATTCCAAGATACCTTTGGGGTCTTTTTTGAATAAAAAGTTAAGTCACTGCCTAAGTGCACAGACTTTCATCATTTTCAAAAATTCATTAAAAATATTCCTTAAGAGATATGCAAATATTTTCAATGGATTCTTGTTCAGGGCGTCGTTGACTATGACCGAGTACAATTTCAAGACATTCCAACATACTTGGAATGTCCAAGTGCATGGATCGCTTTCCGGATTTTCAAAAATTCATTTAAAATATTCTTCAAGAGATATGCAAATATATTCAACGGATTCTTGTTCAGGGCATTCTTGACTATGACTGTGTACAATTTCAAGACATTCCAAGATACTTTTGGGGTCTTTTTTGACGAAAAAGTTAAGTCACTGCCTAAGTGCATGGATCGCTTTCCTGATTTTCAGAAATTCTTTAAAAATATTCCTTAAACGATACGCAAATATTTTCAACGGATTCTTGTTCAGGGCGTCGTTGACTATGACTGAGTACAATTTCAAGACATTCCAACATACTTGGAATGTCCAAGTGCATGGATCGCTTTCCTGATTTTCAAAAGTTCATTAAAAATATTCTTCAAGAGATATGCAAATATATTCAACGGATTCTTGTTCAGGGCATGCTTGACTATGACTGTGTACAATTTCAAGACATTCCAAGATACCTTTGGGGTCTTTTTTGAATAAAAAGTTAAGTCACTGCCTAAGTGCACAGACTTTCATCATTTTCAAAAATTCATTAAAAATATTCCTTAAGAGATATGCAAATATTTTCAATGGATTCTTGTTCAGGGCGTCGTTGACTATGACCGAGTACAATTTCAAGACATTCCAACATACTTGGAATGTCCAAGTGCATGGATCGCTTTCCGGATTTTCAAAAATTCATTAAAAATATTCTTCAAGAGATATGCAAATATATTCAACGGATTCTTGTTCAGGGCATTCTTGACTATGACTGTGTACAATTTCAAGACATTCCAAGATACTTTTGGGGTCTTTTTTGACGAAAAAGTTAAGTCACTGCCTAAGTGCATGGATCGCTTTCCTGATTTTCAGAAATTCTTTAAAAATATTCCTTAAACGATACGCAAATATTTTCAACGGATTCTTGTTCAGGGCGTCGTTGACTATGACTGAGTACAATTTCAAGACATTCCAACATACTTGGAATGTCCAAGTGCATGGATCGCTTTCCTGATTTTCAAAAGTTCATTAAAAATATTCTTCAAGAGATATGCAAATATATTCAACGGATTCTTGTTCAGGGCATGCTTGACTATGACTGTGTACAATTTCAAGACATTCCAAGATACTTTTGGTGTCTTTTTTGACAAAAAAGTTAAGTCACTGCCTAAGTGCATGGATCGCTTTCCTGATTTTCAAAAATTCATTAGAAATATTCCTTAAGCGATATGCAAATATGTTCAACGGATTCTTGTTCAGGGCGTCGTTGACTATGACTGAGTACAATTTCAAGACATTCCAACATACTTGGAATGTCCAAGTGCATGGATCGCTTTCCTGATTTTCAAAAGTTCATTAAAAATATTCTTCAAGAGATATGCAAATATATTCAATGGATTCTTGTTCAGGGCATGCTTGATTATGACTGTGTACAATTTCAAGACATTCCAAGATACCTTTGGGGTCTTTTTTGAATAAAAAGTTAAGTCACTGCCTAAGTGCACAGACTTTCATCATTTTCAAAAATTCATTAAAAATATTCCTTAAGAGATATGCAAATATTTTCAATGGATTCTTGTTCAGGGCGTCGTTGACTATGACTGAGTACAATTTCAAGACATTCCAACATACTTGGAATGTCCAAGTGCATGGATCGCTTTCCGGATTTTCAAAAATTCATTAAAAATATTCTTCAAGAGATATGCAAATATATTCAACGGATTCTTGTTCAGGGCATGCTTGACTATGACTGTGTACAATTTCAAGACATTCCAAGATACTTTTGGGGTCTTTTTTGACGAAAAAGTTAAGTCACTGCCTAAGTGCATGGATCGCTTTCCTGATTTTCAAAAATTCATTAAAAATATTCCTTAAGCGATATGCAAATATTCTCAACGGATTCTTGTTCAGGGCGTCGTTGACTATGACCGAGTACAATTTCAAGACATTCCAACATACTTTGAATGTCCAAGTACATGGATCGCTTTCCTGATTTTCAAAAGTTCATTAAAAATATTCTTCAAGAGATATGCAAATATATTCAACGGATTCTTGTTCAGGGCATGCTTGACTATGACTGTGTACAATTTCAAGACATTCCAAGATACTTTTGGGGTCTTTTTTGAATAAAAAGTTAAGTCACTGCCTAAGTGCACAGACTTTCCTCATTTTCAAAAATTCATTAAAAATATTCCTTAAGAGATATGCAAATATTTTCAATTGATTCTTGTTCAGGGCGTCGTTGACTATGACTGAGTACAATTTCAAGACATTCCAACATACTTGGAATGTCCAAGTGCATGGATCGCTTTTCGGATTTTCAAAAATTCATTAAAAATATTCTTCAAGAGATATGCAAATATATTCAACGGATTCTTGTTCAGGGCATGCTTGACTATGACTGTGTACAATTTCAAGACATTCCAAGATACTTTTGGGGTCTTTTTTGACAAAAAAGTTAAGTCACTGCCTAAGTGCATGGATCGCTTTCCTGATTTTCAAAAATTCATTAAAAATATTCCTTAAGCGATATGCAAATATTTTCAACGGATTCTTGTTCAGGGCGTCGTTGACTATGACTGAGTACAATTTCAAGACATTCCAACATACTTGGAATGTCCAAGTGCATGGATCGCTTTCCTGATTTTCAAAAGTTCATTACAAATATTCTTCAAGAGATATGCAAATATATTCAACGGATTCTTGTTCAGGGCATGCTTGACTATGACTGTGTACAATTTCAAGACATTCCAAGATACCTTTGGGGTCTTTTTTGAATAAAAAGTTAAGTCACTGCCTAAGTGCACAGACTTTCATCATTTTCAAAAATTCATTAAAAATATTCCTTAAGAGATATGCAAATATTTTCAATGGATTCTTGTTCAGGGCGTCGTTGACTATGACCGAGTACAATTTCAAGACATTCCAACATACTTGGAATGTCCAAGTGCATGGATCGCTTTCCGGATTTTCAAAAATTCATTTAAAATATTCTTCAAGAGATATGCAAATATATTCAACGGATTCTTGTTCAGGGCATTCTTGACTATGACTGTGTACAATTTCAAGACATTCCAAGATACTTTTGGGGTCTTTTTTGACAAAAAAGTTAAGTCACTGCCTAAGTGCATGGATCGCTTTCCTGATTTTCAGAAATTCTTTAAAAATATTCCTTAAACGATACGCAAATATTTTCAACGGATTCTTGTTCAGGGCGTCGTTGACTATGACTGAGTACAATTTCAAGACATTCCAACATACTTGGAATGTCCAAGTGCATGGATCGCTTTCCTGATTTTCAAAAGTTCATTAAAAATATTCTTCAAGAGATATGCAAATATATTCAACGGATTCTTGTTCAGGGCATGCTTGACTATGACTGTGTACAATTTCAAGACATTCCAAGATACCTTTGGGGTCTTTTTTGAATAAAAAGTTAAGTCACTGCCTAAGTGCACAGACTTTCATCATTTTCAAAAATTCATTAAAAATATTCCTTAAGAGATATGCAAATATTTTCAATGGATTCTTGTTCAGGGCGTCGTTGACTATGACCGAGTACAATTTCAAGACATTCCAACATACTTGGAATGTCCAAGTGCATGGATCGCTTTCCGGATTTTCAAAAATTCATTAAAAATATTCTTCAAGAGATATGCAAATATATTCAACGGATTCTTGTTCAGGGCATTCTTGACTATGACTGTGTACAATTTCAAGACATTCCAAGATACTTTTGGGGTCTTTTTTGACGAAAAAGTTAAGTCACTGCCTAAGTGCATGGATCGCTTTCCTGATTTTCAGAAATTCTTTAAAAATATTCCTTAAACGATACGCAAATATTTTCAACGGATTCTTGTTCAGGGCGTCGTTGACTATGACTGAGTACAATTTCAAGACATTCCAACATACTTGGAATGTCCAAGTGCATGGATCGCTTTCCTGATTTTCAAAAGTTCATTAAAAATATTCTTCAAGAGATATGCAAATATATTCAACGGATTCTTGTTCAGGGCATGCTTGACTATGACTGTGTACAATTTCAAGACATTCCAAGATACTTTTGGTGTCTTTTTTGACAAAAAAGTTAAGTCACTGCCTAAGTGCATGGATCGCTTTCCTGATTTTCAAAAATTCATTAGAAATATTCCTTAAGCGATATGCAAATATTTTCAACGGATTCTTGTTCAGGGCGTCGTTGACTATGACTGAGTACAATTTCAAGACATTCCAACATACTTGGAATGTCCAAGTGCATGGATCGCTTTCCTGATTTTCAAAAGTTCATTAAAAATATTCTTCAAGAGATATGCAAATATATTCAATGGATTCTTGTTCAGGGCATGCTTGACTATGACTGTGTACAATTTCAAGACATTCCAAGATACCTTTGGGGTCTTTTTTGAATAAAAAGTTAAGTCACTGCCTAAGTGCACAGACTTTCCTCATTTTCAAAAATTCATTAAAAATATTCCTTAAGAGATATGCAAATATTTTCAATTGATTCTTGTTCAGAGCGTCGTTGACTATGACTGAGTACAATTTCAAGACATTCCAACATACTTGGAATGTCCAAGTGCATGGATCGCTTTTCGGATTTTCAAAAATTCATTAAAAATATTCTTCAAGAGATATGCAAATATATTCAACGGATTCTTGTTCAGGGCATGCTTGACTATGACTGTGTACAATTTCAAGACATTCCAAGATACTTTTGGGGTCTTTTTTGACGAAAAAGTTAAGTCACTGCCTAAGTGCATGGATCGCTTTCCTGATTTTCAAAAATTCATTAAAAATATTCCTTAAGCGATATGCAAATATTTTCAACGGATTCTTGTTCAGGGCGTCGTTGACTATGACTGAGTACAATTTCAAGACATTCCAACATACTTGGAATGTCCAAGTGCATGGATCGCTTTCCTGATTTTCAAAAGTTCATTAAAAATATTCTTCAAGAGATATGCAAATATATTCAACGGATTCTTGTTCAGGGCATGCTTGACTATGACTGTGTACAATTTCAAGACATTCCAAGATACTTTTGGGGTCTTTTTTGAATAAAAAGTTAAGTCACTGCCTAAGTGCACAGAAATTCCTCATTTTCAAAAATTCATTAAAAATATTCCTTAAGAGATATGCAAATATTTTCAATAGATTCTTGTTCAGGGCGTCGTTGACTATGACTGAGTACAATTTCAAGACATTCCAACTTACTTGGAATGTCCAAGTGCATGGATAGCTTTCCGGATTTTCAAAAATTCATTAAAAATATTCTTCAAGAGATATGCAAATATATTCAACTGATTCTTGTTCAGGGCATGCTTGACTATGACTGTGCACAATTTCAAGACATTCCAAGATACTTTTGGGGTCTTTTTTGACGAAAAAGTTAAGTCACTGCCGAAGTGCATGGATCGCTTTCCTGATTTTCAAAAATTCATTAAAAATATTCCTTAAGCGATATGCAAATATTTTCAACGGATTCTTGTTCAGGGCGTCGTTGACTATGACTGAGTACAATTTCAAGACATTCCAACATACTTTGAATGTCCAAGTGCATGGATCGCTTTCCTGATTTTCAAAAGTTCATTAAAAATATTCTTCAAGAGATATGCAAATATATTCAACGGATTCTTGTTCAGGGCATGCTTGACTATGACTGTGTACAATTTCAAGACATTCCAAGATACTTTTGGGGTCTTTTTTGACGAAAAAGTTAAGTCACTGCCTAAGTGCATGGATCGCTTTCCTGATTTTCAGAAATTCTTTAAAAATATTCCTTAAACGATATGCAAATATTTTCAACGGATTCTTGTTCAGGGCGTCGTTGACTATGACTGAGTACAATTTCAAGACATTCCAACATACTTGGAATGTCCAAGTGCATGGATCGCTTTCCTGATTTTCAAAAGTTCATTAAAAATATTCTTCAAGAGATATGCAAATATATTCAACGGATTCTTGTTCAGGGCATGCTTGACTATGACTGTGTACAATTTCAAGACAAATCAAGATACTTTTGGGGTCTTTTTTGAATAAAAAGTTAAGTCACTGCCTAAGTGCACAGACTTTCCTCATTTTCAAAAATTCATTAAAAATATTCCTTAAGAGATATGCAAATATTTTCAATTGATTCTTGTTCAGGGCGTCGTTGACTATGACTGAGTACAATTTCAAGACATTCCAACATACTTGGAATGTCCAAGTGCATGGATCGCTTTTCGGATTTTCAAAAATTCATTAAAAATATTCTTCAAGAGATATGCAAATATATTCAACGGATTCTTGTTCAGGGCATGCTTGACTATGACTGTGTACAATTTCAAGACATTCCAAGATACTTTGGGGGTCTTTTTTGACGAAAAAGTTAAGTCACTGCCTAAGTGCATGGATCGCTTTCCTGATTTTCAAAAATTCATTAAAAATATTCCTTAAGCGATATGCAAATATTTTCAACGGATTCTTGTTCAGGGCGTCGTTGACTATGACTGAGTACAATTTCAAGACATTCCAACATACTTGGAATGTCCAAGTGCATGGATCGCTTTCCTGATTTTCAAAAGTTCATTAAAAATATTCTTCAAGAGATATGCAAATATATTCAACGGATTCTTGTTCAGGGCATGCTTGACTATGACTGTGTACAATTTCAAGACATTCCAAGATACCTTTGGGGTCTTTTTTGAATAAAAAGTTAAGTCACTGCCTAAGTGCACAGACTTTCATCATTTTCAAAAATTCATTAAAAATATTCCTTAAGAGATATGCAAATATTTTCAATGGATTCTTGTTCAGGGCGTCGTTGACTATGACCGAGTACAATTTCAAGACATTCCAACATACTTGGAATGTCCAAGTGCATGGATCGCTTTCCGGATTTTCAAAAATTCATTTAAAATATTCTTCAAGAGATATGCAAATATATTCAACGGATTCTTGTTCAGGGCATTCTTGACTATGACTGTGTACAATTTCAAGACATTCCAAGATACTTTTGGGGTCTTTTTTGACGAAAAAGTTAAGTCACTGCCTAAGTGCATGGATCGCTTTCCTGATTTTCAGAAATTCTTTAAAAATATTCCTTAAACGATACGCAAATATTTTCAACGGATTCTTGTTCAGGGCGTCGTTGACTATGACTGAGTACAATTTCAAGACATTCCAACATACTTGGAATGTCCAAGTGCATGGATCGCTTTCCTGATTTTCAAAAGTTCATTAAAAATATTCTTCAAGAGATATGCAAATATATTCAACGGATTCTTGTTCAGGGCATGCTTGACTATGACTGTGTACAATTTCAAGACATTCCAAGATACCTTTGGGGTCTTTTTTGAATAAAAAGTTAAGTCACTGCCTAAGTGCACAGACTTTCATCATTTTCAAAAATTCATTAAAAATATTCCTTAAGAGATATGCAAATATTTTCAATGGATTCTTGTTCAGGGCGTCGTTGACTATGACCGAGTACAATTTCAAGACATTCCAACATACTTGGAATGTCCAAGTGCATGGATCGCTTTCCGGATTTTCAAAAATTCATTAAAAATATTCTTCAAGAGATATGCAAATATATTCAACGGATTCTTGTTCAGGGCATTCTTGACTATGACTGTGTACAATTTCAAGACATTCCAAGATACTTTTGGGGTCTTTTTTGACGAAAAAGTTAAGTCACTGCCTAAGTGCATGGATCGCTTTCCTGATTTTCAGAAATTCTTTAAAAATATTCCTTAAACGATACGCAAATATTTTCAACGGATTCTTGTTCAGGGCGTCGTTGACTATGACTGAGTACAATTTCAAGACATTCCAACATACTTGGAATGTCCAAGTGCATGGATCGCTTTCCTGATTTTCAAAAGTTCATTAAAAATATTCTTCAAGAGATATGCAAATATATTCAACGGATTCTTGTTCAGGGCATGCTTGACTATGACTGTGTACAATTTCAAGACATTCCAAGATACTTTTGGTATCTTTTTTGACAAAAAAGTTAAGTCACTGCCTAAGTGCATGGATCGCTTTCCTGATTTTCAAAAATTCATTAGAAATATTCCTTAAGCGATATGCAAATATTTTCAACGGATTCTTGTTCAGGGCGTCGTTGACTATGACTGAGTACAATTTCAAGACATTCCAACATACTTGGAATGTCCAAGTGCATGGATCGCTTTCCTGATTTTCAAAAGTTCATTAAAAATATTCTTCAAGAGATATGCAAATATATTCAATGGATTCTTGTTCAGGGCATGCTTGACTATGACTGTGTACAATTTCAAGACATTCCAAGATACCTTTGGGGTCTTTTTTGAATAAAAAGTTAAGTCACTGCCTAAGTGCACAGACTTTCATCATTTTCAAAAATTCATTAAAAATATTCCTTAAGAGATATGCAAATATTTTCAATGGATTCTTGTTCAGGGCGTCGTTGACTATGACTGAGTACAATTTCAAGACATTCCAACATACTTGGAATGTCCAAGTGCATGGATCGCTTTTCGGATTTTCAAAAATTCATTAAAAATATTCTTCAAGAGATATGCAAATATATTCAACGGATTCTTGTTCAGGGCATGCTTGACTATGACTGTGTACAATTTCAAGACATTCCAAGATACTTTTGGGGTCTTTTTTGACGAAAAAGTTAAGTCACTGCCTAAGTGCATGGATCGCTTTCCTGATTTTCAAAAATTCATTAAAAATATTCCTTAAGCGATATGCAAATATTCTCAACGGATTCTTGTTCAGGGCGTCGTTGACTATGACCGAGTACAATTTCAAGACATTCCAACATACTTTGAATGTCCAAGTACATGGATCGCTTTCCTGATTTTCAAAAGTTCATTAAAAATATTCTTCAAGAGATATGCAAATATATTCAACGGATTCTTGTTCAGGGCATGCTTGACTATGACTGTGTACAATTTCAAGACATTCCAAGATACTTTTGGGGTCTTTTTTGAATAAAAAGTTAAGTCACTGCCTAAGTGCACAGACTTTCCTCATTTTCAAAAATTCATTAAAAATATTCCTTAAGAGATATGCAAATATTTTCAATTGATTCTTGTTCAGAGCGTCGTTGACTATGACTGAGTACAATTTCAAGACATTCCAACATACTTGGAATGTCCAAGTGCATGGATCGCTTTTCGGATTTTCAAAAATTCATTAAAAATATTCTTCAAGAGATATGCAAATATATTCAACGGATTCTTGTTCAGGGCATGCTTGACTATGACTGTGTACAATTTCAAGACATTCCAAGATACTTTTGGGGTCTTTTTTGACGAAAAAGTTAAGTCACTGCCTAAGTGCATGGATCGCTTTCCTGATTTTCAAAAATTCATTAAAAATATTCCTTAAGCGATATGCAAATATTTTCAACGGATTCTTGTTCAGGGCGTCGTTGACTATGACTGAGTACAATTTCAAGACATTCCAACATACTTGGAATGTCCAAGTGCATGGATAGCTTTCCGGATTTTCAAAAATTCATTAAAAATATTCTTCAAGAGATATGCAAATATATTCAACGGATTCTTGTTCAGGGCATGCTTGACTATGACTGTGCACAATTTCAAGACATTCCAAGATACTTTTGGGGTCTTTTTTGACGAAAAAGTTAAGTCACTGCCGAAGTGCATGGATCGCTTTCCTGATTTTCAAAAATTCATTAAAAATATTCCTTAAGCGATATGCAAATATTTTCAACGGATTCTTGTTCAGGGCGTCGTTGACTATGACTGAGTACAATTTCAAGACATTCCAACATACTTTGAATGTCCAAGTGCATGGATCGCTTTCCTGATTTTCAAAAATTCATTAAAAATATTCTTCAAGAGATATGCAAATATATTCAACGGATTCTTGTTCAGGGCATGCTTGACTATGACTGTGTACAATTTCAAGACATTCCAAGATACTTTTGGGGTCTTTTTTGACGAAAAAGTTAAGTCACTGCCTAAGTGCATGGATCGCTTTCCTGATTTTCAGAAATTCTTTAAAAATATTCCTTAAACGATATGCAAATATTTTCAACGGATTCTTGTTCAGGGCGTCGTTGACTATGACTGAGTACAATTTCAAGACATTCCAACATACTTGGAATGTCCAAGTGCATGGATCGCTTTCCTGATTTTCAAAAGTTCATTAAAAATATTCTTCAAGAGATATGCAAATATATTCAACGGATTCTTGTTCAGGGCATGCTTGACTATGACTGTGTACAATTTCAAGACAAATCAAGATACTTTTGGGGTCTTTTTTGAATAAAAAGTTAAGTCACTGCCTAAGTGCACAGACTTTCCTCATTTTCAAAAATTCATTAAAAATATTCCTTAAGAGATATGCAAATATTTTCAATTGATTCTTGTTCAGGGCGTCGTTGACTATGACTGAGTACAATTTCAAGACATTCCAACATACTTGGAATGTCCAAGTGCATGGATCGCTTTTCGGATTTTCAAAAATTCATTAAAAATATTCTTCAAGAGATATGCAAATATATTCAACGGATTCTTGTTCAGGGCATGCTTGACTATGACTGTGTACAATTTCAAGACATTCCAAGATACTTTTGGGGTCTTTTTTGACAAAAAAGTTAAGTCACTGCCTAAGTGCATGGATCGCTTTCCTGATTTTCAAAAATTCATTAAAAATATTCCTTAAGCGATATGCAAATATTTTCAACGGATTCTTGTTCAGGGCGTCGTTGACTATGACTGAGTACAATTTCAAGACATTCCAACATACTTGGAATGTCCAAGTGCATGGATCGCTTTCCTGATTTTCAAAAGTTCATTAAAAATATTCTTCAAGAGATATGCAAATATATTCAACCGATTCTTGTTCAGGGCATGCTTGACTATGACTGTGTACAATTTCAAGACATTCCAAGATACCTTTGGGGTCTTTTTTGAATAAAAAGTTCAGTCACTGCCTAAGTGCACAGACTTTCATCATTTTCAAAAATTCATTAAAAATATTCCTTAAGAGATATGCAAATATTTTCAATGGATTCTTGTTCAGGGCGTCGTTGACTATGACCGAGTACAATTTCAAGACATTCCAACATACTTGGAATGTCCAAGTGCATGGATCGCTTTCCGGATTTTCAAAAATTCATTAAAAATATTCTTCAAGAGATATGCAAATATATTCAACGGATTCTTGTTCAGGGCATGCTTGACTATGACTGTGTACAATTTCAAGACATTCCAAGATACTTTTGGGGTCTTTTTTGACGAAAAAGTTAAGTCACTGCCTAAGTGCATGGATCGCTTTCCTGATTTTCAGAAATTCTTTAAAAATATTCCTTAAACGATATGCAAATATTTTCAACGGATTCTTGTTCAGGGCGTCGTTGACTATGACTGAGTACAATTTCAAGACATTCCAACATACTTGGAATGTCCAAGTGCATGGATCGCTTTCCTGATTTTCAAAAGTTCATTAAAAATATTCTTCAAGAGATATGCAAATATATTCAACGGATTCTTGTTCAGGGCATGCTTGACTATGACTGTGTACAATTTCAAGACATTCCAAGATACTTTTGGGGTCTTTTTTGAATAAAAAGTTAAGTCACTGCCTAAGTGCACAGACTTTCCTCATTTTCAAAAATTCATTAAAAATATTCCTTAAGAGATATGCAAATATTTTCAATTGATTCTTGTTCAGGGCGTCGTTGACTATGACTGAGTACAATTTCAAGACATTCCAACATACTTGGAATGTCCAAGTGCATGGATCGCTTTTCGGATTTTCAAAAATTCATTAAAAATATTCTTCAAGAGATATGCAAATATATTCAACGGATTCTTGTTCAGGGCATGCTTGACTATGACTGTGTACAATTTCAAGACATTCCAAGATACTTTTGGGGTCTTTTTTGACAAAAAAGTTAAGTCACTGCCTAAGTGCATGGATCGCTTTCCTGATTTTCAGAAATTCTTTAAAAATATTCCTTAAACGATATGCAAATATTTTCAACGGATTCTTGTTCAGGGCGTCGTTGACTATGACTGAGTACAATTTCAAGACATTCCAACATACTTGGAATGTCCAAGTGCATGGATCGCTTTCCTGATTTTCAAAAGTTCATTAAAAATATTCTTCAAGAGATATGCAAATATATTCAACGGATTCTTGTTCAGGGCATGCTTGACTATGACTGTGTACAATTTCAAGACATTCCAAGATACTTTTGGGGTCTTTTTTGAATAAAAAGTTAAGTCACTGAGTAAGTGCACAGACTTTCCTCATTTTCAAAAATTCATTAAAAATATTCCTTAAGAGATATGCAAATATTTTCAATGGATTCTTGTTCAGGGCGTCGTTGACTATGACCGAGTACAATTTCAAGACATTCCAACATACTTGGAATGTCCAAGTGCATGGATCGCTTTCCGGATTTTCAAAAATTCATTAAAAATATTCTTCAAGAGATATGCAAATATATTCAACGGATTCTTGTTCAGGGCATTCTTGACTATGACTGTGTACAATTTCAAGACATTCCAAGATACTTTTGGGGTCTTTTTTGACGAAAAAGTTAAGTCACTGCCTAAGTGCATGGATCGCTTTCCTGATTTTCAGAAATTCTTTAAAAATATTCCTTAAACGATATGCAAATATTTTCAACGGATTCTTGTTCAGGGCGTCGTTGACTATGACTGAGTACAATTTCAAGACATTCCAACATACTTGGAATGTCCAAGTGCATGGATCGCTTTCCTGATTTTCAAAAGTTCATTAAAAATATTCTTCAAGAGATATGCAAATATATTCAACGGATTCTTGTTCAGGGCATGCTTGACTATGACTGTGTACAATTTCAAGACATTCCAAGATGCTTTTGGGGTCTTTTTTGAATAAAAAGTTAAGACACTGCCTAAGTGCACAGACTTTCCTCATTTTCAAAAATTCATTAAAAATATTCCTTAAGAGATATGCAAATATTTTCAATTGATTCTTGTTCAGGGCGTCGTTGACTATGACTGAGTACAATTTCAAGACATTCCAACATACTTTGAATGTCCAAGTGCATGGATCGCTTTTCGGATTTTCAAAAATTCATTAAAAATATTCTTCAAGAGATATGCAAATATATTCAACGGATTCTTGTTCAGGGCATGCTTGACTATGACTGTGTACAATTTCAAGACATTCGAAGATACTTTTGGGGTCTTTTTTGACAAAAAAGTTAAGTCACTGCCTAAGTGCATGGATCGCTTTCCTGATTTTCAAAAATTCATTAAAAATATTCCTTAAGCGATATGCAAATATTTTCAACGGATTCTTGTTCAGGGCGTCGTTGACTATGACTGAGTACAATTTCAAGACATTCCAACATACTTGGAATGTCCAAGTGCATGGATCGCTTTCCTGATTTTCAAAAGTTCATTAAAAATATTCTTCAAGAGATATGCAAATATATTCAACGGATTCTTGTTCAGGGCATGCTTGACTATGACTGTGTACAATTTCAAGACATTCCAAGATACCTTTGGGGTCTTTTTTGAATAAAAAGTTAAGTCACTGCCTAAGTGCACAGACTTTCATCATTTTCAAAAATTCATTAAAAATATTCCTTAAGAGATATGCAAATATTTTCAATGGATTCTTGTTCAGGGCGTCGTTGACTATGACCGAGTACAATTTCAAGACATTCCAACATACTTGGAATGTCCAAGTGCATGGATCGCTTTCCGGATTTTCAAAAATTCATTAAAAATATTCTTCAAGAGATATGCAAATATATTCAACGGATTCTTGTTCAGGGCATTCTTGACTATGACTGTGTACAATTTCAAGACATTCCAAGATACTTTTGGGGTCTTTTTTGACGAAAAAGTTAAGTCACTGCCTAAGTGCATGGATCGCTTTCCTGATTTTCAGAAATTCATTAAAAATATTCCTTAAGCGATATGCAAATATTTTCAACGGATTCTTGTTCAGGGCGTCGTTGACTATGACTGAGTACAATTTCAAGACATTCCAACATACTTGGAATGTCCAAGTGCATGGATCGCTTTCCTGATTTTCAAAAGTTCATTAAAAATATTCTTCAAGAGATATGCAAATATATTCAACGGATTCTTGTTCAGGGCATGCTTGACTATGACTGTGTACAATTTCAAGACATTCCAAGATACTTTTGGGGTCTTTTTTGACGAAAAAGTTAAGTCACTGCCTAAGTGCATGGATCGCTTTCCTGATTTTCAAAAATTCATTAAAAATATTCCTTAAGCGATATGCAAATATTTTCAACGGATTCTTGTTCAGGGCGTCGTTGACTATGACCGAGTACAATTTCAAGACATTCCAACATACTTTGAATGTCCAGGTACATGGATCGCTTTCCTGATTTTCAAAAGTTCATTAAAAATATTCTTCAAGAGATATGCAAATATATTCAACGGATTCTTGTTCAGGGCATGCTTGACTATGACTGTGTACAATTTCAAGACATTCCAATTTACTTTTGGGGTTTTTTTTGACAAAAAAGTCAAGTCACTAAGTGCATCAGGGCAAATGGATCATTTCCTTCGTCTCACCTGATATCCTGCTGTGTGATCCACGGTGTCCAAACGTTTGTTTCCAGCGACTGGACGACATGGATGAACTCCTGCAGCTTTAATTCTTTAAAAACAACCCAAAAACATCAAAAGTTAAGTCACTGCCTAAGTGCATGGATCGCTTTCCTGATTTTCAAAAATTCATTAAAAATATTCCTCAAGAGATATGCAAATATATTCAACGGATTCTTGTTCAGGGCATGCTTGACTATGACTGTGTACAATTTCAAGACATTCCAAGATACTTTTGGGGTCTTTTTTGACAAAAAAGTTAAGTCACTGCCTAAGTGAATGGATCGCTTTCCTGATTTTCAAAAATTCGTTAAAAATATTCCTTAAGCGATATGCAAATATTTTCAACGGATTCTTGTTCAGGGCGTCGTTGACTATGACTGAGTACAATTTCAAGACATTCCAACATACTTGGAATGTCCAAGTGCATGGATCGCTTTTCTGATTTTCAAAAGTTCATTAAAAATATTCTTCAAGAGATATGCAAATATATTCAACGGATTCTTGTTCAGGGCATGCTTGACTATGACTGTGTACAATTTCAAGACATTCCAAGATACCTTTGGGGTCTTTTTTGGATAAAAAGTTAAGTCACTGCCTAAGTGCACAGACTTTCATCATTTTCAAAAATTCATTAAAAATATTCCTTAAGAGATATGCAAATATTTTCAATGGATTCTTGTTCAGGGCGTCGTTGACTATGACCGAGTACAATTTCAAGACATTCCAACATACTTGGAATGTCCAAGTGCATGGATCGCTTTCCGGATTTTCAAAAATTCATTAAAAATATTCTTCAAGAGATATGCAAATATATTCAACGGATTCTTGTTCAGGGCATGCTTGACTATGACTGTGTACAATTTCAAGACATTCCAAGATACTTTTGGGGTCTTTTTTGACGAAAAAGTTAAGTCACTGCCTAAGTGCATGGATCGCTTTCCTGATTTTCAGAAATTCTTTAAAAATATTCCTTAAACGATATGCAAATATTTTCAACGGATTCTTGTTCAGGGCGTCGTTGACTATGACTGAGTACAATTTCAAGACATTCCAACATACTTGGAATGTCCAAGTGCATGGATCGCTTTCCTGATTTTCAAAAGTTCATTAAAAATATTCTTCAAGAGATATGCAAATATATTCAACGGATTCTTGTTCAGGGCATGCTTGACTATGACTGTGTACAATTTCAAGACATTCCAGGATACTTTTGGGGTCTTTTTTGAATAAAAAGTTAAGTCACTGCCTAAGTGCACAGACTTTCCTCATTTTCAAAAATTCATTAAAAATATTCCTTAAGAGATATGCAAATATTTTCAATTGATTCTTGTTCAGGGCGTTGTTGACTATGACTGAGTACAATTTCAAGACATTCCAACATACTTGGAATGTCCAAGTGCATGGATCGCTTTTCGGATATTCAAAAATTCATTAAAAATATTCTTCAAGAGATATGCAAATATATTCAACGGATTCTTGTTCAGGGCATGCTTGACTATGACTGTGTACAATTTCAAGACATTCCAAGATACTTTTGGGGTCTTTTTTGAATAAAAAGTTAAGTCACTGCCTAAGTGCACAGACTTTCCTCATTTTCAAAAATTCATTAAAAATATTCCTTAAGAGATATGCAAATATTTTCAATGGATTCTTGTTCAGGGCGTCGTTGACTATGACCGAGTACAATTTCAAGACATTCCAACATACTTGGAATGTCCAAGTGCATGGATCGCTTTCCGGATTTTCAAAAATTCATTAAAAATATTCTTCAAGAGATATGCAAATATATTCAACGGATTCTTGTTCAGGGCATTCTTGACTATGACTGTGTACAATTTCAAGACATTCCAAGATACTTTTGGGGTCTTTTTTGACGAAAAAGTTAAGTCACTGCCTAAGTGCATGGATCGCTTTCCTGATTTTCAGAAATTCTTTAAAAATATTCCTTAAACGATATGCAAATATTTTCAACGGATTCTTGTTCAGGGCGTCGTTGACTATGACTGAGTACAATTTCAAGACATTCCAACATACTTGGAATGTCCAAGTGCATGGATCGCTTTCCTGATTTTCAAAAGTTCATTAAAAATATTCTTCAAGAGATATGCAAATATATTCAACGGATTCTTGTTCAGGGCATGCTTGACTATGACTGTGTACAATTTCAAGACATTCCAAGATACTTTTGGGGTCTTTTTTGAATAAAAAGTTAAGTCACTGCCTAAGTGCACAGACTTTCCTCATTTTCAAAAATTCATTAAAAATATTCCTTAAGAGATATGCAAATATTTTCAATTGATTCTTGTTCAGGGCGTCGTTGACTATGACTGAGTACAATTTCAAGACATTCCAACATACTTGGAATGTCCAAGTGCATGGATCGCTTTTCGGATTTTCAAAAATTCATTAAAAATATTCTTCAAGAGATATGCAAATATATTCAACGGATTCTTGTTCAGGGCATGCTTGACTATGACTGTGTACAATTTCAAGACATTCCAAGATACTTTTGGGGTCTTTTTTGACAAAAAAGTTAAGTCACTGCCTAAGTGCATGGATCGCTTTCCTGATTTTCAAAAATTCATAAAAAATATTCCTTAAGCGATATGCAAATATTTTCAACGGATTCTTGTTCAGGGCGTCGTTTACTATGACTGAGTACAATTTCAAGACATTCCAACATACTTGGAATGTCCAAGTGCATGGATCGCTTTCCTGATTTTCAAAAGTTCATTAAAAATATTCTTCAAGAGATATGCAAATATATTCAACGGATTCTTGTTCAGGGCATGCTTGACTATGACTGTGTACAATTTCAAGACATTCCAAGATACCTTTGGGGTCTTTTTTGAATAAAAAGTTAAGTCACTGCCTAAGTGCACAGACTTTCATCATTTTCAAAAATTCATTAAAAATATTCCTTAAGAGATATGCAAATATTTTCAATGGATTCTTGTTCAGGGCGTCGTTGACTATGACCGAGTACAATTTCAAGACATTCCAACATACTTGGAATGTCCAAGTGCATGGATCGCTTTCCGGATTTTCAAAAATTCATTAAAAATATTCTTCAAGAGATATGCAAATATATTCAACGGATTCTTGTTCAGGGCATGCTTGACTATGACTGTGTACAATTTCAAGACATTCCAAGATACTTGGAATGTCCAAGTGCATGGATCGCTTTCCTGATTTTCAAAAGTTCATTAAAAATATTCTTCAAGAGATATGCAAATATATTCAACGGATTCTTGTTCAGGGCGTCTTTGACTATGACTGAGTACAATTTCAAGACATTCCAACATACTTGGAATGTCCAAGTGCATGGATCGCTTTCCTGATTTTCAAAAGTTCATTAAAAATATTCTTCAAGAGATATGCAAATATATTCAACGGATTCTTGTTCAGGGCATGCTTGACTATGACTGTGTACAATTTCAAGACATTCCAAGATACCTTTGGGGTCTTTTTTGAATAAAAAGTTAAGTCACTGCCTAAGTGCACAGACTTTCATCATTTTCAAAAATTCATTAAAAATATTCCTTAAGAGATATGCAAATATTTTCAATGGATTCTTGTTCAGGGCGTCGTTGACTATGACTGAGTACAATTTCAAGACATTCCAACATACTTGGAATGTCCAAGTGCATGGATCGCTTTCCGGATTTTCAAAAATTCATTAAAAATATTCTTCAAGAGATATGCAAATATATTCAACGGATTCTTGTTCAGGGCATTCTTGACTATGACTGTGTACAATTTCAAGACATTCCAAGATACTTTTGGGGTCTTTTTTGACGAAAAAGTTAAGTCACTGCCTAAGTGCATGGATCGCTTTCCTGATTTTCAGAAATTCTTTAAAAATATTCCTTAAACGATATGCAAATATTTTCAACGGATTCTTGTTCAGGGCGTCGTTGACTATGACTGAGTACAATTTCAAGACATTCCAACATACTTGGAATGTCCAAGTGCATGGATCGCTTTCCTGATTTTCAAAAGTTCATTAAAAATATTCTTCAAGAGATATGCAAATATATTCAACGGATTCTTGTTCAGGGCATGCTTGACTATGACTGTGTACAATTTCAAGACATTCCAAGATACTTTTGGGGTCTTTTTTGAATAAAAAGTTAAGTCACTGCCTAAGTGCACAGACTTTCCTCATTTTCAAAAATTCATTAAAAATATTCCTTAAGAGATATGCAAATATTTTCAATTGATTCTTGTTCAGGGCGTCGTTGACTATGACTGAGTACAATTTCAAGACATTCCAACATACTTGGAATGTCCAAGTGCATGGATCGCTTTTCGGATTTTCAAAAATTCATTAAAAATATTCTTCAAGAGATATGCAAATATATTCAACGGATTCTTGTTCAGGGCATGCTTGACTATGACTGTGTACAATTTCAAGACATTCCAAGATACTTTTGGGGTCTTTTTTGACAAAAAAGTTAAGTCACTGCCTAAGTGCATGGATCGCTTTCCTGATTTTCAAAAATTCATAAAAAATATTCCTTAAGCGATATGCAAATATTTTCAACGGATTCTTGTTCAGGGCGTCGTTTACTATGACTGAGTACAATTTCAAGACATTCCAACATACTTGGAATGTCCAAGTGCATGGATCGCTTTCCTGATTTTCAAAAGTTCATTAAAAATATTCTTCAAGAGATATGCAAATATATTCAACGGATTCTTGTTCAGGGCATGCTTGACTATGACTGTGTACAATTTCAAGACATTCCAAGATACCTTTGGGGTCTTTTTTGAATAAAAAGTTAAGTCACTGCCTAAGTGCACAGACTTTCATCATTTTCAAAAATTCATTAAAAATATTCCTTAAGAGATATGCAAATATTTTCAATGGATTCTTGTTCAGGGCGTCGTTGACTATGACCGAGTACAATTTCAAGACATTCCAACATACTTGGAATGTCCAAGTGCATGGATCGCTTTCCGGATTTTCAAAAATTCATTAAAAATATTCTTCAAGAGATATGCAAATATATTCAACGGATTCTTGTTCAGGGCATGCTTGACTATGACTGTGTACAATTTCAAGACATTCCAAGATACTTGGAATGTCCAAGTGCATGGATCGCTTTCCTGATTTTCAAAAGTTCATTAAAAATATTCTTCAAGAGATATGCAAATATATTCAACGGATTCTTGTTCAGGGCGTCTTTGACTATGACTGAGTACAATTTCAAGACATTCCAACATACTTGGAATGTCCAAGTGCATGGATCGCTTTCCTGATTTTCAAAAGTTCATTAAAAATATTCTTCAAGAGATATGCAAATATATTCAACGGATTCTTGTTCAGGGCATGCTTGACTATGACTGTGTACAATTTCAAGACATTCCAAGATACCTTTGGGGTCTTTTTTGAATAAAAAGTTAAGTCACTGCCTAAGTGCACAGACTTTCATCATTTTCAAAAATTCATTAAAAATATTCCTTAAGAGATATGCAAATATTTTCAATGGATTCTTGTTCAGGGCGTCGTTGACTATGACTGAGTACAATTTCAAGACATTCCAACATACTTGGAATGTCCAAGTGCATGGATCGCTTTCCGGATTTTCAAAAATTCATTAAAAATATTCTTCAAGAGATATGCAAATATATTCAACGGATTCTTGTTCAGGGCATTCTTGACTATGACTGTGTACAATTTCAAGACATTCCAAGATACTTTTGGGGTCTTTTTTGACGAAAAAGTTAAGTCACTGCCTAAGTGCATGGATCGCTTTCCTGATTTTCAGAAATTCTTTAAAAATATTCCTTAAACGATATGCAAATATTTTCAACGGATTCTTGTTCAGGGCGTCGTTGACTATGACTGAGTACAATTTCAAGACATTCCAACATACTTGGAATGTCCAAGTGCATGGATCGCTTTCCTGATTTTCAAAAGTTCATTAAAAATATTCTTCAAGAGATATGCAAATATATTCAACGGATTCTTGTTCAGGGCATGCTTGACTATGACTGTGTACAATTTCAAGACATTCCAAGATACCTTTGGGGTCTTTTTTGAATAAAAAGTTAAGTCACTGCCTAACTGCACAGACTTTCATCATTTTCAAAAATTCATTAAAAATATTCCTTAAGAGATATGCAAATATTTTCAATTGATTCTTGTTCAGGGCGTCGTTGACTATGACTGAGTACAATTTCAAGACATTCCAACATACTTGGAATGTCCAAGTGCATGGATCGCTTTCCTGATTTTCAAAAGTTCATTAAAAATATTCTTCAAGAGATATGCAAATATATTCAACGGATTCTTGTTCAGGGCATGCTTGACTATGACTGTGTACAATTTCAAGACATTCCAAGATACTTTTGGGGTCTTTTTTGACGAAAAAGTTAAGTCACTGCCTAAGTGCATGGATCGCTTTCCTGATTTTCAAAAATTCTTTAAAAATATTCCTTAAGCGATATGCAAATATTTTCAACGGATTCTTGTTCAGGGCGTCGTTGACTATGACTGAGTACAATTTCAAGACATTCCAACATACTTGCAATGTCCAAGTGCATGGATCGCTTTCCTGATTTTCAAAAGTTCATTAAAAATATTCTTCAAGAGATATGCAAATATATTCAACGGATTCTTGTTCAGGGCATGCTTGACTATGACTGTGTACAATTTCAAGACATTCCAAGATACCTTTGGGGTCTTTTTTGAATAAAAAGTTAAGTCACTGCCTAAGTGCATGGATCGCTTTCCTGATTTTCAAAAATTCATTAAAAATATTCCTTAAGCGATATGCAAATATTTTCAACGGATTCTTGTTCAGGGCGTCGTTGACTATGACTGAGTACAATTTCAAGACATTCCAACATACTTGGAATGTCCAAGTGCATGGATCGCTTTCCGGATTTTCAAAAATTCATTTAAAATATTCTTCAAGAGATATGCAAATATATTCAACGGATTCTTATTCAGGGCATGCTTGACTATGACTGTGTACAATTTCAAGACATTCCAATTTACTTTTGGGGTTTTTTTTGAAAAAAAAGTCAAGTCACTAAGTGCATCAGGGCAAATGGATCGTTTCCTTCGTCTCACCTGATATCCTGCTGTGTGATCCACGGTGTCCAAACGTTTGTTTCCAGCGACTGGACGATATGGATGAACTCCTGCAGCTTTAATTCTTTAAAAACAACCCAAAAACATCAAAAGTTAAGTCACTGCCTAAGTGCATGGATCGCTTTCCTGATTTTCAAAAAATCATTAAAAATATTCCTTAAGAGATATGCAAATATTTTCAATTGATTCTTGTTCAGGGCGTCGTTGACTATGACTGAGTACAATTTCAAGACATTCCAACATACTTGGAATGTCCAAGTGCATGGATCGCTTTTCGGATTTTCAAAAATTCATTAAAAATATTCTTCAAGAGATATGCAAATATATTCAACGGATTCTTGTTCAGGGCATGCTTGACTATGACTGTGTACAATTTCAAGACATTCCAAGATACCTTTGGGGTCTTTTTTGGATAAAAAGTTAAGTCACTGCCTAAGTGCACAGACTTTCATCATTTTCAAAAATTCATTAAAAATATTCCTTAAGAGATATGCAAATATTTTCAATGGATTCTTGTTCAGGGCGTCGTTGACTATGACCGAGTACAATTTCAAGACATTCCAACATACTTGGAATGTCCAAGTGCATGGATCGCTTTCCGGATTTTCAAAAATTCATTAAAAATATTCCTCAAGAGATATGCAAATATATTCAACGGATTCTTGTTCAGGGCATGCTTGACTATGACTGTGTACAATTTCAAGACATTCCAAGATACTTTTGGGGTCTTTTTTGACGAAAAAGTTAAGTCACTGCCTAAGTGCATGGATCGCTTTCCTGATTTTCAGAAATTCTTTAAAAATATTCCTTAAACGATATGCAAATATTTTCAACGGATTCTTGTTCAGGGCGTCGTTGACTATGACTGAGTACAATTTCAAGACATTCCAACATACTTGGAATGTCCAAGTGAATGGATCGCTTTCCTGATTTTCAAAAGTTCATTAAAAATATTCTTCAAGAGATATGCAAATATATTCAACGGATTCTTGTTCAGGGCATGCTTGACTATGACTGTGTACAATTTCAAGACATTCCAAGATACTTTTGGGGTCTTTTTTGACAAAAAAGTTAAGTCACTGCCTAAGTGCATGGATCGCTTTTCTGATTTTCAAAAATTCATTAAAAATATTCCTTAAGCGATATGCAAATATTTTCAACGGATTCTTGTTCAGGGCGTCGTTGACTATGACTGAGTACAATTTCAAAACATTCCAACATACTTGGAATGTCCAAGTGCATGGATCGCTTTCCTGATTTTCAAAAGTTCATTAAAAATATTCTTCAAGAGATATGCAAATATATTCAACGGATTCTTGTTCAGGGCATGCTTGACTATGACTGTGTACAATTTCAAGACATTCCAAGATACCTTTGGGGTCTTTTTTGAATAAAAAGTTAAGTCACTGCCTAAGTGCACAGACTTTCATCATTTTCAAAAATTCATTAAAAATATTCCTTAAGAGATATGCAAATATTTTCAATGGATTCTTGTTCAGGGCGTCGTTGACTATGACCGAGTACAATTTCAAGACATTCCAACATACTTGGAATGTCCAAGTGCATGGATCGCTTTCCTGATTTTCAAAAGTTCATTAAAAATATTCTTCAAGAGATATGCAAATATATTCAACGGATTCTTGTTCAGGGCATGCTTGACTATGACTGTGTACAATTTCAAGACATTCCAAGATACCTTTGGGGTCTTTTTTGAATAAAAAGTTAAGTCACTGCCTAAGTGCACAGACTTTCATCATTTTCAAAAATTCATTAAAAATATTCCTTAAGAGATATGCAAATATTTTCAATGGATTCTTGTTCAGGGCGTCGTTGACTATGACCGAGTACAATTTCAAGACATTCCAACATACTTGGAATGTCCAAGTGCATGGATCGCTTTCCGGATTTTCAAAAATTCATTAAAAATATTCCTTAAGAGATATGCAAATATTTTCAATTGATTCTTGTTCAGGGCGTCGTTGACTATGACTGAGTACAATTTCAAGACATTCCAACATACTTGGAATGTCCAAGTGCATGGATCGCTTTCCGGATTTTCAAAAATTCATTAAAAATATTCTTCAAGAGATATGCAAATATATTCAACGGATTCTTGTTCAGGGCATGCTTGACTATGACTGTGTACAATTTCAAGACATTCCAAGATACCTTTGGGGTCTTTTTTGACGAAAAAGTTAAGTCACTGCCTAAGTGCATGGATCGCTTTCCTGATTTTCAGAAATTCTTTAAAAATATTCCTTAAACGATATGCAAATATTTTCAACGGATTCTTGTTCAGGGCGTCGTTGACTATGACTGAGTACAATTTCAAGACATTCCAACATACTTGGAATGTCCAAGTGCATGGATCGCTTTTCGGATTTTCAAAAATTCATTAAAAATATTCTTCAAGAGATATGCAAATATATTCAACGGATTCGTGTCAAGGGCATGCTTGACTATGACTGTGTACAATTTCAAGACATTCCAAGATACTTTTGGGGTCTTTTTTGACAAAAAAGTTAAGTCACTGCCTAAGTGCATGGATCGCTTTTCTGATTTTCAAAAATTCATTAAAAATATTCCTTAAGCGATATGCAAATATTTTCAACGGATTCTTGTTCAGGGCGTCGTTGACTATGACTGAGTACAATTTCAAAACATTCCAACATACTTGGAATGTCCAAGTGCATGGATCGCTTTCCTGATTTTCAAAAGTTCAATAAAAATATTCTTCAAGAGATATGCAAATATATTCAACGGATTCTTGTTCAGGGAATGCTTGACTATGACTGTGTACAATTTCAAGACATTCCAAGATACTTTTGGGGTCTTTTTTGAATAAAAAGTTAAGTCACTGCCTAAGTGCACAGACTTTCCTCATTTTCAAAAATTCATTAAAAATATTCCTTAAGAGATATGCAAATATTTTCAATGGATTCTTGTTCAGGGCGTTGTTGACTATGACTGAGTACAATTTCAAGACATTCCAACATACTTGGAATGTCCAAGTGCATGGATCGCTTTCCGGATTTTCAAAAATTCATTAAAAATATTCTTCAAGAGATATGCAAATATATTCAACGGATTCTTGTTCAGGGCATGCTTGACTATGACTGTGTACAATTTCAAGACATTCCAAGATACTTTTGGGGTCTTTTTTGACGAAAAAGTTAAGTCACTGCCTAAGTGCATGGATCGCTTTCCTGATTTTCAGAAATTCTTTAAAAATATTCCTTAAACGATATGCAAATATTTTCAACGGATTCTTGTTCAGGGCGTCGTTGACTATGACTGAGTACAATTTCAAGACATTCCAACATACTTGGAATGTCCAAGTGCATGGATCGCTTTCCGGATTTTCAAAAATTCATTAAAAATATTCTTCAAGAGATATGCAAATATATTCAACGGATTCTTGTTCAGGGCATGCTTGACTATGACTGTGTACAATTTCAAGACATTCCAAGATACTTTTGGGGTCTTTTTTGAATAAAAAGTTAAGTCACTGCCTAAGTGCATGGATCGCTTTCCTGATTTTCAGAAATTCTTTAAAAATATTCCTTAAACGATATGCAAATATTTTCAACGGATTCTTGTTCAGGGCGTCGTTGACTATGACTGAGTACAATTTCAAGACATTCCAACATACTTGGAATGTCCAAGTGCATGGATCGCTTTCCTGATTTTCAAAAGTTCATTAAAAATATTCTTCAAGAGATATGCAAATATATTCAACGGATTCTTGTTCAGGGCATGCTTGACTATGACTGTGTACAATTTCAAGACATTCCAAGATACTTTTGGGGTCTTTTTTGAATAAAAAGTTAAGTCACTGCCTAAGTGCACAGACTTTCATCATTTTCAAAAATTCATTAAAAATATTCCTTAAGAGATATGCAAATATTTTCAATTGATTCTTGTTCAGGGCGTCGTTGACTATGACTGAGTACAATTTCAAGACATTCCAACATACTTGGAATGTCCAAGTGCATGGATCGCTTTTCGGATTTTCAAAAATTCATTAAAAATATTCTTCAAGAGATATGCAAATATATTCAACGGATTCTTGTTCAGGGCATGCTTGACTATGACTGTGTACAATTTCAAGACATTCCAAGATACTTTTGGGGTCTTTTTTGAATAAAAAGTTAAGTCACTGCCTAAGTGCATGGATCGCTTTCCTGATTTTCAAAAATTCATTAAAAATATTCCTTAAGCGATATGCAAATATTTTCAACGGATTCTTGTTCAGGGCGTCGTTGACTATGACTGAGTACAATTTCGAAACATTCCAACATACTTGGAATGTCCAAGTGCATGGATCGCTTTTCGGATTTTCAAAAATTCATTAAAAATATTCTTCAAGAGATATGCAAATATATTCAACGGATTCTTGTTCAGGGAATGCTTGACAATGACTGTGTACAATTTCAAGACATTCCAAGATACTTTTGGGGTCTTTTTTGACAAAAAAGTTAAGTCACTGCCTAAGTGCATGGATCGCTTTCCTGATTTTCAAAAATTCATTAAAAATATTCCTTAAGCGATATGCAAATATTTTCAACGGATTCTTGTTCAGGGCGTCGTTGACTATGACTGAGTACAATTTCAAGACATTCCAACATACTTGGAATGTCCAAGTGCATGGATCGCTTTCCTGATTTTCAAAAGTTCATTAAAAATATTCTTCAAGAGATATGCAAATATATTCAACGGATTCTTGTTCAGGGCATGCTTGACTATGACTGTGTACAATTTCAAGACATTCCAAGATACCTTTGGGGTCTTTTTTGGATAAAAAGTTAAGTCACTGCCTAAGTGCACAGACTTTCATCATTTTCAAAAATTCATTAAAAATATTCCTTAAGAGATATGCAAATATTTTCAATTGATTCTTGTTCAGGGCGTCGTTGACTATGACTGAGTACAATTTCAAGACATTCCAACATACTTGGAATGTCCAAGTGCATGGATCGCTTTTCGGATTTTCAAAAATTCATTAAAAATATTCTTCAAGAGATATGCAAATATATTCAACGGATTCTTGTTCAGGGCATGCTTGACTATGACTGTGTACAATTTCAAGACATTCCAAGATACTTTTGGGGTCTTTTTTGATAAAAAAAGTTAAGTCACTGCCTAAGTGCATGGATCGCTTTTCTGATTTTCAAAAATTCATTAAAAATATTCCTTAAGCGATATGCAAATATTTTCAACGGATTCTTGTTCAGGGCGTCGTTGACTATGACTGAGTACAATTTCAAAACATTCCAACATACTTGGAATGTCCAAGTGCATGGATCGCTTTCCTGATTTTCAAAAGTTCATTAAAAATATTCTTCAAGAGATATGCAAATATATTCAACGGATTCTTGTTCAGGGCATGCTTGACTATGACTGTGTACAATTTCAAGACATTCCAAGATACTTTTGGGGTCTTTTTTGAATAAAAAGTTAAGTCACTGCCTAAGTGCACAGACTTTCCTCATTTTCAAAAATTCATTAAAAATATTCCTTAAGAGATATGCAAATATTTTCAATGGATTCTTGTTCAGGGCGTTGTTGACTATGACTGAGTACAATTTCAAGACATTCCACCATACTTGGAATGTCCAAGTGCATGGATCGCTTTCCGGATTTTCAAAAATTCATTAAAAATATTCTTCAAGAGATATGCAAATATATTCAACGGATTCTTGTTCAGGGCATGCTTGACTATGACTGTGTACAATTTCAAGACATTCCAAGATACTTTTGGGGTCTTTTTTGACAAAAAAGTTAAGTCACTGCCTAAGTGCATGGATCGCTTTCCTGATTTTCAAAAATTCATTAAAAATATTCCTTAAGCGATATGCAAATATTTTCAACTGATTCTTGTTCAGGGCGTCGTTGACTATGACTGAGTACAATTTCAAGACATTCCAAGATACCTTTGGGGTCTTTTTTGAATAAAAAGTTAAGTCACTGCCTAAGTGCACAGACTTTCATCATTTTCAAAAATTCATTAAAAATATTCCTTAAGAGATATGCAAATATTTTCAATGGATTCTTGTTCAGGGCGTCGTTGACTATGACCGAGTACAATTTCAAGACATTCCAACATACTTGGAATGTCCAAGTGCATGGATCGCTTTCCGGATTTTCAAAAATTCATTAAAAATATTCTTCAAGAGATATGCAAATATATTCAACGGATTCTTGTTCAGGGCATGCTTGACTATGACTGTGTACAATTTCAAGACATTCCAAGATACTTTTGGGGTCTTTTTTGACGAAAAAGTTAAGTCACTGCCTAAGTGCATGGATCGCTTTCCTGATTTTCAGAAATTCTTTAAAAATATTCCTTAAACGATATGCAAATATTTTCAACGGATTCTTGTTCAGGGCGTCGTTGACTATGACTGAGTACAATTTCAAGACATTCCAACATACTTGGAATGTCCAAGTGCATGGATCGCTTTCCTGATTTTCAAAAGTTCATTAAAAATATTCTTCAAGAGATATGCAAATATATTCAACGGATTCTTGTTCAGGGCATGCTTGACTATGACTGTGTACAATTTCAAGACATTCCAAGATACTTTTGGGGTCTTTTTTGACGAAAAAGTTAAGTCACTGCCTAAGTGCATGGATCGCTTTCCTGATTTTCAGAAATTCTTTAAAAATATTCCTTAAGCGATATGCAAATATTTTCAACGGATTCTTGTTCAGGGCGTCGTTGACTATGACTGAGTACAATTTCAAGACATTCCAACATACTTGGAATGTCCAAGTGCATGGATCGCTTTCCTGATTTTCAAAAGTTCATTAAAAATATTCTTCAAGAGATATGCAAATATATTCAACGGATTCTTGTTCAGGGCATGCTTGACTATGACTGTGTACAATTTCAAGATATTCCAAGATACCTTTGGGGTCTTTTTTGAATAAAAAGTTAAGTCACTGCCTAAGTGCACAGACTTTCATCATTTTCAAAAATTCATTAAAAATATTCCTTAAGAGATATGCAAATATTTTCAATGGATTCTTGTTCAGGGCGTCGTTGACTATGACCAGGTACAATTTCAAGACATTCCAACATACTTGGAATGTCCAAGTGCATGGATCGCTTTCCGGATTTTCAAAAATTCATTAAAAATATTCTTCAAGAGATATGCAAATATATTCAACGGATTCTTGTTCAGGGCATTCTTGACTATGACTGTGTACAATTTCAAGACATTCCAAGATACTTTTGGGGTCTTTTTTGACGAAAAAGTTAAGTCACTGCCTAAGTGCATGGATCGCTTTCCTGATTTTCAGAAATTCTTTAAAAATATTCCTTAAACGATATGCAAATATTTTCAACGGATTCTTGTTCAGGGCGTCGTTGACTATGACTGAGTACAATTTCAAGACATTCCAACATACTTGGAATGTCCAAGTGCATGGATCGCTTTCCTGATTTTCAAAAGTTCATTAAAAATATTCTTCAAGAGATATGCAAATATATTCAACGGATTCTTGTTCAGGGCATGCTTGACTATGACTGTGTACAATTTCAAGACATTCCAAGATACTTTTGGGGTCTTTTTTGAATAAAAAGTTAAGTCACTGCCTAAGTGCACAGACTTTCCTCATTTTCAAAAATTCATTAAAAATATTCCTTAAGAGATATGCAAATATTTTCAATTGATTCTTGTTCAGGGCGTCGTTGACTATGACTGAGTACAATTTCAAGACATTCCAACATACTTGGAATGTCCAAGTGCATGGATCGCTTTCCTGATTTTCAAAAGTTCATTAAAAATATTCTTCAAGAGATATGCAAATATATTCAACGGATTCTTGTTCAGGGCATGCTTGACTATGACTGTGTACAATTTCAAGACATTCCAAGATACTTTTGGGGTCTTTTTTGATGAAAAAGTTAAGTCACTGCCTAAGTGCATGGATCGCTTTCCTGATTTTCAAAAATTCATTAAAAATATTCCTTAAGCGATATGCAAATATTTTCAACGGATTCTTGTTCAGGGCGTCGTTGACTATGACTGAGTACAATTTCAAGACATTCCAACATACTTGGAATGTCCAAGTGCATGGATCGCTTTCCTGATTTTCAAAAGTTCATTAAAAATATTCTTCAAGAGATATGCAAATATATTCAACGGATTCTTGTTCAGGGCATGCTTGACTATGACTGTGTACAATTTCAAGACATTCCAAGATACTTTTGGGGTCTTTTTTGACAAAAAAGTTAAGTCACTGCCTAAGTGCATGGATCGCTTTCCTGATTTTCAAAAATTCATTAAAAATATTCCTTAAGCGATATGTAAATATTTTCAACGGATTCTTGTTCAGGGCGTCGTTGACTATGACTGAGTACAATTTCAAGACATTCCAACATACTTGGAATGTCCAAGTGCATGGATCGCTTTCCTGATTTTCAAAAGTTCATTAAAAATATTCTTCAAGAGATATGCAAATATATTCAACGGATTCTTGTTCAGGGCATGCTTGACTATGACTGTGTACAATTTCAAGACATTCCAAGATACTTTTGGGGTCTTTTTTGAATAAAAAGTTAAGTCACTGCCTAAGTGCACAGACTTTCCTCATTTTCAAAAATTCATTAAAAATATTCCTTAAGAGATATGCAAATATTTTCAATGGATTCTTGTTCAGGGCGTCGTTGACTATGACCGAGTACAATTTCAAGACATTCCAACATACTTGGAATGTCCAAGTGCATGGATCGCTTTCCGGATTTTCAAAAATTCATTAAAAATATTCTTCAAGAGATATGCAAATATATTCAACGGATTCTTGTTCAGGGCATTCTTGACTATGACTGTGTACAATTTCAAGACATTCCAAGATACTTTTGGGGTCTTTTTTGACGAAAAAGTTAAGTCACTGCCTAAGTGCATGGATCGCTTTCCTGATTTTCAGAAATTCTTTAAAAATATTCCTTAAACGATACGCAAATATTTTCAACGGATTCTTGTTCAGGGCGTCGTTGACTATGACTGAGTACAATTTCAAGACATTCCAACATACTTGGAATGTCCAAGTGCATGGATCGCTTTCCTGATTTTCAAAAGTTCATTAAAAATATTTTTCAAGATATGCAAATATATTCAACGGATTCTTGTTCAGGGCATGCTTGACTATGACTGTGTACAATTTCAAGACATTCCAAGATACTTTTGGGGTCTTTTTTGACAAAAAAGTTAAGTCACTGCCTAAGTGCATGGATCGCTTTCCTGATTTTCAAAAATTCATTAGAAATATTCCTTAAGCGATATGCAAATATTTTCAACGGATTCTTGTTCAGGGCGTCGTTGACTATGACTGAGTACAATTTCAAGACATTCCAACATACTTGGAATGTCCAAGTGCATGGATCGCTTTCCTGATTTTCAAAAGTTCATTAAAAATATTCTTCAAGAGATATGCAAATATATTCAACGGATTCTTGTTCAGGGCATGCTTGACTATGACTGTGTACAATTTCAAGACATTCCAAGATACCTTTGGGGTCTTTTTTGAATAAAAAGTTAAGTCACTGCCTAAGTGCACAGACTTTCATCATTTTCAAAAATTCATTAAAAATATTCCTTAAGAGATATGCAAATATTTTCAATGGATTCTTGTTCAGGGCGTCGTTGACTATGACTGAGTACAATTTCAAGACATTCCAACATACTTGGAATGTCCAAGTGCATGGATCGCTTTCCGGATTTTCAAAAATTCATTAAAAATATTCTTCAAGAGATATGCAAATATATTCAACGGATTCTTGTTCAGGGCATTCTTGACTATGACTGTGTACAATTTCAAGACATTCCAAGATACTTTTGGGGTCTTTTTTGACGAAAAAGTTAAGTCACTGCCTAAGTGCATGGATCGCTTTCCTGATTTTCAGAAATTCTTTAAAAATATTCCTTAAACGATATGCAAATATTTTCAACGGATTCTTGTTCAGGGCGTCGTTGACTATGACTGAGTACAATTTCAAGACATTCCAACATACTTGGAATGTCCAAGTGCATGGATCGCTTTCCTGATTTTCAAAAGTTCATTAAAAATATTCTTCAAGAGATATGCAAATATATTCAACGGATTCTTGTTCAGGGCATGCTTGACTATGACTGTGTACAATTTCAAGACATTCCAAGATACCTTTGGGGTCTTTTTTGAATAAAAAGTTAAGTCACTGCCTAAGTGCACAGACTTTCATCATTTTCAAAAATTCATTAAAAATATTCCTTAAGAGATATATAAATATTTTCAATGGATTCTTGTTCAGGGCGTCGTTGACTATGACCGAGTACAATTTCAAGACATTCCAACATACTTGGAATGTCCAAGTGCATGGATCGCTTTTCGGATTTTCAAAAATTCATTAAAAATATTCTTCAAGAGATATGCAAATATATTCAACGGATTCTTGTTCAGGGCATGCTTGACTATGACTGTGTACAATTTCAAGACATTCCAAGATACTTTTGGGGTCTTTTTTGACAAAAAAGTTTAGTCACTGCCTAAGTGCATGGATCGCTTTCCTGATTTTCAGAAATTCTTTAAAAATATTCCTTAAACGATATCCAAATATTTTCAACGGATTCTTGTTCAGGGCGTCGTTGACTATGACTGAGTACAATTTCAAGACATTCCAACATACTTGGAATGTCCAAGTGCATGGATCGCTTTCCTGATTTTCAAAAGTTCATTAAAAATATTCTTCAAGAGATATGCAAATATATTCAACGGATTCTTGTTCAGGGCATGCTTGACTATGACTGTGTACAATTTCAAGACATTCCAATTTACTTTTGGGGTTTTTTTTGAAAAAAAAGTCAAGTCACTAAGTGCATCAGGGCAAATGGATCGTTTCCTTCGTCTCACCTGATATCCTGCTGTGTGATCCACGGTGTCCAAACGTTTGTTTCCAGCGACTGGACGACATGGATGAACTCCTGCAGCTTTAATTCTTTAAAAACAACCCAAAAACATCAAAAGTTAAGTCACTGCCTAAGTGCATGGATCGCTTTCCTGATTTTCAAAAATTCATTAAAAATATTCCTCAAGAGATATGCAAATATATTCAACGGATTCTTGTTCAGGGCATGCTTGACTATGACTGTGTACAATTTCAAGACATTCCAAGATACTTTTGGGGTCTTTTTTGACGAAAAAGTTAAGTCACTGCCTAAGTGCATGGATCGCTTTCCTGATTTTCAAAAATTCATTAAAAATATTCCTTAAGCGATATGCAAATATTTTCAACGGATTCTTGTTCAGGGCGTCGTTGACTATGACTGAGTACAATTTCAAGACATTCCAACATACTTGGAATGTCCAAGTGCATGGATCGCTTTTCGGATTTTCAAAAATTCATTTAAAATATTCTTCAAGAGATATGCAAATATATTCAACGGATTCTTGTTCAGGGCATGCTTGACTATGACTGTGTACAATTTCAAGACATTCCAAGATACTTTTGGGGTCTTTTTTGAATAAAAAGTTAAGTCACTGCCTAAGTGCATGGATCGCTTTCCTGATTTTCAAAAATTCATTAAAAATATTCCTTAAGCGATATGCAAATATTTTCAACGGATTCTTGTTCAGGGCGTCGTTGACTATGACTGAGTACAATTTCAAAACATTCCAACATACTTGGAATGTCCAAGTGCATGGATCGCTTTCCTGATTTTCAAAAGTTCATTAAAAAATTTCTTCAAGAGATATGCAAATATATTCAACGGATTCTTGTTCAGGGCATGCTTGACTATGACTGTGTACAATTTCAAGACATTCCAAGATACTTTTGGGGTCTTTTTTGAATAAAAAGTTAAGTCACTGCCTAAGTGCACAGACTTTCCTCATTTTCAAAAATTCATTAAAAATATTCCTTAAGAGATATGCAAATATTTTCAATCGATTCTTGTTCAGGGCGTCGTTGACTATGACTGAGTACAATTTAAAGACATTCCAACATACTTGGAATGTCCAAGTGCATGGATCGCTTTTCGGATTTTCAAAAATTCATTTAAAATATTCTTCAAGAGATATGCAAATATATTCAACGGATTCTTGTTCAGGGCATGCTTGACTATGACTGTGTACAATTTCAAGACATTCCAAGATACTTTTGGGGTCTTTTTTGACAAAAAAGTTAAGTCACTGCCTAAGTGCATGGATCGCTTTCCTGATTTTCAAAAATTCATTAAAAATATTCCTTAAGCGATATGCAAATATTTTCAACGGATTCTTGTTCAGGGCGTCGTTGACTATGACTGAGTACAATTTCAAGACATTCCAACATACTTGGAATGTCCAAGTGCATGGATCGCTTTCCTGATTTTCAAAAGTTCATTAAAAATATTCTTCAAGAGATATGCAAATATATTCAACGGATTCTTGTTCAGGGCATGCTTGACTATGACTGTGTACAATTTCAAGACATTCCAGGATACTTTTGGGGTCTTTTTTGAATAAAAAGTTAAGTCACTGCCTAAGTGCACAGACTTTCCTCATTTTCAAAAATTCATTAAAAATATTCCTTAAGAGATATGCAAATATTTTCAATTGATTCTTGTTCAGGGCGTCGTTGACTATGACTGAGTACAATTTCAAGACATTCCAACATACTTGGAATGTCCAAGTGCATGGATCGCTTTTCGGATTTTCAAAAATTCATTTAAAATATTCTTCAAGAGATATGCAAATATATTCAACGGATTCTTGTTCAGGGCATGCTTGACTATGACTGTGTACAATTTCAAGACATTCCAAGATACTTTTGGGGTCTTTTTTGACGAAAAAGTTAAGTCACTGCCTAAGTGCATGGATCGCTTTCCTGATTTTCAGAAATTCTTTAAAAATATTCCTTAAGCGATATGCAAATATTTTCAACGGATTCTTGTTCAGGGCGTCGTTGACTATGACTGAGTACAATTTCAAAACATTCCAACATACTTGGAATGTCCAAGTGCATGGATCGCTTTCCTGATTTTCAAAAGTTCATTAAAAATATTCTTCAAGAGATATGCAAATATATTCAACGGATTCTTGTTCAGGGCATGCTTGACTATGACTGTGTACAATTTCAAGACATTCCAAGATACTTTTGGGGTCTTTTTTGAATAAAAAGTTAAGTCACTGCCTAAGTGCACAGACTTTCCTCATTTTCAAAAATTCATTGAAAATATTCCTTAAGAGATATGCAAATATTTTCAATTGATTCTTGTTCAGGGCGTCGTTGACTATGACTGAGTACAATTTCAAGACATTCCAACATACTTGGAATGTCCAAGTGCATGGATCGCTTTTCGGATTTTCAAAAATTCATTAAAAATATTCTTCAAGAGATATGCAAATATATTCAACGGATTCTTGTTCAGGGCATGCTTGACTATGACTGTGTACAATTTCAAGACATTCCAAGATACTTTTGGGGTCTTTTTTGACAAAAAAGTTAAGTCACTGCCTAAGTGCATGGATCGCTTTCCTGATTTTCAAAAATTCATTAAAAATATTCCTTAAGCGATATGCAAATATTTTCAATTGATTCTTGTTCAGGGCGTCGTTGACTATGACTGAGTACAATTTCAAGACATTCCAACATACTTGGAATGTCCAAGTGCATGGATCGCTTTTCGGATTTTCAAAAATTCATTAAAAATATTCTTCAAGAGATATGCAAATATATTCAACGGATTCTTGTTCAGGGCATGCTTGACTATGACTGTGTACAATTTCAAGACATTCCAAGATACTTTTGGGGTCTTTTTTGACGAAAAAGTTAAGTCACTGCCTAAGTGCATGGATCGCTTTCCTGATTTTCAGAAATTCTTTAAAAATATTCCTTAAACGATATGCAAATATTTTCAACGGATTCTTGTTCAGGGCGTCTTTGACTATGACTGAGTACAATTTCAAGACATTCCAACATACTTGGAATGTCCAAGTGCATGGATCGCTTTCCTGATTTTCAAAAGTTCATTAAAAATATTCTTCAAGAGATATGCAAATATATTCAACGGATTCTTGTTCAGGGCATGCTTGACTATGACTGTGTACAATTTCAAGACATTCCAAGATACTTTTGGGGTCTTTTTTGAATAAAAAGTTAAGTCACTGCCTAAGTGCACAGACTTTCCTCATTTTCAAAAATTCATTAAAAATATTCCTTAAGAGATATGCAAATATTTTCAATTGATTCTTGTTCAGGGCGTCGTTGACTATGACTGAGTACAATTTCAAGACATTCCAACATACTTGGAATGTCCAAGTGCATGGATCGCTTTTCGGATTTTCAAAAATTCATTAAAAATATTCTTCAAGAGATATGCAAATATATTCAACGGATTCTTGTTCAGGGCATGCTTGACTATGACTGTGTACAATTTCAAGACATTCCAAGATACTTTTGGGGTCTTTTTTGACAAAAAAGTTAAGTCACTGCCTAAGTGCATGGATCGCTTTCCTCATTTTCAGAAATTCATTAAAAATATTCCTTAAGCGATATGCAAATATTTTCACCGGATTCTTGTTCAGGGCGTCGTTGACTATGACTGAGTACAATTTCAAGACATTCCAACATACTTGGAATGTCCAAGTGCATGGATCGCTTTTCGGATTTTCAAAAATTCATTAAAAATATTCTTCAAGAGATATGCAAATATATTCAACGGATTCTTGTTCAGGGCATGCTTGACTATGACTGTGTACAATTTCAAGACATTCCAAGATACTTTTGGGGTCTTTTTTGAATAAAAAGTTAAGTCACTGCCTAAGTGCACAGACTTTCATCATTTTCAAAATTCATTAAAAATATTCCTTAAGAGATATGCAAATATATTCAACGGATTCTTGTTCAGGGCATTCTTGACTATGACTGTGTACAATTTCAAGACATTCCAAGATACTTTTGGGGTCTTTTTTGACGAAAAAGTTAAGTCACTGCCTAAGTGCATGGATCGCTTTCCTGATTTTCAGAAATTCTTTAAAAATATTCCTTAAACGATATGCAAATATTTTCAACGGATTCTTGTTCAGGGCGTCGTTGACTATGACTGAGTACAATTTCAAGACATTCCAACATACTTGGAATGTCCAAGTGCATGGATCGCTTTCCTGATTTTCAAAAGTTCATTAAAAATATTCTTCAAGAGATATGCAAATATATTCAACGGATTCTTGTTCAGGGCATGCTTGACTATGACTGTGTACAATTTCAAGACATTCCAAGATACTTTTGGGGTCTTTTTTGAATAAAAAGTTAAGTCACTGCCTAAGTGCACAGACTTTCCTCATTTTCAAAAATTCATTAAAAATATTCCTTAAGAGATATGCAAATATTTTCAATTGATTCTTGTTCAGGGCGTCGTTGACTATGACTGAGTACAATTTCAAGACATTCCAACATACTTGGAATGTCCAAGTGCATGGATCGCTTTTCGGATTTTCAAAAATTCATTAAAAATATTCTTCAAGAGATATGCAAATATATTCAACGGATTCTTGTTCAGGGCATGCTTGACTATGACTGTGTACAATTTCAAGACATTCCAATTTACTTTTGGGGTTTTTTTTGAAAAAAAAGTCAAGTCACTAAGTGCATCAGGGCAAATGGATCGTTTCCTTCGTCTCACCTGATATCCTGCTGTGTGATCCACGGTGTCCAAACGTTTGTTTCCAGCGACTGGACGACATGGATGAACTCCTGCAGCTTTAATTCTTTAAAAACAACCCAAAAACATCAAAAGTTAAGTCACTGCCTAAGTGCATGGATCGCTTTCCTGATTTTCAAAAATTCATTAAAAATATTCCTCAAGAGATATGCAAATATATTCAACGGATTCTTGTTCAGGGCATGCTTGACTATGACTGTGTACAATTTCAAGACATTCCAAGATACTTTTGGGGTCTTTTTTGACGAAAAAGTTAAGTCACTGCCTAAGTGCATGGATCGCTTTCCTGATTTTCAAAAATTCATTAAAAATATTCCTTAAGCGATATGCAAATATTTTCAACGGATTCTTGTTCAGGGCGTCGTTGACTATGACTGAGTACAATTTCAAGACATTCCAACATACTTGGAATGTCCAAGTGCATGGATCGCTTTCCGGATTTTCAAAAATTCATTAAAAATATTCTTCAAGAGATATGCAAATATATTCAACGGATTCTTATTCAGGGCATGCTTGACTATGACTGTGTACAATTTCAAGACATTCCAATTTACTTTTGGGGTTTTTTTTGAAAAAAAAGTCAAGTCACTAAGTGCATCAGGGCAAATGGATCGTTTCCTTCGTCTCACCTGATATCCTGCTGTGTGATCCATGGTGTCCAAACGTTTGTTTCCAGCGACTGGGCGACATGGATGAACTCCTGCAGCTTTAATGCTTTAAAAACAAACCAAAAACATCAAAAGTTAAGTCACTGCCTAAGTGCATGGATCGCTTTCCTAATTTTCAAAAATTCATTAAAAATATTCCTTAAGAGATATGCAAATATTTTCAATTGATTCTTGTTCAGGGCGTCGTTGACTATGACTGAGTACAATTTCAAGACATTCCAACATACTTGGAATGTCCAAGTGCATGGATCGCTTTTCGGATTTTCAAAAATTCATTAAAAATATTCTTCAAGAGATATGCAAATATATTCAATGGATTCTTGTTCAGGGCATGCTTGACTATGACTGTGTACAATTTCAAGACATTCCAAGATACTTTTGGGGTCTTTTTTGAATAAAAAGTTAAGTCACTGCCTAAGTGCATGGATCGCTTTCCTGATTTTCAAAAATTCATTAAAAATATTCCTTAAGCGATATGCAAATATTTTCAACGGATTCTTGTTCAGGGAGTCGTTGACTATGACTGAGTACAATTTCAAAACATTCCAACATACTTGGAATGTCCAAGTGCATGGATCGCTTTCCTGATTTTCAAAAGTTCATTAAAAATATTCTTCAAGAGATATGCAAATATATTCAACGGATTCTTGTTCAGGGCATGCTTGACTATGACTGTGTACAATTTCAAGACATTCCAAGATACTTTTGGGGTCTTTTTTGAATAAAAAGTTAAGTCACTGCCTAAGTGCACAGACTTTCCTCATTTTCAAAAATTCATTAAAAATATTCCTTAAGAGATATGCAAATATTTTCAATTGATTCTTGTTCAGGGCGTCGTTGACTATGACTGAGTACAATTTAAAGACATTCCAACATACTTGGAATGTCCAAGTGCATGGATCGCTTTTCGGATTTTCAAAAATTCATTTAAAATATTCTTCAAGAGATATGCAAATATATTCAACGGATTCTTGTTCAGGGCATGCTTGACTATGACTGTGTACAATTTCAAGACATTCCAAGATACTTTTGGGGTCTTTTTTGACAAAAAAGTTAAGTCACTGCCTAAGTGCATGGATCGCTTTCCTGATTTTCAAAAATTCATTAAAAATATTCCTTAAGCGATATGCAAATATTTTCAACGGATTCTTGTTCAGGGCGTCGTTGACTATGACTGAGTACAATTTCAAGACATTCCAACATACTTGGAATGTCCAAGTGCATGGATCGCTTTCCTGATTTTCAAAAGTTCATTAAAAATATTCTTCAAGAGATATGCAAATATATTCAACGGATTCTTGTTCAGGGCATGCTTGACTATGACTGTGTACAATTTCAAGACATTCCAAGATACCTTTGGGGTCTTTTTTGGATAAAAAGTTAAGTCACTGCCTAAGTGCACAGACTTTCCTCATTTTCAAAAATTCATTAAAAATATTCCTTAAGCGATATGCAAATATTTTCAATGGATTCTTGTTCAGGGCGTTGTTGACTATGACTGAGTACAATTTCAAGACATTCCAACATACTTGGAATGTCCAAGTGCATGGATCGCTTTCCGGATTTTCAAAAATTCATTAAAAATATTCTTCAAGAGATATGCAAATATATTCAACGGATTCTTGTTCAGGGCATGCTTGACTATGACTGTGTACAATTTCAAGACATTCCAAGATACTTTTGGGGTCTTTTTTGACGAAAAAGTTAAGTCACTGCCTCAGTGCATGGATCGCTTTCCTGATTTTCAGAAATTCTTTAAAAATATTCCTTAAACGATATGCAAATATTTTCAACGGATTCTTGTTCAGGGCGTCGTTGACTATGAATGAGTACAATTTCAAAACATTCCAACATACTTGGAATGTCCAAGTGCATGGATCGCTTTCCTGATTTTCAAAAGTTCATTAAAAATATTCTTCAAGAGATATGCAAATATATTCAACGGATTCTTGTTCAGGGCATGCTTGACTATGACTGTGTACAATTTCAAGACATTCCAAGATACTTTTGGGGTCTTTTTTGAATAAAAAGTTAAGTCACTGCCTAAGTGCACAGACTTTCCTCATTTTCAAAAATTCATTAAAAATATTCCTTAAGAGATATGCAAATATTTTCAATTGATTCTTGTTCAGGGCGTCGTTGACTATGACTGAGTACAATTTCAAGACATTCCAACATACTTGGAATGTCCAAGTGCATGGATCGCTTTTCGGATTTTCAAAAATTCATTAAAAATATTCTTCAAGAGATATGCAAATATATTCAACGGATTCTTGTTCAGGGCATGCTTGACTATGACTGTGTACAATTTCAAGACATTCCAATTTACTTTTGGGTTTTTTTTTGAAAAAAAAGTCAAGTCACTAAGTGCATCAGGGCAAATGGATCGTTTCCTTCGTCTCACCTGATATCCTGCTGTGTGATCCACGGTGTCCAAACGTTTGTTTCCAGCGACTGGCAACATGGATGAACTCCTGCAGCTTTAATTCTTTAAAAACAACCCAAAAACATCATAAGTTAAGTCACTGCCTAAGTGCATGGATCGCTTTCCTAATTTTCAAAAATTCATTAAAAATATTCCTCAAGAGATATGCAAATATATTCAACGGATTCTTGTTCAGGGCATGCTTGACTATGACTGTGTACAATTTCAAGACATTCCAAGATACTTTTGGGGTCTTTTTTGACGAAAAAGTTAAGTCACTGCCTAAGTGCATGGATCGCTTTCCTGATTTTCAAAAATTCATTAAAAATATTCCTTAAGCGATATGCAAATATTTTCAACGGATTCTTGTTCAGGGCGTCGTTGACTATGACTGAGTACAATTTCAAGACATTCCAACATACTTGGAATGTCCAAGTGCATGGATCGCTTTCCGGATTTTCAAAAATTCATTAAAAATATTCTTCAAGAGATATGCAAATATATTCAACGGATTCTTATTCAGGGCATGCTTGACTATGACTGTGTACAATTTCAAGACATTCCAATTTACTTTTGGTGTTTTTTTTGAAAAAAAAGTCAAGTCACTAAGTGCATCAGGGCAAATGGATTGTTTCCTTCGTCTCACCTGATATCCTGCTGTGTGATCCACGGTGTCCAAACGTTTGTTTCCAGCGACTGGGCGACATGGATGAACTCCTGCAGCTTTAATGCTTTAAAAACAAACCAAAAACATCAAAAGTTAAGTCACTGCCTAAGTGCATGGATCGCTTTCCTAATTTTCAAAAATTCATTAAAAATATTCCTTAAGAGATATGCAAATATTTTCAATTGATTCTTGTTCAGGGCGTCGTTGACTATGACTGAGTACAATTTCAAGACATTCCAACATACTTGGAATGTCCAAGTGCATGGATCGCTTTTCGGATTTTCAAAAATTCATTAAAAAAATTCTTCAAGAGATATGCAAATATATTCAACGGATTCTTGTTCAGGGCATGCTTGACTATGACTGTGTACAATTTCAAGACATTCCAAGATACTTTTGGGGTCTTTTTTGACAAAAAAGTTAAGTCACTGCCTAAGTGCATGGATCGCTTTCCTGATTTTCAAAAATTCATTAAAAATATTCCTTAAGCGATATGCAAATATTTTCAACGGATTCTTGTTCAGGGCGTCGTTGACTATGACTGAGTACAATTTCAAGACATTCCAACATACTTGGAATGTCCAAGTGCATGGATCGCTTTCCTGATTTTCAAAAGTTCATTAAAAATATTCTTCAAGAGATATGCAAATATATTCAACGGATTCTTGTTCAGGGCATGCTTGACTATGACTGTGTACAATTTCAAGACATTCCAAGATACTTTTGGGGTCTTTTTTGAATAAAAAGTTAAGTCACTGCCTAAGTGCACAGACTTTCCTCATTTTCAAAAATTCATTTAAAATATTCCTTAAGAGATATGCAAATATTTTCAATTGATTCTTGTTCAGGGCGTCGTTGACTATGACTGAGTACAATTTCAAGACATTCCAACATACTTGGAATGTCCAAGTGCATGGATCGCTTTTCGGATTTTCAAAAATTCATTAAAAATATTCTTCAAGAGATATGCAAATATATTCAACGGATTCTTGTTCAGGGCATGCTTGACTATGACTGTGTACAATTTCAAGACATTCCAAGATACTTTTGGGGTCTTTTTTGACAAAAAAGTTAAGTCACTGCCTAAGTGCATGGATCGCTTTCCTGATTTTCAAAAATTCCTTAAAAATATTCCTTAAGCGATATGCAAATATTTTCAACGGATTCTTGTTCAGGGCGTCGTTGACTATGACTGAGTACAATTTCAAGACATTCCAACATACTTGGAATGTCCAAGTGCATGGATCGCTTTCCTGATTTTCAAAAGTTCATTAAAAATATTCTTCAAGAGATATGCAAATATATTCAACGGATTCTTGTTCAGGGCATGCTTGACTATGACTGTGTACAATTTCAAGACATTCCAAGATACTTTTGGGGTCTTTTTTGAATAAAAAGTTAAGTCACTGCCTAAGTGCACAGACTTTCCTCATTTTCAAAAATTCATTAAAAATATTCCTTAAGAGATATGCAAATATTTTCAATTGATTCTTGTTCAGGGCGTCGTTGACTATGACTGAGTACAATTTCAAGACATTCCAACATACTTGGAATGTCCAAGTGCATCGATTGCTTTTCGGATTTTCAAAAATTCATTAAAAATATTCTTCAAGAGATATGCAAATATATTCAACGGATTCTTGTTCAGGGCATGCTTGACTATGACTGTGTACAATTTCAAGACATTCCAAGATACTTTTGGGGTCTTTTTTGACAAAAAAGTTTAGTCACTGCCTAAGTGCATGGATCGCTTTCCTGATTTTCAAAAATTCATTAAAAATATTCCTTAAGCGATATGCAAATATTTTCAACGGATTCTTGTTCAGGGCGTCGTTGACTATGACTGAGTACAATTTCAAGACATTCCAACATACTTGGAATGTCCAAGTGCATGGATCGCTTTCCTGATTTTCAAAAGTTCATTAAAAATATTCTTCAAGAGATATGCAAATATATTCAACGGATTCTTGTTCAGGGCATGCTTGACTATGACTGTGTACAATTTCAAGACATTCCAAGATACTTTTGGGGTCTTTTTTGAATAAAAAGTTAAGTTACTGCCTAAGTGCACAGACTTTCCTCATATTCAAAAATTCATTAAAAATATTCCTTAAGAGATATGCAAATATTTTCAATTGATTCTTGTTCAGGGCGTCGTTGACTATGACTGAGTACAATTTCAAGACATTCCAACATACTTGGAATGTCCAAGTGCATGGATCGCTTTTCGGATTTTCAAAAATTCATTAAAAATATTCTTCAAGAGATATGCAAATATATTCAACGGATTCTTGTTCAGGGCATGCTTGACTATGACTGTGTACAATTTCAAGACATTCCAAGATACTTTTGGGGTCTTTTTTGACGAAAAAGTTAAGTCACTGCCTAAGTGCATGGATCGCTTTCCTGATTTTCAAAAATTCATTAAAAATATTCCTTAAGCGATATGCAAATATTTTCAACGGATTCTTGTTCAGGGCGTCGTTGACTATGACTGAGTACAATTTCAAGACATTCCAACATACTTGGAATGTCCAAGTGCATGGATCGCTTTCCTGATTTTCAAAAGTTCATTAAAAATATTCTTCAAGAGAAATGCAAATATATTCAACGGATTCTTGTTTAGGGCATGCTTGACTATGACTGTGTACAATTTCAAGACATTCCAAGATACTTTTGGGGTCTTTTTTGACAAAAAAGTTAAGTCACTGCCTAAGTGCATGGATAGCTTTCCTGATTTTCAAAAATTCATTAAAAATATTCCTTAAGCGATATGCATATATTTTCAACGGATTCTTGTTCAGGGCGTCGTTGACTATGACTGAGTACAATTTCAAGACATTCCAACATACTTGGAATGTCCAAGTGCATGGATCGCTTTTCGGATTTTCAAAAATTCATTTAAAATATTCTTCAAGAGATATGCAAATATATTCAACGGATTCTTGTTCAGGGCATGCTTGACTATGACTGTGTACAATTTCAAGACATTCCAAGATACTTTTGGGGTCTTTTTTGACAAAAAAGTTAAGTCACTGCCTAAGTGCATGGATCGCTTTTCTGATTTTCAAAAATTCATTAAAAATATTCCTTAAGCGATATGCAAATATTTTCAACGGATTCTTGTTCAGGGCGTCGTTGACTATGACTGAGTACAATTTCAAAACATTCCAACATACTTGGAATGTCCAAGTGCATGGATCGCTTTCCTGATTTTCAAAAGTTCATTTAAAATATTCTTCAAGAGATATGCAAATATATTCAACGGATTCTTGTTCAGGGCATGCTTGACTATGACTGTGTACAATTTCAAGACATTCCAAGATACTTTTGGGGTCTTTTTTGAATAAAAAGTTAAGTCACTGCCTAAGTGCACAGACTTTCCTCATTTTCAAAAATTCATTAAAAATATTCCTTAAGAGATATGCAAATATTTTCAATGGATTCTTGTTCAGGGCGTTGTTGACTATGACTGAGTACAATTTCAAGACATTCCAACATACTTGGAATGTCCAAGTGCATCGATTGCTTTTCGGATTTTCAAAAATTCATTAAAAATATTCTTCAAGAGATATGCAAATATATTCAACGGATTCTTGTTCAGGGCATGCTTGACTATGACTGTGTACAATTTCAAGACATTCCAAGATACTTTTGGGGTCTTTTTTGACAAAAAAGTTTAGTCACTGCCTAAGTGCATGGATCGCTTTCCTGATTTTCAAAAATTCATTAAAAATATTCCTTAAGCGATATGCAAATATTTTCAACGGATTCTTGTTCAGGGCGTCGTTGACTATGACTGAGTACAATTTCAAGACATTCCAACATACTTGGAATGTCCAAGTGCATGGATCGCTTTCCTGATTTTCAAAAGTTCATTAAAAATATTCTTCAAGAGATATGCAAATATATTCAACGGATTCTTGTTCAGGGCATGCTTGACTATGACTGTGTACAATTTCAAGACATTCCAAGATACTTTTGGGGTCTTTTTTGAATAAAAAGTTAAGTCACTGCCTAAGTGCACAGACTTTCCTCATTTTCAAAAATTCATTAAAAATATTCCTTAAGAGATATGCAAATATTTTCAATTGATTCTTGTTCAGGGCGTCGTTGACTATGACTGAGTACAATTTCAAGACATTCCAACATACTTGGAATGTCCAAGTGCATGGATCGCTTTTCGGATTTTCAAAAATTCATTAAAAATATTCTTCAAGAGATATGCAAATATATTCAACGGATTCTTGTTCAGGGCATGCTTGACTATGACTGTGTACAATTTCAAGACATTCCAAGATACTTTTGGGGTCTTTTTTGAATAAAAAGTTAAGTCACTGCCTAAGTGCACAGACTTTCCTCATTTTCAAAAATTCATTAAAAATATTCCTTAAGAGATATGCAAATATTTTCAATTGATTCTTGTTCAGGGCGTCGTTGACTATGACTGAGTACAATTTCAAGACATTCCAACATACTTGGAATGTCCAAGTGCATGGATCGCTTTTCGGATTTTCAAAAATTCATTAAAAATATTCTTCAAGAGATATGCAAATATATTCAACGGATTCTTGTTCAGGGCATGCTTGACTATGACTGTGTACAATTTCAAGACATTCCAATTTACTTTTGGGTTTTTTTTTGAAAAAAAAGTCAAGTCACTAAGTGCATCAGGGCAAATGGATCGTTTCCTTCGTCTCACCTGATATCCTGCTGTGTGATCCACGGTGTCCAAACGTTTGTTTCCAGCGACTGGGCGACATGGATGAACTCCTGCAGCTTTAATGCTTTAAAAACAAACCAAAAACATCAAAAGTTAAGTCACTGCCTAAGTGCATGGATCGCTTTCCTAATTTTCAAAAATTCATTAAAAATATTCCTTAAGAGATATGCAAATATTTTCAATTGATTCTTGTTCAGGGCGTCGTTGACTATGACTGAGTACAATTTCAAGACATTCCAACATACTTGGAATGTCCAAGTGCATGGATCGCTTTTCGGATTTTCAAAAATTCATTAAAAAAATTCTTCAAGAGATATGCAAATATATTCAACGGATTCTTGTTCAGGGCATGCTTGACTATGACTGTGTACAATTTCAAGACATTCCAAGATACTTTTGGGGTCTTTTTTGACAAAAAAGTTAAGTCACTGCCTAAGTGCATGGATCGCTTTCCTGATTTTCAAAAATTCATTAAAAATATTCCTTAAGCGATATGCAAATATTTTCAACGGATTCTTGTTCAGGGCGTCGTTGACTATGACTGAGTACAATTTCAAGACATTCCAACATACTTGGAATGTCCAAGTGCATGGATCGCTTTCCTGATTTTCAAAAGTTCATTAAAAATATTCTTCAAGAGATATGCAAATATATTCAACGGATTCTTGTTCAGGGCATGCTTGACTATGACTGTGTACAATTTCAAGACATTCCAAGATACTTTTGGGGTCTTTTTTGAATAAAAAGTTAAGTCACTGCCTAAGTGCACAGACTTTCCTCATTTTCAAAAATTCATTAAAAATATTCCTTAAGAGATATGCAAATATTTTCAATTGATTCTTGTTCAGGGCGTCGTTGACTATGACTGAGTACAATTTCAAGACATTCCAACATACTTGGAATGTCCAAGTGCATGGATCGCTTTTCGGATTTTCAAAAATTCATTAAAAATATTCTTCAAGAGATATGCAAATATATTCAACGGATTCTTGTTCAGGGCATGCTTGACTATGACTGTGTACAATTTCAAGACATTCCAAGATACTTTTGGGGTCTTTTTTGACAAAAAAGTTAAGTCACTGCCTAAGTGCATGGATCGCTTTCCTGATTTTCAAAAATTCATTAAAAATATTCCTTAAGCGATATGCAAATATTTTCAACGGATTCTTGTTCAGGGCGTCGTTGACTATGACTGAGTACAATTTCAAGACATTCCAACATACTTGGAATGTCCAAGTGCATGGATCGCTTTCCTGATTTTCAAAAGTTCATTAAAAATATTCTTCAAGAGATATGCAAATATATTCAACGGATTCTTGTTCAGGGCATGCTTGACTATGACTGTGTACAATTTCAAGACATTCCAAGATACTTTTGGGGTCTTTTTTGAATAAAAAGTTAAGTCACTGCCTAAGTGCACAGACTTTCATCATTTTCAAAAATTCATTAAAAATATTCCTTAAGAGATATGCAAATATTTTCAATTGATTCTTGTTCAGGGCGTCGTTGACTATGACTGAGTACAATTTCAAGACATTCCAACATACTTGGAATGTCCAAGTGCATCGATTGCTTTTCGGATTTTCAAAAATTCATTAAAAATATTCTTCAAGAGATATGCAAATATATTCAACGGATTCTTGTTCAGGGCATGCTTGACTATGACTGTGTACAATTTCAAGACATTCCAAGATACTTTTGGGGTCTTTTTTGACAAAAAAGTTTAGTCACTGCCTAAGTGCATGGATCGCTTTCCTGATTTTCAAAAATTCATTAAAAATATTCCTTAAGCGATATGCAAATATTTTCAACGGATTCTTGTTCAGGGCGTCGTTGACTATGACTGAGTACAATTTCAAGACATTCCAACATACTTGGAATGTCCAAGTGCATGGATCGCTTTCCTGATTTTCAAAAGTTCATTAAAAATATTCTTCAAGAGATATGCAAATATATTCAACGGATTCTTGTTCAGGGCATGCTTGACTATGACTGTGTACAATTTCAAGACATTCCAAGATACTTTTGGGGTCTTTTTTGAATAAAAAGTTAAGTCACTGCCTAAGTGCACAGACTTTCCTCATATTCAAAAATTCATTAAAAATATTCCTTAAGAGATATGCAAATATTTTCAATTGATTCTTGTTCAGGGCGTCGTTGACTATGACTGAGTACAATTTCAAGACATTCCAACATACTTGGAATGTCCAAGTGCATGGATCGCTTTTCGGATTTTCAAAAATTCATTAAAAATATTCTTCAAGAGATATGCAAATATATTCAACGGATTCTTGTTCAGGGCATGCTTGACTATGACTGTGTACAATTTCAAGACATTCCAAGATACTTTTGGGGTCTTTTTTGACGAAAAAGTTAAGTCACTGCCTAAGTGCATGGATCGCTTTCCTGATTTTCAAAAATTCATTAAAAATATTCCTTAAGCGATATGCAAATATTTTCAACGGATTCTTGTTCAGGGCGTCGTTGACTATGACTGAGTACAATTTCAAGACATTCCAACATACTTGGAATGTCCAAGTGCATGGATCGCTTTCCTGATTTTCAAAAGTTCATTAAAAATATTCTTCAAGAGATATGCAAATATATTCAACGGATTCTTGTTCAGGGCATGCTTGACTATGACTGTGTACAATTTCAAGACATTCCAAGATACTTTTGGGGTCTTTTTTGAATAAAAAGTTAAGTCACTGCCTAAGTGCACAGACTTTCCTCATTTTCAAAAATTCATTAAAAATATTCCTTAAGAGATATGCAAATATTTTCAATTGATTCTTGTTCAGGGCGTCGTTGACTATGACTGAGTACAATTTCAAGACATTCCAACATACTTGGAATGTCCAAGTGCATCGATTGCTTTTCGGATTTTCAAAAATTCATTAAAAATATTCTTCAAGAGATATGCAAATATATTCAACGGATTCTTGTTCAGGGCATGCTTGACTATGACTGTGTACAATTTCAAGACATTCCAAGATACTTTTGGGGTCTTTTTTGACAAAAAAGTTTAGTCACTGCCTAAGTGCATGGATCGCTTTCCTGATTTTCAAAAATTCATTAAAAATATTCCTTAAGCGATATGCAAATATTTTCAACGGATTCTTGTTCAGGGCGTCGTTGACTATGACTGAGTACAATTTCAAGACATTCCAACATACTTGGAATGTCCAAGTGCATGGATCGCTTTCCTGATTTTCAAAAGTTCATTAAAAATATTCTTCAAGAGATATGCAAATATATTCAACGGATTCTTGTTCAGGGCATGCTTGACTATGACTGTGTACAATTTCAAGACATTCCAAGATACTTTTGGGGTCTTTTTTGAATAAAAAGTTAAGTCACTGCCTAAGTGCACAGACTTTCCTCATATTCAAAAATTCATTAAAAATATTCCTTAAGAGATATGCAAATATTTTCAATTGATTCTTGTTCAGGGCGTCGTTGACTATGACTGAGTACAATTTCAAGACATTCCAACATACTTGGAATGTCCAAGTGCATGGATCGCTTTTCGGATTTTCAAAAATTCATTAAAAATATTCTTCAAGAGATATGCAAATATATTCAACGGATTCTTGTTCAGGGCATGCTTGACTATGACTGTGTACAATTTCAAGACATTCCAAGATACTTTTGGGGTCTTTTTTGACGAAAAAGTTAAGTCACTGCCTAAGTGCATGGATCGCTTTCCTGATTTTCAAAAATTCATTAAAAATATTCCTTAAGCGATATGCAAATATTTTCAACGGATTCTTGTTCAGGGCGTCGTTGACTATGACTGAGTACAATTTCAAGACATTCCAACATACTTGGAATGTCCAAGTGCATGGATCGCTTTCCTGATTTTCAAAAGTTCATTAAAAATATTCTTCAAGAGAAATGCAAATATATTCAACGGATTCTTGTTTAGGGCATGCTTGACTATGACTGTGTACAATTTCAAGACATTCCAAGATACTTTTGGGGTCTTTTTTGACAAAAAAGTTAAGTCACTGCCTAAGTGCATGGATAGCTTTCCTGATTTTCAAAAATTCATTAAAAATATTCCTTAAGCGATATGCATATATTTTCAACGGATTCTTGTTCAGGGCGTCGTTGACTATGACTGAGTACAATTTCAAGACATTCCAACATACTTGGAATGTCCAAGTGCATGGATCGCTTTTCGGATTTTCAAAAATTCATTTAAAATATTCTTCAAGAGATATGCAAATATATTCAACGGATTCTTGTTCAGGGCATGCTTGACTATGACTGTGTACAATTTCAAGACATTCCAAGATACTTTTGGGGTCTTTTTTGACAAAAAAGTTAAGTCACTGCCTAAGTGCATGGATCGCTTTTCTGATTTTCAAAAATTCATTAAAAATATTCCTTAAGCGATATGCAAATATTTTCAACGGATTCTTGTTCAGGGCGTCGTTGACTATGACTGAGTACAATTTCAAAACATTCCAACATACTTGGAATGTCCAAGTGCATGGATCGCTTTCCTGATTTTCAAAAGTTCATTAAAAATATTCTTCAAGAGATATGCAAATATATTCAACGGATTCTTGTTCAGGGCATGCTTGACTATGACTGTGTACAATTTCAAGACATTCCAAGATACTTTTGGGGTCTTTTTTGAATAAAAAGTTAAGTCACTGCCTAAGTGCACAGACTTTCCTCATTTTCAAAAATTCATTAAAAATATTCCTTAAGAGATATGCAAATATTTTCAATGGATTCTTGTTCAGGGCGTTGTTGACTATGACTGAGTACAATTTCAAGACATTCCAACATACTTGGAATGTCCAAGTGCATCGATTGCTTTTCGGATTTTCAAAAATTCATTAAAAATATTCTTCAAGAGATATGCAAATATATTCAACGGATTCTTGTTCAGGGCATGCTTGACTATGACTGTGTACAATTTCAAGACATTCCAAGATACTTTTGGGGTCTTTTTTGACAAAAAAGTTTAGTCACTGCCTAAGTGCATGGATCGCTTTCCTGATTTTCAAAAATTCATTAAAAATATTCCTTAAGCGATATGCAAATATTTTCAACGGATTCTTGTTCAGGGCGTCGTTGACTATGACTGAGTACAATTTCAAGACATTCCAACATACTTGGAATGTCCAAGTGCATGGATCGCTTTCCTGATTTTCAAAAGTTCATTAAAAATATTCTTCAAGAGATATGCAAATATATTCAACGGATTCTTGTTCAGGGCATGCTTGACTATGACTGTGTACAATTTCAAGACATTCCAAGATACTTTTGGGGTCTTTTTTGAATAAAAAGTTAAGTCACTGCCTAAGTGCACAGACTTTCCTCATTTTCAAAAATTCATTAAAAATATTCCTTAAGAGATATGCAAATATTTTCAATTGATTCTTGTTCAGGGCGTCGTTGACTATGACTGAGTACAATTTCAAGACATTCCAACATACTTGGAATGTCCAAGTGCATGGATCGCTTTTCGGATTTTCAAAAATTCATTAAAAATATTCTTCAAGAGATATGCAAATATATTCAACGGATTCTTGTTCAGGGCATGCTTGACTATGACTGTGTACAATTTCAAGACATTCCAAGATACTTTTGGGGTCTTTTTTGAATAAAAAGTTAAGTCACTGCCTAAGTGCACAGACTTTCCTCATTTTCAAAAATTCATTAAAAATATTCCTTAAGAGATATGCAAATATTTTCAATGGATTCTTGTTCAGGGCGTCGTTGACTATGACTGAGTACAATTTCAAGACATTCCAACATACTTGGAATGTCCAAGTGCATGGATCGCTTTCCTGATTTTCAAAAGTTCATTAAAAATATTCTTCAAGAGAAATGCAAATATATTCAACGGATTCTTGTTTAGGGCATGCTTGACTATGACTGTGTACAATTTCAAGACATTCCAAGATACTTTTGGGGTCTTTTTTGACAAAAAAGTTAAGTCACTGCCTAAGTGCATGGATAGCTTTCCTCATTTTCAAAAATTCATTAAAAATATTCCTTAAGCGATATGCATATATTTTCAACGGATTCTTGTTCAGGGCGTCGTTGACTATGACTGAGTACAATTTCAAGACATTCCAACATACTTGGAATGTCCAAGTGCATGGATCGCTTTTCGGATTTTCAAAAATTCATTTAAAATATTCTTCAAGAGATATGCAAATATATTCAACGGATTCTTGTTCAGGGCATGCTTGACTATGACTGTGTACAATTTCAAGACATTCCAAGATACTTTTGGGGTCTTTTTTGACAAAAAAGTTAAGTCACTGCCTAAGTTTATGGATCGCTTTTCTGATTTTCAAAAATTCATTAAAAATATTCCTTAAGCGATATGCAAATATTTTCAACGGATTCTTGTTCAGGGCGTCGTTGACTATGACTGAGTACAATTTCAAAACATTCCAACATACTTGGAATGTCCAAGTGCATGGATCGCTTTCCTGATTTTCAAAAGTTCATTAAAAATATTCTTCAAGAGATATGCAAATATATTCAACGGATTCTTGTTCAGGGCATGCTTGACTATGACTGTGTACAATTTCAAGACATTCCAAGATACTTTTGGGGTCTTTTTTGAATAAAAAGTTAAGTCACTGCCTAAGTGCACAGACTTTCCTCATTTTCAAAAATTCATTAAAAATATTCCTTAAGAGATATGCAAATATTTTCAATTGATTCTTGTTCAGGGCGTCGTTGACTATGACTGAGTACAATTTCAAGACATTCCAACATACTTGGAATGTCAAAGTGCATGGATCGCTTTTCGGATTTTCAAAAATTCATTAAAAATATTCTTCAAGAGATATGCAAATATATTCAACGGATTCTTGTTCAGGGCATGCTTGACTATGACTGTGTACAATTTCAAGACATTCCAAGATACTTTTGGGGTCTTTTTTGACAAAAAAGTTAAGTCACTGCCTAAGTGCATGGATAGCTTTCCTCATTTTCAAAAATTCATTAAAAATATTCCTTAAGCGATATGCATATATTTTCAACGGATTCTTGTTCAGGGCGTCGTTGACTATGACTGAGTACAATTTCAAGACATTCCAACATACTTGGAATGTCCAAGTGCATGGATCGCTTTTCGGATTTTCAAAAATTCATTTAAAATATTCTTCAAGAGATATGCAAATATATTCAACGGATTCTTGTTCAGGGCATGCTTGACTATGACTGTGTACAATTTCAAGACATTCCAAGATACTTTTGGGGTCTTTTTTGAATAAAAAGTTAAGTCACTGCCTAAGTGCACAGACTTTCCTCATTTTCAAAAATTCATTAAAAATATTCCTTAAGAGATATGCAAATATTTTCAATGGATTCTTGTTCAGGGCGTTGTTGACTATGACTGAGTACAATTTCAAGACATTCCAACATACTTGGAATGTCAAAGTGCATGGATCGCTTTTCGGATTTTCAAAAATTCATTAAAAATATTCTTCAAGAGATATGCAAATATATTCAACGGATTCTTGTTCAGGGCATGCTTGACTATGACTGTGTACAATTTCAAGACATTCCAAGATACTTTTGGGGTCTTTTTTGACAAAAAAGTTAAGTCACTGCCTAAGTGCATGGATCGCTTTTCTGATTTTCAAAAATTCATTAAAAATATTCCTTAAGCGATATGCAAATATTTTCAATGGATTCTTGTTCAGGGCGTCGTTGACTATGACCGAGTACAATTTCAAGACATTCCAACATACTTGGAATGTCCAAGTGCATGGATCGATTTCCGGATTTTCAAAAATTCATTAAAAATATTCTTCAAGAGATATGCAAATATATTCAACGGATTCTTGTTCAGGGCATGCTTGACTATGACTGTGTACAATTTCAAGACATTCCAAGATACTTTTGGGGTCTTTTTTGACGAAAAAGTTAAGTCACTGCCTAAGTGCATGGATCGCTTTCCTGATTTTCAGAAATTCTTTAAAAATATTCCTTAAACGATATGCATATATTTTCAACGGATTCTTGTTCAGGGCGTCGTTGACTATGACTGAGTACAATTTCAAGACATTCCAACATACTTGGAATGTCCAAGTGCATGGATCGCTTTTCGGATTTTCAAAAATTCATTAAAAATATTCTTCAAGAGATATGCAAATATATTCAACGGATACTTGTTCAGGGCATGCTTGACTATGACTGTGTACAATTTCAAGACATTCCAAGATACTTTTGGGGTCTTTTTTGACAAAAAAGTTAAGTCACTGCCTAAGTGCATGGATCGCTTTTCTGATTTTCAAAAATTCATTAAAAATATTCCTTAAGCGATATGCAAATATTTTCAACGGATTCTTGTTCAAGGCGTCGTTGACTATGACTGAGTACAATTTCAAAACATTCCAACATACTTGGAATGTCCAAGTGCATGGATCGCTTTCCTGATTTTCAAAAGTTCATTAAAAATATTCTTCAAGAGATATGCAAATATATTCAACGGATTCTTGTTCAGGGCATGCTTGACTATGACTGTGTACAATTTCAAGACATTCCAAGATACTTTTGGGGTCTTTTTTGAATAAAAAGTTAAGTCACTGCCTAAGTGCATGGATCGCTTTCCTGATTTTCAAAAATTCATTAAAAATATTCCTTAAGCGATATGCAAATATTTTCAACGGATTCTTGTTCAGGGCGTCGTTGACTATGACTGAGTACAATTTCAAAACATTCCAACATACTTGGAATGTCCAAGTGCATGGATCGCTTTCCTGATTTTCAAAAGTTCATTAAAAATATTCTTCAAGAGATATGCAAATATATTCAACGGATTCTTGTTCAGGGCATGCTTGACTATGACTGTGTACAATTTCAAGACATTCCAAGATACTTTTGGGGTCTTTTTTGAATAAAAAGTTAAGTCACTGCCTAAGTGCACAGACTTTCCTCATTTTCAAAAATTCATTAAAAATATTCCTTAAGAGATATGCAAATATTTTCAATTGATTCTTGTTCAGGGCGTCGTTGACTATGACTGAGTACAATTTAAAGACATTCCAACATACTTGGAATGTCCAAGTGCATGGATCGCTTTTCGGATTTTCAAAAATTCATTAAAAATATTCTTCAAGAGATATGCAAATATATTCAACGGATTCTTGTTCAGGGCATGCTTGACTATGACTGTGTACAATTTCAAGACATTCCAAGATACTTTTGGGGTCTTTTTTGACAAAAAAGTTAAGTCACTGCCTAAGTGCATGGATCGCTTTCCTGATTTTCAAAAATTCATTAAAAATATTCCTTAAGCGATATGCAAATATTTTCAACGGATTCTTGTTCAGGGCGTCGTTGACTATGACTGAGTACAATTTCAAGACATTCCAACATACTTGGAATGTCCAAGTGCATGGATCGCTTTCCTGATTTTCAAAAGTTCATTAAAAATATTCTTCAAGAGATATGCAAATATATTCAACGGATTCTTGTTCAGGGCATGCTTGACTATGACTGTGTACAATTTCAAGACATTCCAAGATACCTTTGGGGTCTTTTTTGGATAAAAAGTTAAGTAACTGCCTAAGTGCACAGACTTTCATCATTTTCAAAAATTCATTAAAAATATTCCTTAAGAGATATGCAAATATTTTCAACGGATTCTTGTTCAGGGCGTCGTTGACTATGACCGAGTACAATTTCAAGACATTCCAACATACTTGGAATGTCCAATATTTGCATGATATGCAAATATATTCAACGGATTCTTGTTCAGGGCATGCTTGACTATGACTGTGTACAATTTCAAGACATTCCAAGATACTTTTGGGGTCTTTTTTGACGAAAAAGTTAAGTCACTGCCTAAGTGCATGGATCGCTTTCCTGATTTTCAAAAATTCATTAAAAATATTCCTTAAGCGATATGCAAATATTTTCAACAGATTCTTGTTCAGGGCGTCGTTGACTATGACTGAGTACAATTTCAAGACATTCCAACATACTTGGAATGTCCAAGTGCATGGATCGCTTTCCTGATTTTCAAAAGTTCATTAAAAATATTCTTCAAGAGAAATGCAAATATATTCAACGGATTCTTGTTTAGGGCATGCTTGACTATGACTGTGTACAATTTCAAGACATTCCAAGATACTTTTGGGGTCTTTTTTGACAAAAAAGTTAAGTCACTGCCTAAGTGCATGGATAGCTTTCCTCATTTTCAAAAATTCATTAAAAATATTCCTTAAGCGATATGCATATATTTTCAACGGATTCTTGTTCAGGGCGTCGTTGACTATGACTGAGTACAATTTCAAGACATTCCAACATACTTGGAATGTCCAAGTGCATGGATCGCTTTTCGGATTTTCAAAAATTCATTTAAAATATTCTTCAAGAGATATGCAAATATATTCAACGGATTCTTGTTCAGGGCATGCTTGACTATGACTGTGTACAATTTCAAGACATTCCAAGATACTTTTGGGGTCTTTTTTGAATAAAAAGTTAAGTCACTGCCTAAGTGCACAGACTTTCCTCATTTTCAAAAATTCATTAAAAATATTCCTTAAGAGATATGCAAATATTTTCAATGGATTCTTGTTCAGGGCGTTGTTGACTATGACTGAGTACAATTTCAAGACATTCCAACATACTTGGAATGTCAAAGTGCATGGATCGCTTTTCGGATTTTCAAAAATTCATTAAAAATATTCTTCAAGAGATATGCAAATATATTCAACGGATTCTTGTTCAGGGCATGCTTGACTATGACTGTGTACAATTTCAAGACATTCCAAGATACTTTTGGGGTCTTTTTTGACAAAAAAGTTAAGTCACTGCCTAAGTGCATGGATCGCTTTTCTGATTTTCAAAAATTCATTAAAAATATTCCTTAAGCGATATGCAAATATTTTCAATGGATTCTTGTTCAGGGCGTCGTTGACTATGACCGAGTACAATTTCAAGACATTCCAACATACTTGGAATGTCCAAGTGCATGGATCGCTTTCCGGATTTTCAAAAATTCATTAAAAATATTCTTCAAGAGATATGCAAATATATTCAACGGATTCTTGTTCAGGGCATGCTTGACTATGACTGTGTACAATTTCAAGACATTCCAAGATACTTTTGGGGTCTTTTTTGACAAAAAAGTTAAGTCACTGCCTAAGTGCATGGATCGCTTTTCTGATTTTCAAAAATTCATTAAAAATATTCCTTAAGCGATATGCAAATATTTTCAACGGATTCTTGTTCAAGGCGTCGTTGACTATGACTGAGTACAATTTCAAAACATTCCAACATACTTGGAATGTCCAAGTGCATGGATCGCTTTCCTGATTTTCAAAAGTTCATTAAAAATATTCTTCAAGAGATATGCAAATATATTCAACGGATTCTTGTTCAGGGCATGCTTGACTATGACTGTGTACAATTTCAAGACATTCCAAGATACTTTTGGGGTCTTTTTTGAATAAAAAGTTAAGTCACTGCCTAAGTGCATGGATCGCTTTCCTGATTTTCAAAAATTCATTAAAAATATTCCTTAAGCGATATGCAAATATTTTCAACGGATTCTTGTTCAGGGCGTCGTTGACTATGACTGAGTACAATTTCAAAACATTCCAACATACTTGGAATGTCCAAGTGCATGGATCGCTTTCCTGATTTTCAAAAGTTCATTAAAAATATTCTTCAAGAGATATGCAAATATATTCAACGGATTCTTGTTCAGGGCATGCTTGACTATGACTGTGTACAATTTCAAGACATTCCAAGATACTTTTGGGGTCTTTTTTGAATAAAAAGTTAAGTCACTGCCTAAGTGCACAGACTTTCCTCATTTTCAAAAATTCATTAAAAATATTCCTTAAGAGATATGCAAATATTTTCAATTGATTCTTGTTCAGGGCGTCGTTGACTATGACTGAGTACAATTTAAAGACATTCCAACATACTTGGAATGTCCAAGTGCATGGATCGCTTTTCGGATTTTCAAAAATTCATTAAAAATATTCTTCAAGAGATATGCAAATATATTCAACGGATTCTTGTTCAGGGCATGCTTGACTATGACTGTGTACAATTTCAAGACATTCCAAGATACTTTTGGGGTCTTTTTTGACAAAAAAGTTAAGTCACTGCCTAAGTGCATGGATCGCTTTCCTGATTTTCAAAAATTCATTAAAAATATTCCTTAAGCGATATGCAAATATTTTCAACGGATTCTTGTTCAGGGCGTCGTTGACTATGACTGAGTACAATTTCAAGACATTCCAACATACTTGGAATGTCCAAGTGCATGGATCGCTTTCCTGATTTTCAAAAGTTCATTAAAAATATTCTTCAAGAGATATGCAAATATATTCAACGGATTCTTGTTCAGGGCATGCTTGACTATGACTGTGTACAATTTCAAGACATTCCAAGATACCTTTGGGGTCTTTTTTGGATAAAAAGTTAAGTCACTGCCTAAGTGCACAGACTTTCATCATTTTCAAAAATTCATTAAAAATATTCCTTAAGAGATATGCAAATATTTTCAACGGATTCTTGTTCAGGGCGTCGTTGACTATGACCGAGTACAATTTCAAGACATTCCAACATACTTGGAATGTCCAAGTGCATGGATCGCTTTCCGGATTTTCAAAAATTCATTAAAAATATTCTTCAAGAGATATGCAAATATATTCAACGGATTCTTGTTCAGGGCATGCTTGACTATGACTGTGTACAATTTCAAGACATTCCAAGATACTTTTGGGGTCTTTTTTGACGAAAAAGTTAAGTCACTGCCTAAGTGCATGGATCGCTTTCCTGATTTTCAGAAATTCTTTAAAAATATTCCTTAAACGATATGCAAATATTTTCAACGGATTCTTGTTCAGGGCGTCGTTGACAATGACTGAGTACAATTTCAAAACATTCCAACATACTTGGAATGTCCAAGTGCATGGATCGCTACCCTGATTTTCAAAAGTTCATTAAAAATATTCTTCAAGAGATATGCAAATATATTCAACGGATTCTTGTTCAGGGCATGCTTGACTATGACTGTGTACAATTTCAAGACATTCCAAGATACTTTTGGGGTCTTTTTTGAATAAAAAGTTAAGTCACTGCCTAAGTGCACAGACTTTCCTCATTTTCAAAAATTCATTAAAAATATTCCTTAAGAGATATGCAAATATTTTCAATTGATTCTTGTTCAGGGCGTCGTTGACTATGACTGAGTACAATTTCAAAACATTCCAACATACTTGGAATGTCCAAGTGCATGGATCGCTTTCCTGATTTTCAAAAGTTCATTAAAAATATTCTTCAAGAGATATGCAAATATATTCAACGGATTCTTGTTCAGGGCATGCTTGACTATGACTGTGTACAATTTCAAGACATTCCAATTTACTTTTGGGTTTTTTTTTGAAAAAAAAGTCAAGTCACTAAGTGCATCAGGGCAAATGGATCGTTTCCTTCGTCTCACCTGATATCCTGCTGTGTGATCCACGGTGTCCAAACGTTTGTTTCCAGCGACTGGACGACATGGATGAACTCCTGCAGCTTTAATTCTTTAAAAACAACCCAAAAACATCAAAAGTTAAGTCACTGCCTAAGTGCATGGATCGCTTTCCTGATTTTCAAAAATTCATTAAAAATATTCCTCAAGAGATATGCAAATATATTCAACGGATTCTTGTTCAGGGCATGCTTGACTATGACTGTGTACAATTTCAAGACATTCCAAGATACTTTTGGGGTCTTTTTTGACGAAAAAGTTAAGTCACTGCCTAAGTGCATGGATCGCTTTCCTGATTTTCAAAAATTCATTAAAAATATTCCTTAAGCGATATGCAAATATTTTCAACGGATTCTTGTTCAGGGCGTCGTTGACTATGACTGAGTACAATTTCAAGACATTCCAACATACTTGGAATGTCCAAGTGCATGGATCGCTTTCCGGATTTTCAAAAATTCATTAAAAATATTCTTCAAGAGATATGCAAATATATTCAACGGATTCTTATTCAGGGCATGCTTGACTATGACTGTGTACAATTTCAAGACATTCCAATTTACTTTTGGGGTTTTTTTTGAAAAAAAAGTCAAGTCACTAAGTGCATCAGGGCAAATGGATCGTTTCCTTCGTCTCACCTGATATCCTGCTGTGTGATCCACGGTGTCCAAACGTTTGTTTCCAGCGACTGGGCGACATGGATGAACTCCTGCAGCTTTAATGCTTTAAAAACAAACCAAAAACATCAAAAGTTAAGTCACTGCCTAAGTGCATGGATCGCTTTCCTAATTTTCAAAAATTCATTAAAAATATTCCTTAAGAGATATGCAAATATTTTCAATTGATTCTTGTTCAGGGCGTCGTTGACTATGACTGAGTACAATTTCAAGACATTCCAACATACTTGGAATGTCCAAGTGCATGGATCGCTTTTCGGATTTTCAAAAATTCATTAAAAATATTCTTCAAGAGATATGCAAATATATTCAACGGATTCTTGTTCAGGGCATGCTTGACTATGACTGTGTACAATTTCAAGACATTCCAAGATACTTTTGGGGTCTTTTTTTAATAAAAAGTTAAGTCACTGCCTAAGTGCACAGACTTTCCTCATTTTCAAAAATTCATTAAAAATATTCCTTAAGAGATATGCAAATATTTTCAATTGATTCTTGTTCAGGGCGTCGTTGACTATGACTGAGTACAATTTCAAGACATTCCAACATACTTGGAATGTCCAAGTGCATGGATCGCTTTCCTGATTTTCAAAAATTCATTAAAAATATTCCTTAAGCGATATGCAAATATTTTCAACGGATTCTTGTTCAGGGCATGCTTGACTATGACTGTGTACAATTTCAAGACATTCCAAGATACTTTTGGGGTCTTTTTTGACAAAAAAGTTAAGTCACTGCCTAAGTGCATGGATCGCTTTCCTGATTTTTAAAAATTCATTAAAAATATTCCTTAAGCGATATGCAAATATTTTCAATGGATTCTTGTTCAGGGCGTCGTTGACTATGACCGAGTACAATTTCAAGACATTCCAACATACTTGGAATGTCCAAGTGCATGGATCGCTTTCCGGATTTTCAAAAATTCATTAAAAATATTCTTCAAGAGATATGCAAATATATTCAACGGATTCTTGTTCAGGGCATGCTTGACTATGACTGTGTACAATTTCAAGACATTCCAAGATACTTTTGGGGTCTTTTTTGACAAAAAAGTTAAGTCACTGCCTAAGTGCATGGATCGCTTTCCTGATTTTCAAAAATTCATTAAAAATATTCCTTAAGAGATATGCAAATATTTTCAATTGATTCTTGTTCAGGGCGTCGTTGACTATGACTGAGTACAATTTCAAGACATTCCAACATACTTGGAATGTCCAAGTGCATGGATCGCTTTTCGGATTTTCAAAAATTCATTAAAAATATTCTTCAAGAGATATGCAAATATATTCAACGGATTCTTGTTCAGGGCATGCTTGACTATGACTGTGTACAATTTCAAGACATTCCAAGATACTTTTGGGGTCTTTTTTTAATAAAAAGTTAAGTCACTGCCTAAGTGCACAGACTTTCCTCATTTTCAAAAATTCATTAAAAATATTCCTTAAGAGATATGCAAATATTTTCAATTGATTCTTGTTCAGGGCGTCGTTGACTATGACTGAGTACAATTTCAAGACATTCCAACATACTTGGAATGTCCAAGTGCATGGATCGCTTTCCTGATTTTCAAAAATTCATTAAAAATATTCCTTAAGCGATATGCAAATATTTTCAACGGATTCTTGTTCAGGGCATGCTTGACTATGACTGTGTACAATTTCAAGACATTCCAAGATACTTTTGGGGTCTTTTTTGACAAAAAAGTTAAGTCACTGCCTAAGTGCATGGATCGCTTTCCTGATTTTTAAAAATTCATTAAAAATATTCCTTAAGCGATATGCAAATATTTTCAATGGATTCTTGTTCAGGGCGTCGTTGACTATGACCGAGTACAATTTCAAGACATTCCAACATACTTGGAATGTCCAAGTGCATGGATCGCTTTCCGGATTTTCAAAAATTCATTAAAAATATTCTTCAAGAGATATGCAAATATATTCAACGGATTCTTGTTCAGGGCATGCTTGACTATGACTGTGTACAATTTCAAGACATTCCAAGATACTTTTGGGGTCTTTTTTGACAAAAAAGTTAAGTCACTGCCTAAGTGCATGGATCGCTTTCCTGATTTTCAAAAATTCATTAAAAATATTCCTTAAGAGATATGCAAATATTTTCAATTGATTCTTGTTCAGGGCGTCGTTGACTATGACTGAGTACAATTTCAAGACATTCCAACATACTTGGAATGTCCAAGTGCATGGATCGCTTTTCGGATTTTCAAAAATTCATTAAAAATATTCTTCAAGAGATATGCAAATATATTCAACGGATTCTTGTTCAGGGCATGCTTGACTATGACTGTGTACAATTTCAAGACATTCCAAGATACTTTTGGGGTCTTTTTTGAATAAAAAGTTAAGTCACTGCCTAAGTGCATGGATCGCTTTCCTGATTTTCAAAAATTCATTAAAAATATTCCTTAAGCGATATGCAAATATTTTCAACGGATTCTTGTTCAGGGCGTCGTTGACTATGACTGAGTACAATTTCAAGACATTCCAACATACTTGGAATGTCCAAGTGCATGGATCGCTTTCCTGATTTTCAAAAGTTCATTAAAAATATTCTTCAAGAGATATGCAAATATATTCAACGGATTCTTGTTCAGGGCATGCTTGACTATGACTGTGTACAATTTCAAGACATTCCAAGATACCTTTGGGGTCTTTTTTGAATAAAAAGTTAAGTCACTGCCTAAGTGCACAGACTTTCATCATTTTCAAAAATTCATTAAAAATATTCCTTAAGCGATATGCAAATATTTTCAACGGATTCTTGTTCAGGGCGTCGTTGACTATGACTGAGTACAATTTCAAGACATTCCAACATACTTGGAATGTCCAAGTGCATGGATCGCTTTCCTGATTTTCAAAAGTTCATTAAAAATATTCTTCAAGAGATATGCAAATATATTCAACGGATTCTTGTTCAGGGCATGCTTGACTATGACTGTGTACAATTTCAAGACATTCAAAGATACCTTTGGGGTCTTTTTTGAATAAAAAGTTAAGTCACTGCCTCAGTGCACAGGCTTTCATCATTTTCAAAAATTCATTAAAAATATTCCTTAAGAGATATGCAAATATTTTCAATGGATTCTTGTTCAGGGCGTCGTTGACTATGACCGAGTACAATTTCAAGACATTCCAACATACTTGGAATGTCCAAGTGCATGGATCGCTTTCCTGATTTTCAAAAGTTCATTAAAAATATTCTTCAAGAGATATGCAAATATATTCAACGGATTCTTGTTCAGGGCATGCTTGACTATGACTGTGTACAATTTCAAGACATTCCAAGATACTTTTGGGGTCTTTTTTGAATAAAAAGTTAAGTCACTGCCTAAGTGCACAGACTTTCCTCATTTTCAAAAATTCATTAAAAATATTCCTTAAGAGATATGCAAATATTTTCAATTGATTCTTGTTCAGGGCGTCGTTGACTATGACTGAGTACAATTTCAAGACATTCCAACATACTTGGAATGTCCAAGTGCATGGATCGCTTTTCGGATTTTCAAAAATTCATTAAAAATATTATTCAAGAGATATGCAAATATATTCAACATATTCTTGTTCAGGGCATGATTGACTATGACTGTGTACAATTTCAAGACATTCCAAGATACTTTTGGGGTCTTTTTTGACAAAAAAGTTTAGTCACTGCCTAAGTGCATGGATCGCTTTCCTGATTTTCAGAAATTCTTTAAAAATATTCCTTAAACGATATGCAAATATTTTCAACGGATTCTTGTTCAGGGCGTCGTTGACTATGACTGAGTACAATTTCAAGACATTCCAACATACTTGCAATGTCCAAGTGCATGGATCGCTTTCCTGATTTTCAAAAGTTCATTAAAAATATTCTTCAAGAGATATGCAAATATATTCAACGGATTCTTGTTCAGGGCATGCTTGACTATGACTGTGTACAATTTCAAGACATTCCAAGATACCTTTGGGGTCTTTTTTGAATAAAAAGTTAAGTCACTGCCTAAGTGCACAGACTTTCATCATTTTCAAAAATTCATTAAAAATATTCCTTAAGAGATATGCAAATATTTTCAATGGATTCTTGTTCAGGGCGTCGTTGACTATGACCGAGTACAATTTCAAGACATTCCAACATACTTGGAATGTCCAAGTGCATGGATCGCTTTCCGGATTTTCAAAAATTCATTAAAAATATTCTTCAAGAGATATGCAAATATATTCAACGGATTCTTGTTCAGGGCATGCTTGACTATGACTGTGTACAATTTCAAGACATTCCAAGATACTTTTGGGGTCTTTTTTGAATAAAAAGTTAAGTCACTGCCTAAGTGCATGGATCGCTTTCCGGATTTTCAAAAATTCATTAAAAATATTCTTCAAGAGATATGCAAATATATTCAACGGATTCTTGTTCAGGGCATGCTTGACTATGACTGTGTACAATTTCAAGACATTCCAATTTACTTTTGGGGTTTTTTTTGAAAAAAAAGTCAAGTCACTAAGTGCATCAGGGCAAATGGATCGTTTCCTTCGTCTCACCTGATATCCTGCTGTGTGATCCACGGTGTCCAAACGTTTGTTTCCAGCGACTGGACGACATGGATGAACTCCTGCAGCTTTAATTCTTTAAAAACAACCCAAAAACATCAAAAGTTAAGTCACTGCCTAAGTGCATGGATCGCTTTCCTGATTTTCAAAAATTCATTAAAAATATTCCTCAAGAGATATGCAAATATATTCAACGGATTCTTGTTCAGGGCATGCTTGACTATGACTGTGTACAATTTCAAGACATTCCAAGATACTTTTGGGGTCTTTTTTGACGAAAAAGTTAAGTCACTGCCTAAGTGCATGGATCGCTTTCCTGATTTTCAAAATTTCATTAAAAATATTCCTTAAGCGATATGCAAATATTTTCAACGGATTCTTGTTCAGGGCGTCGTTGACTATGACTGAGTACAATTTCAAGACATTCCAACATACTTGGAATGTCCAAGTGCATGGATCGCTTTTCGGATTTTCAAAAATTCATTAAAAATATTCTTCAAGAGATATGCAAATATATTCAACGGATTCTTGTTCAGGGCATGCTTGACTATGACTGTGTACAATTTCAAGACATTCCAGGATACTTTTGGGGTCTTTTTTGAATAAAAAGTTAAGTCACTGCCTAAGTGCATGGATCGCTTTCCTGATTTTCAAAAATTCATTAAAAATATTCCTTAAGCGATATGCAAATATTTTCAATTGATTCTTGTTCAGGGCGTCGTTGACTATGACTGAGTACAATTTAAAGACATTCCAACATACTTGGAATGTCCAAGTGCATGGATCGCTTTTCGGATTTTCAAAAATTCATTAAAAATATTCTTCAAGAGATATGCAAATATATTCAACGGATTCTTGTTCAGGGCATGCTTGACTATGACTGTGTACAATTTCAAGACATTCCAAGATACTTTTGGGGTCTTTTTTGACAAAAAAGTTAAGTCACTGCCTAAGTGCATGGATCGCTTTCCTGATTTTCAAAAATTCATTAAAAATATTCCTTAAGCGATATGCAAATATTTTCAACGGATTCTTGTTCAGGGCGTCGTTGACTATGACTGAGTACAATTTCAAGACATTCCAACATACTTGGAATGTCCAAGTGCATGGATCGCTTTCCTGATTTTCAAAAGTTCATTAAAAATATTCTTCAAGAGATATGCAAATATATTCAACGGATTCTTGTTCAGGGCATGCTTGACTATGACTGTGTACAATTTCAAGACATTCCAAGATACCTTTGGGGTCTTTTTTGGATAAAAAGTTAAGTCACTGCCTAAGTGCACAGACTTTCATCATTTTCAAAAATTCATTAAAAATATTCCTTAAGAGATATGCAAATATTTTCAATGGATTCTTGTTCAGGGCGTCGTTGACTATGACCGAGTACAATTTCAAGACATTCCAACATACTTGGAATGTCCAAGTGCATGGATCGCTTTTCGGATTTTCAAAAATTCATTAAAAATATTCTTCAAGAGATATGCAAATATATTCAACGGATTCTTGTTCAGGGCATGCTTGACTATGACTGTGTACAATTTCAAGACATTCCAAGATACTTTTGGGGTCTTTTTTGAATAAAAAGTTAAGTCACTGCCTAAGTGCACAGACTTTCCTCATTTTCAAAAATTCATTAAAAATATTCCTTAAGAGATATGCAAATATTTTCAATGGATTCTTGTTCAGGGCGTTGTTGACTATGACTGAGTACAATTTCAAGACATTCCAACATACTTGGAATGTCCAAGTGCATGGATCGCTTTCCGGATTTTCAAAAATTCATTAAAAATATTCTTCAAGAGATATGCAAATATATTCAACGGATTCTTGTTCAGGGCATGCTTGACTATGACTGTGTACAATTTCAAGACATTCCAAGATACTTTTGGGGTCTTTTTTGACGAAAAAGTTAAGTCACTGCCTAAGTGCATGGATCGCTTTCCTGATTTTCAAAAATTCATTAAAAATATTCCTTAAACGATATGCAAATATTTTCAACGGATTCTTGTTCAGGGCGTCGTTGACTATGACTGAGTACAATTTCAAGACATTCCAACATACTTGGAATGTCCAAGTGCATGGATCGCTTTCCTGATTTTCAAAAGTTCATTAAAAATATTCTTCAAGAGATATGCAAATATATTCAACGGATTCTTGTTCAGGGCATGCTTGACTATGACTGTGTACAATTTCAAGACATTCCAAGATACTTTTGGGGTCTTTTTTGAATAAAAAGTTAAGTCACTGCCTAAGTGCATGGATCGCTTTCCTGATTTTCAAAAATTCATTAAAAATATTCCTTAAGCGATATGCAAATATTTTCAACAGATTCTTGTTCAGGGCGTCGTTGACTATGACCGAGTACAATTTCAAGACATTCCAACATACTTGGAATGTCCAAGTGCATGGATCGCTTTCCTGATTTTCAAAAGTTCATTAAAAATATTCTTCAAGAGATATGCAAATATATTCAACGGATTCTTGTTCAGGGCATGCTTGACTATGACTGTGTACAATTTCAAGACATTCCAAGATACTTTTGGGGTCTTTTTTGAATAAAAAGTTAAGTCACTGCCTAAGTGCACAGACTTTCCTCATTTTCAAAAATTCATTAAAAATATTCCTTAAGAGATATGCAAATATTTTCAATTGATTCTTGTTCAGGGCGTCGTTGACTATGACTGAGTACAATTTCAAGACATTCCAACATACTTGGAATGTCCAAGTGCATGGATTGCTTTTCGGATTTTCAAAAATTCATTAAAAATATTCTTCAAGAGATATGCAAATATATTCAACGGATTCTTGTTCAGGGCATGCTTGACTATGACTGTGTACAATTTCAAGACATTCCAAGATACTTTTGGGGTCTTTTTTGACAAAAAAGTTAAGTCACTGCCTAAGTGCATGGATCGCTTTCCTGATTTTCAAAAATTCATTAAAAATATTCCTTAAGCGATATGCAAATATTTTCAACGGATTCTTGTTCAGGGCGTCGTTGACTATGACTGAGTACAATTTCAAGACATTCCAACATACTTGGAATGTCCAAGTGCATGGATCGCTTTCCTGATTTTCAAAAGTTCATTAAAAATATTCTTCAAGAGATATGCAAATATATTCAACGGATTCTTGTTCAGGGCATGCTTGACTATGACTGTGTACAATTTCAAGACATTCCAAGATACTTTTGGGGTCTTTTTTGACGAAAAAGTTAAGTCACTGCCTAAGTGCATGGATCGCTTTCCTGATTTTCAGAAATTCTTTCAAAATATTCCTTAAACGATATGCAAAATATTTTCAACGGATTCTTGTTCAGGGCGTCGTTGACTATGACTGAGTACAATTTCAAGACATTCCAACATACTTGGAATGTCCAAGTGCATGGATCGCTTTCCTGATTTTCAAAAGTTCATTAAAAATATTCTTCAAGAGATATGCAAATATATTCAACGGATTCTTGTTCAGGGCATGCTTGACTATGACTGTGTACAATTTCAAGACATTCCAAGATACTTTTGGGGTCTTTTTTGACGAAAAAGTTAAGTCACTGCCTAAGTGCATGGATCGCTTTCCTGATTTTCAAAAATTCATTAAAAATATTCCTTAAGCGATATGCAAATATTTTCAATTGATTCTTGTTCAGGGCGTCGTTGACTATGACTGAGTACAATTTAAAGACATTCCAACATACTTGGAATGTCCAAGTGCATGGATCGCTTTTCGGATTTTCAAAAATTCATTAAAAATATTCTTCAAGAGATATGCAAATATATTCAACGGATTCTTGTTCAGGGCATGCTTGACTATGACTGTGTACAATTTCAAGACATTCCAAGATACTTTTGGGGTCTTTTTTGAATAAAAAGTTAAGTCACTGCCTAAGTGCATGGATCGCTTTCCTGATTTTCAAAAATTCATTAAAAATATTCCTTAAGCGATATGCAAATATTTTCAACGGATTCTTGTTCAGGGCGTCGTTGACTATGACTGAGTACAATTTCAAGACATTCCAACATACTTGGAATGTCCAAGTGCATGGATCGCTTTCCTGATTTTCAAAAGTTCATTAAAAATATTCTTCAAGAGATATGCAAATATATTCAACGGATTCTTGTTCAGGGCATGCTTGACTATGACTGTGTACAATTTCAAGACATTCCAAGATACCTTTGGGGTCTTTTTTGGATAAAAAGTTAAGTCACTGCCTAAGTGCACAGACTTTCATCATTTTCAAAAATTCATTAAAAATATTCCTTAAGAGATATGCAAATATTTTCAATGGATTCTTGTTCAGGGCGTCGTTGACTATGACCGAGTACAATTTCAAGACATTCCAACATACTTGGAATGTCCAAGTGCATGGATCGCTTTTCGGATTTTCAAAAATTCATTAAAAATATTCTTCAAGAGATATGCAAATATATTCAACGGATTCTTGTTCAGGGCATGCTTGACTATGACTGTGTACAATTTCAAGACATTCCAAGATACTTTTGGGGTCTTTTTTGACGAAAAAGTTAAGTCACTGCCTAAGTGCATGGATCGCTTTCCTGATTTTCAGAAATTCTTTAAAAATATTCCTTAAACGATATGCAAAATATTTTCAACGGATTCTTGTTCAGGGCGTCGTTGACTATGACTGAGTACAATTTCAAGACATTCCAACATACTTGGAATGTCCAAGTGCATGGATCGCTTTCCTGATTTTCAAAAGTTCATTTAAAATATTCTTCAAGAGATATGCAAATATATTCAACGGATTCTTGTTCAGGGCATGCTTGACTATGACTGTGTACAATTTCAAGACATTCCAAGATACTTTTGGGGTCTTTTTTGAATAAAAAGTTAAGTCACTGCCTAAGTGCACAGACTTTCCTCATTTTCAAAAATTCATTAAAAATATTCCTTAAGAGATATGCAAATATTTTCAATGGATTCTTGTTCAGGGCGTTGTTGACTATGACTGAGTACAATTTCAAGACATTCCAACATACTTGGAATGTCCAAGTGCATGGATCGCTTTCCGGATTTTCAAAAATTCATTAAAAATATTCTTCAAGAGATATGCAAATATATTCAACGGATTCTTGTTCAGGGCATGCTTGACTATGACTGTGTACAATTTCAAGACATTCCAAGATACTTTTGGGGTCTTTTTTGACAAAAAAGTTAAGTCACTGCCTAAGTGCATGGATCGCTTTCCTGATTTTCAAAAATTCATTAAAAATATTCCTTAAACGATATGCAAATATTTTCAACGGATTCTTGTTCAGGGCGTCGTTGACTATGACTGAGTACAATTTCAAGACATTCCAACATACTTGGAATGTCCAAGTGCATGGATCGCTTTCCTGATTTTCAAAAGTTCATTAAAAATATTCTTCAAGAGATATGCAAATATATTCAACGGATTCTTGTTCAGGGCATGCTTGACTATGACTGTGTACAATTTCAAGACATTCCAAGATACTTTTGGGGTCTTTTTTGAATAAAAAGTTAAGTCACTGCCTAAGTGCACAGACTTTCCTCATTTTCAAAAATTCATTAAAAATATTCCTTAAGAGATATGCAAATATTTTCAATTGATTCTTGTTCAGGGCGTCGTTGACTATGACTGAGTACAATTTAAAGACATTCCAACATACTTGGAATGTCCAAGTGCATGGATCGCTTTTCGGATTTTCAAAAATTCATTAAAAATATTCTTCAAGAGATATGCAAATATATTCAACGGATTCTTGTTCAGGGCATGCTTGACTATGACTGTGTACAATTTCAAGACATTCCAAGATACTTTTGGGGTCTTTTTTGACAAAAAAGTTAAGTCACTGCCTAAGTGCATGGATCGCTTTCCTGATTTTCAAAAATTCATTAAAAATATTCCTTAAGCGATATGCAAATATTTTCAAGGGATTCTTGTTCAGGGCGTCGTTGACTATGACTGAGTACAATTTCAAGACATTCCAACATACTTGGAATGTCCAAGTGCATGGATCGCTTTCCTGATTTTCAAAAGTTCATTTAAAATATTCTTCAAGAGATATGCAAATATATTCAACGGATTCTTGTTCAGGGCATGCTTGACTATGACTGTGTACAATTTCAAGACATTCCAAGATACCTTTGGGGTCTTTTTTGGATAAAAAGTTAAGTCACTGCCTAAGTGCACAGACTTTCATCATTTTCAAAAATTCATTAAAAATATTCCTTAAGAGATATGCAAATATTTTCAATGGATTCTTGTTCAGGGCGTCGTTGACTATGACCGAGTACAATTTCAAGACATTCCAACATACTTGGAATGTCCAAGTGCATGGATCGCTTTTCGGATTTTCAAAAATTCATTAAAAATATTCTTCAAGAGATATGCAAATATATTCAACGGATTCTTGTTCAGGGCATGCTTGACTATGACTGTGTACAATTTCAAGACATTCCAAGATACTTTTGGGGTCTTTTTTGACGAAAAAGTTAAGTCACTGCCTAAGTGCATGGATCGATTTCCTGATTTTCAGAAATTCTTTAAAAATATTCCTTAAACGATATGCAAATATTTTCAACGGATTCTTGTTCAGGGCGTCGTTGACTATGACTGAGTACAATTTCAAGACATTCCAACATACTTGGAATTTCCAAGTGCATGGATCGCTTTCCTGATTTTCAAAAGTTCATTAAAAATATTCTTCAAGAGATATGCAAATATATTCAACGGATTCTTGTTCAGGGCATGCTTGACTATGACTGTGTACAATTTCAAGACATTCCAGGATACTTTTGGGGTCTTTTTTGAATAAAAAGTTAAGTCACTGCCTAAGTGCACAGACTTTCCTCATTTTCAAAAATTCATTAAAAATATTCCTTAAGAGATATGCAAATATTTTCAATTGATTCTTGTTCAGGGCGTCGTTGACTATGACTGAGTACAATTTCAAGACATTCCAACATACTTGGAATGTCCAAGTGCATGGATCGCTTTTCGAATTTTCAAAAATTCATTAAAAATATTCTTCAAGAGATATGCAAATATATTCAACGGATTCTTGTTCAGGGCATGCTTGACTATGACTGTGTACAATTTCAAGACATTCCAAGATACTTTTGGGGTCTTTTTTGACAAAAAAGTTAAGTCACTGCCTAAGTGCATGGATCGCTTTTCTGATTTTCAAAAATTCATTAAAAATATTCCTTAAGCGATATGCAAATATTTTCAACGGATTCTTGTTCAGGGCGTCGTTGACTATGACTGAGTACAATTTCAAAACATTCCAACATACTTGGAATGTCCAAGTGCATGGATCGCTTTCCTGATTTTCAAAAGTTCATTAAAAATATTCTTCAAGAGATATGCAAATATATTCAACGGATTCTTGTTCAGGGCATGCTTGACTATGACTGTGTACAATTTCAAGACATTCCAAGATACTTTTGGGGTCTTTTTTGACGAAAAAGTTAAGTCACTGCCTCAGTGCACAGACTTTCCTCATTTTCAAAAATTCATTAAAAATATTCCTTAAGAGATATGCAAATATTTTCAATTGATTCTTGTTCAGGGCGTCGTTGACTATGACTGAGTACAATTTCAAGACATTCCAACATACTTGGAATATCCAAGTGCATGGATCGCTTTTCGGATTTTCAAAAATTCATTAAAAATATTCTTCAAGAGATATGCAAATATATTCAACGGATTCTTGTTCAGGGCATGCTTGACTATGACTGTGTACAATTTCAAGACATTCCAAGATACTTTTGGGGTCTTTTTTGACGAAAAAGTTAAGTCACTGCCTAAGTGCATGGATCGCTTTCCTGATTTTCAAAAATTCATTAAAAATATTCCTTAAGCGATATGCAAATATTTTCAACTGATTCTTGTTCAGGGCGTCGTTGACTATGACTGAGTACAATTTCAAGACATTCCAACATACTTGGAATGTCCAAGTGCATGGATCGCTTTCCTGATTTTCAAAAGTTCATTAAAAATATTCTTCAAGAGATATGCAAATATATTCAACGGATTCTTGTTCAGGGCATGCTTGACTATGACTGTGTACAATTTCAAGACATTCCAAGATACTTTTGGGGTCTTTTTTGAATAAAAAGTTAAGTCACTGCCTAAGTGCACAGACTTTCCTCATTTTCAAAAATTCATTAAAAATATTCCTTAAGAGATATGCAAATATTTTCAATGGATTCTTGTTCAGGGCGTTGTTGACTATGACTGAGTACAATTTCAAGACATTCCAACATACTTGGAATGTCCAAGTGCATGGATCGCTTTCCGGATTTTCAAAAATTCATTAAAAATATTCTTCAAGAGATATGCAAATATATTCAACGGATTCTTGTTCAGGGCATGCTTGACTATGACTGTGTACAATTTCAAGACATTCCAAGATACTTTTGGGGTCTTTTTTGACGAAAAAGTTAAGTCACTGCCTCAGTGCATGGATCGCTTTCCTGATTTTCAGAAATTCTTTAAAAATATTCCTTAAACGATATGCAAATATTTTCAACGGATTCTTGTTCAGGGCGTCGTTGACTATGACTGAGTACAATTTCAAGACATTCCAACATACTTGGAATGTCCAAGTGCATGGATCGCTATCCTGATTTTCAAAAGTTCATTTAAAATATTCTTCAAGAGATATGCAAATATATTCAACGGATTCTTGTTCAGGGCATGCTTGACTATGACTGTGTACAATTTCAAGACATTCCAAGATACTTTTGGGGTCTTTTTTGAATAAAAAGTTAAGTCACTGCCTAAGTGCACAGACTTTCATCATTTTCAAAAATTCATTAAAAATATTCCTTAAGAGATATGCAAATATTTTCAATTGATTCTTGTTCAGGGCGTCGTTGACTATGACTGAGTACAATTTCAAGACATTCCAACATACTTGGAATGTCCAAGTGCATGGATCGCTTTTCGGATTTTCAAAAATTCATTAAAAATATTCTTCAAGAGATATGCAAATATATTCAACGGATTCTTGTTCAGGGCATGCTTGACTATGACTGTGTACAATTTCAAGACATTCCAAGATACTTTTGGGGTCTTTTTTGACAAAAAAGTTAAGTCACTGCCTAAGTGCATGGATCGCTTTCCTGATTTTCAAAAATTCATTAAAAATATTCCTTAAGCGATATGCAAATATTTTCAATTGATTCTTGTTCAGGGCGTCGTTGACTATGACTGAGTACAATTTCAAGACATTCCAACATACTTGGAATGTCCAAGTGCATGGATCGCTTTTCGGATTTTCAAAAATTCATTAAAAATATTCTTCAAGAGATATGCAAATATATTCAACGGATTCTTGTTCAGGGCATGCTTGACTATGACTGTGTACAATTTCAAGACATTCCAAGATACTTTTGGGGTCTTTTTTGACAAAAAAGTTAAGTCACTGCCTAAGTGCATGGATCGCTTTCCTGATTTTCAAAAATTCATTAAAAATATTCCTTAAGCGATATGCAAATATTTTCAACGGATTCTTGTTCAGGGCGTCGTTGACTATGACTGAGTACAATTTCAAGACATTCCAACATACTTGGAATGTCCAAGTGCATGGATCGCTTTTCGGATTTTCAAAAATTCATTAAAAATATTCTTCAAGAGATATGCAAATATATTCAACGGATTCTTGTTCAGGGCATGCTTGACTATGACTGTGTACAATTTCAAGACATTCCAAGATACTTTTGGGGTCTTTTTTGACGAAAAAGTTAAGTCACTGCCTAAGTGCATGGATCGCTTTCCTGAATTTCAGAAATTCTTTTAAAATATTCCTTAAACGATATGCAAATATTTTCAACGGATTCTTGTTCAGGGCGTCGTTGACTATGACTGAGTACAATTTCAAGACATTCCAACATACTTGGAATGTCCAAGTGCATGGATCGCTTTCCTGATTTTCAAAAGTTCATTAAAAATATTCTTCAAGAGATATGCAAATATATTCAACGGATTCTTGTTCAGGGCATGCTTGACTATGACTGTGTACAATTTCAAGACATTCCAAGATACTTTTGGGGTCTTTTTTGAATAAAAAGTTAAGTCACTGCCTAAGTGCACAGACTTTCCTCATTTTCAAAAATTCATTAAAAATATTCCTTAAGAGATATGCAAATATTTTCAATTGATTCTTGTTCAGGGCGTCGTTGACTATGACTGAGTACAATTTCAAGACATTCCAACATACTTGGAATGTCCAAGTGCATGGATCGCTTTTCGGATTTTCAAAAATTCATTAAAAATATTCTTCAAGAGATATGCAAATATATTCAACGGATTCTTGTTCAGGGCATGCTTGACTATGACTGTGTACAATTTCAAGACATTCCAAGATACTTTTGGGGTCTTTTTTGAATAAAAAGACCCCAAAAGTCTTTTTATTCAAAAAAGACTTGCTCACAGGCAAGATGGCGCCTCCCGTGTGGTCGCCTGTTGCAGCAGCTCTCGCTATTTTCTAGCCTTTTTCTCTTCAAACTATGTTTTTTCCTACTTTTTTCAACTTCTTTTAAGTGTGTCTTTTTGTTTAAGCACTGTCACCATGGGCACCAAGTACACCATGCTTGTTGTGGCCCTGTTGGTGAGTTTTTTACACTTTTCGACCGTGTCGGGGGATCCCGTGTGGAGTCACGGCTCCATTGTTTACAGTAGGGATCAGCTGTTAGCGCTGCGCTGCACAGCTGTGCTGCCGGAGGAGCGACCCGATATTCCCCGTGGGCTCAGGAGGAGAAAACGGGGGTGTCGCGCTGGAGTCCAACGTCGTGCTGGAAGGAGACGTTACAGACCTGTTCTCCCGTCCATTATTATGGGAAATGTAAGATCTCTCCCTAATAAAATGGACGAGTTAGCGGCGCTGACCCGGCACGAGAGGGATTACCGGCACTGCAGCATCATGCTGTTCACCGAGACGTGGCTCACCGCTGCTGCCCCGGACACGGACACCGCGCTGGACGGATTCCAGCTGATTCGCGCGGACAGGACGAAAGAGAGTGGAAAGAGGAAAGGAGGAGGACTGGCAGTGTTTGTGAATGATAGATGGTGTAACTCTGGGCACATCACTATTAAAGAGCAACACTGCTGCAAGGACTTGGAACTGTTAGCCGTTAGCATGAGACCGAACTATCTGCCGCGGGAATTCGCGCATGTTATCGCGATAGCTGCGTACGTTCCCCCCTCTGCTAACGCTAATGCAGCCTGTGACGTCCTGCACTCAGTGGTGAGCAGGCTGCAGACACAGCATCCACAGGCTCTCCTCCTGATCTCTGGGGATTTTAATCATGCCTCTCCTTCCACCTCTCTGCCCACACTCACTCAGTATGTCACCTGCCACACCAGAGACAATAAAATACTGGACCTTTTCTATGCCAACACCAAGGAGGCATATAAATCAACCCCTCTCCCCCCTCTCGGAAGATCTGATCACAACCTGGTTCATCTCCTTCCTGTGTACAAACCTCTGGTACACAGGCAGCCAGCTGTGACCCGCACAGTGAAAGTATGGTCTGAGGAGACCGATGAGGCTCTGATGGACTGTTTTGAGTCTACTGTGTGGGACGAACTTTGTGAGGGACATGGGGAGGACATCGACAGTCTCACAAACACAATTACGGACTACATAAACTTCTGTGTTGAGAGCACTGTACCCACCAGGACAGTACGATGTTTCTCTAACAACAAACCCTGGATTAACCCTGACATAAAGGCTCTCCTTAAGGAGAAAAAGAGAGTTTTTAGGTCAGGAAACAAGGAGGAGCTGAAGACTGTTCAGAGGGAGCTTAGGAGAAAGATCAGGGAGGGGAAGGACAGCTACAGGAAGAAGATGGAGGAGCAGCTGCAGCAGAGAGATGTCAGTGGAGTCTGGAGAGGCCTGAAAACCATCTCCGGCCAAAACAAGCTGGACTCCCAGACTGTAGGGGACCAGAGGTGGGCTAACGACTTGAACTTATTCTTCAATAGGTTTGATCAGGCCCCCACTTCTCCCCCGACAGCCCTGCTGGAACCTCTTTCATCTGGATCACCAGTAAACTGCCCGACCTCCACCCCCCTCCCTTCATCTCCAAGCTCGTTCAACATCACACAACCCCCCTGCTCCAATCTGTCCTTCACACCTAACCAGGTGAGAAAAGAGCTCAAAAAGATCAAGGCGAAGAAGGCTGCAGGTCCTGATGGCATCAGCTCCAGGCTCCTCAAATCCTGTGCAGTTCAGCTGTGTGGGATAATGGGGACCATCTTCAACATGAGCCTGAAACTGGGGAGAGTACCACACTTATGGAAGACGTCCTGTGTGGTACCAGTGCCAAAAACACCGCACCCCAAAGACTTTAACAGTTACAGGCCGGTGGCACTAACATCCCACCTGATGAAGATCCTGGAGCGTCTGGTGCTGTCTCATCTGCGCCCTGTGGTGAGACCAGCGATGGACCCACTGCAGTTCGCCTACCAGCCCAGCATCGGGGTGGATGACGCTGTCATCTACCTGCAGGACAGAGCTCTTTCTCACCTGGAGAAGTCGGGGAGCACTGTGAGGATCATGTTTTTTGATTTCTCCAGTGCTTTCAACACCATCCAGCCAGCATTTCTGAAGGACAAGCTGGAGCATGCAGGAGTGGATCCTCACCTCACATCCTGGATTGTGGATTATTTGACTGATCGACCCCAGTATGTGAGGACTCGGGATTGTGTGTCGGACATGGCTGTCTGCAGTACAGGGGCCCCACAGGGAACAGTTCTGGCTCCGTTCCTCTTCACCCTGTACACTGCAGACTTCTCCTACAGCTCCCCCTCCTGTCACCTGCAGAAGTTCTCTGACGACTCTGCCATTGTCGGCCTCATCACAGACGATGACGACAGAGAGTACAGAGAACTTGTTCAGGATTTTGTGGACTGGTCCCTGCGGAACCGCCTCCAGCTCAACGCGGGGAAAACTAAGGAGCTGGTGGTGGATTTCCGCAGAAGACGACACTCTCCTCCATCGCCGGTGTGCATCCAGGAAAAGGACATAGAGATGGTGACATCTTACAAATACCTGGGTGTTCACCTTAACAATAAACTGGACTGGTCTGATCATGCTGCTGCGCTCTACAGGAAGGGTCAGAGCAGACTCTACCTGTTGAGGAAACTAAGGTCTTTTGGAGTTCAGGGAGAACTCCTGAAGACCTTCTACGACTCAGTAGTGGCATCAGCCATTTTTTACGCAGTGGTCTGCTGGGGCAGTGGCATCACAGCCGCAGACAGGAAGAGGCTGGACAGGCTGATTAAGAAAGCCAGCTCTGTCCTTGGATGTCCCCTGGAACCAGTGGAGGTGGTGGGAGAGAGGAGAATGGCTACCAAGCTATCATCTCTGATGGACAACCTCTCCCACCCCCTGCAGAACACCATCGCAGCACTGGGCAGCTCCTTCAGTCACAGACTAAAACATCCAAAATGTCTGAAGGAGCGTTATCGCAGGTCGTTCCTCCCTGCAGCTGTTAGACTGTACAACAAGTACTGCTCTAAGTAGACCCCACACACACACACACACACACACACACACACACACACACAAACACTCCACTCTCCATGTGCAATATACTGTTAACTCTCATTGGTGTAATATACTGTATATATTTTTTCATAATGTAAATTTTTTTTTTGAAGTGCAATATATTGTCATTTTTCATACTGTCAAATTTTTTATACTGTAGTTTTCTCATCAGTGCAATATCCTTATCCTTATTTATTATCCTTATTTAATAGCTCAGCCTTGTTTCCTTACACTATAAATACCATGTGCATACTGTGTATATTCTGCAGACCGGTTGTAATGTACATTCTATTTTTAAACCTATTTTTATAGTCAGTGTTAATATCTTTATATATTGTACTTTATATATTCTATTTCTTTTTGGTAATGCATGTTTATTATTTATTATCCTTATCCTTACTGTCTTGCTGCTGTAACACTGTAAATTTCCCCACTGCGGGACGAATAAAGGACTTCTTATCTTATCTGTCACTGCCTAAGTGCACAGACTTTCATCATTTTCAAAAATTCATTAAAAATATTCCTTAAGAGATATGCAAATATTTTCAATTGATTCTTGTTCAGGGCGTCGTTGACTATGACTGAGTACAATTTCAAGACATTCCAACATACTTGGAATGTCCAAGTGCATGGATCGCTTTTCGGATTTTCAAAAATTCATTAAAAATATTCTTCAAGAGATATGCAAATATATTCAACGGATTCTTGTTCAGGGCATGCTTGACTATGACTGTGTACAATTTCAAGACATTCCAAGATACTTTTGGGGTCTTTTTTGACGAAAAAGTTAAGTCACTGCCTAAGTGCATGGATCGCTTTCCTGATTTTCAGAAATTCTTTAAAAATATTCCTTAAACGATATGCAAATATTTTCAACGGATTCTTGTTCAGGGCGTCGTTGACTATGACTGAGTACAATTTCAAGACATTCCAACATACTTGGAATGTCCAAGTGCATGGATCGCTTTCCTGATTTTCAAAAGTTCATTAAAAATATTCTTCAAGAGATATGCAAATATATTCAACGGATTCTTGTTCAGGGCATGCTTGACTATGACTGTGTACAATTTCAAGACATTCCAAGATACTTTTGGGGTCTTTTTTGAATAAAAAGTTAAGTCACTGCCTAAGTGCACAGACTTTCCTCATTTTCAAAAATTCATTAAAAATATTCCTTAAGAGATATGCAAATATTTTCAATTGATTCTTGTTCAGGGCGTCGTTGACTATGACTGAGTACAATTTCAAGACATTCCAACATACTTGGAATGTCCAAGTGCATGGATCGCTTTTCGGATTTTCAAAAATTCATTAAAAATATTCTTCAAGAGATATGCAAATATATTCAACGGATTCTTGTTCAGGGCATGCTTGACTATGACTGTGTACAATTTCAAGACAATCCAAGATACTTTTGGGGTCTTTTTTGACAAAAAAGTTAAGTCACTGCCTAAGTGCATGGATCGCTTTCCTGATTTTCAAAAATTCATTAAAAATATTCCTTAAGCGATATGCAAATATTTTCAACGGATTCTTGTTCAGGGCGTCGTTGACTATGACTGAGTACAATTTCAAGACATTCCAACATACTTGGAATGTCCAAGTGCATGGATCGCTTTCCTGATTTTCAAAAGTTCATTAAAAATATTCTTCAAGAGATATGCAAATATATTCAACGGATTCTTGTTCAGGGCATGCTTGACTATGACTGTGTACAATTTCAAGACATTCCAAGATACCTTTGGGGTCTTTTTTGAATAAAAAGTTAAGTCACTGCCTAAGTGCACAGACTTTCATCATTTTCAAAAATTCATTAAAAATATTCCTTAAGAGATATGCAAATATTTTCAATGGATTCTTGTTCAGGGCGTCGTTGACTATGACCGAGTACAATTTCAAGACATTCCAACATACTTGGAATGTCCAAGTGCATGGATCGCTTTCCGGATTTTCAAAAATTCATTAAAAATATTCTTCAAGAGATATGCAAATATATTCAACGGATTCTTGTTCAGGGCATTCTTGACTATGACTGTGTACAATTTCAAGACATTCCAAGATACTTTTGGGGTCTTTTTTGACGAAAAAGTTAAGTCACTGCCTAAGTGCATGGATCGCTTTCCTGATTTTCAGAAATTCTTTAAAAATATTCCTTAAACGATACGCAAATATTTTCAACGGATTCTTGTTCAGGGCGTCGTTGACTATGACTGAGTACAATTTCAAGACATTCCAACATACTTGGAATGTCCAAGTGCATGGATCGCTTTCCTGATTTTCAAAAGTTCATTAAAAATATTCTTCAAGAGATATGCAAATATATTCAACGGATTCTTGTTCAGGGCATGCTTGACTATGACTGTGTACAATTTCAAGACATTCCAAGATACTTTTGGGGTCTTTTTTGACAAAAAAGTTAAGTCACTGCCTAAGTGCATGGATCGCTTTCCTGATTTTCAAAAATTCATTAGAAATATTCCTTAAGCGATATGCAAATATTTTCAACGGATTCTTGTTCAGGGCGTCGTTGACTATGACTGAGTACAATTTCAAGACATTCCAACATACTTGGAATGTCCAAGTGCATGGATCGCTTTCCTGATTTTCAAAAGTTCATTAAAAATATTCTTCAAGAGATATGCAAATATATTCATAGGATTCTTGTTCAGGGCATGCTTGACTATGACTGTGTACAATTTCAAGACATTCCAAGATACCTTTGGGGTCTTTTTTGAATAAAAAGTTAAGTCACTGCCTAAGTGCACAGACTTTCATCATTTTCAAAAATTCATTAAAAATATTCCTTAAGAGATATGCAAATATTTTCAATGGATTCTTGTTCAGGGCGTCGTTGACTATGACTGTGTACAATTTCAAGACATTCCAAGATACTTTTGGGGTCTTTTTTGACGAAAAAGTTAAGTCACTGCCTAAGTGCATGGATCGCTTTCCTGATTTTCAGAAATTCTTTAAAAATATTCCTTAAACGATACGCAAATATTTTCAACGGATTCTTGTTCAGGGCGTCGTTGACTATGACTGAGTACAATTTCAAGACATTCCAACATACTTGGAATGTCCAAGTGCATGGATCGCTTTCCTGATTTTCAAAAGTTCATTAAAAATATTCTTCAAGAGATATGCAAATATATTCAACGGATTCTTGTTCAGGGCATGCTTGACTATAACTGTGTACAATTTCAAGACATTCCAAGATACTTTTGGGGTCTTTTTTGACAAAAAAGTTAAGTCACTGCCTAAGTGCATGGATCGCTTTCCTGATTTTCAAAAATTCATTAGAAATATTCCTTAAGCGATATGCAAATATTTTCAACGGATTCTTGTTCAGGGCGTCGTTGACTATGACTGAGTACAATTTCAAGACATTCCAACATACTTGGAATGTCCAAGTGCATGGATCGCTTTCCTGATTTTCAAAAGTTCATTAAAAATATTCTTCAAGAGATATGCAAATATATTCAACGGATTCTTGTTCAGGGCATGCTTGACTATGACTGTGTACAATTTCAAGACATTCCAAGATACCTTTGGGGTCTTTTTTGAATAAAAAGTTAAGTCACTGCCTAAGTGCACAGACTTTCATCATTTTCAAAAATTCATTAAAAATATTCCTTAAGAGATATGCAAATATTTTCAATGGATTCTTGTTCAGGGCGTCGTTGACTATGACTGAGTACAATTTCAAGACATTCCAACATACTTGGAATGTCCAAGTGCATGGATCGCTTTCCGGATTTTAAAAAAACAAAAAAAATATTCTTCAAGAGATATGCAAATATATTCAACGGATTCTTGTTCAGGGCATGCTTGACTATGACTGTGTACAATTTCAAGACATTCCAAGATACTTTTGGGGTCTTTTTTGACGAAAAAGTTAAGTCACTGCCTAAGTGCATGGATCGCTTTCCTGATTTTCAAAAATTCATAAAAAATATTCCTTAAGCGATATGCAAATATTTTCAACGGATTCTTGTTCAGGGCGTCGTTGACTATGACTGAGTACAATTTCAAGACATTCCAACATACTTGGAATGTCCAAGTGCATGGATCGCTTTCCTGATTTTCAAAAATTCATTAAAAATATTCTTCAAGAGATATGCAAATATATTCAACGGATTCTTGTTCAGGGCATTCTTGACTATGACTGTGTACAATTTCAAGACATTCCAAGATACTTTTGGGGTCTTTTTTGACGAAAAAGTTAAGTCACTGCCTAAGTGCATGGATCGCTTTCCTGATTTTCAGAAATTCTTTAAAAATATTCCTTAAACGATATGCAAATATTTTCAACGGATTCTTGTTCAGGGCGTCGTTGACTATGACTGAGTACAATTTCAAGACATTCCAACATACTTGGAATGTCCAAGTGCATGGATCGCTTTCCTGATTTTCAAAAGTTCATTAAAAATATTCTTCAAGAGATATGCAAATATATTCAACGGATTCTTGTTCAGGGCATGCTTGACTATGACTGTGTACAATTTCAAGACATTCCAAGATACTTTTGGGGTCTTTTTTGACGAAAAAGTTAAGTCACTGCCTAAGTGCATGGATCGCTTTCCTGATTTTCAGAAATTCTTTAAAAATATTCCTTAAACGATATGCAAATATTTTCAACGGATTCTTGTTCAGGGCGTCGTTGACTATGACTGAGTACAATTTCAAGACATTCCAACATACTTGGAATGTCCAAGTGCATGGATCGCTTTCCTGATTTTCAAAAGTTCATTAAAAATATTCTTCAAGAGATATGCAAATATATTCAACGGATTCTTGTTCAGGGCATGCTTGACTATGACTGTGTACAATTTCAAGACAAATCAAGATACTTTTGGGGTCTTTTTTGAATAAAAAGTTAAGTCACTGCCTAAGTGCACAGACTTTCCTCATTTTCAAAAATTCATTAAAAATAATCCTTAAGAGATATGCAAATATTTTCAATTGATTCTTGTTCGAGGCGTCGTTGACTATGACTGAGTACAATTTCAAGACATTCCAACATACTTGGAATGTCCAAGTGCATGGATCGCTTTTCGGATTTTCAAAAATTCATTAAAAATATTCTTCAAGAGATATGCAAATATATTCAACGGTTTCTTGTTCAGGGCATGCTTGACTATGACTGTGTACAATTTCAAGACATTCCAAGATACTTTTGGGGTCTTTTTTGACAAAAAAGTTAAGTCACTGCCTAAGTGCAGGGATTGCTTTCCTGATTTTCAAAAATTCATTAAAAATATTCTTTAAGCGATATGCAAATATTTTCAACGGATTCTTGTTCAGGGCGTCGTTGACTATGACTGAGTACAATTTCAAGACATTCCAACATACTTGGAATGTCCAAGTGCATGGATCGCTTTCCGGATTTTCAAAAATTCATTAAAAATATTCTTCAAGAGATATGCAAATATATTCAACGGATTCTTGTTCAGGGCATGCTTGACTATGACTGTGTACAATTTCAAGACATTCCAAGATACTTTTGGGGTCTTTTTTGAAAAAAAAGTCAAGTCACTAAGTGCATCAGGGCAAATGGATCGTTTCCTCCGTCTCACCTTATTTCCTGCTGTGTGATCCATGGTGTCCAAACGTTTGTTTCCAGCGACTGGGCGACATGGATGAACTCCTGCAGCTTTAATGCTTTAAAAACAAACCAAAAACATCAAAAGTTAAGTCACTGCCTAAGTGCATGGATCGCTTTCCTAATTTTCAAAAATTCATTAAAAATATTCCTTAAGAGATATGCAAATATTTTCAATTGATTCTTGTTCAGGGCGTCGTTGACTATGACTGAGTACAATTTCAAGACATTCCAACATACTTGGAATGTCCAAGTGCATGGATCGCTTTTCGGATTTTCAAAAATTCATTAAAAATATTCTTCAAGAGATATGCAAATATATTCAACGGATTCTTGTTCAGGGCATGCTTGACTATGACTGTGTACAATTTCAAGACATTCCAAGATACTTTTGGGGTCTTTTTTGAATAAAAAGTTAAGTCACTGCCTAAGTGCATGGATCGCTTTCCTGATTTTCAAAAATTCATTAAAAATATTCCTTAAGCGATATGCAAATATTTTCAACGGATTCTTGTTCAGGGCGTCGTTGACTATGACTGAGTACAATTTCAAGACATTCCAACATACTTGGAATGTCCAAGTGCATGGATCGCTTTCCTGATTTTCAAAAGTTCATTAAAAATATTCTTCAAGAGATATGCAAATATATTCAACGGATTCTTGTTCAGGGCATGCTTGACTATGACTGTGTACAATTTCAAGACATTCCAAGATACCTTTGGGGTCTTTTTTGGATAAAAAGTTAAGTCACTGCCTAAGTGCACAGACTTTCATCATTTTCAAAAATTCATTAAAAATATTCCTTAAGAGATATGCAAATATTTTCAATGGATTCTTCTTCAGGGCGTCGTTGACTATGACCGAGTACAATTTCAAGACATTCCAACATACTTGGAATGTCCAAGTGCATGGATCGCTTTCCGGATTTTCAAAAATTCATTAAAAATATTCTTCAAGAGATATGCAAATATATTCAACGGATTCTTGTTCAGGGCATGCTTGACTATGACTGTGTACAATTTCAAGACATTCCAAGATACTTTTGGGGTCTTTTTTGACGAAAAAGTTAAGTCACTGCCTAAGTGCATGGATCGCTTTCCTGATTTTCAGAAATTCTTTAAAAATATTCCTTAAACGATATGCAAATATTTTCAACGGACTCTTGTTCAGGGCGTCGTTGACTATGACTGAGTACAATTTCAAGACATTCCAACATACTTGGAATGTCCAAGTGCATGGATCGCTTTCCTGATTTTCAAAAGTTCATTAAAAATATTCTTCAAGAGATATGCAAATATATTCAACGGATTCTTGTTCAGGGCATGCTTGACTATGACTGTGTACAATTTCAAGACATTCCAGGATACTTTTGGGGTCTTTTTTGAATAAAAAGTTAAGTCACTGCCTAAGTGCACAGACTTTCCTCATTTTCAAAAATTCATTAAAAATATTCCTTAAGAGATATGCAAATATTTTCAATTGATTCTTGTTCAGGGCGTCGTTGACTATGACTGAGTACAATTTCAAGACATTCCAACATACTTGGAATGTCCAAGTGCATGGATCGCTTTCCTGATTTTCAAAAATTCATTAAAAATATTCCTCAAGAGATATGCAAATATATTCAACGGATTCTTGTTCAGGGCATGCTTGACTATGACTGTGTACAATTTCAAGACATTCCAAGATACTTTTGGGGTCTTTTTTGACGAAAAAGTTAAGTCACTGCCTAAGTGCATGGATCGCTTTCCTGATTTTCAAAAATTCATTAAAAATATTCTTCAAGAGATATGCAAATATATTCAACGGATTCTTGTTCAGGGCATTCTTGACTATGACTGTGTACAATTTCAAGACATTCCAAGATACTTTTGGGGTCTTTTTTGACGAAAAAGTTAAGTCACTGCCTAAGTGCATGGATCGCTTTCCTGATTTTCAGAAATTCTTTAAAAATATTCCTTAAACGATACGCAAATATTTTCAACGGATTCTTGTTCAGGGCGTCGTTGACTATGACTGAGTACAATTTCAAGACATTCCAACATACTTGGAATGTCCAAGTGCATGGATCGCTTTCCTGATTTTCAAAAGTTCATTAAAAATATTCTTCAAGAGATATGCAAATATATTCAACGGATTCTTGTTCAGGGCATGCTTGACTATGACTGTGTACAATTTCAAGACATTCCAAGATACTTTTGGGGTCTTTTTTGACAAAAAAGTTAAGTCACTGCCTAAGTGCATGGATCGCTTTCCTGATTTTCAAAAATTCATTAGAAATATTCCTTAAGCGATATGCAAATATTTTCAACGGATTCTTGTTCAGGGCGTCGTTGACTATGACTGAGTACAATTTCAAGACATTCCAACATACTTGGAATGTCCAAGTGCATGGATCGCTTTCCTGATTTTCAAAAGTTCATTAAAAATATTCTTCAAGAGATATGCAAATATATTCAACGGATTCTTGTTCAGGGCATGCTTGACTATGACTGTGTACAATTTGAAGACATTCCAAGATACCTTTGGGGTCTTTTTTGAATAAAAAGTTAAGTCACTGCCTAAGTGCACAGACTTTCATCATTTTCAAAAATTCATTAAAAATATTCCTTAAGAGATATGCAAATATTTTCAATGGATTCTTGTTCAGGGCGTCGTTGACTATGACTGAGTACAATTTCAAGACATTCCAACATACTTGGAATGTCCAAGTGCATGGATCGCTTTCCGGATTTTAAAAAAACAAAAAAAATATTCTTCAAGAGATATGCAAATATTTTCAACGGATTCTTGTTCAGGGCATGCTTGACTATGACTGTGTACAATTTCAAGACATTCCAAGATACTTTTGGGGTCTTTTTTGACGAAAAAGTTAAGTCACTGCCTAAGTGCATGGATCGCTTTCCTGATTTTCAAAAATTCATAAAAAATATTCCTTAAGCGATATGCAAATATTTTCAACGGATTCTTGTTCAGGGCGTTGTTGACTATGACTGAGTACAATTTCAAGACATTCCAACATACTTTGAATGTCCAAGTGCATGGATCGCTTTCCTGATTTTCAAAAGTTCATTAAAAATCTTCTTCAAGAGATATGCAAATATATTCAACGGATTCTTGTTCAGGGCATGCTTGACTATGACTGTGTACAATTTCAAGACATTCCAAGATACTTTTGGGGTCTTTTTTGACGAAAAAGTTAAGTCACTGCCTAAGTGCATGGATCGCTTTCCTGATTTTCAGAAATTCTTTAAAAATATTCCTTAAACGATATGCAAATATTTTCAACGGATTCTTGTTCAGGGCGTCGTTGACTATGACTGAGTACAATTTCAAGACATTCCAACATACTTGGAATGTCCAAGTGCATGGATCGCTTTCCTGATTTTCAAAAGTTCATTAAAAATATTCTTCAAGAGATATGCAAATATATTCAACGGATTCTTGTTCAGGGCATGCTTGACTATGACTGTGTACAATTTCAAGACAAATCAAGATACTTTTGGGGTCTTTTTTGAATAAAAAGTTAAGTCACTGCCTAAGTGCACAGACTTTCCTCATTTTCAAAAATTCATTAAAAATAATCCTTAAGAGATATGCAAATATTTTCAATTGATTCTTGTTCGAGGCGTCGTTGACTATGACTGAGTACAATTTCAAGACATTCCAACATACTTGGAATGTCCAAGTGCATGGATCGCTTTTCGGATTTTCAAAAATTCATTAAAAATATTCTTCAAGAGATATGCAAATATATTCAACGGTTTCTTGTTCAGGGCATGCTTGACTATGACTGTGTACAATTTCAAGACATTCCAAGATACTTTTGGGGTCTTTTTTGACAAAAAAGTTAAGTCACTGCCTAAGTGCAGGGATTGCTTTCCTGATTTTCAAAAATTCATTAAAAATATTCTTTAAGCGATATGCAAATATTTTCAACGGATTCTTGTTCAGGGCGTCGTTGACTATGACTGAGTACAATTTCAAGACATTCCAACATACTTGGAATGTCCAAGTGCATGGATCGCTTTCCGGATTTTCAAAAATTCATTAAAAATATTCTTCAAGAGATATGCAAATATATTCAACGGATTCTTGTTCAGGGCATGCTTGACTATGACTGTGTACAATTTCAAGACATTCCAAGATACTTTTGGGGTCTTTTTTGAAAAAAAAGTCAAGTCACTAAGTGCATCAGGGCAAATGGATCGTTTCCTCCGTCTCACCTTATTTCCTGCTGTGTGATCCATGGTGTCCAAACGTTTGTTTCCAGCGACTGGGCGACATGGATGAACTCCTGCAGCTTTAATGCTTTAAAAACAAACCAAAAACATCAAAAGTTAAGTCACTGCCTAAGTGCATGGATCGCTTTCCTAATTTTCAAAAATTCATTAAAAATATTCCTTAAGAGATATGCAAATATTTTCAATTGATTCTTGTTCAGGGCGTCGTTGACTATGACTGAGTACAATTTCAAGACATTCCAACATACTTGGAATGTCCAAGTGCATGGATCGCTTTTCGGATTTTCAAAAATTCATTAAAAATATTCTTCAAGAGATATGCAAATATATTCAACGGATTCTTGTTCAGGGCATGCTTGACTATGACTGTGTACAATTTCAAGACATTCCAAGATACTTTTGGGGTCTTTTTTGAATAAAAAGTTAAGTCACTGCCTAAGTGCATGGATCGCTTTCCTGATTTTCAAAAATTCATTAAAAATATTCCTTAAGCGATATGCAAATATTTTCAACGGATTCTTGTTCAGGGCGTCGTTGACTATGACTATAAAGTCTGTGCCTAAGTGCACAGACTTTCATCATTTTCAAAAATTCATTAAAAATATTCCTTAAGAGATATGCAAATATTTTCAATGGATTCTTGTTCAGGGCGTCGTTGACTATGACCGAGTACAATTTCAAGACATTCCAACATACTTGGAATGTCCAAGTGCATGGATCGCTTTCCGGATTTTAAAAAATTCATTAAAAATATTCTTCAAGAGATATGCAAATATATTCAACGGATTCTTGTTCAGGGCATGCTTGACTATGACTGTGTACAATTTCAAGACATTCCAAGATACTTTTGGGGTCTTTTTTGACGAAAAAGTTAAGTCACTGCCTAAGTGCATGGATCGCTTTCCTGATTTTCAGAAATTCTTTAAAAATATTCCTTAAACGATATGCAAATATTTTCAACGGATTCTTGTTCAGGGCGTCGTTGACTATGACTGAGTACAATTTCAAGACATTCCAACATACTTGGAATGTCCAAGTGCATGGATCGCTTTCCTGATTTTCAAAAGTTCATTAAAAATATTCTTCAAGAGATATGCAAATATATTCAACGGATTCTTGTTCAGGGCATGCTTGACTATGACTGTGTACAATTTCAAGACATTCCAAGATACTTTTGGGGTCTTTTTTGAATAAAAAGTTAAGTCACTGCCTAAGTGCACAGACTTTCCTCATTTTCAAAAATTCATTAAAAATATTCCTTAAGAGATATGCAAATATTTTCAATTGATTCTTGTTCAGGGCGTCGTTGACTATGACTGAGTACAATTTCAAGACATTCCAACATACTTGGAATGTCCAAGTGCATGGATCGCTTTTCGGATTTTCAAAAATTCATTAAAAATATTCTTCAAGAGATATGCAAATATATTCAACAGATTCTTGTTCAGGGCATGCTTGACTATGACTGTGTACAATTTCAAGACATTCCAAGATACTTTTGGGGTCTTTTTTGACAAAAAAGTTAAGTCACTGCCTAAGTGCATGGATCGCTTTCCTGATTTTCAAAAATTCATTAAAAATGTTCCTTAAGCGATATGCAAATATTTTCAACGGATTCTTGTTCAGGGCGTTGTTGACTATGACTGAGTACAATTTCAAGACATTCCAACATACTTGGAATGTCCAAGTGCATGGATCGCTTTCCTGATTTTCAAAAGTTCATTAAAAATATTCTTCAAGAGATATGCAAATATATTCAACGGATTCTTGTTCAGGGCATGCTTGACTATGACTGTGTACAATTTCAAGACATTCCAAGATACTTTTGGGGTCTTTTTTGAATAAAAAGTTAAGTCACTGCCGAAGTGCACAGACTTTCCTCATTTTCAAAAATTCATTAAAAATATTCCTTAAGAGATATGCAAATATTTTCAATGGATTCTTGTTCAGGGCGTTGTTGACTATGACTGAGTACAATTTCAAGACATTCCAACATACTTGGAATGTCCAAGTGCATGGATCGCTTTCCGGATTTTCAAAAATTCATTAAAAATATTCTTCAAGAGATATGCAAATATATTCAACGGATTCTTGTTCAGGGCATGCTTGACTATGACTGTGTACAATTTCAAGACATTCCAAGATACTTTTGGGGTCTTTTTTGAATAAAAAGTTAAGTCACTGCCTAAGTGCATGGATCGCTTTCCTGATTTTCAGAAATTCTTTAAAAATATTCCTTAAACGATACGCAAATATTTTCAACGGATTCTTGTTCAGGGCGTCGTTGACTATGACTGAGTACAATTTCAAGACATTCCAAGATACCTTTGGGGTCTTTTTTTAATAAAAAGTTAAGTCACTGCCTAAGTGCACAGACTTTCATCATTTTCAAAAATTCATTAGAAATATTCCTTAAGAGATATGCAAATATATTCAACGGATTCTTGTTCAGGGCATGCTTGACTATGACTGTGTACAATTTCAAGACATTCCAAGATACTTTTGGGGTCTTTTTTGACGAAAAAGTTAAGTCACTGCCTAAGTGCATGGATCGCTTTCCTGATTTTCAGAAATTCTTTAAAAATATTCCTTAAATGATATGCAAATATTTTCAACGGATTCTTGTTCAGGGCGTCGTTGACTATGACTGAGTACAATTTCAAGACATTCCAACATACTTGGAATGTCCAAGTGCATGGATCGCTTTTCGGATTTTCAAAAATTCATTAAAAATATTCTTCAAGAGATATGCAAATATATTCAACGGTTTCTTGTTCAGGGCATGCTTGACTATGACTGTGTACAATTTCAAGACATTCCAAGATACTTTTGGGGTCTTTTTTGACAAAAAAGTTAAGTCACTGCCTAAGTGCATGGATTGCTTTCCTGATTTTCAAAAATTCATTAAAAATATTCCTTAAGCGATATGCAAATATTTTCAACGGATTCTTGTTCAGGGCGTCGTTGACTATGACTGAGTACAATTTCAAGACATTCCAACATACTTGGAATGTCCAAGTGCATGGATCGCTTTCCGGATTTTCAAAAATTCATTAAAAATATTCTTCAAGAGATATGCAAATATATTCAACGGATTCTTGTTCAGGGCATGCTTGACTATGACTGTGTACAATTTCAAGACATTCCAAGATACTTTTGGGGTCTTTTTTGAATAAAAAGTTAAGTCACTGCCTAAGTGCACAGACTTTCCTCATTTCCAAAAATTCATTAAAAATATTCCTTAAGAGATATGCAAATATTTTCAATGGATTCTTGTTCAGGGCGTCGTTGACTATGACCGAGTACAATTTCAAGACATTCCAACATACTTGGAATGTCCAAGTGCATGGATCGCTTTCCGGATTTTCAAAAATTCATTAAAAATATTCTTCAAGAGATATGCAAATATATTCAACGGATTCTTATTCAGAGCATGCTTGACTATGACTGTGTACAATTTCAAGACATTCCAATTTACTTTTGGGTTTTTTTTTGAAAAAAAAGTCAAGTCACTAAGTGCATCAGGGCAAATGGATCGTTTCCTTCGTCTCACCTGATATCCTGCTGTGTGATCCACGGTGTCCAAACGTTTGTTTCCAGCGACTGGACGACATGGATGAACTCCTGCAGCTTTAATTCTTTAAAAACAACCCAAAAACATCAAAAGTTAAGTCACTGCCTAAGTGCATGGATCGCTTTCCTGATTTTCAAAAATTCATTAAAAATATTCCTCAAGAGATATGCAAATATATTCAACGGATTCTTGTTCAGGGCATTCTTGACTATGACTGTGTACAATTTCAAGACATTCCAAGATACTTTTGGGGTCTTTTTTGACGAAAAAGTTAAGTACTGCCTAAGTGCATGGATCGCTTTCCTGATTTTCAGAAATTCTTTAAAAATATTCCTTAAACGATATGCAAATATTTTCAACGGATTCTTGTTCAGGGCGTCGTTGACTATGACTGAGTACAATTTCAAGACATTCCAACATACTTGGAATGTCCAAGTGCATGGATCGCTTTCCTGATTTTCAAAAGTTCATTAAAAATATTCTTCAAGAGATATGCAAATATATTCAACGGATTCTTGTTCAGGGAATGCTTGACTATGACTGTGTACAATTTCAAGACATTCCAAGATACTTTTGGGGTCTTTTTTGAATAAAAAGTTAAGTCACTGCCTAAGTGCACAGACTTTCCTCATTTTCAAAAATTCATTAAAAATATTCCTTAAGAGATATGCAAATATTTTCAATTGATTCTTGTTCAGGGCGTCGTTGACTATGACTGAGTACAATTTCAAGACATTCCAACATACTTGGAATGTCCAAGTGCATGGATCGCTTTTCGGATTTTCAAAAATTCATTAAAAATATTCTTCAAGAGATATGCAAATATATTCAACGGATTCTTGTTCAGGGCATGCTTGACTATGACTGTGTACAATTTCAAGACATTCCAAGATACTTTTGGGGTCTTTTTTGACAAAAAAGTTAAGTCACTGCCTAAGTGCATGGATCGCTTTCCTGATTTTCAAAAATTCATTAAAAATGTTCCTTAAGCGATATGCAAATATTTTCAACGGATTCTTGTTCAGGGCGTCGTTGACTATGACTGAGTACAATTTCAAGACATTCCAACATACTTGGAATGTCCAAGTGCATGGATCGCTTTCCTGATTTTCAAAAGTTCATTAAAAATATTCTTCAAGAGATATGCAAATATATTCAACGGATTCTTGTTCAGGGCATGCTTGACTATGACTGTGTACAATTTCAAGACATTCCAAGATACCTTTGGGGTCTTTTTTGAATAAAAAGTTAAGTCACTGCCTAAGTGCACAGACTTTCATCATTTTCAAAAATTCATTAAAAATATTCCTTAAGAGATATGCAAATATTTTCAATGGATTCTTGTTCAGGGCGTCGTTGACTATGACCGAGTACAATTTCAAGACATTCCAAGATACTTTTGGGGTCTTTTTTGACGAAAAAGTTAAGTCACTGCCTAAGTGCATGGATCGCTTTCCTGATTTTCAGAAATTCTTTAAAAATATTCCTTAAACGATACGCAAATATTTTCAACGGATTCTTGTTCAGGGCGTCGTTGACTATGACTGAGTACAATTTCAAGACATTCCAACATACTTGGAATGTCCAAGTGCATGGATCGCTTTCCTGATTTTCAAAAGTTCATTAAAAATATTCTTCAAGAGATATGCAAATATATTCAACGGATTCTTGTTCAGGGCATGCTTGACTATGACTGTGTACAATTTCAAGACATTCCAAGATACTTTTGGGGTCTTTTTTGACAAAAAAGTTAAGTCACTGCCTAAGTGCATGGATCGCTTTCCTGATTTTCAAAAATTCATTAGAAATATTCCTTAAGCGATATGCAAATATTGTCAACGGATTCTTGTTCAGGGCGTCGTTGACTATGACTGAGTACAATTTCAAGACATTCCAACATACTTGGAATGTCCAAGTGCATGGATCGCTTTCCTGATTTTCAAAAGTTCATTAAAAATATTCTTCAAGAGATATGCAAATATATTCAACGGATTCTTGTTCAGGGCATGCTTGACTATGACTGTGTACAATTTCAAGACATTCCAAGATACCTTTGGGGTCTTTTTTGAATAAAAAGTTAAGTCACTGCCTAAGTGCACAGACTTTCCTCATTTTCAAAAATTCATTAAAAATATTCCTTAAGAGATATGCAAATATTTTCAATTGATTCTTGTTCAGGGCGTCGTTGACTATGACTGAGTACAATTTCAAGACATTCCAACATACTTGGAATGTCCAAGTGCATGGATCGCTTTTCGGATTTTCAAAAATTCATTAAAAATATTCTTCAAGAGATATGCAAATATATTCAACATATTCTTGTTCAGGGCATGCTTGACTATGACTGTGTACAATTTCAAGACATTCCAAGATACTTTTGGGGTCTTTTTTGACGAAAAAGTTAAGTCACTGCCTAAGTGCATGGATCGCTTTCCTGATTTTCAAAAATTCATTAAAAATATTCCTTAAGCAATATGCAAATATTTTCAACGGATTCTTGTTCAGGGCGTCGTTGACTATGACTGAGTACAATTTCAAGACATTCCAACATACTTGGAATGTCCAAGTGCATGGATCGATTTCCGGATTTTCAAAAATTCATTAAAAATATTCTTCAAGAGATATGCAAATATATTCAACGGATTCTTATTCAGGGCATGCTTGACTATGACTGTGTACAATTTCAAGACATTCCAATTTACTTTTGGGTTTTTTTTTGAAAAAAAAGTCAAGTCACTAAGTGCATCAGGGCAAATGGATCGTTTCCTTCGTCTCACCTGATATCCTGCTGTGTGATCCACGGTGTCCAAACGTTTGTTTCCAGCGACTGGGCGACATGGATGAACTCCTGCAGCTTTAATGCTTTAAAAACAAACCAAAAACATCAAAAGTTAAGTCACTGCCTAAGTGCATGGATCGCTTTCCTAATATTCAAAAATTCATTAAAAATATTCCTTAAGAGATATGCAAATATTTTCAATTGATTCTTGTTCAGGGCGTCGTTGACTATGACTGAGTACAATTTCAAGACATTCCAACATACTTGGAATGTCCAAGTGCATGGATCGCTTTTCGGATTTTCAAAAATTCATTAAAAATATTCTTCAAGAGATATGCAAATATATTCAACGGATTCTTGTTCAGGGCATGCTTGACTATGACTGTGTACAATTTCAAGACATTCCAAGATACTTTTGGGGTCTTTTTTGACAAAAAAGTTAAGTCACTGCCAAAGTGCATGGATCGCTTTCCTGATTTTCAAAAATTCATTAAAAATATTCCTTAAGCGATATGCAAATATTTTCAACGGATTCTTGTTCAGGGCGTCGTTGACTATGACTGAGTACAATTTCAAAACATTCCAACATACTTGGAATGTCCAAGTGCATGGATCGCTTTCCTGATTTTCAAAAGTTCATTAAAAATATTCTTCAAGAGATATGCAAATATATTCAACGGATTCTTGTTCAGGGCATGCTTGACTATGACTGTGTACAATTTCAAGACATTCCAAGATACTTTTGGGGTCTTTTTTGAATAAAAAGTTAAGTCACTGCCTAAGTGCACAGACTTTCCTCATTTTCAAAAATTCATTAAAAATATTCCTTAAGAGATATGCAAATATTTTCAATTGATTCTTGTTCAGGGCGTCGTTGACGATGACTGAGTACAATTTAAAGACATTCCAACATACTTGGAATGTCCAAGTGCATGGATCGCTTTTCGGATTTTCAAAAATTCATTAAAAATATTCTTCAAGAGATATGCAAATATATTCAACGGATTCTTGTTCAGGGCATGCTTGACTATGACTGTGTACAATTTCAAGACATTCCAAGATACTTTTGGGGTCTTTTTTGACAAAAAAGTTAAGTCACTGCCTAAGTGCATGGATCGCTTTCCTGATTTTCAGAAATTCTTTAAAAATATTCCTTAAACGATATGCAAATATTTTCAACGGATTCTTGTTCAGGGCGTCGTTGACTATGACTGAGTACAATTTCAAGACATTCCAACATACTTGGAATGTCCAAGTGCATGGATCGCTTTCCTGATTTTCAAAAGTTCATTAAAAATATTCTTCAAGAGATATGCAAATATATTCAACGGATTCTTGTTCAGGGCGTCGTTGACTATGACTGAGTACAATTTCAAGACATTCCAACATACTTGGAATGTCCAAGTGCATGGATCGCTTTCCTGATTTTCAAAAATTCATTAAAAATATTCCTTAAGCGATATGCAAATATATTCAACGGATTCTTGTTCAGGGCATGCTTGACTATGACTGTGTACAATTTCAAGACATTCCAAGATACTTTTGGGGTCTTTTTTGACGAAAAAGTTAAGTCACTGCCTAAGTGCATGGATCGCTTTCCGGATTTTCAAAAATTCATTAAAAATATTCTTCAAGAGATATGCAAATATATTCAACGGATTCTTGTTCAGGGCATGCTTGACTATGACTGTGTACAATTTCAAGACATTCCAAGATACTTTTGGGGTCTTTTCTGACGAAAAAGTTAAGTCACTGCCTAAGTGCATGGATCGCTTTCCTGATTTTTTAAAAAATTCATTAAAAATATTCCTTAAGCGATATGCAAATATTTTCAACGGATTCTTGTTCAGGGCGTCGTTGACTATGACTGAGTACAATTTCAAGACATTCCAACATACTTGGAATGTCCAAGTGCATGGATCGCTTTCCGGATTTTCAAAAGTTCATTAAAAATATTCTTCAAGAGATATGCAAATATAGTCAACGGTTTCTTGTTCAGGGCATGCTTGACTATGACTGTGTACAATTTCAAGACATTCCAAGATACTTTTGGGGTCTTTTTTGAATAAAAAGTTAAGTCATTGCCTAAATGCACAGAAATTCCTCATTTTCAAAAATTCATTAAAAATATTCCTTAAGAGATATGCAAATATTTTCAATAGATTCTTGTTCAGGGCGTCGTTGACTATGACTGAGTACAATTTCAAGACATTCCAACATACTTGGAATGTCCAAGTGCATGGATCGCTTTCCTGATTTTCAAAAATTCATTAAAAATATTCCTTAAGCGATATGCAAATATATTCAACGGATTCTTGTTCAGGGCATGCTTGACTATGACTGTGTACAATTTCAAGACATTCCAAGATACTTTTGGGGTCTTTTTTGACGAAAAAGTTAAGTCACTGCCTAAGTGCATGGATCGCTTTCCGGATTTTCAAAAATTCATTAAAAATATTCTTCAAGAGATATGCAAATATATTCAACGGATTCTTGTTCAGGGCATGCTTGACTATGACTGTGTACAATTTCAAGACATTCCAAGATACTTTTGGGGTCTTTTCTGACGAAAAAGTTAAGTCACTGCCTAAGTGCATGGATCGCTTTCCTGATTTTTTAAAAAATTCATTAAAAATATTCCTTAAGCGATATGCAAATATTTTCAACGGATTCTTGTTCAGGGCGTCGTTGACTATGACTGAGTACAATTTCAAGACATTCCAACATACTTGGAATGTCCAAGTGCATGGATCGCTTTCCGGATTTTCAAAAGTTCATTAAAAATATTCTTCAAGAGATATGCAAATATAGTCAACGGTTTCTTGTTCAGGGCATGCTTGACTATGACTGTGTACAATTTCAAGACATTCCAAGATACTTTTGGGGTCTTTTTTGAATAAAAAGTTAAGTCATTGCCTAAGTGCACAGAAATTCCTCATTTTCAAAAATTCATTAAAAATATTCCTTAAGAGATATGCAAATATTTTCAATAGATTCTTGTTCAGGGCGTCGTTGACTATGACTGAGTACAATTTCAAGACATTCCAACATACTTGGAATGTCCAAGTGCATGGATCGCTTTCCTGATTTTCAAAAGTTCATTAAAAATATTCTTCAAGAGATATGCAAATATATTCAACGGATTCTTGTTCAGGGCATGCTTGACTATGACTGTGTACAATTTCAAGACATTCCAAGATACTTTTGGGGTCTTTTTTGACGAAAAAGTTAAGTCACTGCCTAAGTGCATGGATCGCTTTCCTGATTTTCAAAAATTCATTAAAAATATTCCTTAAGCGATATGCAAATATATTCAATGGATTCTTGTTCAGGGCATGCTTGACTATGACTGTGTACAATTTCAAGACATTCCAAGATACTTTTGGGGTCTTTTTTGAATAAAAAGTTAAGTCACTGCCGAAGTGCACAGACTTTCCTCATTTTCAAAAATTCATTAAAAATATTCCTTAAGAGATATGCAAATATTTTCAATTGATTCTTGTTCAGGGCGTCGTTGACTATGACTGAGTACAATTTCAAGACATTCCAACATACTTGGAATGTCCAAGTGCATGGATCGCTTTCCTGATTTTCAAAAATTCATTAAAAATATTCTTCAAGAGATATGCAAATATATTCAACGGATTCTTGTTCAGGGCATGCTTGACTATGACTGTGTACAATTTCAAGACATTCCAAGATACTTTTGGGGTCTTTTTTGAATAAAAAGTTAAGTCACTGCCTAAGTGCACAGAAATTCCTCATTTTCAAAAATTCATTAAAAATATTCCTTAAGAGATATGCAAATATTTTCAACGGATTCTTGTTCAGGGCGTCGTTGACTATGACTGAGTACAATTTCAAGACATTCCAACATACTTGGAATGTCCAAGTGCATGGATCGCTTTCCTGATTTTCAAAAGTTCATTAAAAATATTCTTCAAGAGATATGCAAATATATTCAACGGATTCTTGTTCAGGGCATGCTTGACTATGACTGTGTACAATTTCAAGACATTCCAAGATACTTTTGGGGTCTTTTTTGACAAAAAAGTTAAGTCACTGCCTAAGTGCATGGATCGCTTTCCTGATTTTCAAAAATTCATTAAAAATATTCCTTAAGCGATATGCATATATTTTCAACGGATTCTTGTTCAGGGCGTCGTTGACTATGACTGAGTACAATTTCAAGACATTCCAACATACTTGGAATGTCCAAGTGCATGGATCGCTTTCCTGATTTTCAAAAGTTCATTAAAAATATTCTTCAAGAGATATGCAAATATATTCAACGGATTCTTGTTCAGGGCATGCTTGACTATGACTGTGTACAATTTCAAGACATTCCAAGATACTTTTGGGGTCTTTTTTGAATAAAAAGTTAAGTCACTGCCTAAGTGCACAGACTTTCCTCATTTTCAAAAATTCATTAAAAATATTCCTTAAGAGATATGCAAATATTTTCAATTGATTCTTGTTCAGGGCGTCGTTGACGATGACTGAGTACAATTTAAAGACATTCCAACATACTTGGAATGTCCAAGTGCATGGATCGCTTTTCGGATTTTCAAAAATTCATTAAAAATATTCTTCAAGAGATATGCAAATATATTCAACGGATTCTTGTTCAGGGCATGCTTGACTATGACTGTGTACAATTTCAAGACATTCCAAGATACTTTTGGGGTCTTTTTTGACAAAAAAGTTAAGTCACTGCCTAAGTGCATGGATCGCTTTCCTGATTTTCAGAAATTCTTTAAAAATATTCCTTAAACGATATGCAAATATTTTCAACGGATTCTTGTTCAGGGCGTCGTTGACTATGACTGAGTACAATTTCAAGACATTCCAACATACTTGGAATGTCCAAGTGCATGGATCGCTTTCCTGATTTTCAAAAGTTCATTAAAAATATTCTTCAAGAGATATGCAAATATATTCAACGGATTCTTGTTCAGGGCGTCGTTGACTATGACTGAGTACAATTTCAAGACATTCCAACATACTTGGAATGTCCAAGTGCATGGATCGCTTTCCTGATTTTCAAAAATTCATTAAAAATATTCCTTAAGCGATATGCAAATATATTCAACGGATTCTTGTTCAGGGCATGCTTGACTATGACTGTGTACAATTTCAAGACATTCCAAGATACTTTTGGGGTCTTTTTTGACGAAAAAGTTAAGTCACTGCCTAAGTGCATGGATCGCTTTCCGGATTTTCAAAAATTCATTAAAAATATTCTTCAAGAGATATGCAAATATATTCAACGGATTCTTGTTCAGGGCATGCTTGACTATGACTGTGTACAATTTCAAGACATTCCAAGATACTTTTGGGGTCTTTTCTGACGAAAAAGTTAAGTCACTGCCTAAGTGCATGGATCGCTTTCCTGATTTTTTAAAAAATTCATTAAAAATATTCCTTAAGCGATATGCAAATATTTTCAACGGATTCTTGTTCAGGGCGTCGTTGACTATGACTGAGTACAATTTCAAGACATTCCAACATACTTGGAATGTCCAAGTGCATGGATCGCTTTCCGGATTTTCAAAAGTTCATTAAAAATATTCTTCAAGAGATATGCAAATATAGTCAACGGTTTCTTGTTCAGGGCATGCTTGACTATGACTGTGTACAATTTCAAGACATTCCAAGATACTTTTGGGGTCTTTTTTGAATAAAAAGTTAAGTCATTGCCTAAGTGCACAGAAATTCCTCATTTTCAAAAATTCATTAAAAATATTCCTTAAGAGATATGCAAATATTTTCAATAGATTCTTGTTCAGGGCGTCGTTGACTATGACTGAGTACAATTTCAAGACATTCCAACATACTTGGAATGTCCAAGTGCATGGATCGCTTTCCTGATTTTCAAAAGTTCATTAAAAATATTCTTCAAGAGATATGCAAATATATTCAACGGATTCTTGTTCAGGGCATGCTTGACTATGACTGTGTACAATTTCAAGACATTCCAAGATACTTTTGGGGTCTTTTTTGACGAAAAAGTTAAGTCACTGCCTAAGTGCATGGATCGCTTTCCTGATTTTCAAAAATTCATTAAAAATATTCCTTAAGCGATATGCAAATATATTCAATGGATTCTTGTTCAGGGCATGCTTGACTATCACTGTGTACAATTTCAAGACATTCCAAGATACTTTTGGGGTCTTTTTTGAATAAAAAGTTAAGTCACTGCCGAAGTGCACAGACTTTCCTCATTTTCAAAAATTCATTAAAAATATTCCTTAAGAGATATGCAAATATTTTCAATTGATTCTTGTTCAGGGCGTCGTTGACTATGACTGAGTACAATTTCAAGACATTCCAACATACTTGGAATGTCCAAGTGCATGGATCGCTTTCCTGATTTTCAAAAATTCATTAAAAATATTCCTTAAGCGATATGCAAATATATTCAACGGATTCTTGTTCAGGGCATGCTTGACTATGACTGTGTACAATTTCAAGACATTCCAAGATACTTTTGGGGTCTTTTTTGAATAAAAAGTTAAGTCACTGCCTAAGTGCACAGAAATTCCTCATTTTCAAAAATTCATTAAAAATATTCCTTAAGAGATATGCAAATATTTTCAACGGATTCTTGTTCAGGGCGTCGTTGACTATGACTGAGTACAATTTCAAGACATTCCAACATACTTGGAATGTCCAAGTGCATGGATCGCTTTCCTGATTTTCAAAAGTTCATTAAAAATATTCTTCAAGAGATATGCAAATATATTCAACGGATTCTTGTTCAGGGCATGCTTGACTATGACTGTGTACAATTTCAAGACATTCCAAGATACTTTTGGGGTCTTTTTTGACAAAAAAGTTAAGTCACTGCCTAAGTGCATGGATCGCTTTCCTGATTTTCAAAAATTCATTAAAAATATTCCTTAAGCGATATGCATATATTTTCAACGGATTCTTGTTCAGGGCGTCGTTGACTATGACTGAGTACAATTTCAAGACATTCCAACATACTTGGAATGTCCAAGTGCATGGATCGCTTTCCGGATTTTCAAAAATTCATTAAAAATATTCTTCAAGAGATATGCAAATATATTCAACGGATTCTTGTTCAGGGCATGCTTGACTATGACTGTGTACAATTTCAAGACATTCCAAGATACTTTTGGGGTCTTTTCTGACGAAAAAGTTAAGTCACTGCCTAAGTGCATGGATCGCTTTCCTGATTTTTTAAAAAATTCATTAAAAATATTCCTTAAGCGATATGCAAATATTTTCAACGGATTCTTGTTCAGGGCGTCGTTGACTATGACTGAGTACAATTTCAAGACATTCCAACATACTTGGAATGTCCAAGTGCATGGATCGCTTTCCGGATTTTCAAAAGTTCATTAAAAATATTCTTCAAGAGATATGCAAATATAGTCAACGGTTTCTTGTTCAGGGCATGCTTGACTATGACTGTGTACAATTTCAAGACATTCCAAGATACTTTTGGGGTCTTTTTTGAATAAAAAGTTAAGTCATTGCCTAAGTGCACAGAAATTCCTCATTTTCAAAAATTCATTAAAAATATTCCTTAAGAGATATGCAAATATTTTCAATAGATTCTTGTTCAGGGCGTCGTTGACTATGACTGAGTACAATTTCAAGACATTCCAACATACTTGGAATGTCCAAGTGCATGGATCGCTTTCCTGATTTTCAAAAGTTCATTAAAAATATTCTTCAAGAGATATGCAAATATAGTCAACGGTTTCTTGTTCAGGGCATGCTTGACTATGACTGTGTACAATTTCAAGACATTCCAAGATACTTTTGGGGTCTTTTTTGAATAAAAAGTTAAGTCATTGCCTAAGTGCACAGAAATTCCTCATTTTCAAAAATTCATTAAAAATATTCCTTAAGAGATATGCAAATATTTTCAATAGATTCTTGTTCAGGGCGTCGTTGACTATGACTGAGTACAATTTCAAGACATTCCAACATACTTGGAATGTCCAAGTGCATGGATCGCTTTCCTGATTTTCAAAAGTTCATTAAAAATATTCTTCAAGAGATATGCAAATATATTCAACGGATTCTTGTTCAGGGCATGCTTGACTATGACTGTGTACAATTTCAAGACATTCCAAGATACTTTTGGGGTCTTTTTTGAATAAAAAGTTAAGTCACTGCCTAAGTGCACAGACTTTCCTCATTTTCAAAAATTCATTAAAAATATTCCTTAAGAGATATGCAAATATTTTCAATTGATTCTTGTTCAGGGCGTCGTTGACTATGACTGAGTACAATTTCAAGACATTCCAACATACTTTTGGGGTCTTTTTTGACGAAAAAGTTAAGTCACTGCCTAAGTGCATGGATCGCTTTCCTGATTTTCAAAAATTCATTAAAAATATTCCTTAAGCGATATGCAAATATATTCAATGGATTCTTGTTCAGGGCATGCTTGACTATGACTGTGTACAATTGCAAGACATTCCAAGATACTTTTGGGGTCTTTTTTGACAAAAAAGTTAAGTCACTGCCTAAGTGCATGGATCGCTTTCCTGATTTTCAAAAATTCATTAAAAATATTCCTTAAGCGATATGCATATATTTTCAACGGATTCTTGTTCAGGGCGTCGTTGACTATGACTGAGTACAATTTAAAGACATTCCAACATACTTGGAATGTCCAAGTGCATGGATCGCTGTCCTGATTTTCAAAAGTTCATTAAAAATATTCTTCAAGAGATATGCAAATATATTCAACGGATTCTTGTTCAGGGCATGCTTGACTATGACTGTGTACAATTTCAAGACATTCCAAGATACCTTTGGGGTCTTTTTTGACAAAAAAGTTAAGTCACTGCCTAAGTGCATGGATTGCTTTCCTGATTTTCAAAAATTCATTAAAAATATTCCTTAAGAGATATGCGAATATTTTCAATTGATTCTTGTTCAGGGCGTCGTTGACTATGACTGAGTACAATTTCAAGACATTCCAACATACTTGGAATGTCCAAGTGCATGGATCGCTTTCCGGATTTTCAAAAATTCATTAAAAATATTCTTCAAGAGATATGCAAATATATTCAACGGATTCTTGTTCAGGGCATGCTTGACTATGACTGTGTACAATTTCAAGACATTCCAAGATACTTTTGGGGTCTTTTTTGAATAAAAAGTTAAGTCACTGCCTAAGTGCACAGACTTTCCTCATTTTCAAAAATTCATTAAAAATATTCCTTAAGAGATATGCAAATATTTTCAATTGATTCTTGTTCAGAGCGTCGTTGACTATGACTGAGTACAATTTCAAGACATTCCAACATACTTGGAATGTCCAAGTGCATGGATCGCTTTTCGGATTTTCAAAAGTTCATTAAAAATATTCTTCAAGAGATATGCAAATATATTCAACGGATTCTTGTTCAGGGCATGCTTGACTATGACTGTGTACAATTTCAAGACATTCCAAGATACTTTTGGGGTCTTTTTTGACGAAAAAGTTAAGTCACTGCCTAAGTGCATGGATCGCTTTCCTGATTTTTTAAAAAATTCATTAAAAATATTCCTTAAGCGATATGCAAATATTTTCAACGGATTCTTGTTCTGGGCGTCGTTGACTATGACTGAGTACAATTTCAAGACATTCCAACTTACTTGGAATGTCCAAGTGCATGGATAGCTTTCCGGAATTTTAAAAATTCATTAAAAATATTCTTCAAGAGATATGCAAATATATTCAACGGATTCTTGTTCAGGGCTTGCTTGACTATGACTGTGTACAATTTCAAGACATTCCAAGATACTTTTGGGGTCTTTTTTGAATAAAAAGTTAAGTCACTGCCTCAATGCACAGACTTTCCTCATTTTCAAAAATTCATTAAAAATATTCTTCAAGAGATATGCAAATATATTCAACGGATTCTTGTTCAGGGCATGCTTGACTATGACTGTGTACAATTTCAAGACATTCCAAGATACTTTTGGGGTCTTTTTTGACGAAAAAGTTAAGTCACTGCCTAAGTGCATGGATCACTTTCCTGATTTTCAAAAATTCATTAAAAATATTCCTTAAGCGATATGCAAATATTTTCAACGGATTCTTGTTCAGGGCGTCGTTGACTATGACTGAGTACAATTTCAAGACATTCCAACATACTTGGAATGTCCAAGTGCATGGATCGCTTTCCTGATTTTCAAAAGTTCATTAAAAATATTCTTCAAGAGATATGCAAATATATTCAACGGATTCTTGTTCAGGGCATGCTTGACTATGACTGTGTACAATTTCAAGACATTCCAAGATACTTTTGGGGTCTTTTTTGAATAAAAAGTTAAGTCACTGCCTAAGTGCATGGATCGCTTTCCTGATTTTCAAAAATTCATTAAAAATATTCCTTAAACGATATGCAAATATTTTCAACGGATTCTTGTTCAGGGCGTCGTTGACTATGACTGAGTACAATTTCAAGACATTCCAAAATACTTGGAATGTCCAAGTGCATGGATCGCTTTCCTGATTTTCAAAAGTTCATTAAAAATATTCTTCAAGAGATATGCAAATATATTCAACGGATTCTTGTTCAGGGCATGCTTGACTATGACTGTGTACAATTTCAAGACATTCCAAGATACTTTTGGGGTCTTTTTTGACGAAAAAGTTAAGTCACTGCCTAAGTGCACAGACTTTCCTCATTTTCAAAAATTCATTAAAAATATTCCTTAAGAGATATGCAAATATTTTCAATGGATTCTTGTTCAGGGCGTTGTTGACTATGACTGAGTACAATTTCAAGACATTCCAACATACTTGGAATGTCCAAGTGCATGGATCGCTTTCCTGATTTTCAAAAGTTCATTAAAAATATTCTTCAAGAGATATGCAAATATATTCAACGGATTCTTGTTCAGGGCATGCTTGACTATGACTGTGTACAATTTCAAGACATTCCAAGATACTTTTGGGGTCTTTTTTGACAAAAAAGTTAAGTCACTGCCTAAGTGCATGGATCGCTTTCCTGATTTTCAAAAATTCATTAGAAATATTCCTTAAGCGATATGCAAATATTGTCAACGGATTCTTGTTCAGGGCGTCGTTGACTATGACTGAGTACAATTTCAAGACATTCCAAGATACCTTTGGGGTCTTTTTTGAATAAAAAGTTAAGTCACTGCCTAAGTGCACAGACTTTCCTCATTTTCAAAAATTCATTAAAAATATTCCTTAAGAGATATGCAAATATTTTCAACGGATTCTTGTTCAGGGCGTCGTTGACTATGACTGAGTACAATTTCAAGACATTCCAACATACTTGGAATGTCCAAGTGCATGGATCGCTTTTCGGATTTTCAAAAATTCATTAAAAATATTCTTCAAGAGATATGCAAATATATTCAACATATTCTTGTTCAGGGCATGCTTGACTATGACTGTGTACAATTTCAAGACATTCCAAGATACTTTTGGGGTCTTTTTTGACAAAAAAGTTTAGTCACTGCCTAAGTGCATGGATCGCTTTCCTAATATTCAAAAATTCATTAAAAATATTCCTTAAGAGATATGCAAACATTTTCAATTGATTCTTGTTCAGGGCGTCGTTGACTATGACTGAGTACAATTTCAAGACATTCCAACATACTTGGAATGTCCAAGTGCATGGATCGCTTTTCGGATTTTCAAAAATTCATTAAAAATATTCTTCAAGAGATATGCAAATATATTCAACGGATTCTTGTTCAGGGCATGCTTGACTATGACTGTGTACAATTTCAAGACATTCCAAGATACTTTTGGGGTCTTTTTTGACAAAAAAGTTAAGTCACTGCCTAAGTGCATGGATCGCTTTCCTGATTTTCAAAAATTCATTAAAAATATTCCTTAAGCGATATGCAAATATTTTCAACGGATTCTTGTTCAGGGCGTCGTTGACTATGACTGAGTACAATTTCAAAACATTCCAACATACTTGGAATGTCCAAGTGCATGGATCGCTTTCCTGATTTTCAAAAGTTCATTAAAAATATTCTTCAAGAGATATGCAAATATATTCAACGGATTCTTGTTCAGGGCATGCTTGACTATGACTGTGTACAATTTCAAGACATTCCAAGATACTTTTGGGGTCTTTTTTGAATAAAAAGTTAAGTCACTGCCTAAGTGCACAGACTTTCCTCATTTTCAAAAATTCATTAAAAATATTCCTTAAGAGATATGCAAATATTTTCAATTGATTCTTGTTCAGGGCGTTGTTGACTATGACTGAGTACAATTTAAAGACATTCCAACATACTTGGAATGTCCAAGTGCATGGATCGCTTTTCGGATTTTCAAAAATTCATTAAAAATATTCTTCAAGAGATATGCAAATATATTCAACGGATTCTTGTTCAGGGCATGCTTGACTATGACTGTGTACAATTTCAAGACATTCCAAGATACTTTTGGGGTCTTTTTTGACGAAAAAGTTAAGTCACTGCCTAAGTGCATGGATCGCTTTCCTGATTTTCAAAAATTCATTAAAAATATTCCTTAAGCGATATGCAAATATTTTCAACGGATTCTTGTTCAGGGTTTCGTTGACTATGACTGAGTACAATTTCAAGACATTCCAACATACTTGGAATGTCCAAGTGCATGGATCGCTTTCCTGATTTTCAAAAGTTCATTAAAAATATTCTTCAAGAGATATGCAAATATATTCAACGGATTCTTGTTCAGGGCATGCTTGACTATGACTGTGTACAATTTCAAGACATTCCAAGATACTTTTGGGGTCTTTTTTGACGAAAAAGTTAAGTCACTGCCTAAGTGCATGGATCGCTTTCCTGATTTTCAAAAATTCATTAAAAATATTCTTCAAGAGATATGCAAATATATTCAACGGATTCTTGTTCAGGGCATGCTTGACTATGACTGTGTACAATTTCAAGACATTCCAAGATACTTTTGGGGTCTTTTTTGACGAAAAAGTTAAGTCACTGCCTAAGTGCATGGATCGCTTTCCTGATTTTCAGAAATTCTTTAAAAATATTCCTTAAACGATATGCAAATATTTTCAACGGATTCTTGTTCAGGGCGTCGTTGACTATGACTGAGTACAATTTCAAGACATTCCAACATACTTGGAATGTCCAAGTGCATGGATCGCTTTCCTGATTTTCAAAAGTTCATTAAAAATATTCTTCAAGAGATATGCAAATATATTCAACGGATTCTTGTTCAGGGCATGCTTGACTATGACTGTGTACAATTTCAAGACATTCCAAGATACTTTTGGGGTCTTTTTTGAATAAAAAGTTAAGTCACTGCCTAAGTGCATGGATCGCTTTCCTGATTTTCAAAAATTCATTAAAAATATTCCTTAAGCGATATGCAAATATTTTCAACGGATTCTTGTTCAGGGCGTCGTTGACTATGACTGAGTACAATTTCAAAACATTCCAACATACTTGGAATGTCCAAGTGCATGGATCGCTTTCCTGATTTTCAAAAGTTCATTAAAAATATTCTTCAAGAGATATGCAAAGATATTCAACGGATTCTTGTTCAGGGCATGTTTGACTATGACTGTGTACAATTTCAAGACATTCCAAGATACTTTTGGGGTCTTTTTTGACGAAAAAGTTAAGTCACTGCCTAAGTGCACAGACTTTCCTCATTTTCAAAAATTCATTAAAAATATTCCTTAAGAGATATGCAAATATTTTCAATGGATTCTTGTTCAGGGCGTTGTTGACTATGACTGAGTACAATTTCAAGACATTCCAACATACTTGGAATGTCCAAGTGCATGGATCGCTTTCCTGATTTTCAAAAGTTCATTAAAAATATTCTTCAAGAGATATGCAAATATATTCAACGGATTCTTGTTCAGGGCATGCTTGACTATGACTGTGTACAATTTCAAGACATTCCAAGATACTTTTGGGGTCTTTTTTGACGAAAAAGTTAAGTCACTGCCTAAGTGCATGGATCGCTTTCCTGATTTTCAAAAATTCATTAAAAATATTCCTTAAGCAATATGCAAATATTTTCAACGGATTCTTGTTCAGGGCGTCGTTGACTATGACTGAGTACAATTTCAAGACATTCCAACATACTTGGAATGTCCAAGTGCATGGATCGCTTTCCGGATTTTCAAAAATTCATTAAAAATATTCTTCAAGAGATATGCAAATATATTCAACGGATTCTTATTCAGGGCATGCTTGACTATGACTGTGTACAATTTCAAGACATTCCAATTTACTTTTGGGTTTTTTTTTGAAAAAAAAGTCAAGTCACTAAGTGCATCAGGGCAAATGGATCGTTTCCTTCGTCTCACCTGATATCCTGCTGTGTGATCCACGGTGTCCAAACGTTTGTTTCCAGCGACTGGACGACATGGATGAACTCCTGCAGCTTTAATTCTTTAAAAACAACCCAAAAACATCAAAAGTTAAGTCACTGCCTAAGTGCATGGATCGCTTTCCTGATTTTCAAAAATTCATTAAAAATATTCCTCAAGAGATATGCAAATATATTCAACGGATTCTTGTTCAGGGCATGCTTGACTATGACTGTGTACAATTTCAAGACATTCCAAGATACTTTTGGGGTCTTTTTTGACGAAAAAGTTAAGTCACTGCCTAAGTGCATGGATCGCTTTCCTGATTTTCAAAAATTCATTAAAAATATTCCTTAAGCGATATGCAAATATTTTCAACGGATTCTTGTTCAGGGCGTCGTTGACTATGACTGAGTACAATTTCAAGACATTCCAACATACTTGGAATGTCCAAGTGCATGGATCGCTTTCCGGATTTTCAAAAATTCATTAAAAATATTCTTCAAGAGATATGCAAATATATTCAACGGATTCTTATTCAGGGCATGCTTGACTATGACTGTGTACAATTTCAAGACATTCCAATTTACTTTTGGGGTTTTTTTTGAAAAAAAAGTCAAGTCACTAAGTGCATCAGGGCAAATGGATCGTTTCCTTCGTCTCACCTGATATACTGCTGTGTGATCCACGGTGTCCAAACGTTTGTTTCCAGCGACTGGGCGACATGGATGAACTCCTGCAGCTTTAATGCTTTAAAAACAAACCAAAAACATCAAAAGTTAAGTCACTGCCTAAGTGCATGGATCGCTTTCCTAATATTCAAAAATTCATTAAAAATATTCCTTAAGAGATATGCAAACATTTTCAATTGATTCTTGTTCAGGGCGTCGTTGACTATGACTGAGTACAATTTCAAGACATTCCAACATACTTGGAATGTCCAAGTGCATGGATCGCTTTTCGGATTTTCAAAAATTCATTAAAAATATTCTTCAAGAGATATGCAAATATATTCAACGGATTCTTGTTCAGGGCATGCTTGACTATGACTGTGTACAATTTCAAGACATTCCAAGATACTTTTGGGGTCTTTTTTGACAAAAAAGTTAAGTCACTGCCTAAGTGCATGGATCGCTTTCCTGATTTTCAAAAATTCATTAAAAATATTCCTTAAGCGATATGCAAATATTTTCAACGGATTCTTGTTCAGGGCGTCGTTGACTATGACTGAGTACAATTTCAAAACATTCCAACATACTTGGAATGTCCAAGTGCATGGATCGCTTTCCTGATTTTCAAAAGTTCATTAAAAATATTCTTCAAGAGATATGCAAATATATTCAACGGATTCTTGTTCAGGGCATGCTTGACTATGACTGTGTACAATTTCAAGACATTCCAAGATACTTTTGGGGTCTTTTTTGAATAAAAAGTTAAGTCACTGCCTAAGTGCACAGACTTTCCTCATTTTCAAAAATTCATTAAAAATATTCCTTAAGAGATATGCAAATATTTTCAATTGATTCTTGTTCAGGGCGTCGTTGACGATGACTGAGTACAATTTAAAGACATTCCAACATACTTGGAATGTCCAAGTGCATGGATCGCTTTTCGGATTTTCAAAAATTCATTAAAAATATTCTTCAAGAGATATGCAAATATATTCAACGGATTCTTGTTCAGGGCATGCTTGACTATGACTGTGTACAATTTCAAGACATTCCAAGATACTTTTGGGGTCTTTTTTGACAAAAAAGTTAAGTCACTGCCTAAGTGCATGGATCGCTTTCCTGATTTTCAAAAATTCATTAGAAATATTCCTTAAGCGATATGCAAATATTGTCAACGGATTCTTGTTCAGGGCGTCGTTGACTATGACTGAGTACAATTTCAAGACATTCCAAGATACCTTTGGGGTCTTTTTTGAATAAAAAGTTAAGTCACTGCCTAAGTGCACAGACTTTCCTCATTTTCAAAAATTCATTAAAAATATTCCTTAAGAGATATGCAAATATTTTCAACGGATTCTTGTTCAGGGCGTCGTTGACTATGACTGAGTACAATTTCAAGACATTCCAACATACTTGGAATGTCCAAGTGCATGGATCGCTTTTCGGATTTTCAAAAATTCATTAAAAATATTCTTCAAGAGATATGCAAATATATTCAACATATTCTTGTTCAGGGCATGCTTGACTATGACTGTGTACAATTTCAAGACATTCCAAGATACTTTTGGGGTCTTTTTTGACAAAAAAGTTTAGTCACTGCCTAAGTGCATGGAGCGCTTTCCTGATTTTCAGAAATTCTTTAAAAATATTCCTTAAACGATATGCAAATATTTTCAACGGATTCTTGTTCAGGGCGTCGTTGACTATGACTGAGTACAATTTCAAGACATTCCAACATACTTGGAATGTCCAAGTGCATGGATCGCTTTCCTGATTTTCAAAAGTTCATTAAAAATATTCTTCAAGAGATATGCAAATATATTCAACGGATTCTTGTTCAGGGCATGCTTGACTATGACTGTGTACAATTTCAAGACATTCCAAGATACTTTTGGGGTCTTTTTTGACGAAAAAGTTAAGTCACTGCCTAAGTGCATGGATCGCTTTCCTGATTTTCAAAAATTCATTAAAAATATTCCTTAAGCAATATGCAAATATTTTCAACGGATTCTTGTTCAGGGCGTCGTTGACTATGACTGAGTACAATTTCAAGACATTCCAACATACTTGGAATGTCCAAGTGCATGGATCGCTTTCCGGATTTTCAAAAATTCATTAAAAATATTCTTCAAGAGATATGCAAATATATTCAACGGATTCTTATTCAGGGCATGCTTGACTATGACTGTGTACAATTTCAAGACATTCCAATTTACTTTTGGGTTTTTTTTTGAAAAAAAAGTCAAGTCACTAAGTGCATCAGGGCAAATGGATCGTTTCCTTCGTCTCACCTGATATCCTGCTGTGTGATCCACGGTGTCCAAACGTTTGTTTCCAGCGACTGGACGACATGGATGAACTCCTGCAGCTTTAATTCTTTAAAAACAACCCAAAAACATCAAAAGTTAAGTCACTGCCTAAGTGCATGGATCGCTTTCCTGATTTTCAAAAATTCATTAAAAATATTCCTCAAGAGATATGCAAATATATTCAACGGATTCTTGTTCAGGGCATGCTTGACTATGACTGTGTACAATTTCAAGACATTCCAAGATACTTTTGGGGTCTTTTTTGACGAAAAAGTTAAGTCACTGCCTAAGTGCATGGATCGCTTTCCTGATTTTCAAAAATTCATTAAAAATATTCCTTAAGCGATATGCAAATATTTTCAACGGATTCTTGTTCAGGGCGTCGTTGACTATGACTGAGTACAATTTCAAGACATTCCAACATACTTGGAATGTCCAAGTGCATGGATCGCTTTCCGGATTTTCAAAAATTCATTAAAAATATTCTTCAAGAGATATGCAAATATATTCAACGGATTCTTGTTCAGGGCATGCTTGACTATGACTGTGTACAATTTCAAGACATTCCAATTTACTTTTGGGGTTTTTTTTGAAAAAAAAGTCAAGTCACTAAGTGCATCAGGGCAAATGGATCGTTTCCTTCGTCTCACCTGATATCCTGCTGTGTGATCCACGGTGTCCAAACGTTTGTTTCCAGCGACTGGGCGACATGGATGAACTCCTGCAGCTTTAATGCTTTAAAAACAAACCAAAAACATCAAAAGTTAAGTCACTGCCTAAGTGCATGGATCGCTTTCCTAATATTCAAAAATTCATTAAAAATATTCCTTAAGCGATATGCAAATATTTTCAACGGATTCTTGTTCAGGGCGTCGTTGACTATGACTGAGTACAATTTCAAGACATTCCAACATACTTGGAATGTCCAAGTGCATGGATCGCTTTCCTGATTTTCAAAAGTTCATTAAAAATATTCTTCAAGAGATATGCAAATATATTCAACGGATTCTTGTTCAGGGCATGCTTGACTATGACTGTGTACAATTTCAAGACATTCCAAGATACTTTTGGGGTCTTTTTTGACGAAAAAGTTAAGTCACTAAGTGCATCAGGGCAAATGGATCGTTTCCTCCGTCTCACCTTATTTTCTGCTGTGTGATCCATGGTGTCCAAACGTTTGTTTCCAGCGACTGGGCGACATGGATGAACTCCTGCAGCTTTAATGCTTTAAAAACAAACCAAAAACATCAAAAGTTAAGTCACTGCCTAAGTGCATGGATCGCTTTCCTAATTTTCAAAAATTCATTAAAAATATTCCTTAAGAGATATGCAAATATTTTCAACGGATTCTTGTTCAGGGCGTCGTTGACTATGACTGAGTACAATTTCAAGACATTCCAACATACTTGGAATGTCCAAGTGCATGGATCGCTTTCCTGATTTTCAAAAATTCATTAAAAATATTCTTCAAGAGATATGCAAATATATTCAACGGTTTCTTGTTCAGGGCATGCTTGACTATGACTGTGTACAATTTCAAGACATTCCAAGATACTTTTGGGGTCTTTTTTGACAAAAAAGTTAAGTCACTGCCTAAGTGCATGGATCGCTTTCCTGATTTTCAAAAATTCATTAAAAATATTCCTTAAGAGATATGCAAATATTTTCAACGGATTCTTCTTCAGGGCGTCGTTGACTATGACTGAGTACAATTTCAAGACATTCCAACATACTTGGAATGTCCAAGTGCATGGATCGCTTTTCGGATTTTCAAAAATTCATTAAAAATATTCTTCAAGAGATATGCAAATATATTCAACGGATTCTTGTTCAGGGCATGCTTGACTATGACTGTGTACAATTTCAAGACATTCCAAGATACTTTTGGGGTCTTTTTTGAATAAAAAGTTAAGTCACTGCCTAAGTGCACAGACTTTCCTCATTTTCAAAAATTCATTAAAAATATTCCTTAAGAGATATGCAAATATTTTCAATGGATTCTTGTTCAGGGCGTTGTTGACTATGACTGAGTACAATTTCAAGACATTCCAACATACTTGGAATGTCCAAGTGCATGGATCGCTTTCCGGATTTTCAAAAATTCATTAAAAATATTCTTCAAGAGATATGCAAATATATTCAACGGATTCTTGTTCAGGGCATGCTTGACTATGACTGTGTACAATTTCAAGACATTCCAAGATACTTTTGGGGTCTTTTTTGACAAAAAAGTTAAGTCACTGCCTAAGTGCATGGACCGCTTTCCTGATTTTCAAAAATTCATTAAAAATATTCCTTAAGCGATATGCAAATATTTTCAACGGATTCTTGTTCAGGGCGTCGTTGACTATGACTGAGTACAATTTCAAGACATTCCAACATACTTGGAATGTCCAAGTGCATGGATCGCTTTTCGGATTTTCAAAAATTCATTAAAAATATTCTTCAAGAGATATGCAAATATATTCAACGGATTCTTGTTCAGGGCATGCTTGACTATGACTGTGTACAATTTCAAGACATTCCAAGATACTTTTGGGGTCTTTTTTGACAAAAAAGTTAAGTCACTGCCTAAGTGCATGGATCGCTTTCCTGATTTTCAGAAATTCTTTAAAAATATTCCTTAAACGATATGCAAATATTTTCAACGGATTCTTGTTCAGGGCGTCGTTGACTATGACTGAGTACAATTTCAAGACATTCCAACATACTTGGAATGTCCAAGTGCATGGATCGCTTTCCTGATTTTCAAAAGTTCATTAAAAATATTCTTCAAGAGATATGCAAATATATTCAACGGATTCTTGTTCAGGGCATGCTTGACTATGACTGTGTACAATTTCAAGACATTCCAAGATACTTTTGGGGTCTTTTTTGAATAAAAAGTTAAGTCACTGCCTAAGTGCACAGACTTTCCTCATTTCCAAAAATTCATTAAAAATATTCCTTAAGAGATATGCAAATATTTTCAATGGATTCTTGTTCAGGGCTTCGTTGACTATGACTGAGTACAATTTCAACACATTCCAACATACTTGGAATGTCCAAGTGCATGGATCGCTTTTCGGATTTTCAAAAATTAATTAAAAATATTCTTCAAGAGATATGCAAATATATTCAACGGATTCTTGTTCAGGGCATGCTTGACTATGACTGTGTACAATTTCAAGACATTCCAAGATACTTTTGGGGTCTTTTTTGACAAAAAAGTTAAGTCACTTACCTAAGTGCATGGATCGCTTTCCTGATTTTCAAAAATTCATTAAAAATATTCCTTAAGCGATATGCAAATATTTTCAACGGATTCTTCTTCAGGGCGTCGTTGACTATGACTGAGTACAATTTCAAGACATTCCAACATACTTGGAATGTCCAAGTGCATGGATCGCTTTCCGGATTTTCAAAAATTCATTAAAAATATTCTTCAAGAGATATGCAAATATATTCAACGGATTCTTGTTCAGGGCATGCTTGACTATGACTGTGTACAATTTCAAGACATTCCAATTTACTTTTGGGTTTTTTTTTGAAAAAAAAGTCAAGTCACTAAGTGCATCAGGGCAAATGGATCGTTTCCTTCGTCTCACCTGATATACTGCTGTGTGATCCACGGTGTCCAAACGTTTGTTTCCAGCGACTGGGCGACATGGATGAACTCCTGCAGCTTTAATGCTTTAAAAACAAACCAAAAACATCAAAAGTTAAGTCACTGCCTAAGTGCATGGATCGCTTTCCTAATTTTCAAAAATTCATTAAAAATATTCCTTAAGAGATATGCAAATATTTTCAACGGATTCTTGTTCAGGGTGTCGTTGACTATGACTGTGTACAATTTCAAGACATTCCAAGATACTTTTGGTTTTTTTCTGTTAAATCAATCAATCAATCAATCATTTTTTGTATAGCCCACAGTTTACAAAACATAGTTTGTCTCAGGGACTTCACAGGGTTGGTAACATCCTCTGTCCTTAGACCTTCGACCAGGGTAAGGAAAAACTACCAGCGAAAAAACTCTTCTAACAGGGAAAAGGGTAGAAACCTTAAGGAGAACCACAGTTGAGGGATCCACTCCCTGGACGGACAGACGTGCAGTAGATGTTACCAAAAACATACAATACACAATGACAAAGAATAAAAAGTGAAAAGTCTTTAAATGCCAGGATCATCTGTCACAGCCTGTCGTGAAGGCTGTTGTGGTCAGAGACTTGAAGATGACGGAGTCCTCTTTCCTGTCCTGACCTCATGTCGTTCACTGGTGTCAGCAGAACTGTAAGAGATTAAACATCAGTTAGAGAAGGTCTACATGTGAATTTATGGTCTACATGTGGATTTATGTGCTACATGTGGATTTATGGTCTACATGTGGATTTATGGTGTACATGTGGATGTATGGTGTACATGTGGATTTATGTGCTACATGTGGATTTATGGTCTAAATGTGGATTTATGGTCTACATGTCATGGGGGACATCGGGTAAGTGGTGAGGGTTGAGAAATTGAGGACGGGGTAGAGAAAGTGCGGCTCGTGCAAAGTCTGTGTGCTCATTCTAAGTGCATGATGGGAAATTCCTCCAGCAGTCTAAGCCTATGGCAGCATAAGATAGACTATTCTAATCAGGACATACCTGATCTAGCTTCGACTATAGTCTATGTTAAAAAGGTAGGTTTTCAGTCTCACCTTAAAGGCAGAGACAGAGTCAGACTGTCTGACTGAAAGCAGAAGTTGGTTCCACAGGAGAGGAGCCTGGTAGATAAATGTTCTACCACCGATTCTACTTCTAGTTATTTTAGGAATAACCAGTAGACCTGAGTTCAGGGTCTATTGGGTTGATATAAAGTGATTAAGTCACAAATATAAGAAGGTGCCTGATTATTCAGGGCCTTGTATGTGAGTAGAAGTATTTTAAAATCTATTCTACTTTTCACTGGGAGCCAGTGAAGAGAAGCCAAGACAGGAGTCGTATAATCACGTCGTCTGGTTCCAGTCAGTATCCGTGCTGCTGCGTTCTGGACAAGTTGAAGGCTTCTCAAGGACTTACTAGGACATCCAGACAGTAAGGAGTTACAGTAATCCAGCCTAGAGGTTATAAAGGCGTGGATAAGTTTCTCAGAGTCTTGTCGTGATATAATATTTCTAATTGTCTTAATGTTGCGAAGGTGGAAGAAGGCTGTTCTACATATATGCTTAATATGTTCATCCAGTGATAAATCCTGGTCAAACAGGACTCCTAGGTTCCTTACTGTAGTGCAAGGGACTGAAGTGTTACTGCCTCGGTTTAGAGCTCCACTTAAAAGTGCTGCTCTTATATCTTTTGGCCCAAGGACCATGACCTCAGTTTTTTCTGTGTTAAGCATCAGAAAGTTCAGAGTCATCCACGTCTGTATGTCTATGAGACAATCCTGGAGTTTAATAGATGGGTTTGGGTCATCCGGTCGTACAGATACATATAGCTGGGTGTCGTCTGCATAACAATGGAAATCTATGTTGTGTTTCCTGATAATGTTGCCTAATGGCAGCATGTACAGGGTAAAAAGAATAGGTCCGAGCACGGAACCCTGAGGAACTCCGTAGTTGACCTTAGTGAATATGGAGTAGTCCTCGTTAACACTAACAAACTGAAATCTGTCCCATAAATAGGACTTGAACCAGACAAGTGCAGATCCTCTAATCACAACATCTTGTTCTAGTCTATGTAGCAGGATCTCATGATCTATCGTATCAAATGCTGCACTGAGATCCAGCAGGACCGATCTGGCGTTGTCTGGTAAACCAGCAGATGGCAGCAACTTTCAAGAGACCAGCTTCTCCATCTCTGAGCCCAGTAATGTTCAGGTAAGGCATTGGATATTTGAGATATTATTCAATAGAATCTTCCTCTTACTTCTAATCTTACTCTACGTATGTAGAAGATGTTTCTCCTGCTTTGATCTATTCTCTCTCATGCTCTGCTTCATCAATGAAGAACGAATTCATCGACAACATCCTTTCAGCTAATGTTCTACCTTAAAAACATCCCTACAGTTTCTTCCTTTCATCACAGTGACTCAATAATGATGGATTGTCATGAGTGAAAGTGGCTTCAGCTGCTTTTCCTTGTGTTTCAGGTCCGTGGAGATTTGAGGCCGAGGAGAAGCGAGCCTGGTGATGAGTCCAGAATCCCTCAAGGCTCCATCACACTTCCCTCCTCTATCACAAAAGTCACTTTACATGTAGAGGGAAAAAAAAGAAAACAAAGTCACACACTCATCCAACAAAGCAGCCTTTCAGCACCACGGACAGCGCCCGAAGCTCCACAGTTACCGTAGCGACCCGCCCTCACCTATTCCATTCTTACTCACACACACAGGGATTGGATTGGAACAGAATGGCTACTTGAACTTTTTAAATGTTAAACTTCAAAAAAACATATGTCTATATTATATATTTTATAAAATCTAAAATAAAATGCTTGAGGGGCTTAACTGGGGCTACACAGATGTTTGACGGTGTAGCGTGTTCGGTGTGAGTGAATGGGGCGATGGAGGAGGTCTGAAGGTAAGAAGGATTTGTAGGTGGTGAAGAGGATCTTGAAATGTGTTTACATGTTGAAACTGCCCTCTGGTGGACACGTTTGACATTACATGTAAGGTCACATGAGATTTAGAGCTGCTAAACTGGTGAAATAAATAGTAACTTTTGTGAGGGAAACAGTTTTTTTATGTTTAAGACCCTGCCAGGCCATAAATAATTCATCATAAAACAGAACTGCAAAAACCTGACCTCCAGTGGACAAAGGTGACATTACGTGTAGATGAAAAATGTATTCAAAGCTGCTGAATTCAAGTCACTGCCAGCCCATAAATAACTTGAGAAAACATTCAGGGTTCAGGCCATACAGAGTTTCACCGAGGGCCAGACTGTGGCACACATTTGTTCAGCCAGTTCAGCAGAGTGAGTGTGAGTGAAAGAGCGAGAGACTTCAAATAAGTGACTTATTTATTTATTTAACACAAAAGATTCAAGATGGAAAAAACATCAACACAAAGCAGAAAAGAAACAAAACGGCATCAAAGAAACATATAAAGGTTAAGTAGAAATTAAAGTCAAACAATCACAGGCTCTTTTCTTCAACGCAATAAAACAATACAGAGAAGAAAATACAGTTAGCTTTAAATAACAATAAAAACAAGAACTTATTCTTCATAAACCCTGTTGGCTTTAAACCCCACTTACACTGTGAATTAGAAATGGAAAAGAAAAAAGACTCAGCTTCACCCACTGAGGCTGAAGTGGCTGTGACGCCCCCTGCTGGTTGGACTAAAACCTCATTTAATCAGAAAAAGGAAGGAAGCAATAAAGTCCATTAGAGAAGGAGAGAACACAGGGATGGAGGAAATGGCAAAAAGAAAGGGCTGAAAGACATGAAAAAGAATGGAAGGAAAGAGAAAAGGAAAGCAATAAAAGGACAGCAAGGAAATAAATGAGTTTGTCGACTCACAGGGAAACCACATCAAGTCCAGTCGGTGAAATCCAGTCCATGTTTTGCTGCCGTTTCTGGACACATGAAAACACATGAAGTGAAAATTAACTTGACTATCGTCACAACAATGACAAACATTCAAACACATTCTACACATTAACATTTACTCAAAAAGATCAACTTTTCAAATAAGTCACAAATGTCCGGGTAAACTTATCGTTTGCCGCCGTCGTTAGCGTTACCCAGAGTGCACCACGTGGAGGTGACAGTCGGACTTGCACTCCTTTTTTTTTTTTTAAATCATTCATAATATTAGAGAGAAGAGAAACCCAACAATTCACACAATGAGCAAGCAATCGTGGCAACAGTGGAGAGAAAAAACTCCCTTTTAACAGGAAGAAATCTCTGGCAGAACCAGACTCAAAGTGTGCGGCCGTCTGCCTCGACCGGTTGGGGGGAATGGGAGGGGAACAGAAAGGACAAGAGGTGGTAACTTTTGTTAGTCAGTGGTTTTGGTTGGACGACCACAAGGAGGCCATTTTGTGCAGTTCATGTTGGGTTTTTTTCAGATTCTTGTGTTCCGTTCCTCCAGGTTTTGAATCCACTGATCCCATTTCCTCAAAGATCATCATGCAGATCCATCCATTTTCCAAGAGTAGATTCACTGAGGTGAATGAATTCCTCCATTTGCTGCATCATCGTGTTGACAAAGTTGTCCAGAAAGTTACTTTTGCATTTCCAAGCCATGATTCCAGTTTGTCCATCCTTGTGAGCAGATTTTTGTTTTGCTGTCACGTATGGAGAGTTCCGTCCAATCAGAGTTATCAATCCTCCGACACCTGCACCCGTTTACTGTCAACTAAGTTTTGCTAAGTGTACACATTTGTGTAACAACGACAACACAGGAAGATGAAACGACAGACCAAAGTAGAAGTGCATATTGACACAAACAAAAAAACACTCATCTTGTTTTGACAGCCGGTGTTCAGAGTTCGTCTAAGTTGTCCAGGACGTAAGAAGTCCACCAAGTGTTAGGGTCTCAATTCTGGAACAGATTAGGAAAAACAAAACTGAAAAGCAGTAGCAAAGTGTCATTGATGTCAAAAGGAGTCTAATATACTCACCACTGTAGGTTCTTGTGTAGTGGAAGTGGTTAACGAGCTCTGCAGAACTCTGATAACCTGTGCACCTGAACCAGGTGTTTTGGGGATAACTAACTAAGGTTAGCTAACCCTAACCCCCTCATTTGTTCCTTGTTGCAGAAAACGGCCCCTTGCCAAAAACTGCTGTAAAAATATCTTAATATTTATTTCCACTTTAAATGAGTCAGTCTTTTGAAGCTACTTCATCCTGAAATATGCATATCAAATATTAATATTTTTAAAAGGTGAACCTTTTAAAAATATTATTTTTAAAAGGTTCACCTTTTAAAGGCCATATTGTTTACGCAACTACACTGTTTTTATTGGGAAAAAAAAACTACAATAACTTTTGATTCTGATGCATTCTTATTTTTTGCAATGTCAGATTTTTCTAAAAACAGTCTCCTACAAAAATATTGTTCATATTTTTTTCAACTTTAAATTGTCACTCTTTTAACGCTACTTCAGACTGAGATATACTCATCAAATTATATTTTTAAAAATTCTAACCCTTTAAAGGCTATAATGTTTATGCAACTCTTTAAATCAACAAAAAAACTACAATCCTTTCCAATCAATCATAAAATACCTTTCAAGGACTATTTATTATTATCAGGCCCTGAGATGGTCAGTGATTGGAAGAAACATTGATTTTGATGCATTGTTAGTTTCTGTAGTGGCAGATGCAATTTAATAATCTTGTGATATGATGGATTTTGAACCGTCTCCTTCTATAAGCAAACTTTTTTCCAACTAAATAATTATTACCCTGTTTTGTTTAAAGATAAATAAACAAGAATAGGTTCAACCTGAACAAATATTTATTTTGCAAAGACGACCCTGAATGATGAAGACTGAAATATAAACATTGAATATGAAACATGGGGCAGTTGGGTGTGTTGTTGGAGATGGGGAGAAAGGAAAAGAGCGATGGTGAGTGAGTGCATCATGTGTGACTGAGTGAGGGAGTGAGGGAGTGAGGGAGCGAGTGAGCGAGTGAGCGAGCGAGCGAGAGTGAGTGAGTGACTGTGAGTGAGTGAGTGAGCGAGCGAGAGTGAGCGAGCGTGACTGCGAGTGAACGAGCGAGATTTGGAGTCTCTGCTCCACCTGAGCTGAACTCTCACATTCACACATGATGAACTCACTCACCATCTCCATCTTTTCCCTTCTCCCCATCGCCAACAACACACCAAACTGCCCCATGTTTCATATTCAATGTTCATATTTAAGTGTTCATCATTCAGTGTCCTTTGCAAAATAAATGTTTTTCAGGTTCAAACTATTATTGTATGTTTATTCATCTTAAAACAAAACCAGGCTATAATTGGGTTAGTAGGAAAAAAATGTTTTACTTGTAGTCGGAGACCGATTCAAAATCCATCATATATCACAAAATAAGATTACATTGGATCTGCTACTACAAACAACTAATGCATCAAAATCAATGTTTCTCCTAGTCACTGACCCATCTCAGGGTCTAATAACAACCAAATATTCCTTAAACCACACCAAACATTTCATTTCAAAAATGAAATAAACTTGAACCCTGAGTCTGTTTATATATCAAATAACAACCTGTGTTTGAATCGTATTCAGTGCTTTGTGACTAAAGGGATTTTTGTACACTTCAAAAATAATGGAAAAACTAAATAATGAAAAGGGACGAGAGCAGCAGCAAACAAGTAACAATACTCATCTTCTTCTGACAGTTGGTGTTCAGATGTTCAAAGTTGTGCTGGACGTCAGAAATCCACCAAGCCTTGGGTCTCCATCCTGGAACAGATTAGGAAAAACGAAACTAAAAAGCAGCATCAAACAGTCACTGATGTCCAAAGGAATCTGATATACTCACCACTGCAGATTCTTCTTGTGCAGTAGGAGTCACCGATGAGATCAGGGAAGACGCGACTGTAGGGTAGAACGTCCACCAAGCACCACCTCGAGGTCGACCATGTTGGGTCACCCTTCTGGAACAGATTAGGAAAAACAAACAAATTAACAGAGACAAAAGCAGCAGCAAACAATTAACAATACTCATCCTCTTCCGACCGCTGGGGTTCAGAGTTCTTCAAAGTTGTCCAGAACGTAGGAAGTCCACCAAGCGTAGGGTCTCCATTCTGAAACAGATTAGGAAAAACGAAACTGAAAAGCAGCATCAAACAGTCACTGATGTCCAAAGGAATCTGATATACTCACCACTGCAGGTTCTTCTTGTGCAGTGGGAGTCACCGACCAGATCAGGGAAGAGGCGACTGTAGTGTAGAACATCCACCAAGCACCACCTCGAGGTCGATCATGTTGGGTCTCCCTTCTGGAACAGATTAGGAAAAACAAACAGATAAAAGTGACAAAAGCAGCAGCAAAAACAACAATTAACAATACTCATCCTCTTCCGACAGCTGGGGTTCAGAGTTCTTCAAAGTTGTCCAGGACATAGGAAGTCCACCAAGCGTAGGGTCTCCATTCTGAAACAGATTAGGAAAAACAAAACTAAAAAGCAGCATCAAACAGTCACTGATGTCCAAAGGAATCTGATATACTCACCACTGCAGATTCTTCTTGTGCAGTAGGAGTCACCGATGAGATCAGGGAAGACGCGACTGTAGGGTAGAACGTCCACCAAGCACCACCTCGAGGTCGACCATGTTGGGTCACCCTTCTGGAACAGATTAGGAAAAACAAACAAATTAACAGAGACAAAAGCAGCAGCAAACAATTAACAATACTCATCCTCTTCCGACCGCTGGGGTTCAGAGTTCTTCAAAGTTGTCCAGAACGTAGGAAGTCCACCAAGCGTAGGGTCTCCATTCTGAAACAGATTAGGAAAAACAAAACTGAAAAGCAGTATCAAACTGTCACTGATGCCCAAAGGAATCTGATATACTCACAACTGGAGGTTCTTGTGTTGTAGGAGTCACCGATGAGATCAGGGAAGAGGCGACTGTAGACGAAAGTAGAGGTCAACAACGATGAAGCAAACACAAATAAGAAATATCACCATACTCCTCCTCTTCCGACAGTCTGTGTTCAGTCAATATGCATATCAAATATTAATATTTTTTAAAATGTTAACCTTTTAAAGGCCATATTGTTTATGCAACTACAATAACTTTTGATTCTGATGCATTCTTATTTTTTGCAATGTCAGATTTTTCTAAAAACAGTCTCCTACAAAAATATTGTTCATATTTTTTTCAACTTTAAATTGTCACTCTTTTAACGCTACTTCAGACTGAGTTATACTCATCAAATTATATTTTTAAAAATTCTAACCCTTTAAAGGCCATAATGTTTATGCAACTCTTTAAATCAACAAAAAAACTACAATCCTTTCCAATCAATCATAAAATACCTTTCAAGGACTATTTATTATTATCAGGCCCTGAGATGGTCAGTGATTGGAAGAAACATTGATTTTGATGCATTGTTAGTTTCTGTAGTGGCAGATGCAATTTAATAATCTTGTGATATGATGGATTTTGAATCGTCTCCTTATATAAGCAAACTTTTTTTCCTACTAAATAATTATTACCCTGTTTTGTTTTAAGATAAATAAACAAGAATAGGTTCAACCTGAACAAATATTTATTTTGCAAAGACGACCCTGAATGATGAAGACTGAAATATAAACATTGAATATGAAACATGGGGCAGTTGGGTGTGTTGTTGGAGATGGGGAGAAAGGAAGAGAGATGGTGAGTGAGTGCATCATGTGTGACTGAGTGAGGGAGTGAGGGAGTGAGGGAGCGAGTGAGCGAGCGAGCGAGAGTGAGTGAGTGACTGTGAGTGAGTGAGTGAGCGAGCGAGAGTGAGCGAGCGTGACTGCGAGTGAACGAGCGAGATTTGGAGTCTCTGCTCCACCTGAGCTGAACTCTCACATTCACACATGATGAACTCACTCACCATCTCCATCTTTTCCCTTCTCCCCATCGCCAACAACACACCAAACTGCCCCATGTTTCATATTCAATGTTCATATTTAAGTGTTCATCATTCAGTGTCCTTTGCAAAATAAATGTTTTTTCAGGTTCAAACTATTATTGTAAGTTTATTTATCTTAAAACAAAACCAGGCTATAATTGGGTTAGTAGGAAAAAAATGTTTTACTTGTAGTCAGAGACCGATTCAAAATCCATCATATATCACAAAATAAGATTACATTGGATCTGCTACTACACAAAAGTAATAATGCATCAAAATCAATGTTTCTCCTAGTCACTGACCCATCTCAGGGTCTAATAACAACCAAATATTCCTTAAACCACACCAAACATTTCATTTCAAAAATGAAACAAACTTGAACCCTGAGTCTGTTTATATATCAAAAAACAACCTGTGTTTGAATCGTATTCAGTGCTTTGTGACTATAGTGATTTTTGTACACTTCAAAAATAATGGAAAAAACTAAATAATGAAAAGGGACGAGAGCAGCAGAAAACAACAATACTCATCTTCTTCTGACAGTTGGTGTTCAGATGTTCAAAGTTGTCCTGGACGTCAGAAATCCACCAAGCCTTGGGTCTCCATTCTGAAACAGATTAGGAAAAACGAAACTGAAAAGCAGCATCAAACTTTCATTGATGTTCAAAGGAATCTGATATACTCACCACTGTAGGTTCTTCTTGTGCAGTGGGAGTCACCGATGAGATCAGGGAAGAGGCGACTGTAGACAAAAGTAGAGGTCAGTTTTCCGGCCAGTTTTCTGCTGCCTTTAACCAGCTCTGTGTCCCCTCTGAATTATTACCAAACACGGAGGTGCTCAGTTCTTCGTTTCACTCCTCCTGCCGAACCATATTGGACTCTGTGGCTCCATTTAAAACCGTGCAGCCCAAAGCTAAACCTGAGCCCTGGTTCAATGCGAGAACTCGCGCAGCCAGACAGGATTGCCGCAAAGCTGAACGCAGGTGGAAAAAGGACAAGCTGCAGGTTTCTCGCCAAATCCTAAAAGACAGCTGGCGCTGCTGCCAGAGCACTGTCAAAGAGTCCAGAAGAGAGCACCTGTCAAATATTATTGAATCAAACTCTCACAACCCACGTGTGTTATTTAAAACCATAGAGTCTGTTCTTGGCTCACCTCAGCCTGTGTGCACAGAGGAATCCCCTGAAATGTGCAATAGCTTCCTGCAGTTCTTCATTGATAAGGTTGCTACCACAAGGGCTCTAATCACCACACCTGTGTCTGACCCCTCTGACAGTGTGCTTTTCTCAGCTGTGCTTGATTCGTTTGAGCCCGTGTCTCTGATTGCCTTAGAAAAAGTGGTTGCCCAGATGAAGCCATCAGGCTCTCCCTGTGACACTGTCCCGCCTCACTTTTTTAAAGAGGTATTTCCTTGTATAGGGCAGTCAGTCCTGGCCATTATTAACAGCAGTCTGTCTTCTGGTGTTGTCCCCCAATGTTTTAAACATGCTGTTGTACAACCCCTGCTTAAGAAACCTGGCCTTGATCGTGTTATGCTAGCCAATTATAGACCTATCTCCAAGCTGCCTTTTATTTCAAAGATCCTGGAAAAAGTTGTCCACGCCCAGTTGCAGTCGTTCCTGGACGAGCATGATATTCTGGAGATTTTCCAGTCTGGCTTTAAAACAAGGCATAGTACAGAGTCAGCTTTATTAAGAGTGTTCAATGACATCCTCCTGACGGTTGATTCTGGAGACTCTGTGATCCTTGTCCTGCTGGACCTAACTGCAGCGTTTGACACTGTGGACCACAATATTTTAGTGGCACGCTTGCAGCACCTAGTGGGCATTAGTGGTAGCGCCCTTAATTGGTTTAGATCGTATCTTGAGGGAAGATCTATGTGTGTACGCCTCGGTGGCTCTGAGTCCCGCTCTGCTCCACTGTCATATGGGGTTCCACAGGGCTCAATTTTAGGGCCCCTGCTCTTCTCCCTGTATCTGCTTCCCCTGGGCTCCATCTTGAGAAAACATGGCATCTCATTTCATTTTTATGCAGACGACAGTCAGATTTATGTCCCACTGAGTAAGAAAAATGCCTGTCTGCAACCACTTCTATTATGTCTTGATGACATAAAAGCATGGATGTCACTGAACTTTTTAAAATTTAATGAAAAGAAGACGGAAGTCATAATGTTTGGTCCTAGCGGCTCTAGTGAACCCCCCCCTGCTGATTTGGGCCCTTTGGCATCGTATGTGAAGCCTTTAGTGACAAACTTAGGTTTTATTATGGACAGTGATTTTAAATTGGACCGGCAAATTGGGGCAACAGTAAAGTCCAGCTTTTTTCACCTCAGGCAGCTGGCAAAGGTGAGGCCCTTTCTCTCACAAAAGCACTTTGAAACAGTAATCCATGCCTTTGTTACATCTCGGCTGGATTACTGTAACGCTCTTTATCTTGGAGTCAGCCAGTCCTCCCTCTCACGTCTCCAGTTGGTCCAGAACGCTGCTGCTCGCCTCTTAACTGGAGCACGTAAGAGGGAGCACATTACTCCCATTTTGGCCTCCCTTCACTGGCTGCCTGTGCATTTTAGAGTCCATTTTAAGATTCTTTTATTTGTTTTTAAATCTTTAAATGGTCTTGCCCCGCCTTACCTCTCTGAGCTTCTCCATCCTTACACTCCTGCTCGGTGCCTCAGGTCAGCTGACCAGCTGCTCCTGGAGGTACCGAGGTCTAAACGGAAGCTCAGAGGGGAAAGAGCTTTCTCCATTGCCGGTCCCAAACTTTGGAACGCCCTCCCGCTTCATATTAGACAGGCCCCCTCACTGTCCATTTTTAAAACTCATCTTAAAACACATTTTTATTCTTCTGCGTTCAACTCAGCATGAGACTCTGCTCTTGTTTTAGTGTTTTATGGTTTAAACATTTTTATTGTTTTATAGTTTTATTGTTTTTTTTATTATTTAAACATTGTTACTGTTTTATAGTTTTATTGTTTTTATTTTGTCTCCTATGTTTTATGTGCCATGTTTTATTTATTGTACTGTTAAGCACTTTGTACCAGCTTTAGCTGCCTAAAGCGCTCTATAAATAAAGTTGAGTTGAGTTGAGTTGAGTCAACAACAATGACGCAAAGAAAAATAAATATCACCATTCTCCTCCTCTTCCGACAATCTGTGTTCAGAGTTCGTCGAAGTTGTCCAGAACGTCCACCAAGCCCCGGCTCGAGGTCGACCATGTTGGGTCTCCATTCTGGAACAGATTAGGAACAACAAACAAATTAACAGAGACAAACGCAGCAAACACAACAACTTACAATACTCATCCTCTTCTGACAGCTGGTGTTCAGAGTTCGTCAATGTTGTCCTGGACATACACCAGGCGTGACCGTTCCATCACAAGGTCCATGTCGGGTCTCGATTCTGGAACAGAAAATTTGTGTCCAGCCATGGCAAAAGGGTTCACATGTCTACTTCGGGACATTTGGAGTTATTTACAGATTCCGAAAGTGTGATATCTAAGCTTTCCAACAATGTCAAACCCATGTCCATCTGATCATTTTTGAAGAAGATGTGGTCATTTGAATGTAGACACTCCTCAAACTGCTTTAGGGAGAAATTCAGCCTGAAAGATTTCGACCCTCTTGAGGAGCCAGGCCAATAGCTGCTCATTTGCATGACATTAACATGGTCACAACCCCCCACCCAGTCTAGCTGTCAGTGACATCTGATGTCTGTTAGCCCACAGGACAGTAACAGTGTAGCAGTTTGGAAAAAAAAAAAAGGAATGAATGTAGTTCATGTCAATGTAAGGCAAGGCAAGGCAAGTTTATTTGTATAGCACATTTCAACAACAAGGTAATTCAAAGTGCTTTACATAAAGCATTAAAAAGCATAGAAAAGAGACATTTATAAAATCAGATATAACATCAAAATAAAAACAAGCAGGTAAAATTTAAAGATTAAGATTAAAAAATAAAATAGATACAAATAAAATCAAAAGATAACAAATAAAATCAAGAGTATATATAAGGAATAAAGGTTACAGTGCAGTATTGGAAATGACTGAAATGCAGCGGCAAACAGAAAAGTCTTCACTCTTGATTTAAAAGAGGTGAGAGTTTCAGCAGACCTACAGTTTTCTGGGAGTTTGTTCCAGATATATGGTGCATAGAACTAAAATAAAGAAATAAAATATATCTAAGTGTGTGAAGGAATATTTTCCAGACCATGGACTATATTATCATCTTCAATACCAGTTCCTCCCCCACAATGTGGCTGTACCCACTCTGTCCATCACAGTTGATATGCGGACTAAATGATGACATCACAAACGCACCCTCTTCTGTGCTGTAACCTTTGGTGCTGGGCATGTGAAGAATTTTGCCTCATCAGAACAGAAAGGCCGGATTTTTTCAAAAAGATACGTCTGCCTGTCCATGGTCAGTCCAGGTGGGGCCAGGACGGGGAGACTGTCAACAGGGGGCAGAACTCCTGGGTTGCGCAGTAGCTGAAACTCGATAGGCTCTGCATCACTGTGAGTTTGAGCAAGCACCACACCTGGTCTGTTGGCATCAAAGCTGTGACAGAATAGAAGCACACAACAGGATATTTAAAACATGGCTCACTGTTCACATGGAACACTATTATGTTCATTCGTGATTTTTTTATTCATAAAATGCAGAATTTTGAATATAAATACCTAAAGTTCTGATAACTCTTGATCTGTGGGAGCTTTTGAAAGTAGGGACTCAGATGTGTCTGCCAGTCGATGGTCTTTACTATCACTCTGCCATCTGCCGTTCCAACAAGCTGCGGAATATTGAGGCGACTTTCAGCAGAGCTGTGTTCCACTACCTGTTGACAGCAAGAACCACAATGAAAATAATGATTTTATTTTTCCAAAAAAATCACATTTTACACATTACATATTGCAGTCTATATAAGCATTTGGCTATTGTATAGAAATCAATTTATACACATACCAAGAGCCTTAGCCGACCTCATGTATTGACGCCACACTGAGGCCTTGGACACATGGGTTGGCAGCAACTTCACATGCCAATCCTTATGCCCAGGATTCTGAAAAAAAAATAAAAAATACTTATTTCAGATCATGGTTCATGTTAAAAGGCATTTAATCACTGAATCAGTATAGATTGATCAGTAGTATTGCTTGAATTATGTGTGAATGCCACACCTTTATGTGCATGAATTGCACGTGTAATTAACACGTTCATCACACATTGTGTTAATCATGTGTGATTCATGCATGCAAAGGTGTGGCATTCACACATCATTCAATGCAATGTTAGGTTTCGAACACGGGAGTTTCGTCTCAAAGCATTTGAATTATCAAACTGAACCTGCGGGTGTACAAAATCTCAAAGAGGGCCGTGACATGCTCCTCTTACGGCTTATAATACGCTCATCTGACCGAACAAAAGTTTCGATGTGCGCATCATTCTCATTGTAATAATACAGTACCGAGCTAGCGAGCTAAGCTAGCGAGCTAAGCAAGCATGGCTAATAACAATGTAGCCAAACGGCGTTATGAAACGCACAGTGGATTATTAAAAGACAGCTTCCCTATGTGCGTCTGTATGTGACTTTGAATGAACACTAACATAACATCGATTAACAACGTTAAGGAAAACTCACCCCATAAGAACATGAGTTCCTCTGATCATAAGAGGTCCGTGCTTGCTTCCTTTTCGTTGCAGTTTTACGTCTGTTCGCCTCCAAAAGTCCAATTCGATAGGAGATAGAGCGGTGCTGGCGTCATGTCATCATCTCAGACAACTACCGTGTGTGTCCTGCTCTCTTTCAGCCGCGGAATAATCATCTGTTTGTTGTTTTTGTGACGATGAAGTCTGCTAACACGTTAGCATAAAGATCGCTAGCTTAAAATGCTAACAGTCCACACACAGCAGTCTCTGTACGTTCGCTGTCCTTGTCCGTGAAGAAGCTGCTCAGCCACAGACTTATTGTCCTTTTCTCTTTGTCTTCCTTTGTCAAACAAAGCTTTGATGATATTCACGCTTTAATTTCGCACTGCACACACACACACTGCACACATACGCTGGACATTCGACACACTCTCTCTCCCTCTCCCTGTCTCTCTCTCTCTCTCCGTACAATTAGCCATGTGTATTCTCTGTGATCGTCAGCTGATTGGCTGAAAAAGCCGATTGGCTGACACTGTTTTCTTCACTTTTAAGTTTTAACAAAGCATTATGGGTAATGGATTGGTTCACATGGTGTAACAGCTTCCTGGTGAACCAATGTGTTTTTACAAGGAGGGTCACATTTGATTTATGGCTGCTGAATTATTCAGACTGCCCTCTATTGGACAAGTTTGACATTACAAGTAAGGTCAAATCTGATTCATGGCTGCTGGGTTCTTCAAATTGCCCTCTAGTGGATAAAGGTGTCATTACATGTAAGCTCAAATTTGATGTATGGATACTTAATTATTTCAACTGCCCTCTAGTGGACAAGTTTGACATTACAAGTAAGGTCAAATCTGATTCATGGCTGCTGGGTTCTTCAAACTGCCCTCTAGTGGACAAACATGTCGTTACATGTAAGCTCAAATTTGATGTATGGATACTTAATTATTTCAACTGCCCTCTAGTGGACAAGTTTGACATTACAAGTAAGTTCAAATCTGATTTATGGGTGCTGGATTGGTCAGACTGCCCTCTGGTGGACAAATGTGTTATTACATGTAAGGTCAAATCTGATTTATGGCTGCTAAATTCTTCAGACTGCCCTCTAGTGGAAAAAGATGTCATTACATGTAAGGTCAAATTTGACTTTTGGCTGCTGGATTCTTCAGACTGCCCTCTGGTGGATAAACATGTCATTACATGCACGCTCAAATTTGATTTATAGCTGATAAATTATTTCAACTGCCCTCTAGTGGACAAGTTTGACATTACAAGTAAGGTCAAATCTGATTTATGGCTGCTGGATTGGTCAGACTGCCCTCTGGTGGACAAATGTGTCATTACATGTAAGCTCAAATCTGATTTATGGCTGTTAAATTCTTCAGACTGCCCTCTAGTGGATAAAGGTGTCATTACATGTAAGGTCAAATTTGACTTTTGGCTGCTGGATTCTTCAGACTGCCCTCTGGTGGATAAACATGTCATTACATGCACGCTCAAATTTGATTTATAGCTGCTTAATTATTTCAACTGCCCTCTAGTGGACAAGTTTGACATCACAAGTAAGGTCAAATCTGATTTATGGCTGCTGGATTGGTCAGACTGCCCTCTGGTGGACAAATGTGTCATTACATGTAAGCTCAAATCTGATTTATGGCTGTTAAATTCTTCAGACTGCCCTCTAGTGGATAAAGGTGTCATTACATGTAAGGTCAAATTTGACTTTTGGCTGCTGGATTCTTCAGACTGCCCTCTGGTGGATAAACATGTCATTACATGCACGCTCAAATTTGATTTATGGATACTAAATTATTTCAACTGCCCTCTGGTGGACAAACATGTCATTATATGTTATGTCAAATCTGATTTATAGCTGCTTTATTATTTCAACTGCCATCTAGTGGACAAGTTTGACATTACAAGTAAGGTCAAATCTGATTTATGGCTGCTGGATTGGTCAGACTGCCCTCTGGTGGACAAATGTGTCACTACATGTAAGCTCAAATCTGATTTATGGCATGCTAAATTCTTCAGACTGCTCTCTAGTGGATAAAGGTGTCATTACATGTAAGCTCAAATCTGATTTATGGCATGCTAAATTCTTCAGACTGCTCTCTAGTGGATAAAGGTGTCATTGCATGTAAGCTCAAATTTGATGTATGGATACCTAATTATTTCAACTGCCCTCTAGTGGACAAGTTTGACATTGCAAGTAAGGTCAAATCTGATTTATGGCTGCTGGATTGGTCAGACTGCCCTCTGGTGGACAAATGTGTCATTACATGTAAGCTCAAATCTGATTTATGGCATGCTAAATTCTTGGAACTGCCCTTTAGTGGATAAAGGTGTCATTACATGTAAGCTCAAATTTAATGTATGGATACTTAATTATTTCAACTGCCCTCTAGTGGACAAGTTTGACATTACAAGTAAGGTCAAATCTGATTCATGGCTGCTTGGTTCTTCAAACTGCCCTCTAGTGGACAAACATGTCATGTTTGTCATGACATGGGTTAACCCATGCCAAACTATGTCATGTTCAAAAGTTCATTAAAAATATTCTTTAAGAGATATGCAAATATATTCAACGGATTCTTGTTCAGGGCATGCTTGACTATGACTGTGTACAATTTCAAGACATTCCAAGATACTTTTGGGGTCTTTTTTGACAAAAAAGTTAAGTCACTGCGTAAGTGCATGGTTCGCTTTCCTGATTTTCAAAAATTCATTTAAAATATTGGTTAGGCGATATGCAAATATTTTCAACGGATTCTTGTTCAGGGTGTCGTTGACTATGACTGAGTACAATTTCAAGACATTCCAACATACTTGGAATGTCCAAGTGCATGGATCGCTTTCCGGATTTTCAAAAATTAATTAAAAATATTCCTTAAGAGATATGCAAATATTTTCAACGGATTCTTGTTCAGGGTGTCGTTGACTATGACTGAGTACAATTTCAAGACATTCCAACATACTTGGAATGTCCAAGTGCATGGATCGCTTTCCGGATTTTCAAAAATTCATTAAAAATATTCCTTAAGAGATATGCAAATATTTTCAACGGATTCTTGTTCAGGGTGTCGTTGACTATGACTGAGTACAATTTCAAGACATTCCAACATACTTGGAATGTCCAAGTGCATGGATCGCTTTCCGGATTTTCAAAAATTCATTAAAAATATTCTTCAAGAGATGTGCAAATATATTCAACGGATTCTTGTTCAGGGCGTCGTTGACTATGACTGAGTACAATTTCAAGACATTCCAACATACTTGGAATGTCCAAATGCATGGATCGCTTTCCTGATTTTCAAAAGTTCTATAAAAATATTCTTCAAGAGATATGCAAATATATTCAACGGATTCTTGTTCAGGACATGCTTGACTATGACTGTGTACAATTTCAAGACATTCCAAGATACTTTTGGGGTCTTTTTTGAATAAAAAGTTAAGTCACTGCCTAAGTGCACAGACTTTCCTCCTTTTCAAAAATTCATTAAAAATATTCCTTAAGAGATTTGCAAATATTTTTAATGGATTCTTGTTCAGGGCGTCGTTGACTATGACCGAGTACAATTTCAAGACATTCCAACATACTTGGAATGTCCAAGTGCATGGATCGCTTTCCGGATTTTCAAAAATTCTATAAAAATATTCTTCAAGAGATATGCAAATATATTCAACGGATTCTTGTTCAGGGCATGCTTGACTATGACTGTGTACAATTTCAAGACATTCCAAGATACTTTTGGGGTCTTTTTTGAATAAAAAGTTAAGTCACTGCCTAAGTGCACAGACTTTCCTCATTTTCAGAAATTCATTAAAAATATTCCTTAAGAGATATGCAAATATATTCAACGGATTCTTGTTCAGGGCATGCTTGACTATGACTGTGTACAATTTCAAGACATTCAAAGATACTTTTGGGGTCTTTTTTGAATAAAAAGTTAAGTCACTGCCTAAGTGCACAGACTTTCCTCATTTTCAAAAATTCATTAAAAATATTCCTTAAGAGATATGCAAATATTTTCAATTGATTCTTGTTCAGATCGTCGTTGACTATGACTGTGTACAATTTCAAGACATTCCAAGATACTTTTGGGGTCTTTTTTGACGAAAAAGTTAAGTCACTGCCTCAGTGCATGGATCGCTTTCCTGATTTTCAAAAATTCATTAAAAATATTCCTTAAGCGATATGCAAATATTTTCAACGGATTCTTGTTCAGGGCGTCGTTGACTATGACTGAGTACAATTTCAAGACATTCCAACATACTTGGAATGTCCAAGTGCATGGATCGCTTTCCTGATTTTCAAAAGTTCATTAAAAATATTCTTCAAGAGATATGCAAATATATTCAACGGATTCTTGTTCAGGGCATGCTTGACTATGACTGTGTACAATTTCAAGACATTCCAAGATACTTTTGGGGTCTTTTTTGTCAAAAAAGTTAAGTCACTGCCTAAGTGCATGGATCGCTTTCCTGATTTTCAAAAATTCATTTAAAATATTCCTGAAGCGATATGCAAATATTTTCAACGGATTCTTGTTCAGGGCGTCGTTGACTATGACTGAGTACAATTTCAAGACATTCCAAGATACTTTTGGGGTCTTTTTTGAATAAAAAGTTAAGTCACTGCCTAAGTGCACAGAAATTCCTCATTTTCAAAAATTCATTAAAAATATTCCTTAAGCGATATGCAAATATTTTCAACGGATTCTTGTTCAGGGCGTCGTTGACTATGACTGAGTACAATTTCAAGACATTCCAACATACTTGGAATGTCCAAGTGCATGGATCAATTTCCTGATTTTCAAAAGTTCATTAAAAATATTCTTCAAGAGATATGCAAATATATTCAACGGATTCTTGTTCAGGGCATGCTTGACTATGACTGTGTACAATTTCAAGACATTCCAAGATACTTTTGGGGTCTTTTTTGAATAAAAAGTTAAGTCACTGCCGAAGTGCACAGACTTTCCTCATTTTCAAAAATTCATTAAAAATATTCCTTAAGAGATATGCAAATATTTTCAATTGATTCTTGTTCAGGGCGTCGTTGACTATGACTGAGTACAATTTCAAGACATTCCAACATACTTGGAATGTCCAAGTGCATGGATCGCTTTCCGGATTTTCAAAAATTCATTAAAAATATTCTTCAAGAGATATGCAAATATATTCAACGGATTCTTGTTCAGGGCATGCTTGACTATGACACTTTACAGTGTCAGTGGGTGTGTCAGTAGGTGTCAGTGGGTGTGTCAGTAGATGTCAGTATGTGTGTCAGTGGGTGTGTCAGTAGGTGTGTCAGGTGATGCTGTTGATACCGATGCTGGTGTCACTGAAGGGGGCGGAGCCAAGCTGGTTCTGCTGCTGCAACAGTCTGAACTGGTCACATGACAAACCCTGATGTTCAGGAGACCACTGAGGAGACATCAGAGACATCAGAGAGACATCACAGAGACATCACAGAGACATCTCAGGAGACATCTCAGGAGACATCAGAGAGACATCACAGAGACATCAGAGAGACATCACAGAGACATCACAGTGACATCAGAGAGACATCACAGAGACATCACAGTGACATCACAGAGACATCAGAGAGACATCACAGAGACATCAGAGAGACATCACAGTGACATCAGAGAGACATCACAGAGACATCACAGAGACATCACAGAGACATCACAGAGACATCAGAGAGACATCAGAGAGACATCAGAGACATAAAAGACATCACAGACATCACAGACATCAGAAAGACATCACAGATATCAGAGAGACATCACAGCGACATCACAGAGACATCACAGTGACATCACAGAGACATCAGAGAGACATCACAGAGACATCAGAGAGACATCAGAGAGACATCAGAGAGACATCACAGACATCACAGACATCAAAGACATCAAAGACATCAGAAAGACATCACAGACATCAAAGACATTACAGACATTACAGACATCAGAGAGACATCAGAGACATCAAAGACATCAAAGACATCACAGTCATCAAAGACATCACATACATTAAAAGACATCACAGACATCATAAAGACATCAAAGACATCATAGACATCACATCAAAGACATCAAGGACATCACAGACATCACAGACATCACAGACATCACAGACATCATAAAGACATCAAAGACATCATAGACATCACATCAAAGACATCAAGGACATCAGAGACATCAGAGACATCAAAGACATCAAAGCCATCAAAGACATCAAAGACATCAAAGACATTACAGACATCAGAGAGACATCAGAGACATCAAAGACATCAAAAGACATCACAGTCATCAAAGACATCACATACATTAAAAGACATCACAGACATCATAAAGACATCAAAGACATCATAGACATCACATCAAAGACATCAAGGACATCACAGACATCACAGACATCACAGACATCATAAAGACATCAAAGACATCATAGACATCACATCAAAGACATCAAGGACATCAGAGACATCAAAGACATCAAAGCCATCAAAGACATCACAGACATCACAGACATCACAGACATCATAAAGACATCATAGAAATCACATCAAAGACATCAAGGACATCACAGACATCACAGACATCACAGTCATCAAAGACATCACATACATTAAAAAACATCACAGACATCATAAAGACATCAAAGACATCATAGACATCACATCAAAGACATCAAGGACATCACAAACATCACAGACATCAAAGACATCACAGACATCATAAAGACATCAAAGACATCATAGACATCACATCAAAGACATCAAGGACATCAGAGACATCAGAGACATCAAAGACATCAAAGACATCAAAGACATTACAGACATCAGAGAGACATCAGAGACATCAAAGACATCAAAGACATCAAAGACATCACAGTCATCAAAGACATCACATACATTAAAAGACATCACAGACATCACAGACATCATAAAGACATCAAAGACATCATAGACAACACATCAAAGACATCAAGGACATCACAGACATCACAGACATCATAGACATCAAAGACATCACAGACATCATAAAGACACCAGACATCATAGACATCACATCAAAGACATCAAGGACATCAGAGACATCAGAGACATCAAAGACATCAAAGACATCAAAGCCATCAAAGCCATCAAAGACATCAAAGACATCACAGACATCAAAGACATCACAGACATCATAAAGACATCATAGACATCACATCAAAGACATCAAGGACATCAGAGACATCAGAGACATCAAAGCCATCAAAGCCATCAAAGACATCACAGACATCACAGACATCATAAAGACATCATAGACATCACATCAAGGACATCACAGACATCAAAGACATCACAGACATCATAAAGACATCAAAGACATCATAAAGACATCAAAGACATCATAGACATCACATCAAAGACATCAAGGACATCAGAGACGTCAGAGACATCAAAGACATCAAAGCCATCAAAGACATCACAGACATCACAGACATCACAGACATCAAAGACATCACAGACATCATAAAGACATCAAAGACATCATAGACATCACATCAAAGACATCAAGGACATCAGAGACATCAGAGACATCAGAGACATCAAAGACATCAAAGCCATCAAAGACATCAGAGACATCACAGACATCAAAGACATCGCAGAGACATCACAGTGACATCAGAGAGACATCACAGACATCAAAGACATCACAGACATCAGAGACATATGTGTGTGTGTGTCTTACAGCTGATCCACACTGACTGCAGGTGCTCTTCTTGCAGCTCACACAGTCCATCCTCAGGTTTTCTCCTTCATGAAGCATCTCGAAGGAACACTGAGACACACACACACAGTCAGTTATGGTCCTCACACACACACACAGTCAGTTATGGTCCTCAAGACATTCCAAGATACTTTTGGGGTCTTTTTTGACGAAAAAGTTAAGTCACTGCCTAAGTGCACAGACTTTCCTCAATTCCTCAATTCCTCAAAGAGATATGCAAATATTTTCAATGGATTCTTGTTCAGGGCGTCGTTGACTATGACCGAGTACAATTTCAAGACATTCCAACATACTTGGAATGTCCAAGTGCATGGATCGCTTTCCGGATTTTCAAAAATTCATTAAAAATATTCTTCAAGAGATATGCAAATATATTCAACGGATTCTTGTTCAGGGCATGCTTGACTATGACTGTGTACAATTTCAAGACATTCCAAGATACTTTTGGGGTCTTTTTGAATAAAAAGTTAAGTCACTGCCTAAGTGCACAGACTTTCCTCATTTTCAAAAATTCATTAAAAATATTCCTTAAGAGATATGCAAATATTTTCAATTGATTCTTGATCAGATCGTCGTTGACTATGACTGAGTACAATTTCAAGACATTCCAACATACTTGGAATGTCCAAGTGCATGGATCACTTTTCGGATTTTCAAAAATTCATTAAAAATATTCTTCAAGAGATATGCAAATATATTCAACAGATTCTTGTTCAGGGCATGCTTGACTATGACTGTGTACAATTTCAAGACATTCCAAGATACTTTTGGGGTCTTTTTTGACGAAAAAGTTAAGTCACTGCCTAAGTGCATGGATCGCTTTCCTGATTTTCAAAAATTCATTAAAAATATTCCTTAAGCGATATGCAAATATTTTCAACGGATTCTTGTTCAGGGCGTCGTTGACTATGACTGAGTACAATTTCAAGACATTCCAACATACTTGGAATGTCCAAGTGCATGGATCAATTTCCTGATTTTCAAAAGTTCATTAAAAATATTCTTCAAGAGATATGCAAATATATTCAACGGATTCTTGTTCAGGGCATGCTTGACTATGACTGTGTACAATTTCAAGACATTCCAAGATACTTTTGGGGTCTTTTTTGAATAAAAAGTTAAGTCACTGCCTAAGTGCATGGATCGCTTTCCTGATTTTCAAAAATTCATTAAAAATATTCCTTAAGCGATATGCAAATATTTTCAACGGATTCTTGTTCAGGGCGTCGTTGACTATGACTGAGTACAATTTCAAGACATTCCAACATACTTGGAATGTCCAAGTGCATGGATCAATTTCCTGATTTTCAAAAGTTCATTAAAAATATTCTTCAAGAGATATGCAAATATATTCAACGGATTCTTGTTCAGGGCATGCTTGACTATGACTGTGTACAATTTCAAGACATTCCAAGATACTTTTGGGGTCTTTTTTGAATAAAAAGTTAAGTCACTGCCTAAGTGCATGGATCGCTTTCCTGATTTTCAGAAATTCTTTAAAAATATTCCTTAAACAATATGCAAATATTTTCAATGGATTCTTGTTCAGGGCGTCGTTGACTATGACTGAGTACAATTTCAAGACATTCCAACATACTTGGAATGTCCAAGTGCATGGATCGCTTTCCTGATTTTCAAAAGTTCATTAAAAATATTCTTCAAGAGATATGCAAATATATTCAACGGATTCTTGTTCAGGGCATGCTTGACTATGACTGTGTACAATTTCAAGACATTGCAAGATACTTTTGGGGTCTTTTTTGAATAAAAAGTTAAGTCACTGCCGAAGTGCACAGACTTTCCTCATTTTCAAAAATTCATTAAAAATATTCCTTAAGAGATATGCAAATATTTTCAATTGATTCTTGTTCAGTGCGTCGTTGACTATGACTGAGTACAATTTCAAGACATTCCAACATACTTGGAATGTCCAAGTGCATGGATCGCTTTTCTGATTTTCAAAAATTCATTAAAAATATTCTTCAAGAGATATGCAAATATATTCAACGGATTCTTGTTCAGGGCATGCTTGACTATGACTGTGTACAATTTCAAGACATTCCAAGATACTTTTGGGGTCTTTTTTGAATAAAAAGTTAAGTCACTGCCTAAGTGCATGGATCGCTTTCCTGATTTTCAAAAATTCATTAAAAATATTCCTTAAGCAATATGCAAATATTTTCAACGGATTCTTGTTCAGGCCATCGTTGACTATGACTGAGTACAATTTCAAAACATTCCAACATACTTGGAATGTCCAAGTGCATGGATCGCTTTCCTGATTTTCAAAAGTTCATTAAAAATATTCTTCAAGAGATATGCAAATATATTCAACAGATTCTTGTTCAGGGCATGCTTGACTATGACTGTGTACAATTTCAAGACATTCCAAGATACTTTTGGGGTCTTTTTTGAATAAAAAGTTAAGTCACTGCCTAAGTGCACAGACTTTCCTCATTTTCAAAAATTCATTAAAAATATTCCTTAAGAGATATGCAAATATTTTTAATGGATTCTTGTTCAGGGCGTTGTTGACTATGACTGAGTACAATTTCAAGACATTCAAAGATACTTTTGGGGTCTTTTTTGACGAAAAAGTTAAGTCACTGCCTAAGTGCATGGATCGCTTTCCTGATTTTCAGAAATTCTTTAAAAATATTCCTTAAACGATATGCAAATTTTTTCAACGGATTCTTGTTCAGGGCATCGTTGACTATGACTGAGTACAATTTCAAGACATTCCAACATACTTGGAATGTCCAAGTGCATGGATCGCTTTCCTGATTTTCAAAAGTTCATTAAAAATATTCTTCAAGAGATATGCAAATATATTCAACGGATTCTTGTTCAGGGCATGCTTGACTATGACTGTGTACAATTTCAAGACATTCCAAGATACTTTTGGGGTCTTTTTTGACGAAAAAGTTAAGTCACTGCCTAAGTGCATGGATCGCTTTCCTGATTTTCAAAAATTCATTAAAAATATTCCTTAAGAGATATGCAAATATTTTTAACGGATTCTTGTTCAGGGCGTCGTTGACTATGACTGAGTACAATTTCAAGACATTCCAACATACTTGGAATGTCCAAGTGCATGGATCGCTTTCCTGATTTTCAAAAGTTCATTAAAAATATTCTTCAAGAGATATGCAAATATATTCAACGGATTCTTGTTCAGGGCATGCTTGACTATGACTGTGTACAATTTCAAGACATTCCAAGATACTTTTGGGGTCTTTTTTGACGAAAAAGTTAAGTCACTGCCTAAGTGCATGGATCGCTTTCCTGATTTTCAAAAATTCATTAAAAATATTCCTTAAGCGATATGCAAATATTTTCAACGGATTCTTGTTCAGGGCGTCGTTGACTATGACCGAGTACAATTTCAAGACATTCCAACATACTTTGAATGTCCAAGTACATGGATCGCTTTCCTGATTTTCAAAAGTTCATTAAAAATATTCTTCAAGAGATATGCAAATATATTCAACGGATTCTTGTTCAGGGCATGCTTGTCTATGACTGTGTACAATTTCAAGACATTCCAAGATACTTTTGGGGTCTTTTTTGACAAAAAAGTTAAGTCACTGCCTAAGTGCACAGACTTTCCTCATTTTCAAAAATTCATTCAAAATATTCCTTAAGAGATATGCAAATATTTTCAATTGATTCTTGTTCAGAGCGTCGTTGACTATGACTGAGTACAATTTCAAGACATTCCAACATACTTGGAATGTCCAAGTGCATGGATCGCTTTTTGGATTTTCAAAAATTCATTAAAAATATTCTTCAAGAGATATGCAAATATATTCAACAGATTCTTGTTCAGGGCATGCTTGACTATGACTGTGTACAATTTCAAGACATTCCAAGATACTTTTGGGGTCTTTTTTGACAAAAAAGTTAAGTCACTGCCTAAGTGCATGGACCGCTTTCCTGATTTTCAAAAATTCATTAAAAATATTCCTTAAGCGATATGCAAATATTTTCAACGGATTCTTGTTCAGGGCGTCGTTGACTATGACTGAGTACAATTTCAAGACATTCCAACATACTTGGAATGTCCAAGTGCATGGATCGCTTTCTGGATTTTCAAAAATTCATTAAAAATATTCTTCAAGAGATATGCAAATATATTCAACGGATTCTTGTTCAGGGCATGCTTGACTATGACTGTGTACAATTTCAAGACATTCCAAGATACTTTTGGGGTCTTTTTTGACAAAAAAGTTAAGTCACTGCCTAAGTGCATGGATCGCTTTCCGGATTTTCAAAAATTCATTAAAAATATTCTTCAAGAGATATGCAAATATATTCAACGGATTCTTGTTCAGGGCATGCTTGACTATGACTGTGTACAATTTCAAGACATTCCAAGATACTTTTGGGGTCTTTTTTGACAAAAAAGTTAAGTCACTGCCTAAGTGCATGGATCGCTTTCCTGATTTTCAAAAATTCATTAAAAATATTCCTTAAGCGATATGCAAATATTTTCAACGGATTCTTGTTCAGGGCGTCGTTGACTATGACTGAGTACAATTTCAAGACATTCCAACATACTTGGAATGTCCAAGTGCATGGATCGCTTTCCTGATTTTCAAAAGTTCATTAAAAATATTCTTCAAGAGATATGCAAATATATTCAACGGATTCTTGTTCAGGGCATGCTTGACTATGACTGTGTACAATTTCAAGACATTCCAAGATACTTTTGGGGTCTTTTTTGAATAAAAAGTTAAGTCACTGCCTAAGTGCACAGACTTTCCTCATTTTCAAAAATTCATTAAAAATATTCCTTAAGAGATATGCAAATATTTTCAATTGATTCTTGTTCAGGGCGTCGTTGACTATGACCGAGTACAATTTCAAGACATTCCAACATACTTGGAATGTCCAAGTGCATGGATCGCTTTCCGGATTTTCAAAAATTCATTAAAAATATTCTTCAAGAGATATGCAAATATATTCAACGGATTCTTGTTCAGGGCATGCTTGACTATGACTGTGTACAATTTCAAGACATTCCAAGATACTTTTGGGGTCTTTTTTGACGAAAAAGTTAAGTCACTGCCTAAGTGCATGGATCGCTTTCCTGATTTTCAAAAATTCATTAAAAATATTCCTTAAGCGATATGCAAATATTTTCAACGGATTCTTGTTCAGGGCGTCGTTGACTATGACCGAGTACAATTTCAAGACATTCCAACATACTTGGAATGTCCAAGTACATGGATCGCTTTCCTGATTTTCAAAAGTTCATTAAAAATATTCTTCAAGAGATATGCAAATATATTCAACGGATTCTTGTTCAGGGCATGCTTGACTATGACTGTGTACAATTTCAAGACATTCCAAGATACTTTTGGGGTCTTTTTTGATGAAAAAGTTAAGTCACTGCCTAAGTGCACAGACTTTCCTCATTTTCAAAAATTCATTAAAAATATTCCTTAAGAGATATGCAAATATTTTCAATTGATTCTTGTTCAGATCGTCGTTGACTATGACTGAGTACAATTTCAAGACATTCCAAGATACTTTTGGGGTCTTTTTTGAATAAAAAGTTAAGTCACTGCCTAAGTGCACAGACTTTCATCATTTTCAAAAATTCATTAAAAATATTCCTTAAGAGATATGCAAATATTTTCAATGGATTCTTGTTCAAGGCGTCGTTGACTATGACCGAGTACAATTTCAAGACATTCCAACATACTTGGAATGTCCAAGTGCATGGATCAATTTCCTGATTTTCAAAAGTTCATTAAAAATATTCTTCAAGAGATATGCAAATATATTCAACGGATTCTTGTTCAGGGCATGCTTGACTATGACTGTGTACAATTTCAAGACATTCCAAGATACTTTTGGGGTCTTTTTTGAATAAAAAGTTAAGTCACTGCCTAAGTGCATGGATCTCTTTCCTGATTTTCAAAAATTCATTAAAAATATTCCTTAAGCGATATGCAAATATTTTCAACGGATTCTTGTTCAGGGCGTCGTTGACTATGACTGAGTACAATTTCAAGACATTCCAACATACTTGGAATGTCCAAGTGCATGGATCACTTTTCGGATTTTCAAAAATTCATTAAAAATATTCTTCAAGAGATATGCAAATATATTCAACGGATTCTTGTTCAGGGCATGCTTGACTATGACTGTGTACAATTTCAAGACATTCCAAGATACTTTTGGGGTCTTTTTTGACGAAAAAGTTAAGTCACTGCCTAAGTGCATGGATCGCTTTCCTGATTTTCAAAAATTCATTAAAAATATTCCTTAAGCGATATGCAAATATTTTCAACGGATTCTTGTTCAGGGCGTCGTTGACTATGACTGAGTACAATTTCAAGACATTCCAACATACTTGGAATGTCCAAGTGCATGGATCGCTTTCCTGATTTTCAAAAGTTCATTAAAAATATTCTTCAAGAGATATGCAAATATATTCAACGGATTCTTGTTCAGGGCATGCTTGACTATGACTGTGTACAATTTCAAGACATTCCAAGATACTTTTGGGGTCTTTTTTGACAAAAAAGTTAAGTCACTGCCTAAGTGCATGGATCGCTTTCCTGATTTTCAAAAATTCATTAAAAATATTCCTTAAGCGATATGCAAATATTTTCAACGGATTCTTGTTCAGGGCGTCGTTGACTATGACTGAGTACAATTTCAAGACATTCCAACATACTTGGAATGTCCAAGTGCATGGATCAATTTCCTGATTTTCAAAAGTTCATTAAAAATATTCTTCAAGAGATATGCAAATATATTCAACGGATTCTTGTTCAGGGCATGCTTGACTATGACTGTGTACAATTTCAAGACATTCCAAGATACTTTTGGGGTCTTTTTTGAATAAAAAGTTAAGTCACTGCCTAAGTGCATGGATCGCTTTCCTGATTTTCAGAAATTCTTTAAAATTATTCCTTAAACGATATGCAAATATTTTCAACGGATTCTTGTTCAGGGCGTCGTTGACTATGACTGAGTACAATTTCAAGACATTCCAACATACTTGGAATGTCCAAGTGCATGGATCGCTTTCCTGATTTTCAAAAGTTCATTAAAAATATTCTTCAAGAGATATGCAAATATATTCAACGGATTCTTGTTCAGGGCATGCTTGACTATGACTGTGTACAATTTCAAGACATTCCAAGATACTTTTGGGGTCTTTTTTGAATAAAAAGTTAAGTCACTGCCGAAGTGCACAGACTTTCCTCATTTTCAAAAATTCATTAAAAATATTCCTTAAGAGATATGCAAATATTTTCAATTGATTCTTGTTCAGGGCGTCGTTGACTATGACTGAGTACAATTTCAAGACATTCCAACATACTTGGAATGTCCAAGTGCATGGATCGCTTTTCGGATTTTCAAAAATTCATTAAAAATATTCTTCAAGAGATATGCAAATATATTCAACGGATTCTTGTTCAGGGCATGCTTGACTATGACTGTGTACAATTTCAAGACATTCCAAGATACTTTTGGGGTCTTTTTTGAATAAAAAGTTAAGTCACTGCCTAAGTGCATGGATCGCTTTCCTGATTTTCAAAAATTCATTAAAAATATTCCTTAAGCGATATGCAAATATTTTCAACGGATTCTTGTTCAGGGCATCGTTGACTATGACTGAGTACAATTTCAAGACATTCCAACATACTTGGAATGTCCAAGTGCATGGATCGCTTTCCTGTTTTTCAAAGTTCATTAAAAATATTCTTCAAGAGATATGCAAATATATTCAACGGATTCTTGTTCAGGGCATGCTTGACTATGACTGTGTACAATTTCAAGACATTCCAAGATACTTTTGGGGTCTTTTTTGAATAAAAAGTTAAGTCACTGCCTAAGTGCACAGACTTTCCTCATTTTCAAAAATTCATTAAAAATATTCCTTAAGAGATATGCAAATATTTTCAATTGATTCTTGTTCAGGGCGTCGTTGACTATGACTGAGTACAATTTCAAGACATTCCAACATACTTGGAATGTCCAAGTGCATGGATCGCTTTTTGGATTTTCAAAAATTCATTAAAAATATTCTTCAAGAGATATGCAAATATATTCAACGGATTCTTGTTCAGGGCATGCTTGACTATGACTGTGTACAATTTCAAGACATTCCAAGATACTTTTGGGGTCTTTTTTGACGAAAAAGTTAAGTCACTGCCTAAGTGCATGGAACGCTTTCCTGATTTTCAAAAATTCATTAAAAATATTCCTTAAGCGATATGCAAATATTTTCAACGGATTCTTGTTCAGGGCGTCGTTGACTATGACTGAGTACAATTTCAAGACATTCCAACATACTTGGAATGTCCAAGTGCATGGATCGCTTTCCGGATTTTCAAAAATTCATTAAAAATATTCTTCAAGAGATATGCAAATATATTCAACGGATTCTTGTTCAGGGCATGCTTGACTATGACTGTGTACAATTTCAAGACATTCCAAGATACTTTTGGGGTCTTTTTTGAATAAAAAGTTAAGTCACTGCCTAAGTGCACAGACTTTCATCATTTTCAAAAATTCATTAAAAATATTCCTTAAGAGATATGCAAATATTTGCAATGGATTCTTGTTCAGGGCGTCGTTGACTATGACCGAGTACAATTTCAAGACATTCCAACATACTTGGAATGTCCAAGTGCATGGATCGCTTTTCGGATTTTCAAAAATTCATTAAAAATATTCTTCAAGAGATATGCAAATATATTCAACGGATTCTTGTTCAGGGCATGCTTGACTATGACTGTGTACAATTTCAAGACATTCCAAGATACTTTTGGGGTCTTTTTTGACGAAAAAGTTAAGTCACTGCCTAAGTGCATGGATCGCTTTCCTGATTTTCAGAAATTCTTTAAAAATATTCCTTAAACGATATGCAAATATTTTCAACGGATTCTTGTTCAGGGCGTCGTTGACTATGACTGAGTACAATTTCAAGACATTCCAACATACTTGGAATGTCCAAGTGCATGGATCGCTTTCCTGATTTTCAAAAGTTCATTAATAATATTCTTCAAGAGATATGCAAATATATTCAACGGATTCTTGTTCAGGGCATGCTTGACTATGACTGTGTACAATTTCAAGACATTCCAAGATACTTTTGGGGTCTTTTTTGAATAAAAAGTTAAGTCACTGCCTAAGTGCACAGACTTTAATCATTTTCAAAAATTCATTAAAAATATTCCTTAAGAGATATGCAAATATTTGCAATGGATTCTTGTTCAGGGCGTCGTTGACTATGACCGAGTACAATTTCAAGACATTCCAACATACTTGGAATGTCCAAGTGCATGGATCGCTTTTCGGATTTTCAAAAATTCATTAAAAATATTCTTCAAGAGATATGCAAATATATTCAATGGATTCTTGTTCAGGGCACTCTTGACTATGACTGTGTACAATTTCAAGACATTCCAAGATACTTTTGGGGTCTTTTTTGAATAAAAAGTTAAGTCACTGCCTAAGTGCATGGATCGCTTTCCTGATTTTCAGAAATTCTTTAAAAATATTCCTTAAACGATATGCAAATATTTTCAACGGATTCTTGTTCAGGGCGTCGTTGACTATGACTGAGTACAATTTCAAGACATTCCAACATACTTGGAATGTCCAAGTGCATGGATCGCTTTTCGGATTTTCAAAAATTCATTAAAAATATTCTTCAAGAGATATGCAAATATATTCAACGGATTCTTGTTCAGGGCATGCTTGACTATGACTGTGTACAATTTCAAGACATTCCAAGATACTTTTGGGGTCTTTTTTGAATAAAAAGTTAAGTCACTGCCTAAGTGCATGGATCGCTTTCCTGATTTTCAGAAATTCTTTAAAAATATTCCTTAAACGATATGCAAATATTTTCAACGGATTCTTGTTCAGGGCGTCGTTGACTATGACTGAGTACAATTTCAAGACATTCCAACATACTTGGAATGTCCAAGTGCATGGATCGCTTTCCTGATTTTCAAAAGTTCATTAAAAATATTCTTCAAGAGATATGCAAATATATTCAACGGATTCTTGTTCAGGGCATGCTTGACTATGACTGTGTACAATTTCAAGACATTCCGAGATACTTTTGGGGTCTTTTTTGAATAAAAAGTTAAGTCACTGCCTAAGTGCACAGACTTTCCTCATTTTCAAAAATTCATTAAAAATATTCCTTAAGAGATATGCAAATATTTTCAATTGATTCTTGTTCAGGGCGTCGTTGACTATGACTGAGTACAATTTCAAGACATTCCAACATACTTGGAATGTCCAAGTGCATGGATCGCTTTTCTGATTTTCAAAAATTCATTAAAAATATTCCTTAAGAGATATGCAAATATTTTCAATGGATTCTTGTTCAGGGCGTCGTTGACTATGACCGAGTACAATTTCAAGACATTCCAACATACTTGCAATGTCCAAGTGCATGGATCGATTTTCGGATTTCAAAAATTCATTAAAAATATTCTTCAAGAGATATGCAAATATATTCAACGGATTCTTGTTCAGGGCATGCTTGACTATGACTGTGTACAATTTCAAGACATTCCAAGATACTTTTGGGGTCTTTTTTGACGAAAAAGTTAAGTCACTGCCTAAGTGCATGGATCGCTTTCCTGATTTTCAGAAATTCTTTAAAAATATTCCTTAAACGATATGCAAATATTTTCAACGGATTCTTGTTCAGGGCGTCGTTGACTATGACTGAGTACAATTTCAAGACATTCCAACATACTTGGAATGTCCAAGTGCATGGATCGCTTTCCTGATTTTCAAAAGTTCATTAAAAATATTCTTCAAGAGATATGCAAATATATTCAACGGATTCTTGTTCAGGGCATGCTTGACTATGACTGTGTACACTTTCAAGACATTCCAGGATACTTTTGGGGTCTTTTTTGAATAAAAAGTTAAGTCACTGCCTAAGTGCACAGACTTTCCTCATTTTCAAAAATTCATTAAAAATATTCCTTAAGAGATATGCAAATATTTTCAATTGATTCTTGTTCATGGCATCGTTGACTATGACTGAGTACAATTTCAAGACATTCCAACATACTTGGAATGTCCAAGTGCATGGATCGCTTTTCGGATTTTCAAAAATTCATTAAAAATATTCTTCAAGAGATATGCAAATATATTCAACGGATTCTTGTTCAGGGCATGCTTGACTATGACTGTGTACAATTTCAAGACATTCCAAGATACTTTTGGGGTCTTTTTTGACAAAAAAGTTAAGTCACTGCCTAAGTGCATGGATCGCTTTTCTGATTTTCAAAAATTCATTAAAAATATTCCTTAAGCGATATGCAAATATTTTCAACGGATTCTTGTTCAGGGCGTCGTTGACTATGACTGAGTACAATTTCAAGACATTCCAACATACTTGGAATGTCCAAGTGCATGGATCGCTTTTCGGATTTTCAAAAATTCATTAAAAATATTCTTCAAGAGATATGCAAATATATTCAACGGATTCTTGTTCAGGGCATGCTTGACTATGACTGTGTACAATTTCAAGACATTCCAGGATACTTTTGGGGTCTTTTTTGAATAAAAAGTTAAGTCACTGCCTAAGTGCATGGATCGCTTTCCTGATTTTCAAAAATTCATTAAAAATATTCCTTAAGCGATATGCAAATATTTTCAACGGATTCTTGTTCAGGGCGTCGTTGACTATGACTGAGTACAATTTCAAAACATTCCAACATACTTGGAATGTCCAAGTGCATGGATCGCTTTCCTGATTTTCAAAAGTTCATTAAAAATATTCTTCAAGAGATATGCAAATATATTCAACGGATTCTTGTTCAGGGCATGCTTGACTATGACTGTGTACAATTTCAAGACATTCCAAGATACTTTTGGGGTCTTTTTTGAATAAAAAGTTAAGTCACTGCCTAAGTGCACAGACTTTCCTCATTTTCAAAAATTCATTAAAAATATTCCTTAAGAGATATGCAAATATTTTCAATTGATTCTTGTTCAGGGCGTCGTTGACTATGACTGAGTACAATTTAAAGACATTCCAACATACTTGGAATGTCCAAGTGCATGGATCGCTTTTTGGATTTTCAAAAATTCATTAAAAATATTCTTCAAGAGATATGCAAATATATTCAACGGATTCTTGTTCAGGGCATGCTTGACTATGACTGTGTACAATTTCAAGACATTCCAAGATACTTTTGGGGTCTTTTTTGGCAAAAAAGTTAAGTCACTGCCTAAGTGCATGGATCGCTTTCCTGATTTTCAAAAATTCATTAAAAATATTCCTTAAGCGATATGCAAATATTTTCAACGGATTCTTGTTCAGGGCGTCGTTGACTATGACTGAGTACAATTTCAAGACATTCCAACATACTTGGAATGTCCAAGTGCATGGATCGCTTTCCTGATTTTCAAAAATTCATTAAAAATATTCTTCAAGAGATATGCAAATATATTCAACGGATTCTTGTTCAGGGCATGCTTGACTATGACTGTGTACACTTTCAAGACATTCCAGGATACTTTTGGGGTCTTTTTTGAATAAAAAGTTAAGTCACTGCCTAAGTGCACAGACTTTCCTCATTTTCAAAAATTCATTAAAAATATTCCTTAAGAGATATGCAAATATTTTCAATTGATTCTTGTTCAGGGCATCGTTGACTATGACTGAGTACAATTTCAAGACATTCCAACATACTTGGAATGTCCAAGTGCATGGATCGCTTTTCGGATTTTCAAAAATTCATTAAAAATATTCTTCAAGAGATATGCAAATATATTCAACGGATTCTTGTTCAGGGCATGCTTGACTATGACTGTGTACAATTTCAAGACATTCCAAGATACTTTTGGGGTCTTTTTTGACAAAAAAGTTAAGTCACTGCCTAAGTGCATGGATCTCTTTTCTGATTTTCAAAAATTCATTAAAAATATTCCTTAAGCGATATGCAAATATTTTCAACGGATTCTTGTTCAGGGCGTCGTTGACTATGACTGAGTACAATTTCAAGACATTCCAACATACTTGGAATGTCCAAGTGCATGGATCGCTTTCCTGATTTTCAAAAGTTCATTAAAAATATTCTTCAAGAGATATGCAAATATATTCAACGGATTCTTGTTCAGGGCATGCTTGACTATGACTGTGTACAATTTCAAGACATTCCAAGATACTTTTGGGGTCTTTTTTGAATAAAAAGTTAAGTCACTGCCTAAGTGCACAGACTTTCCTCATTTTCAAAAATTCATTAAAAATATTCCTTAAGAGATATGCAAATATTTTCAATTGATTCTTGTTCAGGGCGTCGTTGACTATGACTGAGTACAATTTCAAGACATTCCAACATACTTGGAATGTCCAAGTGCATGGATCGCTTTTCAAATTTTCAAAAATTCATTAAAAATATTCCTCAAGAGATATGCAAATATATTCAACGGATTCTTGTTCAGGGCATGCTTGACTATGACTGTGTACAATTTCAAGACATTCCAAGATACTTTTGGGGTCTTTTTTGACAAAAAAGTTAAGTCACTGCCTAAGTGCATGGATCGCTTTTCTGATTTTCAAAAATTCATTAAAAATGTTCCTTAAGCGATATGCAAATATTTTCAACGGATTCTTGTTCAGGGCGTCGTTGACTATGACTGAGTACAATTTCAAGACATTCCAACATACTTGGAATGTCCAAGTGCATGGATCGCTTTCCTGATTTTCAAAAGTTCATTAAAAATATTCTTCAAGAGATATGCAAATATATTCAACGGATTCTTGTTCAGGGCATGCTTGACTATGACTGTGTACAATTTCAAGACATTCCAAGATACCTTTGGGGTCTTTTTTGAATAAAAAGTTAAGTCACTGCCTAAGTGCACAGACTTTCATCATTTTCAAAAATTCATTAAAAATATTCCTTAAGAGATATGCAAATATTTTCAATTGATTCTTGTTCAGGGCGTCGTTGACTATGACTGAGTACAATTTCAAGACATTCCAACATACTTGGAATGTCCAAGTGCATGGATCACTTTTCGGATTTTCAAAAATTCATTAAAAATATTCTTCAAGAGATATGCAAATATATTCAACGGATTCTTGTTCAGGGCATGCTTGACTATGACTGTGTACAATTTCAAGACATTCCGAGATACTTTTGGGGTCTTTTTTGAATAAAAAGTTAAGTCACTGCCTAAGTGCACAGACTTTCCTCATTTTCAAAAATTCATTAAAAATATTCCTTAAGAGATATGCAAATATTTTCAATTGATTCTTGTTCAGGGCGTCGTTGACTATGACTGAGTACAATTTCAAGACATTCCAACATACTTGGAATGTCCAAGTGCATGGATCGCTTTTCTGATTTTCAAAAATTCATTAAAAATATTCCTTAAGAGATATGCAAATATTTTCAATGGATTCTTGTTCAGGGCGTCGTTGACTATGACCGAGTACAATTTCAAGACATTCCAACATACTTGCAATGTCCAAGTGCATGGATCGATTTTCGGATTTCAAAAATTCATTAAAAATATTCTTCAAGAGATATGCAAATATATTCAACGGATTCTTGTTCAGGGCATGCTTGACTATGACTGTGTACAATTTCAAGACATTCCAAGATACTTTTGGGGTCTTTTTTGACGAAAAAGTTAAGTCACTGCCTAAGTGCATGGATCGCTTTCCTGATTTTCAGAAATTCTTTAAAAATATTCCTTAAACGATATGCAAATATTTTCAACGGATTCTTGTTCAGGGCGTCGTTGACTATGACTGAGTACAATTTCAAGACATTCCAACATACTTGGAATGTCCAAGTGCATGGATCGCTTTCCTGATTTTCAAAAGTTCATTAAAAATATTCTTCAAGAGATATGCAAATATATTCAACGGATTCTTGTTCAGGGCATGCTTGACTATGACTGTGTACACTTTCAAGACATTCCAGGATACTTTTGGGGTCTTTTTTGAATAAAAAGTTAAGTCACTGCCTAAGTGCACAGACTTTCCTCATTTTCAAAAATTCATTAAAAATATTCCTTAAGAGATATGCAAATATTTTCAATTGATTCTTGTTCATGGCATCGTTGACTATGACTGAGTACAATTTCAAGACATTCCAACATACTTGGAATGTCCAAGTGCATGGATCGCTTTTCGGATTTTCAAAAGTTCATTAAAAATATTCTTCAAGAGATATGCAAATATATTCAACGGATTCTTGTTCAGGGCATGCTTGACTATGACTGTGTACAATTTCAAGACATTCCAAGATACTTTTGGGGTCTTTTTTGAATAAAAAGTTAAGTCACTGCCTAAGTGCACAGACTTTCCTCATTTTCAAAAATTCATTAAAAATATTCCTTAAGAGATATGCAAATATTTTCAATTGATTCTTGTTCAGGGCGTCGTTGACTATGACTGAGTACAATTTCAAGACATTCCAACATACTTGGAATGTCCAAGTGCATGGATCGCTTTTCAAATTTTCAAAAATTCATTAAAAATATTCCTCAAGAGATATGCAAATATATTCAACGGATTCTTGTTCAGGGCATGCTTGACTATGACTGTGTACAATTTCAAGACATTCCAAGATACTTTTGGGGTCTTTTTTGACAAAAAAGTTAAGTCACTGCCTAAGTGCATGGATCGCTTTTCTGATTTTCAAAAATTCATTAAAAATGTTCCTTAAGCGATATGCAAATATTTTCAACGGATTCTTGTTCAGGGCGTCGTTGACTATGACTGAGTACAATTTCAAGACATTCCAACATACTTGGAATGTCCAAGTGCATGGATCGCTTTCCTGATTTTCAAAAGTTCATTAAAAATATTCTTCAAGAGATATGCAAATATATTCAACGGATTCTTGTTCAGGGCATGCTTGACTATGACTGTGTACAATTTCAAGACATTCCAAGATACCTTTGGGGTCTTTTTTGAATAAAAAGTTAAGTCACTGCCTAAGTGCACAGACTTTCATCATTTTCAAAAATTCATTAAAAATATTCCTTAAGAGATATGCAAATATTTTCAATTGATTCTTGTTCAGGGCGTCGTTGACTATGACTGAGTACAATTTCAAGACATTCCAACATACTTGGAATGTCCAAGTGCATGGATCACTTTTCGGATTTTCAAAAATTCATTAAAAATATTCTTCAAGAGATATGCAAATATATTCAACGGATTCTTGTTCAGGGCATGCTTGACTATGACTGTGTACAATTTCAAGACATTCCGAGATACTTTTGGGGTCTTTTTTGAATAAAAAGTTAAGTCACTGCCTAAGTGCATGGATCGCTTTCCTGATTTTCAGAAATTCTTTAAAAATATTCCTTAAGCGATATGCAAATATTTTCAACGGATTCTTGTTCAGGGCGTCGTTGACTATGACTGAGTACAATTTCAAGACATTCCAACATACTTGGAATGTCCAAGTGCATGGATCGCTTTCCTGATTTTCAAAAGTTCATTAAAAATATTCTTCAAGAGATATGCAAATATATTCAACGGATTCTTGTTCAGGGCATGCTTGACTATGACTGTGTACAATTTCAAGACATTCCAAGATACTTTTGGGGTCTTTTTTGACAAAAAAGTTAAGTCACTGCCTAAGTGCATGGACCGCTTTCCTGATTTTCAAAAATTCATTAAAAATATTCCTTAAGCGATATGCAAATATTTTCAACGGATTCTTGTTCAGGGCGTCGTTGACTATGACTGAGTACAATTTCAAGACATTCCAAGATACTTTTGGGGTCTTTTTTGACGAAAAAGTTAAGTCACTGCCTAAGTGCATGGATCGCTTTCCTGATTTTCAAAAATTCATTAAAAATATTCCTTAAGCGATATGCAAATATTTTCAACGGATTCTTGTTCAGGGCGTCGTTGACTATGACTGAGTACAATTTCAAGACATTCCAACATACTTGGAATGTCCAAGTGCATGGATCGCTTTCCTGATTTTCAAAAGTTCATTAAAAATATTCTTCAAGAGATATGCAAATATATTCAACGGATTCTTGTTCAGGGCATGCTTGACTATGACTGTGTACAATTTCAAGACATTCCAAGATACTTTTGGGGTCTTTTTTGAATAAAAAGTTAAGTCACTGCCTAAGTGCACAGACTTTCATCATTTTCAAAAATTCATTAAAAATATTCCTTAAGAGATATGCAAATATTTGCAATGGATTCTTGTTCATGGCGTCGTTGACTATGACCGAGTACAATTTCAAGACATTCCAACATACTTGGAATGTCCAAGTGCATGGATCGCTTTTCGGATTTTCAAAAATTCATTAAAAATATTCTTCAAGAGATATGCAAATATATTCAACGGATTCTTGTTCAGGGCATGCTTGACTATGACTGTGTACAATTTCAAGACATTCCAAGATACTTTTGGGGTCTTTTTTGACGAAAAAGTTAAGTCACTGCCTAAGTGCATGGATCGCTTTCCTGATTTTCAGAAATTCTTTAAAAATATTCCTTAAACGATATGCAAATATTTTCAACGGATTCTTGTTCAGGGCGTCGTTGACTATGACTGAGTACAATTTCAAGACATTCCAACATACTTGGAATGTCCAAGTGCATGGATCGCTTTCCTGATTTTCAAAAGTTCATTAATAATATTCTTCAAGAGATATGCAAATATATTCAACGGATTCTTGTTCAGGGCATGCTTGACTATGACTGTGTACAATTTCAAGACATTCCAAGATACTTTTGGGGTCTTTTTTGAATAAAAAGTTAAGTCACTGCCTAAGTGCACAGACTTTAATCATTTTCAAAAATTCATTAAAAATATTCCTTAAGAGATATGCAAATATTTGCAATGGATTCTTGTTCAGGGCGTCGTTGACTATGACCGAGTACAATTTCAAGACATTCCAACATACTTGGAATGTCCAAGTGCATGGATCGCTTTTCGGATTTTCAAAAATTCATTAAAAATATTCTTCAAGAGATATGCAAATATATTCAACGGATTCTTGTTCAGGGCACTCTTGACTATGACTGTGTACAATTTCAAGACATTCCAAGATACTTTTGGGGTCTTTTTTGACGAAAAAGTTAAGTCACTGCCTAAGTGCATGGATCGCTTTCCTGATTTTCAGAAATTCTTTAAAAATATTCCTTAAACGATATGCAAATATTTTCAACGGATTCTTGTTCAGGGCGTCGTTGACTATGACTGAGTACAATTTCAAGACATTCCAACATACTTGGAATGTCCAAGTGCATGGATCGCTTTCCTGATTTTCAAAAGTTCATTAAAAATATTCTTCAAGAGATATGCAAATATATTCAACGGATTCTTGTTCAGGGCATGCTTGACTATGACTGTGTACAATTTCAAGACATTCCAAGATACTTTTGGGGTCTTTTTTGAATAAAAAGTTAAGTCACTGCCTAAGTGCACAGACTTTCATCATTTTCAAAAATTCATTAAAAATATTCCTTAAGAGATATGCAAATATTTGCAATGGATTCTTGTTCAGGGCGTCGTTGACTATAACCGAGTACAATTTCAAGACATTCCAACATACTTGGAATGTCCAAGTGCATGGATCGCTTTTCGGATTTTCAAAAATTCATTAAAAATATTCTTCAAGAGATATGCAAATATATTCAACGGATTCTTGTTCAGGGCACTCTTGACTATGACTGTGTACAATTTCAAGACATTCCAAGATACTTTTGGGGTCTTTTTTGACGAAAAAGTTAAGTCACTGCCTAAGTGCATGGATCGCTTTCCTGATTTTCAAAAATTCATTAAAAATATTCCTTAAGCGATATGCAAATATTTTCAACGGATTCTTGTTCAGGGCGTCGTTGACTATGACTGAGTACAATTTCAAGACATTCCAACATACTTGGAATGTCCAAGTGCATGGATCGCTTTCCTGATTTTCAAAAGTTCATTAAAAATATTCTTCAAGAGATATGCAAATATATTCAACGGATTCTTGTTCAGGGCATGCTTGACTATGACTGTGTACAATTTCAAGACATTCCAAGATACTTTTGGGGTCTTTTTTGAATAAAAAGTTAAGTCACTGCCGAAGTGCACAGACTTTCCTCATTTTCAAAAATTCATTAAAAATATTCCTTAAGAGATATGCAAATATTTTCAATGGATTCTTGTTCAGGGCGTCGTTGACTATGACCGAGTACAATTTCAAGACATTCCAACATACTTGGAATGTCCAAGTGCATGGATCGCTTTTCGGATTTTCAAAAATTCATTAAAAATATTCTTCAAGAGATATGCAAATATATTCAACGGATTCTTGTTCAGGGCATGCTTGACTATGACTGTGTACAATTTCAAGACATTCCAAGATACTTTTGGGGTCTTTTTTGACGAAAAAGTTAAGTCACTGCCTAAGTGCATGGATCGCTTTCCTGATTTTCAGAAATTCTTTAAAAATATTCCTTAAACGATATGCAAATATTTTCAACGGATTCTTGTTCAGGGCGTCGTTGACTATGACTGAGTACAATTTCAAGACATTCCAACATACTTGGAATGTCCAAGTGCATGGATCGCTTTCCTGATTTTCAAAAGTTCATTAAAAATATTCTTCAAGAGATATGCAAATATATTCAACGGATTCTTGTTCAGGGCATGCTTGACTATGACTGTGTACACTTTCAAGACATTCCAGGATACTTTTGGGGTCTTTTTTGAATAAAAAGTTAAGTCACTGCCTAAGTGCACAGACTTTCCTCATTTTCAAAAATTCATTAAAAATATTCCTTAAGAGATATGCAAATATTTTCAATTGATTCTTGTTCAGGGCATCGTTGACTATGACTGAGTACAATTTCAAGACATTCCAACATACTTGGAATGTCCAAGTGCATGGATCGCTTTTCGGATTTTCAAAAATTCATTAAAAATATTCTTCAAGAGATATGCAAATATATTCAACGGATTCTTGTTCAGGGCATGCTTGACTATGACTGTGTACAATTTCAAGACATTCCAAGATACTTTTGGGGTCTTTTTTGACAAAAAAGTTAAGTCACTGCCTAAGTGCATGGATCGCTTTTCTGATTTTCAAAAATTCATTAAAAATATTCCTTAAGCGATATGCAAATATTTTCAACGGATTCTTGTTCAGGGCATGCTTGACTATGACTGTGTACACTTTCAAGACATTCCAGGATACTTTTGGGGTCTTTTTTGAATAAAAAGTTAAGTCACTGCCTAAGTGCACAGACTTTCCTCATTTTCAAAAATTCATTAAAAATATTCCTTAAGAGATATGCAAATATTTTCAATTGATTCTTGTTCAGGGCATCGTTGACTATGACTGAGTACAATTTAAAGACATTCCAACATACTTGGAATGTCCAAGTGCATGGATCGCTTTTCGGATTTTCAAAAATTCATTAAAAATATTCTTCAAGAGATATGCAAATATATTCAACGGATTCTTGTTCAGGGCATGCTTGACTATGACTGTGTACAATTTCAAGACATTCCAGGATACTTTTGGGGTCTTTTTTGAATAAAAAGTTAAGTCACTGCCTAAGTGCATGGATCGCTTTCCTGATTTTCAAAAATTCATTAAAAATATTCCTTAAGCGATATGCAAATATTTTCAACGGATTCTTGTTCAGGGCGTCGTTGACTATGACTGAGTACAATTTCAAAACATTCCAACATACTTGGAATGTCCAAGTGCATGGATCGCTTTCCTGATTTTCAAAAGTTCATTAAAAATATTCTTCAAGAGATATGCAAATATATTCAACGGATTCTTGTTCAGGGCATGCTTGACTATGACTGTGTACAATTTCAAGACATTCCAAGATACTTTTGGGGTCTTTTTTGAATAAAAAGTTAAGTCACTGCCTAAGTGCACAGACTTTCCTCATTTTCAAAAATTCATTAAAAATATTCCTTAAGAGATATGCAAATATTTTCAATTGATTCTTGTTCAGGGCGTCGTTGACTATGACTGAGTACAATTTAAAGACATTCCAACATACTTGGAATGTCCAAGTGCATGGATCGCTTTTCGGATTTTCAAAAATTCATTAAAAATATTCTTCAAGAGATATGCAAATATATTCAACGGATTCTTGTTCAGGGCATGCTTGACTATGACTGTGTACAATTTCAAGACATTCCAAGATACTTTTTGGGTCTTTTTTGACAAAAAAGTTAAGTCACTGCCTAAGTGCATGGATCGCTTTCCTGATTTTCAAAAATTCATTAAAAATATTCCTTAAGCGATATGCAAATATTTTCAACGGATTCTTGTTCAGGGCGTCGTTGACTATGACTGAGTACAATTTCAAGACATTCCAACATACTTGGAATGTCCAAGTGCATGGATCGCTTTCCTGATTTTCAAAAATTCATTAAAAATATTCTTCAAGAGATATGCAAATATATTCAACGGATTCTTGTTCAGGGCATGCTTGACTATGACTGTGTACACTTTCAAGACATTCCAGGATACTTTTGGGGTCTTTTTTGAATAAAAAGTTAAGTCACTGCCTAAGTGCACAGACTTTCCTCATTTTCAAAAATTCATTAAAAATATTCCTTAAGAGATATGCAAATATTTTCAATTGATTCTTGTTCAGGGCATCGTTGACTATGACTGAGTACAATTTCAAGACATTCCAACATACTTGGAATGTCCAAGTGCATGGATCGCTTTTCGGATTTTCAAAAATTCATTTAAAATATTCTTCAAGAGATATGCAAATATATTCAACGGATTCTTGTTCAGGGCATGCTTGACTATGACTGTGTACAATTTCAAGACATTCCAAGATACTTTTGGGGTCTTTTTTGACAAAAAAGTTAAGTCACTGCCTAAGTGCATGGATCGCTTTTCTGATTTTCAAAAATTCATTAAAAATATTCCTTAAGCGATATGCAAATATTTTCAACGGATTCTTGTTCAGGGCGTCGTTGACTATGACTGAGTACAATTTCAAGACATTCCAACATACTTGGAATGTCCAAGTGCATGGATCGCTTTCCTGCTTTTCAAAAGTTCATTAAAAATATTCTTCAAGAGATATGCAAATATATTCAACGGATTCTTGTTCAGGGCATGCTTGACTATGACTGTGTACAATTTCAAGACATTCCAAGATACTTTTGGGGTCTTTTTTGAATAAAAAGTTAAGTCACTGCCTAAGTGCACAGACTTTCCTCATTTTCAAAAATTCATTAAAAATATTCCTTAAGAGATATGCAAATATTTTCAATTGATTCTTGTTCAGGGCGTCGTTGACTATGACTGAGTACAATTTCAAGACATTCCAACATACTTGGAATGTCCAAGTGCATGGATCGCTCTTCGGATTTTCAAAAATTCATTAAAAATATTCTTCAAGAGATATGCAAATATATTCAACGGATTCTTGTTCAGGGCATGCTTGACTATGACTGTGTACAATTTCAAGACATTCCAAGATACTTTTGGGGTCTTTTTTGACAAAAAAGTTAAGTCACTGCCTAAGTGCATGGATCGCTTTCCTGATTTTCAAAAATTCATTAAAAATATTCCTTAAGCGATATGCAAATATTTTCAACGGATTCTTGTTCAGGGCGTCGTTGACTATGACTGAGTACAATTTCAAGACATTCCAACATACTTGGAATGTCCAAGTGCATGGATCGCTTTTCAAATTTTCAAAAATTCATTAAAAATATTCCTCAAGAGATATGCAAATATATTCAACGGATTCTTGTTCAGGGCATGCTTGACTATGACTGTGTACAATTTCAAGACATTCCAAGATACTTTTGGGGTCTTTTTTGACAAAAAAGTTAAGTCACTGCCTAAGTGCATGGATCGCTTTTCTGATTTTCAAAAATTCATTAAAAATGTTCCTTAAGCGATATGCAAATATTTTCAACGGATTCTTGTTCAGGGCGTCGTTGACTATGACTGAGTACAATTTCAAGACATTCCAACATACTTGGAATGTCCAAGTGCATGGATCGCTTTCCTGATTTTCAAAAGTTCATTAAAAATATTCTTCAAGAGATATGCAAATATATTCAACGGATTCTTGTTCAGGGCATGCTTGACTATGACTGTGTACAATTTCAAGACATTCCAAGATACCTTTGGGGTCTTTTTTGAATAAAAAGTTAAGTCACTGCCTAAGTGCACAGACTTTCATCATTTTCAAAAATTCATTAAAAATATTCCTTAAGAGATATGCAAATATTTTCAATTGATTCTTGTTCAGGGCGTCGTTGACTATGACTGAGTACAATTTCAAGACATTCCAACATACTTGGAATGTCCAAGTGCATGGATCACTTTTCGGATTTTCAAAAATTCATTAAAAATATTCTTCAAGAGATATGCAAATATATTCAACGGATTCTTGTTCAGGGCATGCTTGACTATGACTGTGTACAATTTCAAGACATTCCGAGATACTTTTGGGGTCTTTTTTGAATAAAAAGTTAAGTCACTGCCTAAGTGCATGGATCGCTTTCCTGATTTTCAGAAATTCTTTAAAAATATTCCTTAAGCGATATGCAAATATTTTCAACGGATTCTTGTTCAGGGCGTCGTTGACTATGACTGAGTACAATTTCAAGACATTCCAACATACTTGGAATGTCCAAGTGCATGGATCGCTTTCCTGATTTTCAAAAGTTCATTAAAAATATTCTTCAAGAGATATGCAAATATATTCAACGGATTCTTGTTCAGGGCATGCTTGACTATGACTGTGTACAATTTCAAGACATTCCAAGATACTTTTGGGGTCTTTTTTGACAAAAAAGTTAAGTCACTGCCTAAGTGCATGGACCGCTTTCCTGATTTTCAAAAATTCATTAAAAATATTCCTTAAGCGATATGCAAATATTTTCAACGGATTCTTGTTCAGGGCGTCGTTGACTATGACTGAGTACAATTTCAAGACATTCCAAGATACTTTTGGGGTCTTTTTTGACGAAAAAGTTAAGTCACTGCCTAAGTGCATGGATCGCTTTCCTGATTTTCAAAAATTCATTAAAAATATTCCTTAAGCGATATGCAAATATTTTCAACGGATTCTTGTTCAGGGCGTCGTTGACTATGACTGAGTACAATTTCAAGACATTCCAACATACTTGGAATGTCCAAGTGCATGGATCGCTTTCCTGATTTTCAAAAGTTCATTAAAAATATTCTTCAAGAGATATGCAAATATATTCAACGGATTCTTGTTCAGGGCATGCTTGACTATGACTGTGTACAATTTCAAGACATTCCAAGATACTTTTGGGGTCTTTTTTGAATAAAAAGTTAAGTCACTGCCTAAGTGCACAGACTTTCATCATTTTCAAAAATTCATTAAAAATATTCCTTAAGAGATATGCAAATATTTGCAATGGATTCTTGTTCATGGCGTCGTTGACTATGACCGAGTACAATTTCAAGACATTCCAACATACTTGGAATGTCCAAGTGCATGGATCGCTTTTCGGATTTTCAAAAATTCATTAAAAATATTCTTCAAGAGATATGCAAATATATTCAACGGATTCTTGTTCAGGGCATGCTTGACTATGACTGTGTACAATTTCAAGACATTCCAAGATACTTTTGGGGTCTTTTTTGACGAAAAAGTTAAGTCACTGCCTAAGTGCATGGATCGCTTTCCTGATTTTCAGAAATTCTTTAAAAATATTCCTTAAACGATATGCAAATATTTTCAACGGATTCTTGTTCAGGGCGTCGTTGACTATGACTGAGTACAATTTCAAGACATTCCAACATACTTGGAATGTCCAAGTGCATGGATCGCTTTCCTGATTTTCAAAAGTTCATTAATAATATTCTTCAAGAGATATGCAAATATATTCAACGGATTCTTGTTCAGGGCATGCTTGACTATGACTGTGTACAATTTCAAGACATTCCAAGATACTTTTGGGGTCTTTTTTGAATAAAAAGTTAAGTCACTGCCTAAGTGCACAGACTTTAATCATTTTCAAAAATTCATTAAAAATATTCCTTAAGAGATATGCAAATATTTGCAATGGATTCTTGTTCAGGGCGTCGTTGACTATGACCGAGTACAATTTCAAGACATTCCAACATACTTGGAATGTCCAAGTGCATGGATCGCTTTTCGGATTTTCAAAAATTCATTAAAAATATTCTTCAAGAGATATGCAAATATATTCAACGGATTCTTGTTCAGGGCACTCTTGACTATGACTGTGTACAATTTCAAGACATTCCAAGATACTTTTGGGGTCTTTTTTGACGAAAAAGTTAAGTCACTGCCTAAGTGCATGGATCGCTTTCCTGATTTTCAGAAATTCTTTAAAAATATTCCTTAAACGATATGCAAATATTTTCAACGGATTCTTGTTCAGGGCGTCGTTGACTATGACTGAGTACAATTTCAAGACATTCCAACATACTTGGAATGTCCAAGTGCATGGATCGCTTTCCTGATTTTCAAAAGTTCATTAAAAATATTCTTCAAGAGATATGCAAATATATTCAACGGATTCTTGTTCAGGGCATGCTTGACTATGACTGTGTACAATTTCAAGACATTCCAAGATACTTTTGGGGTCTTTTTTGAATAAAAAGTTAAGTCACTGCCTAAGTGCACAGACTTTCATCATTTTCAAAAATTCATTAAAAATATTCCTTAAGAGATATGCAAATATTTGCAATGGATTCTTGTTCAGGGCGTCGTTGACTATAACCGAGTACAATTTCAAGACATTCCAACATACTTGGAATGTCCAAGTGCATGGATCGCTTTTCGGATTTTCAAAAATTCATTAAAAATATTCTTCAAGAGATATGCAAATATATTCAACGGATTCTTGTTCAGGGCACTCTTGACTATGACTGTGTACAATTTCAAGACATTCCAAGATACTTTTGGGGTCTTTTTTGACGAAAAAGTTAAGTCACTGCCTAAGTGCATGGATCGCTTTCCTGATTTTCAAAAATTCATTAAAAATATTCCTTAAGCGATATGCAAATATTTTCAACGGATTCTTGTTCAGGGCGTCGTTGACTATGACTGAGTACAATTTCAAGACATTCCAACATACTTGGAATGTCCAAGTGCATGGATCGCTTTCCTGATTTTCAAAAGTTCATTAAAAATATTCTTCAAGAGATATGCAAATATATTCAACGGATTCTTGTTCAGGGCATGCTTGACTATGACTGTGTACAATTTCAAGACATTCCAAGATACTTTTGGGGTCTTTTTTGAATAAAAAGTTAAGTCACTGCCGAAGTGCACAGACTTTCCTCATTTTCAAAAATTCATTAAAAATATTCCTTAAGAGATATGCAAATATTTTCAATGGATTCTTGTTCAGGGCGTCGTTGACTATGACCGAGTACAATTTCAAGACATTCCAACATACTTGGAATGTCCAAGTGCATGGATCGCTTTTCGGATTTTCAAAAATTCATTAAAAATATTCTTCAAGAGATATGCAAATATATTCAACGGATTCTTGTTCAGGGCATGCTTGACTATGACTGTGTACAATTTCAAGACATTCCAAGATACTTTTGGGGTCTTTTTTGACGAAAAAGTTAAGTCACTGCCTAAGTGCATGGATCGCTTTCCTGATTTTCAGAAATTCTTTAAAAATATTCCTTAAACGATATGCAAATATTTTCAACGGATTCTTGTTCAGGGCGTCGTTGACTATGACTGAGTACAATTTCAAGACATTCCAACATACTTGGAATGTCCAAGTGCATGGATCGCTTTCCTGATTTTCAAAAGTTCATTAAAAATATTCTTCAAGAGATATGCAAATATATTCAACGGATTCTTGTTCAGGGCATGCTTGACTATGACTGTGTACACTTTCAAGACATTCCAGGATACTTTTGGGGTCTTTTTTGAATAAAAAGTTAAGTCACTGCCTAAGTGCACAGACTTTCCTCATTTTCAAAAATTCATTAAAAATATTCCTTAAGAGATATGCAAATATTTTCAATTGATTCTTGTTCAGGGCATCGTTGACTATGACTGAGTACAATTTCAAGACATTCCAACATACTTGGAATGTCCAAGTGCATGGATCGCTTTTCGGATTTTCAAAAATTCATTAAAAATATTCTTCAAGAGATATGCAAATATATTCAACGGATTCTTGTTCAGGGCATGCTTGACTATGACTGTGTACAATTTCAAGACATTCCAAGATACTTTTGGGGTCTTTTTTGACAAAAAAGTTAAGTCACTGCCTAAGTGCATGGATCGCTTTTCTGATTTTCAAAAATTCATTAAAAATATTCCTTAAGCGATATGCAAATATTTTCAACGGATTCTTGTTCAGGGCATGCTTGACTATGACTGTGTACACTTTCAAGACATTCCAGGATACTTTTGGGGTCTTTTTTGAATAAAAAGTTAAGTCACTGCCTAAGTGCACAGACTTTCCTCATTTTCAAAAATTCATTAAAAATATTCCTTAAGAGATATGCAAATATTTTCAATTGATTCTTGTTCAGGGCATCGTTGACTATGACTGAGTACAATTTAAAGACATTCCAACATACTTGGAATGTCCAAGTGCATGGATCGCTTTTCGGATTTTCAAAAATTCATTAAAAATATTCTTCAAGAGATATGCAAATATATTCAACGGATTCTTGTTCAGGGCATGCTTGACTATGACTGTGTACAATTTCAAGACATTCCAGGATACTTTTGGGGTCTTTTTTGAATAAAAAGTTAAGTCACTGCCTAAGTGCATGGATCGCTTTCCTGATTTTCAAAAATTCATTAAAAATATTCCTTAAGCGATATGCAAATATTTTCAACGGATTCTTGTTCAGGGCGTCGTTGACTATGACTGAGTACAATTTCAAAACATTCCAACATACTTGGAATGTCCAAGTGCATGGATCGCTTTCCTGATTTTCAAAAGTTCATTAAAAATATTCTTCAAGAGATATGCAAATATATTCAACGGATTCTTGTTCAGGGCATGCTTGACTATGACTGTGTACAATTTCAAGACATTCCAAGATACTTTTGGGGTCTTTTTTGAATAAAAAGTTAAGTCACTGCCTAAGTGCACAGACTTTCCTCATTTTCAAAAATTCATTAAAAATATTCCTTAAGAGATATGCAAATATTTTCAATTGATTCTTGTTCAGGGCGTCGTTGACTATGACTGAGTACAATTTAAAGACATTCCAACATACTTGGAATGTCCAAGTGCATGGATCGCTTTTCGGATTTTCAAAAATTCATTAAAAATATTCTTCAAGAGATATGCAAATATATTCAACGGATTCTTGTTCAGGGCATGCTTGACTATGACTGTGTACAATTTCAAGACATTCCAAGATACTTTTTGGGTCTTTTTTGACAAAAAAGTTAAGTCACTGCCTAAGTGCATGGATCGCTTTCCTGATTTTCAAAAATTCATTAAAAATATTCCTTAAGCGATATGCAAATATTTTCAACGGATTCTTGTTCAGGGCGTCGTTGACTATGACTGAGTACAATTTCAAGACATTCCAACATACTTGGAATGTCCAAGTGCATGGATCGCTTTCCTGATTTTCAAAAATTCATTAAAAATATTCTTCAAGAGATATGCAAATATATTCAACGGATTCTTGTTCAGGGCATGCTTGACTATGACTGTGTACACTTTCAAGACATTCCAGGATACTTTTGGGGTCTTTTTTGAATAAAAAGTTAAGTCACTGCCTAAGTGCACAGACTTTCCTCATTTTCAAAAATTCATTAAAAATATTCCTTAAGAGATATGCAAATATTTTCAATTGATTCTTGTTCAGGGCATCGTTGACTATGACTGAGTACAATTTCAAGACATTCCAACATACTTGGAATGTCCAAGTGCATGGATCGCTTTTCGGATTTTCAAAAATTCATTTAAAATATTCTTCAAGAGATATGCAAATATATTCAACGGATTCTTGTTCAGGGCATGCTTGACTATGACTGTGTACAATTTCAAGACATTCCAAGATACTTTTGGGGTCTTTTTTGACAAAAAAGTTAAGTCACTGCCTAAGTGCATGGATCGCTTTTCTGATTTTCAAAAATTCATTAAAAATATTCCTTAAGCGATATGCAAATATTTTCAACGGATTCTTGTTCAGGGCGTCGTTGACTATGACTGAGTACAATTTCAAGACATTCCAACATACTTGGAATGTCCAAGTGCATGGATCGCTTTCCTGCTTTTCAAAAGTTCATTAAAAATATTCTTCAAGAGATATGCAAATATATTCAACGGATTCTTGTTCAGGGCATGCTTGACTATGACTGTGTACAATTTCAAGACATTCCAAGATACTTTTGGGGTCTTTTTTGAATAAAAAGTTAAGTCACTGCCTAAGTGCACAGACTTTCCTCATTTTCAAAAATTCATTAAAAATATTCCTTAAGAGATATGCAAATATTTTCAATTGATTCTTGTTCAGGGCGTCGTTGACTATGACTGAGTACAATTTCAAGACATTCCAACATACTTGGAATGTCCAAGTGCATGGATCGCTCTTCGGATTTTCAAAAATTCATTAAAAATATTCTTCAAGAGATATGCAAATATATTCAACGGATTCTTGTTCAGGGCATGCTTGACTATGACTGTGTACAATTTCAAGACATTCCAAGATACTTTTGGGGTCTTTTTTGACAAAAAAGTTAAGTCACTGCCTAAGTGCATGGATCGCTTTCCTGATTTTCAAAAATTCATTAAAAATATTCCTTAAGCGATATGCAAATATTTTCAACGGATTCTTGTTCAGGGCGTCGTTGACTATGACTGAGTACAATTTCAAGACATTCCAACATACTTGGAATGTCCAAGTGCATGGATCGCTTTCCTGATTTTCAAAAGTTCATTAAAAATATTCTTCAAGAGATATGCAAATATATTCAACGGATTCTTGTTCAGGGCATGCTTGACTATGACTGTGTACAATTTCAAGACATTCCAAGATACCTTTGGGGTCTTTTTTGAATAAAAAGTTAAGTCACTGCCTAAGTGCACAGACTTTCATCATTTTCAAAAATTCATTAAAAATATTCCTTAAGAGATATGCAAATATTTTCAATGGATTCTTGTTCAGGGCGTCGTTGACTATGACCGAGTACAATTTCAAGACATTCCAACATACTTGGAATGTCCAAGTGCATGGATCGCTTTCCGGATTTTCAAAAATTCATTAAAAATATTCTTCAAGAGATATGCAAATATATTCAACGGATTCTTGTTCAGGGCATGCTTGACTATGACTGTGTACAATTTCAAGACATTCCAAGATACTTTTGGGGTCTTTTTTGACGAAAAAGTTAAGTCACTGCCTAAGTGCATGGATCGCTTTCCTGATTTTCAGAAATTCTTTAAAAATATTCCTTAAACGATATGCAAATATTTTCAACGGATTCTTGTTCAGGGCGTCGTTGACTATGACCGAGTACAATTTCAAGACATTCCAACATACTTGGAATGTCCAAGTGCATGGATCGCTTTCCGGATTTTCAAAAATTCATTAAAAATATTCTTCAAGAGATATGCAAATATATTCAACGGATTCTTGTTCAGGGCATGCTTGACTATGACTGTGTACAATTTCAAGACATTCCAAGATACTTTTGGGGTCTTTTTTGACGAAAAAGTTAAGTCACTGCCTAAGTGCATGGATCGCTTTCCTGATTTTCAGAAATTCTTTAAAAATATTCCTTAAACGATATGCAAATATTTTCAACGGATTCTTGTTCAGGGCGTCGTTGACTATGACTGAGTACAATTTCAAGACATTCCAACATACTTGGAATGTCCAAGTGCATGGATCGCTTTCCTGATTTTCAAAAGTTCATTAAAAATATTCTTCAAGAGATATGCAAATATATTCAACGGATTCTTGTTCAGGGCATGCTTGACTATGACTGTGTACACTTTCAAGACATTCCAGGATACTTTTGGGGTCTTTTTTGAATAAAAAGTTAAGTCACTGCTTAAGTGCACAGACTTTCCTCATTTTCAAAAATTCATTAAAAATATTCCTTAAGAGATATGCAAATATTTTCAATTGATTCTTGTTCAGGGCGTCGTTGACTATGACTGAGTACAATTTCAAGACATTCCAACATACTTGGAATGTCCAAGTGCATGGATCGCTTTTCGGATTTTCAAAAATTCATTAAAAATATTCTTCAAGAGATATGCAAATATATTCAATGGATTCTTGTTCAGGGCATGCTTGACTATGACTGTGTACAATTTCAAGACATTCCAAGATACTTTTGGGGTCTTTTTTGACAAAAAAGTTAAGTCACTGCCTAAGTGCATGGATCGCTTTTCTGATTTTCAAAAATTCATTAAAAATATTCCTTAAGCGATATGCAAATATTTTCAACGGATTCTTGTTCAGGGCGTCGTTGACTATGACTGAGTACAATTTCAAGACATTCCAACATACTTGGAATGTCCAAGTGCATGGATCGCTTTTCGGATTTTCAAAAATTCATTAAAAATATTCTTCAAGAGATATGCAAATATATTCAACGGATTCTTGTTCAGGGCATGCTTGACTATGACTGTGTACAATTTCAAGACAGTCCAAGATACTTTTGGGGTCTTTTTTGACAAAAAAGTTAAGTCACTGCCTAAGTGCATGGATCGCTTTCCTGATTTTCAAAAATTCATTAAAAATATTCCTTAAGCGATATGCAAATATTTTCAACGGATTCTTGTTCAGGGCGTCGTTGACTATGACTGAGTACAATTTCAAGACATTCCAACATACTTGGAATGTCCAAGTGCATGGATCGCTTTCCTGATTTTCAAAAGTTCATTAAAAATATTCTTCAAGAGATATGCAAATATATTCAACGGATTCTTGTTCAGGGCATGCTTGACTATGACTGTGTACAATTTCAAGACATTCCAAGATACCTTTGGGGTCTTTTTTGACAAAAAAGTTAAGTCACTGCCGAAGTGCACAGACTTTCATCATTTTCAAAAATTCATTAAAAATATTCCTTAAGAGATATGCAAATATTTTCAATGGATTCTTGTTCAGGGCGTCGTTGACTATGACCGAGTACAATTTCAAGACATTCCAACATACTTGGAATGTCCAAGTGCATGGATCGCTTTCCGGATTTTCAAAAATTCATTAAAAATATTCTTCAAGAGATATGCAAATATATTCAACGGATTCTTGTTCAGGGCATGCTTGACTATGACTGTGTACAATTTCAAGACATTCCAAGATACTTTTGGGGTCTTTTTTGACGAAAAAGTTAAGTCACTGCCTAAGTGCATGGATCGCTTTCCTGATTTTCAAAAATTCATTAAAAATGTTCCTTAAGCGATATGCAAATATTTTCAACGGATTCTTGTTCAGGGCGTCGTTGACTATGACTGAGTACAATTTCAAGACATTCCAACATACTTGGAATGTCCAAGTGCATGGATCGCTTTCCTGATTTTCAAAAGTTCATTAAAAATATTCTTCAAGAGATATGCAAATATATTCAACGGATTCTTGTTCAGGGCATGCTTGACTATGACTGTGTACAATTTCAAGACATTCCAAGATACCTTTGGGGTCTTTTTTGAATAAAAAGTTAAGTCACTGCCTAAGTGCACAGACTTTCATCATTTTCAAAAATTCATTAAAAATATTCCTTAAGAGATATGCAAATATTTTCAATTGATTCTTGTTCAGGGCGTCGTTGACTATGACTGAGTACAATTTCAAGACATTCCAACATACTTGGAATGTCCAAGTGCATGGATCACTTTTCGGATTTTCAAAAATTCATTAAAAATATTCTTCAAGAGATATGCAAATATATTCAACGGATTCTTGTTCAGGGCATGCTTGACTATGACTGTGTACAATTTCAAGACATTCCAAGATACTTTTGGGGTCTTTTTTGACAAAAAAGTTAAGTCACTGCCTAAGTGCATGGATCGCTTTCCTGATTTTCAGAAATTCTTTAAAAATATTCCTTAAGCGATATGCAAATATTTTCAACGGATTCTTGTTCAGGGCGTCGTTGACTATGACTGAGTACAATTTCAAGACATTCCAACATACTTGGAATGTCCAAGTGCATGGATTGCTTTTCGATTTTCAAAAATTCATTAAAAATATTCTTCAAGAGATATGCAAATATATTCAACGGATTCTTGTTCAGGGCATGCTTGACTATGACTGTGTACAATTTCAAGACATTCCAAGATACTTTTGGGGTCTTTTTTGAATAAAAAGTTAAGTCACTGCCTAAGTGCATGGATCGCTTTCCTGATTTTCAGAAATTCTTTAAAAATATTCCTTAAACGATATGCAAATATTTTCAACGGATTCTTGTTCAGGGCGTCGTTGACTATGACTGAGTACAATTTCAAGACATTCCAACATACTTGGAATGTCCAAGTGCATGGATCGCTTTTCGGATTTTCAAAAATTCATTAAAAATATTCTTCAAGAGATATGCAAATATATTCAACGGATTCTTGTTCAGGGCATGCTTGACTATGACTGTGTACAATTTCAAGACATTCCAAGATACTTTTGGGGTCTTTTTTGACGAAAAAGTTAAGTCACTGCCTAAGTGCATGGATCGCTTTCCTGATTTTCAAAAATTCATTAAAAATATTCCTTAAGCGATATGCAAATATTTTCAACGGATTCTTGTTCAGGGCGTCGTTGACTATGACTGAGTACAATTTCAAGACATTCCAACATACTTGGAATGTCCAAGTGCATGGATCGCTTTCCTGATTTTCAAAAGTTCATTAAAAATATTCTTCAAGAGATATGCAAATATATTCAACGGATTCTTGTTCAGGGCATGCTTGACTATGACTGTGTACAATTTCAAGACATTCCAAGATACTTTTGGGGTCTTTTTTGAATAAAAAGTTAAGTCACTGCCTAAGTGCACAGACTTTCATCATTTTCAAAAATTCATTAAAAATATTCCTTAAGAGATATGCAAATATTTTCAATTGATTCTTGTTCAGGGCGTCGTTGACTATGACTGAGTACAATTTCAAGACATTCCAACATACTTGGAATGTCCAAGTGCATGGATCGCTTTTCGGATTTTCAAAAATTCATTAAAAATATTCTTCAAGAGATATGCAAATATATTCAACGGATTCTTGTTCAGGGCATGCTTGACTATGACTGTGTACAATTTCAAGACATTCCAAGATACTTTTGGGGTCTTTTTTGACAAAAAAGTTAAGTCACTGCCTAAGTGCATGGATCGCTTTCCTGATTTTCAAAAATTCATTAAAAATATTCCTTAAGCTATATGCAAATATTTTCAACAGATTCTGGTTCAGGGCGTCGTTGACTATGACTGAGTACAATTTCAAGACATTCCAACATACTTGGAATGTCCAAAGGCATGGATCGCTTTCCTGATTTTCAAAAGTTCATTAAAAATATTCTTCAAGAGATATGCAAATATATTCAACGGATTCTTGTTCAGGGCATGCTTGACTATGACTGTGTACAATTTCAAGACATTCCAAGATACTTTTGGGGTCTTTTTTGAATAAAAAGTTAAGTCACTGCCTAAGTGCACAGACTTTCCTCATTTTCAAAAATTCATTAAAAATATTCCTTAAGAGATATTCAAATATTTTCAATTGATTCTTGTTCAGGGCGTCGTTGACTATGACTGAGTACAATTTCAAGACATTCCAACATACTTGGAATGTCCAAGTGCATGGATTGCTTTTCGGATTGTCAAAAATTCATTAAAAATATTCTTCAAGAGATATGCAAATATATTCAACGGATTCTTGTTCAGGGCATGCTTGACTATGACTGTGTACAATTTCAAGACATTCCAAGATACTTTTGGGGTCTTTTTTGACAAAAAAGTTAAGTCACTGCCTAAGTGCATGGATCGCTTTCCTGATTTTCAAAAATTCATTAAAAATATTCCTTAAGCGATATGCAAATATTTTCAACGGATTCTTGTTCAGGGCGTCGTTGACTATGACTGAGTACAATTTCAAGACATTCCAACATACTTGGAATGTCCAAGTGCATGGATCGCTTTCCTGATTTTCAAAAGTTCATTAAAAATATTCTTCAAGAGATATGCAAATATATTCAACGGATTCTTGTTCAGGGCATGCTTGACTATGACTGTGTACAATTTCAACACATTCCAATTTACTTTTGGGGTTTTTTTTGAAAAAAAAGTCAAGTCACTAAGTGCATCAGAGCAAATGGATCGTTTCCTTCGTCTCACCTGATATCCTGCTGTGTGATCCACGGTGTCCAAACGTTTGTTTCCAGCGACTGGGCGACATGGATGAACTCCTGCAGCTTTAATGCTTTAAAAACAAACCAAAAACATCAAAAGTTAAGTCACTGCCTAAGTGCATGGATCGCTTTCCTAATTTTCAAAAATTAATTAAAAATATTCCTTAAGAGATATGCAAATATTTTCAATTGATTCTTGTTCAGGGCGTCGTTGACTATGACTGAGTACAATTTCAAGACATTCCAACATACTTGGAATGTCCAAGTGCATGGATCGCTTTTTGGATTTTCAAAAATTCATTAAAAATATTCTTCAAGAGATATGCAAATATATTCAACGGATTCTTGTTCAGGGCATGCTTGACTATGACTGTGTACAATTTCAAGACATTCCAGGATACTTTTGGGGTCTTTTTTGAATAAAAAGTTAAGTCACTGCCTAAGTGCATGGATCGCTTTCCTGATTTTCAAAAATTCATTAAAAATATTCCTTAAGCGATATGCAAATATTTTCAACGGATTCTTGTTCAGGGCGTCGTTGACTATGACTGAGTACAATTTCAAAACATTCCAACATACTTGGAATGTCCAAGTGCATGGATCGCTTTCCTGATTTTCAAAAGTTCATTAAAAATATTCTTCAAGAGATATGCAAATATATTCAACGGATTCTTGTTCAGGGCATGCTTGACTATGACTGTGTACAATTTCAAGACATTCCAAGATACTTTTGGGGTCTTTTTTGAATAAAAAGTTAAGTCACTGCCTAAGTGCACAGACTTTCCTCATTTTCAAAAATTCATTAAAAATATTCCTTAAGAGATATGCAAATATTTTCAATTGATTCTTGTTCAGGGCGTCGTTGACTATGACTGAGTACAATTTAAAGACATTCCAACATACTTGGAATGTCCAAGTGCATGGATCGCTTTTCGGATTTTCAAAAATTCATTAAAAATATTCTTCAAGAGATATGCAAATATATTCAACGGATTCTTGTTCAGGGCATGCTTGACTATGACTGTGTACAATTTCAAGACATTCCAAGATACTTTTGGGGTCTTTTTTGACAAAAAAGTTAAGTCACTGCCTAAGTGCATGGATCGCTTTTCTGATTTTCAAAAATTCATTAAAAATATTCCTTAAGCGATATGCAAATATTTTCAACGGATTCTTGTTCAGGGCGTCGTTGACTATGACTGAGTACAATTTCAAGACATTCCAACATACTTGGAATGTCCAAGTGCATGGATCGCTTTCCTGATTTTCAAAAGTTCATTAAAAATATTCTTCAAGAGATATGCAAATATATTCAACGGATTCTTGTTCAGGGCATGCTTGACTATGACTGTGTACAATTTCAAGACATTCCAAGATACTTTTGGGGTCTTTTTTGACAAAAAAGTTAAGTCACTGCCTAAGTGCATGGATCGCTTTCCTCATTTTCAGAAATTCATTAAAAATATTCCTTAAGCGATATGCAAATATTTTCAACGGATTCTTGTTCAGGGCGTCGTTGACTATGACTGAGTACAATTTCAAGACATTCCAACATACTTGGAATGTCCAAGTGCATGGATCGCTTTCCTGATTTTCAAAAGTTCATTAAAAATATTCTTCAAGAGATATGCAAATATATTCAACGGATTCTTGTTCAGGGCATGCTTGACTATGACTGTGTACAATTTCAAGACATTCCAAGATACCTTTGGGGTCTTTTTTGAATAAAAAGTTAAGTCACTGCCTAAGTGCACAGACTTTCATCATTTTCAAAAATTCATTAAAAATATTCCTTAAGAGATATGCAAATATTTTCAATGGATTTTTGTTCAGGGCGTCGTTGACTATGACCGAGTACAATTTCAAGACATTCCAACATACTTGGAATGTCCAAGTGCATGGATCGCTTTCCGGATTTTCAAAAATTCATTAAAAATATTCTTCAAGAGATATGCAAATATATTCAACGGATTCTTGTTCAGGGCATTCTTGACTATGACTGTGTACAATTTCAAGACATTCCAAGATACTTTTGGGGTCTTTTTTGACGAAAAAGTTAAGTCACTGCCTAAGTGCATGGATCGCTTTCCTGATTTTCAGAAATTCTTTAAAAATATTCCTTAAACGATATGCAAATATTTTCAACGGATTCTTGTTCAGGGCGTCGTTGACTATGACTGAGTACAATTTCAAGACATTCCAACATACTTGGAATGTCCAAGTGCATGGATCGCTTTTCGGATTTTCAAAAATTCATTAAAAATATTCTTCAAGAGATATGCAAATATATTCAACGGATTCTTGTTCAGGGCATGCTTGACTATGACTGTGTACAATTTCAAGACATTCCAAGATACTTTTGGGGTCTTTTTTGACGAAAAAGTTAAGTCACTGCCTAAGTGCATGGATCGCTTTCCTGATTTTCAGAAATTCTTTAAAAATATTCCTTAAACGATATGCAAATATTTTCAACGGATTCTTGTTCAGGGCGTCGTTGACTATGACTGAGTACAATTTCAAGACATTCCAACATACTTGGAATGTCCAAGTGCATGGATCGCTTTCCTGATTTTCAAAAGTTCATTAAAAATATTCTTCAAGAGATATGCAAATATATTCAACGGATTCTTGTTCAGGGCATGCTTGACTATGACTGTGTACAATTTCAAGACATTCCAAGATACTTTTGGGGTCTTTTTTGAATAAAAAGTTAAGTCACTGCCTAAGTGCACAGACTTTCCTCATTTTCAAAAATTCATTAAAAATATTCCTTAAGAGATATGCAAATATTTTCAATTGATTCTTGTTCAGGGCGTCGTTGACTATGACTGAGTACAATTTCAAGACATTCCAACATACTTGGAATGTCCAAGTGCATGGATCGCTTTTCGGATTTTCAAAAATTCATTAAAAATATTCTTCAAGAGATATGCAAATATATTCAACGGATTCTTGTTCAGGGCATGCTTGACTATGACTGTGTACAATTTCAAGACATTCCAAGATACTTTTGGGGTCTTTTTTGACGAAAAAGTTAAGTCACTGCCTAAGTGCATGGATCGCTTTCCTGATTTTCAGAAATTCTTTAAAAATATTCCTTAAACGATATGCAAATATTTTCAACGGATTCTTGTTCAGGGCGTCGTTGACTATGACTGAGTACAATTTCAAGACATTCCAACATACTTGGAATGTCCAAGTGCATGGATCGCTTTCCTGATTTTCAAAAGTTCATTAAAAATATTCTTCAAGAGATATGCAAATATATTCAACGGATTCTTGTTCAGGGCATGCTTGACTATGACTGTGTACAATTTCAAGACATTCCAAGATACTTTTGGGGTCTTTTTTGAATAAAAAGTTAAGTCACTGCCTAAGTGCACAGACTTTCCTCATTTTCAAAAATTCATTAAAAATATTCCTTAAGAGATATGCAAATATTTTCAATTGATTCTTGTTCAGGGCGTCGTTGACTATGACTGAGTACAATTTCAAGACATTCCAACATACTTGGAATGTCCAAGTGCATGGATCGCTTTTCGGATTTTCAAAAATTCATTAAAAATATTCTTCAAGAGATATGCAAATATATTCAACGGATTCTTGTTCAGGGCATGCTTGACTATGACTGTGTACAATTTCAAGACATTCCAAGATACTTTTGGGGTCTTTTTTGACGAAAAAGTTAAGTCACTGCCTAAGTGCATGGATCGCTTTCCTGATTTTCAGAAATTCTTTAAAAATATTCCTTAAACGATATGCAAATATTTTCAACGGATTCTTGTTCAGGGCGTCGTTGACTATGACTGAGTACAATTTCAAGACATTCCAACATACTTGGAATGTCCAAGTGCATGGATCGCTTTCCTGATTTTCAAAAGTTCATTAAAAATATTCTTCAAGAGATATGCAAATATATTCAACGGATTCTTGTTCAGGGCATGCTTGACTATGACTGTGTACAATTTCAAGACATTCCAGGATACTTTTGGGGTCTTTTTTGAATAAAAAGTTAAGTCACTGCCTAAGTGCACAGACTTTCCTCATTTTCAAAAATTCATTAAAAATATTCCTTAAGAGATATGCAAATATTTTCAATTGATTCTTGTTCAGGGCGTCGTTGACTATGACTGAGTACAATTTCAAGACATTCCAACATACTTGGAATGTCCAAGTGCATGGATCGCTTTTCGGATTTTCAAAAATTCATTAAAAATATTCTTCAAGAGATATGCAAATATATTCAACGGATTCTTGTTCAGGGCATGCTTGACTATGACTGTGTACAATTTCAAGACATTCCAAGATACTTTTGGGGTCTTTTTTGACAAAAAAGTTAAGTCACTGCCTAAGTGCATGGATCGCTTTCATCATTTTCAGAAATTCATTAAAAATATTCCTTAAGCGATATGCAAATATTTTCAACGGATTCTTGTTCAGGGCGTCGTTGACTATGACTGTGTACAATTTCAAGACATTCCAAGATACTTTTGGAGTCTTTTTTGACAAAAAAGTTTAGTCACTGCCTAAGTGCATGGATCGCTTTCCTGATTTTCAGAAATTCTTTAAAAATATTCCTTAAACGATATGCAAATATTTTCAACGGATTCTTGTTCAGGGCGTCTTTGACTATGACTGAGTACAATTTCAAGACATTCCAACATACTTGCAATGTCCAAGTGCATGGATCGCTTTCCTGATTTTCAAAAGTTCATTAAAAATATTCTTCAAGAGATATGCAAATATATTCAACGGATTCTTGTTCAGGGCATGCTTGACTATGACTGTGTACAATTTCAAGACATTCCAAGATACCTTTGGGGTCTTTTTTGAATAAAAAGTTAAGTCACTGCCTAAGTGCATGGATCGCTTTCCTGATTTTCAAAAATTCATTAAAAATATTCCTTAAGCGATATGCAAATATTTTCAACGGATTCTTGTTCAGGGCGTCGTTGACTATGACCGAGTACAATTTCAAGACATTCCAACATACTTTGAATGTCCAAGTACATGGATCGCTTTCCTGATTTTCAAAAGTTCATTAAAAATATTCTTCAAGAGATATGCAAATATATTCAACGGATTCTTGTTCAGGGCATGCTTGACTATGACTGTGTACAATTTCAAGACATTCCAAGATACTTTTGGGGTCTTTTTTGATTGAAAAGTTAAGTCACTGGCTTAGTGCACAGACTTTCCTCATTTTCAAAAATTCATTAAAAATATTCCTTAAGAGATATGCAAATATTTTCAATTGATTCTTGTTCAGAGCGTCGTTGACTATGACTGAGTACAATTTCAAGACATTCCAACATACTTGGAATGTCCAAGTGCATGGATCGCTTTTCGGATTTTCAAAAATTCATTAAAAATATTCTACAAGAGATATGCAAATATATTCAACGGATTCTTGTTCAGGGCATGCTTGACTATGACTGTGTACAATTTCAAGACATTCCAAGATACTTTTGGGGTCTTTTTTGACGAAAAAGTTAAGTCACTGCCTAATTGCATGGATCGCTTTCCTGATTTTCAAAAATTCATTAAAAATATTCCTTAAGCGATATGCAAATATTTTCAACGGATTCTTGTTCAGGGCGTCGTTGACTATGACTGAGTACAATTTCAAGACATTCCAACATACTTGGAATGTCCAAGTGCATGGATCGCTTTCCTGATTTTCAAAAGTTCATTAAAAATATTCTTCAAGAGATATGCAAATATATTCAACGGATTCTTGTTCAGGGCATGCTTGACTATGACTGTGTACAATTTCAAGACATTCCAAGATACTTTTGGGGTCTTTTTTGACGAAAAAGTTAAGTCACTGCCTAAGTGCATGGATCGCTTTCCTGATTTTCAGAAATTCTTTAAAAATATTCCTTAAACGATATGCAAATATTTTCAACGGATTCTTGTTCAGGGCGTCGTTGACTATGACTGAGTACAATTTCAAGACATTCCAACATACTTGGAATGTCCAAGTGCATGGATCGCTTTCCTGATTTTCAAAAGTTCATTAAAAATATTCTTCAAGAGATATGCAAATATATTCAACGGATTCTTGTTCAGGGCATGCTTGACTATGACTGTGTACAATTTCAAGACATTCCAAGATACTTTTGGGGTCTTTTTTGAATAAAAAGTTAAGTCACTGCCTAAGTGCACAGACTTTCCTCATTTTCAAAAATTCATTAAAAATATTCCTTAAGAGATATGCAAATATTTTCAATTGATTCTTGTTCAGGGCGTCGTTGACTATGACTGAGTACAATTTCAAGACATTCCAACATACTTGGAATGTCCAAGTGCATGGATCGCTTTCCTGATTTTCAAAAGTTCATTAAAAATATTCTTCAAGAGATATGCAAATATATTCAACGGATTCTTGTTCAGGGCATGCTTGACTATGACTGTGTACAATTTCAAGACATTCCAAGATACCTTTGGGGTCTTTTTTGAATAAAAAGTTAAGTCACTGCCTAAGTGCACAGACTTTCATCATTTTCAAAAATTCATTAAAAATATTCCTTAAGAGATATGCAAATATTTTCAATGGATTCTTGTTCAGGGCGTCGTTGACTATGACCGAGTACAATTTCAAGACATTCCAACATACTTGGAATGTCCAAGTGCATGGATCGCTTTCCGGATTTTCAAAAATTCATTAAAAATATTCTTCAAGAGATATGCAAATATATTCAACGGATTCTTGTTCAGGGCATTCTTGACTATGACTGTGTACAATTTCAAGACATTCCAAGATACTTTTGGGGTCTTTTTTGACGAAAAAGTTAAGTCACTGCCTAAGTGCATGGATCGCTTTCCTGATTTTCAGAAATTCTTTAAAAATATTCCTTAAACGATATGCAAATATTTTCAACGGATTCTTGTTCAGGGCGTCGTTGACTATGACTGAGTACAATTTCAAGACATTCCAACATACTTGGAATGTCCAAGTGCATGGATCGCTTTCCTGATTTTCAAAAGTTCATTAAAAATATTCTTCAAGAGATATGCAAATATATTCAACGGATTCTTGTTCAGGGCATGCTTGACTATGACTGTGTACAATTTCAAGACATTCCAAGATACTTTTGGGGTCTTTTTTGAATAAAAAGTTAAGTCACTGCCTAAGTGCACAGACTTTCCTCATTTTCAAAAATTCATTAAAAATATTCCTTAAGAGATATGCAAATATTTTCAATTGATTCTTGTTCAGGGCGTCGTTGACTATGACTGAGTACAATTTCAAGACATTCCAACATACTTGGAATGTCCAAGTGCATGGATCGCTTTTCGGATTTTCAAAAATTCATTAAAAATATTCTTCAAGAGATATGCAAATATATTCAACGGATTCTTGTTCAGGGCATGCTTGACTATGACTGTGTACAATTTCAAGACATTCCAAGATACTTTTGGGGTCTTTTTTGACAAAAAAGTTAAGTCACTGCCTAAGTGCATGGATCGCTTTCCTGATTTTCAGAAATTCATTAAAAATATTCCTTAAGCGATATGCAAATATTTTCAATTGATTCTTGTTCAGGGCGTCGTTGACTATGACTGAGTACAATTTCAAGACATTCCAACATACTTGGAATGTCCAAGTGCATGGATCGCTTTCCTGATTTTCAAAAGTTCATTAAAAATATTCTTCAAGAGATATGCAAATATATTCAACGGATTCTTGTTCAGGGCATGCTTGACTATGACTGTGTACAATTTCAAGACATTCCAAGATACCTTTGGGGTCTTTTTTGAATAAAAAGTTAAGTCACTGCCTAAGTGCACAGACTTTCATCATTTTCAAAAATTCATTAAAAATATTCCTTAAGAGATATGCAAATATTTTCAATGGATTCTTGTTCAGGGCGTCGTTGACTATGACCGAGTACAATTTCAAGACATTCCAACATACTTGGAATGTCCAAGTGCATGGATCGCTTTCCGGATTTTCAAAAATTCATTAAAAATATTCTTCAAGAGATATGCAAATATATTCAACGGATTCTTGTTCAGGGCATGCTTGACTATGACTGTGTACAATTTCAAGACATTCCAAGATACTTTTGGGGTCTTTTTTGACGAAAAAGTTAAGTCACTGCCTAAGTGCACAGACTTTCCTCATTTTCAAAAAATTCATTAAAAATATTCCTTAAGAGATATGCAAATATTTTCAATTGATTCTTGTTCAGGGCGTCGTTGACTATGACTGAGTACAATTTCAAGACATTCCAACATACTTGGAATGTCCAAGTGCATGGATCGCTTTTCGGATTTTCAAAAATTCATTAAAAATATTCTTCAAGAGATATGCAAATATATTCAACGGATTCTTGTTCAGGGCATGCTTGACTATGACTGTGTACAATTTCAAGACATTCCAAGATACTTTTGGGGTCTTTTTTGACAAAAAAGTTAAGTCACTGCCTAAGTGCATGGATCGCTTTCCTGATTTTCAAAAATTCATAAAAAATATTCCTTAAGCGATATGCAAATATTTTCAACGGATTCTTGTTCAGGGCGTCGTTGACTATTACTGAGTACAATTTCAAGACATTCCAACATACTTGGAATGTCCAAGTGCATGGATCGCTTTCCTGATTTTCAAAAGTTCATTAAAAATATTCTTCAAGAGATATGCAAATATATTCAACGGATTCTTGTTCAGGGCATGCTTGACTATGACTGTGTAGAATTTCAAGACATTCCAAGATACCTTTGGGGTCTTTTTTGAATAAAAAGTTAAGTCACTGCCTAAGTGCACAGACTTTCATCATTTTCAAAAATTCATTAAAAATATTCCTTAAGAGATATGCAAATATTTTCAATGGATTCTTGTTCAAGGCGTCGTTGACTATGACCGAGTACAATTTCAAGACATTCCAACATACTTGGAATGTCCAAGTGCATGGATCGCTTTCCGGATTTTCAAAAATTCATTAAAAATATTCTTCAAGAGATATGCAAATATATTCAACGGATTCTTGTTCAGGGCATGCTTGACTATGACTGTGTACAATTTCAAGACATTCCAAGATACTTTTGGGGTCTTTTTTGACGAAAAAGTTAAGTCACTGCCTAAGTGCATGGATCGCTTTCCTGATTTTCAAAAATTCATTAAAAATATTCCTTAAGCGATATGCAAATATTTTCAACGGATTCTTGTTCAGGGCGTCGTTGACTATGACTGAGTACAATTTCAAGACATTCCAACATACTTGAAATGTCCAAGTGCATGGATCGCTTTCCCGATTTTCAAAAGTTCATTAAAAATATTCTTCAAGAGATATGCAAATATATTCAACGGATTCTTGTTCAGGGCATGCTTGACTATGACTGTGTACAATTTCAAGACATTCCAAGATACTTTTGGGGTCTTTTTTGAATAAAAAGTTAAGTCACTGCCTGAGTGCACAGACTTTCATCATTTTCAAAAATTCATTAAAAATATTCCTTAAGAGATATGCAAATATTTTCAATTGATTCTTGTTCAGGGCGTCGTTGACTATGACTGAGTACAATTTCAAGACATTCCAACATACTTGGAATGTCCAAGTGCATGGATCGCTTTTCGGATTTTCAAAAATTCATTAAAAATATTCTTCAAGAGATATGCAAATATATTCAACGGATTCTTGTTCAGGGCATGCTTGACTATGACTGTGTACAATTTCAAGACATTCCAAGATACTTTTGGGGTCTTTTTTGACAAAAAAGTTAAGTCACTGCCTAAGTGCATGGATCGCTTTCCTGATTTTCAAAAATTCATTAAAAATATTCCTTAAGGGATATGCAAATATTTTCAACGGATTCTTGTTCAGGGCGTCGTTGACTATGACTGAGTACAATTTCAAGACATTCCAACATACTTGGAATGTCCAAGTGCATGGATCGCTTTTCGGATTTTCAAAAATTCATTAAAAATATTCTTCAAGAGATATGCAAATATATTCAACGGATTCTTGTTCAGGGCATGCTTGACTATGACTGTGTACAATTTCAAGACATTCCAAGATACTTTTGGGGTCTTTTTTGACGAAAAAGTTAAGTCACTGCCTAAGTGCATGGATCGCTTTCCTGATTTTCAAAAATTCATTTAAAATATTCCTTAAGCGATATGCAAATATTTTCAACGGATTCTTGTTCAGGGCGTCGTTGACTATGACTGAGTACAATTTCAAGACATTCCAACATACTTGGAATGTCCAAGTGCATGGATCGCTTTCCTGATTTTCAAAAGTTCATTAAAAATATTCTTCAAGAGATATGCAAATATATTCAACGGATTCTTGTTCAGGGCATGCTTGACTATGACTGTGTACAATTTCAAGACATTCCAAGATACTTTTGGGGTCTTTTTTGACAAAAAAGTTAAGTCACTGCCTAAGTGCACAGACTTTCATCATTTTCAAAAATTCATTAAAAATATTCCTTAAGAGATATGCAAATATTTTCAATTGATTCTTGTTCAGGGCGTCGTTGACTATGACTGAGTACAATTTCAAGACATTCCAACATACTTGGAATGTCCAAGTGCATGGATCGCTTTTCGGATTTTCAAAAATTCATTAAAAATATTCTTCAAGAGATATGCAAATATATTCAACGGATTCTTGTTCAGGGCATGCTTGACTATGACTGTGTACAATTTCAAGACATTCCAAGATACTTTTGGGGTCTTTTTTGACAAAAAAGTTAAGTCACTGCCTAAGTGCATGGATCGCTTTCCTGATTTTCAAAAATTCATTAAAAATATTCCTTAAGCTATATGCAAATATTTTCAACGGATTCTTGTTCAGGGCGTCGTTGACTATGACTGAGTACAATTTCAAGACATTCCAACATACTTGGAATGTCCAAGTGCATGGATCGCTTTCCTGATTTTCAAAAGTTCATTAAAAATATTCTTCAAGAGATATGCAAATATATTCAACGGATTCTTGTTCAGGGCATGCTTGACTATGACTGTGTACAATTTCAAGACATTCCAAGATACTTTTGGGGTCTTTTTTGAATAAAAAGTTAAGTCACTGCCTAAGTGCACAGACTTTCCTCATTTTCAAAAATTCATTAAAAATATTCCTTAAGAGATATGCAAATATTTTCAATTGATTCTTGTTCAGGGCGTCGTTGACTATGACTGAGTACAATTTCAAGACATTCCAACATACTTGGAATGTCCAAGTGCATGGATTGCTTTTCGGATTTTCAAAAATTCATTAAAAATATTCTTCAAGAGATATGCAAATATATTCAACGGATTCTTGTTCAGGGCATGCTTGACTATGACTGTGTACAATTTCAAGACATTCCAAGATACTTTTGGGGTCTTTTTTGACAAAAAAGTTAAGTCACTGCCTAAGTGCATGGATCGCTTTCCTGATTTTCAAAAATTCATTAAAAATATTCCTTAAGCGATATGCAAATATTTTCAACGGATTCTTGTTCAGGGCGTCGTTGACTATGACTGAGTACAATTTCAAGACATTCCAACATACTTGGAATGTCCAAGTGCATGGATCGCTTTCCTGATTTTCAAAAGTTCATTAAAAATATTCTTCAAGAGATATGCAAATATATTCAACGGATTCTTGTTCAGGGCATGCTTGACTATGACTGTGTACAATATCAAGACATTCCAAGATACTTTTGGGGTCTTTTTTGAATAAAAAGTTAAGTCACTGCCTAAGTGCACAGACTTTCCTCATTTTCAAAAATTCATTAAAAATATTCCTTAAGAGATATGCAAATATTTTCAATGGATTCTTGTTCAGGGCGTCGTTGACTATGACCGAGTACAATTTCAAGACTTTCCAACATACTTGGAATGTCCAAGTGCATGGATCGCTTTCCGGATTTTCAAAAATTCATTAAAAATATTCTTCAAGAGATATGCAAATATATTCAACGGATTCTTGTTCAGGGCATGCTTGACTATGACTGTGTACAATTTCAAGACATTCCAAGATACTTTTGGGGTCTTTTTTGACGAAAAAGTTAAGTCACTGCCTAAGTGCATGGATCGCTTTCCTGATTTTCAGAAATTCTTTAAAAATATTCCTTAAACGATATGCAAATATTTTCAACGGATTCTTGTTCAGGGCGTCGTTGACTATGACTGAGTACAATTTCAAGACATTCCAACATACTTGGAATGTCCAAGTGCATGGATCGCTTTCCTGATTTTCAAAAGTTCATTAAAAATATTCTTCAAGAGATATGCAAATATATTCAACGGATTCTTGTTCAGGGCATGCTTGACTATGACTGTGTACAATTTCAAGACATTCCAAGATACCTTTGGGGTCTTTTTTGAATAAAAAGTTAAGTCACTGCCTAAGTGCATGGATCGCTTTCCTGATTTTCAAAAATTCATAAAAAATATTCCTTAAGCGATATGCAAATATTTTCAACGGATTCTTGTTCAGGGCGTCGTTGACTATGACTGAGTACAATTTCAAGACATTCCAACATACTTGGAATGTCCAAGTGCATGGATCGCTTTCCTGATTTTCAAAAGTTCATTAAAAATATTCTTCAAGAGATATGCAAATATATTCAACGGATTCTTGTTCAGGGCATGCTTGACTATGACTGTGTACAATTTCAAGACATTCCAAGATACCTTTGGGGTCTTTTTTGAATAAAAAGTTAAGTCACTGCCTAAGTGCACAGACTTTCATCATTTTCAAAAATTCATTAAAAATATTCCTTAAGAGATATGCAAATATTTTCAATGGATTCTTGTTCAAGGCGTCGTTGACTATGACCGAGTACAATTTCAAGACATTCCAACATACTTGGAATGTCCAAGTGCATGGATCGCTTTCCGGATTTTCAAAAATTCATTAAAAATATTCTTCAAGAGATATGCAAATATATTCAACGGATTCTTGTTCAGGGCATGCTTGACTATGACTGTGTACAATTTCAAGACATTCCAAGATACTTTTGGGGTCTTTTTTGACGAAAAAGTTAAGTCACTGCCTAAGTGCATGGATCGCTTTCCTGATTTTCAAAAATTCATTAAAAATATTCCTTAAGCGATATGCAAATATTTTCAACGGATTCTTGTTCAGGGCGTCGTTGACTATGACTGAGTACAATTTCAAGACATTCCAACATACTTGGAATGTCCAAGTGCATGGATCGCTTTCCCGATTTTCAAAAGTTCATTAAAAATATTCTTCAAGAGATATGCAAATATATTCAACGGATTCTTGTTCAGGGCATGCTTGACTATGACTGTGTACAATTTCAAGACATTCCAAGATACTTTTGGGGTCTTTTTTGAATAAAAAGTTAAGTCACTGCCCAAGTGCACAGACTTTCATCATTTTCAAAAATTCATTAAAAATATTCCTTAAGAGATATGCAAATATTTTCAATTGATTCTTGTTCAGGGCGTCGTTGACTATGACTGAGTACAATTTCAAGACATTCCAACATACTTGGAATGTCCAAGTGCATGGATCACTTTTCGGATTTTCAAAAATTCATTAAAAATATTCTTCAAGAGATATGCAAATATATTCAACGGATTCTTGTTCAGGGCATGCTTGACTATGACTGTGTACAATTTCAAGACATTCCAAGATACTTTTGGGGTCTTTTTTGACAAAAAAGTTAAGTCACTGCCTAAGTGCATGGATCGCTTTCCTGATATTCAAAAATTCATTAAAAATATTCCTTAAGGGATATGCAAATATTTTCAACGGATTCTTGTTCAGGGCGTCGTTGACTATGACTGAGTACAATTTCAAGACATTCCAACATACTTGGAATGTCCAAGTGCATGGATCGCTTTTCGGATTTTCAAAAATTCATTAAAAATATTCTTCAAGAGATATGCAAATATATTCAACGGATTCTTGTTCAGGGCATGCTTGACTATGACTGTGTACAATTTCAAGACATTCCAAGATACTTTTGGGGTCTTTTTTGACGAAAAAGTTAAGTCACTGCCTAAGTGCATGGATCGCTTTCCTGATTTTCAAAAATTCATTTAAAATATTCCTTAAGCGATATGCAAATATTTTCAACGGATTCTTGTTCAGGGCGTCGTTGACTATGACTGAGTACAATTTCAAGACATTCCAACATACTTGGAATGTCCAAGTGCATGGATCGCTTTCCTGATTTTCAAAAGTTCATTAAAAATATTCTTCAAGAGATATGCAAATATATTCAACGGATTCTTGTTCAGGGCATGCTTGACTATGACTGTGTACAATTTCAAGACATTCCAAGATACTTTTGGGGTCTTTTTTGAATAAAAAGTTAAGTCACTGCCTAAGTGCACAGACTTTCATCATTTTCAAAAATTCATTAAAAATATTCCTTAAGAGATATGCAAAAATTTTCAATTGATTCTTGTTCAGGGCGTCGTTGACTATGACTGAGTACAATTTCAAGACATTCCAACATACTTGGAATGTCCAAGGGCATGGATCGCTTTTCGGATTTTCAAAAATTCATTAAAAATATTCTTCAAGAGATATGCAAATATATTCAACGGATTCTTGTTCAGGGCATGCTTGACTATGACTGTGTACAATTTCAAGACATTCCAAGATACTTTTGGGGTCTTTTTTGACAAAAAAGTTAAGTCACTGCCTAAGTGCATGGATCGCTTTCCTGATTTTCAAAAATTCATTAAAAATATTCCTTAAGCAATATGCAAATATTTTCAACGGATTCTTGTTCAGGGCGTCGTTGACTATGACTGAGTACAATTTCAAGACATTCCAACATACTTGGAATGTCCAAGTGCATGGATCGCTTTCCTGATTTTCAAAAGTTCATTAAAAATATTCTTCAAGAGATATGCAAATATATTCAACGGATTCTTGTTCAGGGCATGCTTGACTATGACTGTGTACAATTTCAAGACATTCCAAGATACTTTTGGGGTCTTTTTTGAATAAAAAGTTAAGTCACTGCCTAAGTGCACAGACTTTCCTCATTTTCAAAAATTCATTAAAAATATTCCTTAAGAGATATGCAAATATTTTCAATTGATTCTTGTTCAGGGCGTCGTTGACTATGACTGAGTACAATTTCAAGACATTCCAACATACTTGGAATGTCCAAGTGCATGGATTGCTTTTCGGATTTTCAAAAATTCATTAAAAATATTCTTCAAGAGATATGCAAATATATTCAACGGATTCTTGTTCAGGGCATGCTTGACTATGACTGTGTACAATTTCAAGACATTCCAAGATACTTTTGGGGTCTTTTTTGACAAAAAAGTTAAGTCACTGCCTAAGTGCATGGATCGCTTTCCTGATTTTCAAAAATTCATTCAAAATATTCCTTAAGCGATATGCAAATATTTTCAACGGATTCTTGTTCAGGGCGTCGTTGACTATGACTGAGTACAATTTCAAGACATTCCAACATACTTGGAATGTCCAAGTGCATGGATCGCTTTCCTGATTTTCAAAAGTTCATTAAAAATATTCTTCAAGAGATATGCAAATATATTCAACGGATTCTTGTTCAGGGCATGCTTGACTATGACTGTGTACAATATCAAGACATTCCAAGATACTTTTGGGGTCTTTTTTGAATAAAAAGTTAAGTCACTGCCTAAGTGCACAGACTTTCCTCATTTTCAAAAATTCATTAAAAATATTCCTTAAGAGATATGCAAATATTTTCAATTGATTCTTGTTCAGGGCGTCGTTGACTATGACTGAGTACAATTTCAAGACATTCCAACATACTTGGAATGTCCAAGTGCATGGATCGCTTTTCGGATTTTCAAAAATTCATTAAAAATATTCTTCAAGAGATATGCAAATATATTCAACGGATTCTTGTTCAGGGCATGCTTGACTATGACTGTGTACAATTTCAAGACATTCCAATTTACTTTTGGGGTTTTTTTTTGAAAAAAAAGTCAAGTCACTAAGTGCATCAGGGCAAATGGATCGTTTCCTTCGTCTCACCTGATATCCTGCTGTGTGATCCACGGTGTCCAAACGTTTGTTTCCAGCGACTGGACGACATGGATGAACTCCTGCAGCTTTAATTCTTTAAAAACAACCCAAAAACATCAAAAGTTAAGTCACTGCCTAAGTGCATGGATCGCTTTCCTGATTTTCAAAAATTCATTAAAAATATTCCTCAAGAGATATGCAAATATATTCAACGGATTCTTGTTCAGGGCATGCTTGACTATGACTGTGTACAATTTCAAGACATTCCAAGATACTTTTGGGGTCTTTTTTGACGAAAAAGTTAAGTCACTGCCTAAGTGCATGGATCGCTTTCCTGATTTTCAAAAATTCATTAAAAATATTCCTTAAGCGATATGCAAATATTTTCAACGGATTCTTGTTCAGGGCGTCGTTGACTATGACTGAGTACAATTTCAAGACATTCCAACATACTTGGAATGTCCAAGTGCATGGATCGCTTTCCGGATTTTCAAAAATTCATTAAAAATATTCTTCAAGAGATATGCAAATATATTCAACGGATTCTTATTCAGGGCATGCTTGACTATGACTGTGTACAATTTCAAGACATTCCAATTTACTTTTGGGGTTTTTTTTGAAAAAAAAGTCAAGTCACTAAGTGCATCAGGGCAAATGGATCGTTTCCTTCGTCTCACCTGATATCCTGCTGTGTGATCCACGGTGTCCAAACGTTTGTTTCCAGCGACTGGGCGACATGGATGAACTCCTGCAGCTTTAATGCTTTAAAAACAAACCAAAAACATCAAAAGTTAAGTCACTGCCTAAGTGCATGGATCGCTTTCCTAATTTTCAAAAATTCATTAAAAATATTCCTTAAGAGATATGCAAATATTTTCAATTGATTCTTGTTCAGGGCGTCGTTGACTATGACTGAGTACAATTTCAAGACATTCCAACATACTTGGAATGTCCAAGTGCATGGATCGCTTTTCGGATTTTCAAAAATTCATTAAAAATATTCTTCAAGAGATATGCAAATATATTCAACGGATTCTTGTTCAGGGCATGCTTGACTATGACTGTGTACAATTTCAAGACATTCCAGGATACTTTTGGGGTCTTTTTTGAATAAAAAGTTAAGTCACTGCGTAAGTGCACAGACTTTCCTCATTTTCAAAAATTCATTAAAAATATTCCTTAAGAGATATGCAAATATTTTCAATTGATTCTTGTTCAGGGCGTCGTTGACTATGACTGAGTACAATTTCAAGACATTCCAACATACTTGGAATGTCCAAGTGCATGGATCGCTTTTCGGATTTTCAAAAATTCATTAAAAATATTCTTCAAGAGATATGCAAATATATTCAACGGATTCTTGTTCAGGGCATGCTTGACTATGACTGTGTACAATTTCAAGACATTCCAAGATACTTTTGGGGTCTTTTTTGACAAAAAAGTTAAGTCACTGCCTAAGTGCATGGATCGCTTTTCTGATTTTCAAAAATTCATTAAAAATATTCCTTAAGCGATATGCAAATATTTTCAACGGATTCTTGTTCAGGGCGTCGTTGACTATGACTGAGTACAATTTCAAAACATTCCAACATACTTGGAATGTCCAAGTGCATGGATCGCTTTCCTGATTTTCAAAAGTTCATTAAAAATATTCTTCAAGAGATATGCAAATATATTCAACGGATTCTTGTTCAGGGCATGCTTGACTATGACTGTGTACAATTTCAAGACATTCCAAGATACTTTTGGGGTCTTTTTTGAATAAAAAGTTAAGTCACTGCCTAAGTGCACAGACTTTCCTCATTTTCAAAAATTCATTAAAAATATTCCTTAAGAGATATGCAAATATTTTCAATGGATTCTTGTTCAAGGCGTTGTTGACTATGACTGAGTACAATTTCAAGACATTCCAACATACTTGGAATGTCCAAGTGCATGGATCGCTTTCCGGATTTTCAAAAATTCATTTAAAATATTCTTCAAGAGATATGCAAATATATTCAACGGATTCTTGTTCAGGGCATGCTTGACTATGACTGTGTACAATTTCAAGACATTCCAAGATACTTTTGGGGTCTTTTTTGACGAAAAAGTTAAGTCACTGCCTAAGTGCATGGATCGCTTTCCTGATTTTCAGAAATTCTTTAAAAATATTCCTTAAACGATATGCAAATATTTTCAACAGATTCTTGTTCAGGGCGTCGTTGACTATGACTGAGTACAATTTCAAGACATTCCAACATACTTGGAATGTCCAAGTGCATGGATCGCTTTCCTGATTTTCAAAAGTTCATTAAAAATATTCTTCAAGAGATATGCAAATATATTCAACGGATTCTTGTTCAGGGCATGCTTGACTATGACTGTGTACAATTTCAAGACATTCCAAGATACTTTTGGGGTCTTTTTTGAATAAAAAGTTAAGTCACTGCCTAAGTGCACAGACTTTCCTCATTTTCAAAAATTCATTAAAAATATTCCTTAAGAGATATGCAAATATTTTCAATTGATTCTTGTTCAGGGCGTCGTTGACTATGACTGAGTACAATTTAAAGACATTCCAACATACTTGGAATGTCCAAGTGCATGGATCGCTTTTCGGATTTTCAAAAATTCATTAAAAATATTCTTCAAGAGATATGCAAATATATTCAACGGATTCTTGTTCAGGGCATGCTTGACTATGACTGTGTACAATTTCAAGACATTCCAGGATACTTTTGGGGTCTTTTTTGAATAAAAAGTTAAGTCACTGCCTAAGTGCATGGATCGCTTTCCTGATTTTCAAAAATTCATTAAAAATATTCCTTAAGCGATATGCAAATATTTTCAACGGATTCTTGTTCAGGGCGTCGTTGACTATGACTGAGTACAATTTCAAAACATTCCAACATACTTGGAATGGCCAAGTGCATGGATCGCTTTCCTGATTTTCAAAAGTTCATTAAAAATATTCTTCAAGAGATATGCAAATATATTCAACGGATTCTTGTTCAGGGCATGCTTGACTATGACTGTGTACAATTTCAAGACATTCCAAGATACTTTTGGGGTCTTTTTTGAATAAAAAGTTAAGTCACTGCCTAAGTGCACAGACTTTCCTCATTTTCAAAAATTCATTAAAAATATTCCTTAAGAGATATGCAAATATTTTCAATTGATTCTTGTTCAGGGCGTCGTTGACTATGACTGAGTACAATTTAAAGACATTCCAACATACTTGGAATGTCCAAGTGCATGGATCGCTTTTCGGATTTTCAAAAATTCATTAAAAATATTCTTCAAGAGATATGCAAATATATTCAACGGATTCTTGTTCAGGGCATGCTTGACTATGACTGTGTACAATTTCAAGACATTCCAAGATACTTTTGGGGTCTTTTTTGACAAAAAAGTTAAGTCACTGCCTAAGTGCATGGATCGCTTTCCTGATTTTCAAAAATTCATTAAAAATATTCCTTAAGCGATATGCAAATATTTTCAACGGATTCTTGTTCAGGGCGTCGTTGACTATGACTGAGTACAATTTCAAGACATTCCAACATACTTGGAATGTCCAAGTGCATGGATCGCTTTTCGGATTTTCAAAAATTCATTAAAAATATTCTTCAAGAGATATGCAAATATATTCAACGGATTCTTGTTCAGGGCATGCTTGACTATGACTGTGTACAATTTCAAGACATTCCAAGATACTTTTGGGGTCTTTTTTGACGAAAAAGTTAAGTCACTGCCTAAGTGCATGGATCGCTTTCCTGATTTTCAGAAATTCTTTAAAAATATTCCTTAAACGATATGCAAATATTTTCAACGGATTCTTGTTCAGGGCGTCGTTGACTATGACTGAGTACAATTTCAAGACATTCCAACATACTTGGAATGTCCAAGTGCATGGATCGCTTTCCTGATTTTCAAAAGTTCATTAAAAATATTCTTCAAGAGATATGCAAATATATTCAACGGATTCTTGTTCAGGGCATGCTTGACTATGACTGTGTACAATTTCAAGACATTCCAAGATACTTTTGGGGTCTTTTTTGAATAAAAAGTTAAGTCACTGCCTAAGTGCACAGACTTTCCTCATTTTCAAAAATTCATTAAAAATATTCCTTAAGAGATATGCAAATATTTTCAATTGATTCTTGTTCAGGGCGTCGTTGACTATGACTGAGTACAATTTCAAGACATTCCAACATACTTGGAATGTCCAAGTGCATGGATCGCTTTTCGGATTTTCAAAAATTCATTAAAAATATTCTTCAAGAGATATGCAAATATATTCAACGGATTCTTGTTCAGGGCATGCTTGACTATGACTGTGTACAATTTCAAGACATTCCAAGATACTTTTGGGGTCTTTTTTGACAAAAAAGTTAAGTCACTGCCTAAGTGCATGGATCGCTTTTCTGATTTTCAAAAATTCATTAAAAATATTCCTTAAGCGATATGCAAATATTTTCAACGGATTCTTGTTCAGGGCGTCGTTGACTATGACTGAGTACAATTTCAAAACATTCCAACATACTTGGAATGTCCAAGTGCATGGATCGCTTTCCTGATTTTCAAAAGTTCATTAAAAATATTCTTCAAGAGATATGCAAATATATTCAACGGATTCTTGTTCAGGGCATGCTTGACTATGACTGTGTACAATTTCAAGACATTCCAAGATACTTTTGGGGTCTTTTTTGACGAAAAAGTTAAATCACTGCCTAAGTGCATGGATCGCTTTCCTGATTTTCAGAAATTCTTTAAAAATATTCCTTAAACGATATGCAAATATTTTCAACGGATTCTTGTTCAGGGCGTCGTTGACTATGACTGAGTACAATTTCAAGACATTCCAACATACTTGGAATGTCCAAGTGCATGGATCGCTTTCCTGATTTTCAAAAGTTCATTAAAAATATTCTTCAAGAGATATGCAAATATATTCAACGGATTCTTGTTCAGGGCATGCTTGACTATGACTGTGTACAATTTCAAGACATTCCAAGATACCTTTGGGGTCTTTTTTGGATAAAAAGTTAAGTCACTGCCTAAGTGCACAGACTTTCATCATTTTCAAAAATTCATTAAAAATATTCCTTAAGAGATATGCAAAAATTTTCAATGGATTCTTGTTCAGGGCGTCGTTGACTATGACCGAGTACAATTTCAAGACATTCCAACATACTTGGAATGTCCAAGTGCATGGATCGCTTTTCGGATTTTCAAAAATTCATTAAAAATATTCTTCAAGAGATATGCAAATATATTCAACGGATTCTTGTTCAGGGCATGCTTGACTATGACTGTGTACAATTTCAAGACATTCCAAGATACTTTTGGGGTCTTTTTTGACGAAAAAGTTAAGTCACTGCCTAAGTGCATGGATCGCTTTCCTGATTTTCAGAAATTCTTTAAAAATATTCCTTAAACGATATGCAAATATTTTCAACGGATTCTTGTTCAGGGCGTCGTTGACTATGACTGAGTACAATTTCAAGACATTCCAACATACTTGGAATGTCCAAGTGCATGGATCGCTTTCCTGATTTTCAAAAGTTCATTAAAAATATTCTTCAAGAGATATGCAAATATATTCAACGGATTCTTGTTCAGGGCATGCTTGACTATGACTGTGTACAATTTCAAGACATTCCAGGATACTTTTGGGGTCTTTTTTGACAAAAAAGTTAAGTCACTGCCTAAGTGCATGAATCGCTTTCCTGATTTTCAAAAATTCATTAAAAATATTCCTTAAGCGATATGCAAATATTTTCAACGGATTCTTGTTCAGGGCGTCGTTGACTATGACTGAGTACAATTTCAAGACATTCCAACATACTTGGAATGTCCAAGTGCATGGATCGCTTTTCGGATTTTCAAAAATTCATTAAAAATATTCTTCAAGAGATATGCAAATATATTCAACGGATTCTTGTTCAGGGCATGCTTGACTATGACTGTGTACAATTTCAAGACATTCCAAGATACTTTTGGGGTCTTTTTTGACGAAAAAGTTAAGTCACTGCCTAAGTGCATGGATCGCTTTCCTGATTTTCAAAAATTCATTAAAAATATTCCTTAAGCGATATGCAAATATTTTCAACGGATTCTTGTTCAGGGCGTCGTTGACTATGACTGAGTACAATTTCAAGACATTTCAACATACTTGGAATGTCCAAGTGCATGGATCGCTTTCCTGATTTTCAAAAGTTCATTAAAAATATTCTTCAAGAGATATGCAAATATATTCAACGGATTCTTGTTCAGGGCATGCTTGACTATGACTGTGTACAATTTCAAGACATTCCAAGATACTTTTGGGGTCTTTTTTGAATAAAAAGTTAAGTCACTGCCTAAGTGCACAGACTTTCATCATTTTCAAAAATTCATTAAAAATATTCCTTAAGAGATATGCAAATATTTTCAATGGATTCTTGTTCAGGGCGTCGTTGACTATGACCGAGTACAATTTCAAGACTTTCCAACATACTTGGAATGTCCAAGTGCATGGATCGCTTTCCGGATTTTCAAAAATTCATTAAAAATATTCTTCAAGAGATATGCAAATATATTCAACGGATTCTTGTTCAGGGCATGCTTGACTATGACTGTGTACAATTTCAAGACATTCCAAGATACTTTTGGGGTCTTTTTTGACGAAAAAGTTAAGTCACTGCCTAAGTGCATGGATCGCTTTCCTGATTTTCAGAAATTCTTTAAAAATATTCCTTAAACGATATGCAAATATTTTCAACGGATTCTTGTTCAGGGCGTCGTTGACTATGACTGAGTACAATTTCAAGACATTCCAACATACTTGGAATGTCCAAGTGCATGGATCGCTATCCTGATTTTCAAAAGTTCATTAAAAATATTCTTCAAGAGATATGCAAATATATTCAACGGATTCTTGTTCAGGGCATGCTTGACTATGACTGTGTACAATTTCAAGACATTCCAAGATACTTTTGGGGTCTTTTTTGAATAAAAAGTTAAGTCACTGCCTAAGTGCACAGACTTTCCTCATTTTCAAAAATTCATTAAAAATATTCCTTAAGAGATATGCAAATATTTTCAATTGATTCTTGTTCAGGGCGTCGTTGACTATGACTGAGTACAATTTCAAGACATTCCAACATACTTGGAATGTCCAAGTGCATGGATCGCTTTTCGGATTTTCAAAAATTCATTAAAAATATTCTTCAAGAGATATGCAAATATATTCAACGGATTCTTGTTCAGGGCATGCTTGACTATGACTGTGTACAATTTCAAGACATTCCAAGATACTTTTGGGGTCTTTTTTGACAAAAAAGTTAAGTCACTGCCTAAGTGCATGGATCGCTTTTCTGATTTTCAAAAATTCATTAAAAATATTCCTTAAGCGATATGCAAATATTTTCAACGGATTCTTGTTCAGGGCGTCGTTGACTATGACTGAGTACAATTTCAAAACATTCCAACATACTTGGAATGTCCAAGTGCATGGATCGCTTTCCTGATTTTCAAAAGTTCATTAAAAATATTCTTCAAGAGATATGCAAATATATTCAACGGATTCTTGTTCAGGGCATGCTTGACTATGACTGTGTACAATTTCAAGACATTCCAAGATACTTTTGGGGTCTTTTTTGACGAAAAAGTTAAATCACTGCCTAAGTGCATGGATCGCTTTCCTGATTTTCAGAAATTCTTTAAAAATATTCCTTAAACGATATGCAAATATTTTCAACGGATTCTTGTTCAGGGCGTCGTTGACTATGACTGAGTACAATTTCAAGACATTCCAACATACTTGGAATGTCCAAGTGCATGGATCGCTTTCCTGATTTTCAAAAGTTCATTAAAAATATTCTTCAAGAGATATGCAAATATATTCAACGGATTCTTGTTCAGGGCATGCTTGACTATGACTGTGTACAATTTCAAGACATTCCAAGATACCTTTTGGGTCTTTTTTGGATAAAAAGTTAAGTCACTGCCTAAGTGCACAGACTTTCATCATTTTCAAAAATTCATTAAAAATATTCCTTAAGAGATATGCAAATATTTTCAATGGATTCTTGTTCAGGGCGTCGTTGACTATGACCGAGTACAATTTCAAGACATTCCAACATACTTGGAATGTCCAAGTGCATGGATCGCTTTCCGGATTTTCAAAAATTCATTAAAAATATTCTTCAAGAGATATGCAAATATATTCAACGGATTCTTGTTCAGGGCATGCTTGACTATGACTGTGTACAATTTCAAGACATTCCAAGATACTTTTGGGGTCTTTTTTGACGAAAAAGTTAAGTCACTGCCTAAGTGCATGGATCGCTTTCCTGATTTTCAGAAATTCTTTAAAAATATTCCTTAAACGATATGCAAATATTTTCAACGGATTCTTGTTCAGGGCGTCGTTGACTATGACTGAGTACAATTTCAAGACATTCCAACATACTTGGAATGTCCAAGTGCATGGATCGCTTTCCTGATTTTCAAAAGTTCATTAAAAATATTCTTCAAGAGATATGCAAATATATTCAACGGATTCTTGTTCAGGGCATGCTTGACTATGACTGTGTACAATTTCAAGACATTCCAGGATACTTTTGGGGTCTTTTTTGAATAAAAAGTTAAGTCACTGCCTAAGTGCACAGACTTTCCTCATTTTCAAAAATTCATTAAAAATATTCCTTAAGAGATATGCAAATATTTTCAATTGATTCTTGTTCAGGGCGTCGTTGACTATGACTGAGTACAATTTCAAGACATTCCAACAAACTTGGAATGTCCAAGTGCATGGATCGCTTTTCGGATTTTCAAAAATTCATTAAAAATATTCTTCAAGAGATATGCAAATATATTCAACGGATTCTTGTTCAGGGCATGCTTGACTATGACTGTGTACAATTTCAAGACATTCCAAGATACTTTTGGGGTCTTTTTTGACAAAAAAGTTAAGTCACTGCCTAAGTGCATGGATCGCTTTTCTGATTTTCAAAATTTCATTAAAAATATTCCTTAAGCGATATGCAAATATTTTCAACGGATTCTTGTTCAGGGCGTCGTTGACTATGACTGAGTACAATTTCAAGACATTCCAACATACTTGGAATGTCCAAGTGCATGGATCGCTTTCCTGATTTTCAAAAGTTCATTAAAAATATTCTTCAAGAGATATGCAAATATATTCAACGGATTCTTGTTCAGGGCATGCTTGACTATGACTGTGTACAATTTCAAGACATTCCAAGATACTTTTGGGGTCTTTTTTGAATAAAAAGTTAAGTCACTGCCTAAGTGCACAGACTTTCCTCATTTTCAAAAATTCATTAAAAATATTCCTTAAGAGATATGCAAATATTTTCAATTGATTCTTGTTCAGGGCGTCGTTGACTATGACTGAGTACAATTTCAAGACATTCCAACATACTTGGAATGTCCAAGTGCATGGATCGCTTTTCGGATTTTCAAAAATTCATTAAAAATATTCTTCAAGAGATATGCAAATATATTCAACGGATTCTTGTTCAGGGCATGCTTGACTATGACTGTGTACAATTTCAAGACATTCCTAAGTACTTTTGGGGTCTTTTTTGACAAAAAAGTTAAGTCACTGCCTAAGTGCATGGATCGCTTTCCTGATTTTCAGAAATTCTTTAAAAATATTCCTTAAACGATATGCAAATATTTTCAACGGATTCTTGTTTAGGGCGTCGTTGACTATGACTGAGTACAATTTCAAGACATTCCAACATACTTGGAATGTCCAAGTGCATGGATCGCTTTCCTGATTTTCAAAAGTTCATTAAAAATATTCTTCAAGAGATATGCAAATATATTCAACGGATTCTTGTTCAGGGCATGCTTGACTATGACTGTGTACAATTTCAAGACATTCCAAGATACTTTTGGGGTCTTTTTTGAATAAAAAGTTAAGTCACTGCCTAAGTGCACAGACTTTCCTCATTTTCAAAAATTCATTAAAAATATTCCTTAAGAGATATGCAAATATTTTCAATTGATTCTTGTTCAGGGCGTCGTTGACTATGACTGAGTACAATTTCAAGACATTCCAACATACTTGGAATGTCCAAGTGCATGGATCGCTTTTCGGATTTTCAAAAATTCATTAAAAATATTCCTCAAGAGATATGCAAATATATTCAACGGATTCTTGTTCAGGGCATGCTTGACTATGACTGTGTACAATTTCAAGACATTCCAAGATACTTTTGGGGTCTTTTTTGACAAAAAAGTTAAGTCACTGCCTAAGTGCATGGATCGCTTTCCTGATTTTCAAAAATTCATTAAAAATGTTCCTTAAGCGATATGCAAATATTTTCAACGGATTCTTGTTCAGGGCATCGTTGACTATGACTGAGTACAATTTCAAGACATTCCAACATACTTGGAATGTCCAAGTGCATGGATCGCTTTCCTGATTTTCAAAAGTTCATTAAAAATATTCTTCAAGAGATATGCAAATATATTCAACGGATTCTTGTTCAGGGCATGCTTGACTATGACTGTGTACAATTTCAAGACATTCCAAGATACTTTTGGGGTCTTTTTTGAATAAAAAGTTAAGTCACTGCCTAAGTGCACAGACTTTCCTCATTTTCAAAAATTCATTAAAAATATTCCTTAAGAGATATGCAAATATTTTCAATTGATTCTTGTTCAGGGCGTCGTTGACTATGACTGAGTACAATTTCAAGACATTCCAACATACTTGGAATGTCCAAGTGCATGGATCGCTTTTCGGATTTTCAAAAATTCATTAAAAATATTCCTCAAGAGATATGCAAATATATTCAACGGATTCTTGTTCAGGGCATGCTTGACTATGACTGTGTACAATTTCAAGACATTCCAAGATACTTTTGGGGTCTTTTTTGACAAAAAAGTTAAGTCACTGCCTAAGTGCATGGATCGCTTTCCTGATTTTCAAAAATTCATTAAAAATGTTCCTTAAGCGATATGCAAATATTTTCAACGGATTCTTGTTCAGGGCATCGTTGACTATGACTGAGTACAATTTCAAGACATTCCAACATACTTGGAATGTCCAAGTGCATGGATCGCTTTCCTGATTTTCAAAAGTTCATTAAAAATATTCTTCAAGAGATATGCAAATATATTCAACGGATTCTTGTTCAGGGCATGCTTGACTATGACTGTGTACAATTTCAAGACATTCCAAGATACCTTTGGGGTCTTTTTTGAATAAAAAGTTAAGTCACTGCCTAAGTGCACAGACTTTCATCATTTTCAAAAATTCATTAAAAATATTCCTTAAGAGATATGCAAATATTTTCAATTGATTCTTGTTCAGGGCGTCGTTGACTATGACTGAGTACAATTTCAAGACATTCCAACATACTTGGAATGTCCAAGTGCATGGATCACTTTTCGGATTTTCAAAAATTCATTAAAAATATTCTTCAAGAGATATGCAAATATATTCAACGGATTCTTGTTCAGGGCATGCTTGACTATGACTGTGTACAATTTCAAGACATTCCAAGATACTTTTGGGGTCTTTTTTGACGAAAAAGTTAAGTCACTGCCTAAGTGCATGGATCGCTTTCCTGATTTTCAGAAATTCTTTAAAAATATTCCTTAAGCGATATGCAAATATTTTCAACGGATTCTTGTTCAGGGCGTCGTTGACTATGACTGAGTACAATTTCAAGACATTCCAACATACTTGGAATGTCCAAGTGCATGGATCGCTTTCCTGATTTTCAAAAGTTCATTAAAAATATTCTTCAAGAGATATGCAAATATATTCAACGGATTCTTGTTCAGGGCATGCTTGACTATGACTGTGTACAATTTCAAGACATTCCAAGATACTTTTGGGGTCTTTTTTGACGAAAAAGTTAAGTCACTGCCTAAGTGCATGGATCGCTTTCCTGATTTTCAGAAATTCTTTAAAAATATTCCTTAAACGATATGCAAATATTTTCAACGGATTCTTGTTCAGGGCGTCGTTGACTATGACTGAGTACAATTTCAAGACATTCCAACATACTTGGAATGTCCAAGTGCATGGATCGCTTTCCTGATTTTCAAAAGTTCATTAAAAATATTCTTCAAGAGATATGCAAATATATTCAACGGATTCTTGTTCAGGGCATGCTTGACTATGACTGTGTACAATTTCAAGACATTCCAAGATACTTTTGGGGTCTTTTTTGAATAAAAAGTTAAGTCACTGCCTAAGTGCACAGACTTTCCTCATTTTCAAAAATTCATTAAAAATATTCCTTAAGAGATATGCAAATATTTTCAATTGATTCTTGTTCAGGGCGTCGTTGACTATGACTGAGTACAATTTCAAGACATTCCAACATACTTGGAATGTCCAAGTGCATAAATCGCTTTTCGGATTTTCAAAAATTCATTAAAAATATTCTTCAAGAGATATGCAAATATATTCAACGGATTCTTGTTCAGGGCATGCTTGACTATGACTGTGTACAATTTCAAGACATTCCAAGATACTTTTGGGGTCTTTTTTGACGAAAAAGTTAAGTCACTGCCTAAGTGCATGGATCGCTTTCCTGATTTTCAGAAATTCTTTAAAAATATTCCTTAAACGATATGCAAATATTTTCAACAGATTCTTGTTCAGGGCGTCGTTGACTATGACTGAGTACAATTTCAAGACATTCCAACATACTTGGAATGTCCAAGTGCATGGATCGCTTTCCTGATTTTCAAAAGTTCATTAAAAATATTCTTCAAGAGATATGCAAATATATTCAACGGATTCTTGTTCAGGGCATGCTTGACTATGACTGTGTACAATTTCAAGATATTCCAAGATACCTTTGGGGTCTTTTTTGAATAAAAAGTTAAGTCACTGCCTAAGTGCACAGACTTTCATCATTTTCAAAAATTCATTAAAAATATTCCTTAAGAGATATGCAAATATTTTCAATGGATTCTTGTTCAGGGCGTCGTTGACTATGACCGAGTACAATTTCAAGACATTCCAACATACTTGGAATGTCCAAGTGCATGGATCGCTTTCCGGATTTTCAAAAATTCATTAAAAATATTCTTCAAGAGATATGCAAATATATTCAACGGATTCTTGTTCAGGGCATTCTTGACTATGACTGTGTACAATTTCAAGACATTCCAAGATACTTTTGGGGTCTTTTTTGACGAAAAAGTTAAGTCACTGCCTAAGTGCATGGATCGCTTTCCTGATTTTCAGAAATTCTTTAAAAATATTCCTTAAACGATATGCAAATATTTTCAACGGATTCTTGTTCAGGGCGTCGTTGACTATGACTGAGTACAATTTCAAGACATTCCAACATACTTGGAATGTCCAAGTGCATGGATCGCTTTCCTGATTTTCAAAAGTTCATTAAAAATATTCTTCAAGAGATATGCAAATATATTCAACGGATTCTTGTTCAGGGCATGCTTGACTATGACTGTGTACAATTTCAAGACATTCCAAGATACTTTTGGGGTCTTTTTTGAATAAAAAGTTAAGTCACTGCCTAAGTGCACAGACTTTCCTCATTTTCAAAAATTCATTAAAAATATTCCTTAAGCGATATGCAAATATTTTCAATTGATTCTTGTTCAGGGCGTCGTTGACTATGACTGAGTACAATTTCAAGACATTCCAACATACTTGGAATGTCCAAGTGCATGGATCGCTTTTCGGATTTTCAAAATTTCATTAAAAATATTCTTCAAGAGATATGCAAATATATTCAACGGATTCTTGTTCAGGGCATGCTTGACTATGACTGTGTACAATTTCAAGACATTCCAAGATACTTTTGGGGTCTTTTTTGACAAAAAAGTTAAGTCACTGCCTAAGTGCATGGATCGCTTTCCTCATTTTCAGAAATTCATTAAAAATATTCCTTAAGCGATATGCAAATATTTTCAACGGATTCTTGTTCAGGGCGTCGTTGACTATGACTGAGTACAATTTCAAGACATTCCAACATACTTGGAATGTCCAAGTGCATGGATCGCTTTCCTGATTTTCAAAAGTTCATTAAAAATATTCTTCAAGAGATATGCAAATATATTCAACGGATTCTTGTTCAGGGCATGCTTGACTATGACTGTGTACAATTTCAAGACATTCCAAGATACCTTTGGGGTCTTTTTTGAATAAAAAGTTAAGTCACTGCCTAAGTGCACAGACTTTCATCATTTTCAAAAATTCATTAAAAATATTCCTTAAGAGATATGCAAATATTTTCAATGGATTTTTGTTCAGGGCGTCGTTGACTATGACCGAGTACAATTTCAAGACATTCCAACATACTTGGAATGTCCAAGTGCATGGATCGCTTTCCTGATTTTCAAAAGTTAATTAAAAATATTCTTCAAGAGATATGCAAATATATTCAACGGATTCTTGTTCAGGGCATGCTTGACTATGACTGTGTACAATTTCAAGACATTCCAAGATACTTTTGGGGTCTTTTTTGAATAAAAAGTTAAGTCACTGCCTAAGTGCATGGATCGCTTTCCTGATTTTCAAAAATTCATTAAAAATATTCCTTAAGCGATATGCAAATATTTTCAACGGATTCTTGTTCAGGGCGTCGTTGACTATGACTGAGTACAATTTCAAAACATTCCAACATACTTGGAATGTCCAAGTGCATGGATCGCTTTTCGGATTTTCAAAAATTCATTAAAAATATTCTTCAAGAGATATGCAAATATATTCAACGGATTCTTGTTCAGGGCATGCTTGACTATGACTGTGTACAATTTCAAGACATTCCAAGATACTTTTGGGGTCTTTTTTGACAAAAAAGTTAAGTCACTGCCTAAGTGCATGGATCGCTTTCCTGATTTTCAAAAATTCATTAAAAATATTCCTTAAGCGATATGCAAATATTTTCAACGGATTCTTGTTCAGGGCGTCGTTGACTATGACTGAGTACAATTTCAAGACATTCCAACATACTTGGAATGTCCAAGTGCATGGATCGCTTTCCTGATTTTCAAAAGTTCATTAAAAATATTCTTCAAGAGATATGCAAATATATTCAACGGATTCTTGTTCAGGGCATGCTTGACTATGACTGTGTACAATTTCAAGACATTCCAAGATACTTTTGGGGTCTTTTTTGAATAAAAAGTTAAGCCACTGCCTAAGTGCACAGACTTTCCTCATTTTCAAAAATTCATTAAAAATATTCCTTAAGAGATATGCAAATATTTTCAATTGATTCTTGTTCAGGGCGTCGTTGACTATGACTGAGTACAATTTCAAGACATTCCAACATACTTGGAATGTCCAAGTGCATGGATCGCTTTCCGGATTTTCATAAATTCATTAAAAATATTCTTCAAGAGATATGCAAATATATTCAACGGATTCTTGTTCAGGGCATGCTTGACTATGACTGTGTACAATTTCAAGACATTCCAATTTACTTTTGGGGTTTTTTTAAAAAAAAAAGTCAAGTCACTAAGTGCATCAGGGCAAATGGATCGTTTCCTTCGTCTCACCTGATATCCTGCTGTGTGATCCACGGTGTCCAAACGTTTGTTTCCAGCGACTGGACGACATGGATGAACTCCTGCAGCTTTAATTCTTTAAAAACAACCCAAAAACATCAAAAGTTAAGTCACTGCCTAAGTGCATGGATCGCTTTCCTGATTTTCAAAAATTCATTAAAAATATTCCTCAAGAGATATGCAAATATATTCAACGGATTCTTGTTCAGGGCGTCGTTGACTATGACTGAGTACAATTTCAAGACATTCCAACATACTTGGAATGTCCAAGTGCATGGATCGCTTTTCGGATTTTCAAAAATTCATTAAAAATATTATTCAAGAGATATGCAAATATATTCAACGGATTCTTGTTCAGGGCATGCTTGACTATGACTGTGTACAATTTCAAGACATTCCAAGATACTTTTGGGGTCTTTTTTGAATAAAAAGTTAAGTCACTGCCTAAGTGCATGGATCGCTTTCCTGATTTTCAAAAATTCATTAAAAATATTCCTTAAGCGATATGCAAATATTTTCAACGGATTCTTGTTCAGGGCGTCGTTGACTATGACTGAGTACAATTTCAAAACATTCCAACATACTTGGAATGTCCAAGTGCATGGATCGCTTTTCGGATTTTCAAAAATTCATTAAAAATATTCTTCAAGAGATATGCAAATATATTCAACGGATTCTTGTTCAGGGCATGCTTGACTATGACTGTGTACAATTTCAAGACATTCCAAGATACTTTTGGGGTCTTTTTTGACAAAAAAGTTAAGTCACTGCCTAAGTGCATGGATCGCTTTCCTGATTTTCAAAAATTCATTAAAAATATTCCTTAAGCGATATGCAAATATTTTCAACGGATTCTTGTTCAGGGCGTCGTTGACTATGACTGAGTACAATTTCAAGACATTCCAACATACTTGGAATGTCCAAGTGCATGGATCGCTTTCCTGATTTTCAAAAGTTCATTAAAAATATTCTTCAAGAGATATGCAAATATATTCAACGGATTCTTGTTCAGGGCATGCTTGACTATGACTGTGTACAATTTCAAGACATTCCAAGATACCTTTGGGGTCTTTTTTGGATAAAAAGTTAAGTCACTGCCTAAGTGCACAGACTTTCATCATTTTCAAAAATTCATTAAAAATATTCCTTAAGAGATATGCAAATATTTTCAATGGATTCTTGTTCAGGGCGTCGTTGACTATGACCGAGTACAATTTCAAGACATTCCAACATACTTGGAATGTCCAAGTGCATGGATCGCTTTCCGGATTTTCAAAAATTCATTAAAAATATTCTTCAAGAGATATGCAAATATATTCAACGGATTCTTGTTCAGGGCATGCTTGACTATGACTGTGTACAATTTCAAGACATTCCAAGATACTTTTGGGGTCTTTTTTGACGAAAAAGTTAAGTCACTGCCTAAGTGCATGGATCGCTTTCCTGATTTTCAGAAATTCTTTAAAAATATTCCTTAAACGATATGCAAATATTTTCAACGGATTCTTGTTCAGGGCGTCGTTGACTATGACTGAGTACAATTTCAAGACATTCCAACATACTTGGAATGTCCAAGTGCATGGATCGCTTTCCTGATTTTCAAAAGTTCATTAAAAATATTCTTCAAGAGATATGCAAATATATTCAACGGATTCTTGTTCAGGGCATGCTTGACTATGACTGTGTACAATTTCAAGACATTCCAGGATACTTTTGGGGTCTTTTTTGAATAAAAAATTAAGTCACTGCCTAAGTGCACAGACTTTCCTCATTTTCAAAAATTAATTAAAAATATTCCTTAAGAGATATGCAAATATTTTCAATTGATTCTTGTTCAGGGCGTCGTTGACTATGACTGAGTACAATTTCAAGACATTCCAACATACTTGGAATGTCCAAGTGCATGGATCGCTTTTCGGATTTTCAAAAATTCATTAAAAATATTCTTCAAGAGATATGCAAATATATTCAACGGATTCTTGTTCAGGGCATGCTTGACTATGACTGTGTACAATTTCAAGACATTCCAAGATACTTTTGGGGTCTTTTTTGACAAAAAAGTTAAGTCACTGCCTAAGTGCATGGATCGCTTTTCTGATTTTCAAAATTTCATTAAAAATATTCCTTAAGCGATATGCAAATATTTTCAACGGATTCTTGTTCAGGGCGTCGTTGACTATGACTGAGTACAATTTCAAGACATTCCAACATACTTGGAATGTCCAAGTGCATGGATCGCTTTCCTGATTTTCAAAAGTTCATTAAAAATATTCTTCAAGAGATATGCAAATATATTCAACGGATTCTTGTTCAGGGCATGCTTGACTATGACTGTGTACAATTTCAAGACATTCCAAGATACTTTTGGGGTCTTTTTTGAATAAAAAGTTAAGTCACTGCCTAAGTGCACAGACTTTCCTCATTTTCAAAAATTCATTAAAAATATTCCTTAAGAGATATGCAAATATTTTCAATTGATTCTTGTTCAGGGCGTCGTTGACTATGACTGAGTACAATTTCAAGACATTCCAACATACTTGGAATGTCCAAGTGCATGGATCGCTTTTCGGATTTTCAAAAATTCATTAAAAATATTCTTCAAGAGATATGCAAATATATTCAACGGATTCTTGTTCAGGGCATGCTTGACTATGACTGTGTACAATTTCAAGACATTCCAAGATACTTTTGGGGTCTTTTTTGACAAAAAAGTTAAGTCACTGCCTAAGTGCATGGATTGCTTTCCTGATTTTCAAAAATTCATTAAAAATATTCCTTAAACGATATGCAAATATTTTCAACGGATTCTTGTTCAGGGCGTCGTTGACTATGACTGAGTACAATTTCAAGACATTCCAACATACTTGGAATGTCCAAGTGCATGGATCGCTTTCCTGATTTTCAAAAGTTCATTAAAAATATTCTTCAAGAGATATGCAAATATATTCAACGGATTCTTGTTCAGGGCATGCTTGACTATGACTGTGTACAATTTCAAGACATTCCAAGATACTTTTGGGGTCTTTTTTGAATAAAAAGTTAAGTCACTGCCTAAGTGCACAGACTTTCATCATTTTCAAAAATTCATTAAAAATATTCCTTAAGAGATATGCAAATATTTTCAATGGATTCTTGTTCAGGGCGTCGTTGACTATGACCGAGTACAATTTCAAGACATTCCAACATACTTGGAATGTCCAAGTGCATGGATCGCTTTCCGGATTTTCAAAAATTCATTAAAAATATTCTTCAGGAGATATGCAAATATATTCAACGGATTCTTGTTCAGGGCATGCTTGACTATGACTGTGTACAATTTCAAGACATTCCAAGATACTTTTGGGGTCTTTTTTGACGAAAAAGTTAAGTCACTGCCTAAGTGCATGGATCGCTTTCCTGATTTTCAGAAATTCTTTAAAAATATTCCTTAAACGATATGCAAATATTTTCAACGGATTCTTGTTCAGGGCGTCGTTGACTATGACTGAGTACAATTTCAAGACATTCCAACATACTTGGAATGTCCAAGTGCATGGATCGCTTTCCTGATTTTCAAAAGTTCATTAAAAATATTCTTCAAGAGATATGCAAATATATTCAACGGATTCTTGTTCAGGGCATGCTTGACTATGACTGTGTACAATTTCAAGACATTCCAAGATACTTTTGGGGTCTTTTTTGAATAAAAAGTTAAGTCACTGCCTAAGTGCACAGACTTTCCTCATTTTCAAAAATTCATTAAAAATATTCCTTAAGAGATATGCAAATATTTTCAATTGATTCTTGTTCAGGGCGTCGTTGACTATGACTGAATACAATTTCAAGACATTCCAACATACTTGGAATGTCCAAGTGCATGGATCGCTTTTCGGATTTTCAAAAATTCATTAAAAATATTCCTCAAGAGATATGCAAATATATTCAACGGATTCTTGTTCAGGGCGTCGTTGACTATGACTGAGTACAATTTCAAGACATTCCAACATACTTGGAATGTCCAAGTGCATGGATCGCTTTCCTGATTTTCAAAAGTTCATTAAAAATATTCTTCAAGAGATATGCAAATATATTCAACGGATTCTTGTTCAGGGCATGCTTGACTATGACTGTGTACAATTTCAAGACATTCCAAGATACTTTTGGGGTCTTTTTTGAATAAAAAGTTAAGTCACTGCCTAAGTGCACAGACTTTCCTCATTTTCAAAAATTCATTAAAAATATTCCTTAAGAGATATGCAAATATTTTCAATTGATTCTTGTTCAGGGCGTCGTTGACTATGACTGAGTACAATTTCAAGACATTCCAACATACTTGGAATGTCCAAGTGCATGGATCGCTTTTCGGATTTTCATAAATTCATTAAAAATATTCTTCAAGAGATATGCAAATATATTCAACGGATTCTTGTTCAGGGCATGCTTGACTATGACTGTGTACAATTTCAAGACATTCCAATTTACTTTTGGGTTTTTTTTAAAAAAAAAAGTCAAGTCACTAAGTGCATCAGGGCAAATGGATAGTTTCCTTCGTCTCACCTGATATCCTGCTGTGTGATCCACGGTGTCCAAACGTTTGTTTCCAGCGACTGGACGACATGGATGAACTCCTGCAGCTTTAATTCTTTAAAAACAACCCAAAAACATCAAAAGTTAAGTCACTGCCTAAGTGCATGGATCGCTTTCCTGATTTTCAAAAATTCATTAAAAATATTCCTCAAGAGATATGCAAATATATTCAACGGATTCTTGTTCAGGGCGTCGTTGACTATGACTGAGTACAATTTCAAGACATTCCAACATACTTGGAATGTCCAAGTGCATGGATCGCTTTTCGGATTTTCAAAAATTCATTAAAAATATTCTTCAAGAGATATGCAAATATATTCAACGGATTCTTGTTCAGGGCATGCTTGACTATGACTGTGTACAATTTCAAGACATTCCAAGATACTTTTGGGGTCTTTTTTGACAAAAAAGTTAAGTCACTGCCTAAGTGCATGGATCGCTTTCCTGATTTTCAAAAATTCATTAAAAATATTCCTTAAGCGTTATGCAAATATTTTCAACGGATTCTTGTTCAGGGCGTCGTTGACTATGACTGAGTACAATTTCAAGACATTCCAACATACTTGGAATGTCCAAGTGCATGGATCGCTTTCCTGATTTTCAAAAGTTCATTAAAAATATTCTTCAAGAGATATGCAAATATATTCAACGGATTCTTGTTCAGGGCATGCTTGACTATGACTGTGTACAATTTCAAGACATTCCAAGATACCTTTGGGGTCTTTTTTGGATAAAAAGTTAAGTCACTGCCGAAGTGCACAGACTTTCATCATTTTCAAAAATTCATTAAAAATATTCCTTAAGAGATATGCAAATATTTTCAATGGATTCTTGTTCAGGGCGTCGTTGACTATGACCGAGTACAATTTCAAGACATTCCAACATACTTGGAATGTCCAAGTGCATGGATCGCTTTCCGGATTTTCAAAAATTCATTAAAAATATTCTTCAAGAGATATGCAAATATATTCAATGGATTCTTGTTCAGGGCATGCTTGACTATGACTGTGTACAATTTCAAGACATTCCAAGATACTTTTGGGGTCTTTTTTGACGAAAAAGTTAAGTCACTGCCTAAGTGCATGGATCGCTTTCCTGATTTTCAGAAATTCTTTAAAAATATTCCTTAAACGATATGCAAATATTTTCAACGGATTCTTGTTCAGGGCGTCGTTGACTATGACTGAGTACAATTTCAAGACATTCCAACATACTTGGAATGTCCAAGTGCATGGATCGCTTTCCTGATTTTCAAAAGTTCATTAAAAATATTCTTCAAGAGATATGCAAATATATTCAACGGATTCTTGTTCAGGGCATGCTTGACTATGACTGTGTACAATTTCAAGACATTCCAGGATACTTTTGGGGTCTTTTTTGAATAAAAAGTTAAGTCACTGCCTAAGTGCACAGACTTTCCTCATTTTCAAAAATTCATTAAAAATATTTCTTAAGAGATATGCAAATATTTTCAATTGATTCTTGTTCAGGGCGTCGTTGACTATGACTGAGTACAATTTCAAGACATTCCAACATACTTGGAATGTCCAAGTGCATGGATCGCTTTTCGGATTTTCAAAAATTCATTAAAAATATTCTTCAAGAGATATGCAAATATATTCAACGGATTCTTGTTCAGGGCATGCTTGACTATGACTGTGTACAATTTCAAGACATTCCAAGATACTTTTGGGGTCTTTTTTGACAAAAAAGTTAAGTCACTGCCTAAGTGCATGGATCGCTTTTCTGATTTTCAAAATTTCATTAAAAATATTCCTTAAGCGATATGCAAATATTTTCAACGGATTCTTGTTCAGGGCGTCGTTGACTATGACTGAGTACAATTTCAAGACATTCCAACATACTTGGAATGTCCAAGTGCATGGATCGCTTTCCTGATTTTCAAAAGTTCATTAAAAATATTCTTCAAGAGATATGCAAATATATTCAACGGATTCTTGTTCAGGGCATGCTTGACTATGACTGTGTACAATTTCAAGACATTCCAAGATACTTTTGGGGTCTTTTTTGAATAAAAAGTTAAGTCACTGCCTAAGTGCACAGACTTTCCTCATTTTCAAAAATTCATTAAAAATATTCCTTAAGAGATATGCAAATATTTTCAATTGATTCTTGTTCAGGGCGTCGTTGACTATGACTGAGTACAATTTCAAGACATTCCAACATACTTGGAATGTCCAAGTGCATGGATCGCTTTTCGGATTTTCAAAAATTCATTAAAAATATTCTTCAAGAGATATGCAAATATATTCAACGGTTTCTTGTTCAGGGCATGCTTGACTATGACTGTGTACAATTTCAAGACATTCCAAGATACTTTTGGGGTCTTTTTTGACAAAAAAGTTAAGTCACTGCCTAAGTGCATGGATTGCTTTCCTGATTTTCAAAAATTCATTAAAAATATTCCTTAAACGATATGCAAATATTTTCAACGGATTCTTGTTCAGGGCGTCGTTGACTATGACTGAGTACAATTTCAAGACATTCCAACATACTTGGAATGTCCAAGTGCATGGATCGCTTTCCGGATTTTCAAAAATTCATTAAAAATATTCTTCAAGAGATATGCAAATATATTCAACGGATTCTTGTTCAGGGCATGCTTGACTATGACTGTGTACAATTTCAAGACATTCCAAGATACTTTTGGGGTCTTTTTTGAATAAAAAGTTAAGTCACTGCCTAAGTGCACAGACTTTCCTCATTTCCAAAAATTCATTAAAAATATTCCTTAAGAGATATGCAAATATTTTCAATGGATTCTTGTTCAGGGCGTCGTTGACTATGACCGAGTACAATTTCAAGACATTCCAACATACTTGGAATGTCCAAGTGCATGGATCGCTTTCCGGATTTTCAAAAATTCATTAAAAATATTCTTCAAGAGATATGCAAATATATTCAACGGATTCTTGTTCAGGGCATGCTTGACTATGACTGTGTACAATTTCAAGACATTCCAAGATACTTTTGGGGTCTTTTTTGAATAAAAAGTTAAGTCACTACCTAAGTGCACAGACTTTCCTCATTTTCAAAAATTCATTAAAAATATTCCTTAAGAGATATGCAAATATTTTCAATTGATTCTTGTTCAGGGCGTCGTTGACTATGACTGAGTACAATTTAAAGACATTCCAACATACTTGGAATGTCCAAGTGCATGGATCGCTTTTCGGATTTTCAAAAATTCATTAAAAATATTCTTCAAGAGATATGCAAATATATTCAACGGATTCTTGTTCAGGGAATGCTTGACTATGACTGTGTACAATTTCAAGACATTCCAAGATACTTTTGGGGTCTTTTTTGACGAAAAAGTTAAGTCACTGCCTAAGTGCATGGATCGCTTTCCTGATTTTCAAAAATTCATTAAAAATATTCCTTAAGCGATATGCAAATATTTTCAACGGATTCTTGTTCAGGGCGTCGTTGACTATGACTGAGTACAATTTCAAGACATTCCAACATACTTGGAATGTCCAAGTGCATGGATCGCTTTCCTGATTTTCAAAAGTTCATTAAAAATATTCTTCAAGAGATATGCAAATATATTCAACGGATTCTTGTTCAGGGCATGCTTGACTATGACTGTGTACAATTTCAAGACATTCCAAGATACTTTTGGGGTCTTTTTTGACGAAAAAGTTAAGTCACTGCCTAAGTGCATGGATCGCTTTCCTGATTTTCAAAAATTCATTAAAAATATTCCTTAAGCGATATGCAAATATTTTCAACGGATTCTTGTTCAGGGCGTCGTTGACTATGACTGAGTACAATTTCAAGACATTCCAACATACTTTGAATGTCCAAGTACATGGATCCCTTTCCTGATTTTCAAAAGTTCATTAAAAATATTCTTCAAGAGATATGCAAATATATTCAATGGATTCTTGTTCAGGGCATGCTTGACTATGACTGTGTACAATTTCAAGACATTCCAAGATACCTTTGGGGTCTTTTTTGAAAAAAATGTTAAGTCACTGCCTCAGTGCACAGACTTTCATCATTTTCAAAAATTCATTAAAAATATTCCTTAAGAGATATGCAAATATTTTCAATGGATTCTTGTTCAGGGCGTCGTTGACTATGACCGAGTACAATTTCAAGACATTCCAACATACTTGGAATGTCCAAGTGCATGGATCGCTTTCCGGATTTTCAAAAATTCATTAAAAATATTCTTCAAGAGATATGCAAATATATTCAACGGATTCTTGTTCAGGGCATTCTTGACTATGACTGTGTACAATTTCAAGACATTCCAAGATACTTTTGGGGTCTTTTTTGACGAAAAAGTTAAGTCACTGCCTAAGTGCATGGATCGCTTTCCTGATTTTCAGAAATTCTTTAAAAATATTCCTTAAACGATATGCAAATGTTTTCAACGGATTCTTGTTCAGGGCGTCGTTGACTATGACTGAGTACAATTTCAAGACATTCCAACATACTTGGAATGTCCAAGTGCATGGATCGCTTTCCTGATTTTCAAAAGTTCATTAAAAATATTCTTCAAGAGATATGCAAATATATTCAACGGATTCTTGTTCAGGGCATGCTTGACTATGACTGTGTACAATTTCAAGACATTCCAAGATACTTTTGGGGTCTTTTTTGAATAAAAAGTTAAGTCACTGCCTAAGTGCACAGACTTTCCTCATTTTCAAAAATTCATTAAAAATATTCCTTAAGAGATATGCAAATATTTTCAATTGATTCTTGTTCAGGGCGTCGTTGACTATGACTGAGTACAATTTCAAGACATTCCAACATACTTGGAATGTCCAAGTGCATGGATCGCTTTTCGGATTTTCAAAAATTAATTAAAAATATTCTTCAAGAGATATGCAAATATATTCAACATATTCTTGTTCAGGGCATGCTTGACTATGACTGTGTACAATTTCAAGACATTCCAAGATACTTTTGGGGTCTTTTTTGACAAAAAAGTTTAGTCACTGCCTAAGTGCATGGATCGCTTTCCTGATTTTCAGAAATTCTTTAAAAATATTCCTTAAACGATATGCAAATATTTTCAACGGATTCTTGTTCAGGGCGTCGTTGACTATGACTGAGTACAATTTCAAGACATTCCAACATACTTGGAATGTCCAAGTGCATGGATCGCTTTCCTGATTTTCAAAAGTTCATTAAAAATATTCTTCAAGAGATATGCAAATATATTCAACAGATTCTTGTTCAGGGCATGCTTGACTATGACTGTGTACAATTTCAAGACATTCCAAGATACTTTTGGGGTCTTATTTGACGAAAAAGTTAAGTCACTGCCTAAGTGCACAGACTTTCCTCATTTTCAAAAATTCATTAAAAATATTCCTTAAGAGATATGCAAATATTTTCAATTGATTCTTGTTCAGGGCGTCGTTGACTATGACCGAGTACAATTTCAAGACATTCCAACATACTTGGAATGTCCAAGTGCATGGATCGCTTTCCGGATTTTCAAAAATTCATTAAAAATATTCTTCAAGAGATATGCAAATATATTCAACGGATTCTTGTTCAGGGCATTCTTGACTATGACTGTGTACAATTTCAAGACATTCCAAGATACTTTTGGGGTTTTTTTTGACGAAAAAGTTAAGTCACTGCCTAAGTGCATGGATCGCTTTCCTGATTTTCAGAAATTCTTTAAAAATATTCCTTAAACGATATGCAAATATTTTCAACGGATTCTTGTTCAGGGCGTCGTTGACTATGACTGAGTACAATTTCAAGACATTCCAACATACTTGGAATGTCCAAGTGCATGGATCGCTTTCCTGATTTTCAAAAGTTCATTAAAAATATTCTTCAAGAGATATGCAAATATATTCAACGGATTCTTGTTCAGGGCATGCTTGACTATGACTGTGTACAATTTCAAGACATTCCAAGATACTTTTGGGGTCTTTTTTGAATAAAAAGTTAAGTCACTGCCTAAGTGCACAGACTTTCCTCATTTTCAAAAATTCATTAAAAATATTCCTTAAGAGATATGCAAATATTTTCAATTGATTCTTGTTCAGGGCGTCGTTGACTATGACTGAGTACAATTTCAAGACATTCCAACATACTTGGAATGTCCAAGTGCATGGATCGCTTTTTGGATTTTCAAAAATTAATTAAAAATATTCTTCAAGAGATATGCAAATATATTCAACATATTCTTGTTCAGGGCATGCTTGACTATGACTGTGTACAATTTCAAGACATTCCAAGATACTTTTGGGGTCTTTTTTGACAAAAAAGTTTAGTCACTGCCTAAGTGCATGGATCGCTTTCCTGATTTTCAGAAATTCTTTAAAAATATTCCTTAAACGATATGCAAATATTTTCAACGGATTCTTGTTCAGAGCGTCGTTGACTATGACTGAGTACAATTTCAAGACATTCCAACATACTTGGAATGTCCAAGTGCATGGTGCTTTTCGGATTTTCAAAAATTCATTAAAAATATTCTTCAAGAGATATGCAAATATATTCAACGGATTCTTGTTCAGGGCATGCTTGACTATGACTGTGTACAATTTCAAGACATTCCAAGATACTTTTGGGGTCTTTTTTGACGAAAAAGTTAAGTCACTGCCTAAGTGCATGGATCGCTTTCCTGATTTTCAAAAATTCATTAAAAATATTCCTTAAGCGATATGCAAATATTTTCAACGGATTCTTGTTCAGGGCGTCGTTGACTATGACTGAGTACAATTTCAAGACATTCCAACATACTTGGAATGTCCAAGTGCATGGATCGCTTTCCTGATTTTCAAAAGTTCATTAAAAATATTCTTCAAGAGATATGCAAATATATTCAACGGATTCTTGTTCAGGGCATGCTTGACTATGACTGTGTACAATTTCAAGACATTCCAAGATACTTTTGGGGTCTTTTTGACGAAAAAGTTAAGTCACTGCCTAAGTGCATGGATGGCTTTCCTGATTTTCAAAAATTCATTAAAAATATTCCTTAAGCGATATGCAAATATTTTCAACGGATTCTTGTTCAGGGCGTCGTTGACTATGACCGAGTACAATTTCAAGACATTCCAACATACTTGGAATGTCCAAGTGCATGGATCGCTTTCCGGATTTTCAAAAATTCATTAAAAATATTCTTCAAGAGATATGCAAATATATTCAACGGATTCTTGTTCAGGGCATTCTTGACTATGACTGTGTACAATTTCAAGACATTCCAAGATACTTTTGGGGTCTTTTTTGACGAAAAAGTTAAGTCACTGCCTAAGTGCATGGATCGCTTTCCTGATTTTCAGAAATTCTTTAAAAATATTCCTTAAACGATATGCAAATATTTTCAACGGATTCTTGTTCAGGGCGTCGTTGACTATGACTGAGTACAATTTCAAGACATTCCAACATACTTGGAATGTCCAAGTGCATGGATCGCTTTCCTGATTTTCAAAAGTTCATTAAAAATATTCTTCAAGAGATATGCAAATATATTCAACGGATTCTTGTTCAGGGCATGCTTGACTATGACTGTGTACAATTTCAAGACATTCCAAGATACTTTTGGGGTCTTTTTTGAATAAAAAGTTAAGTCACTGCCTAAGTGCACAGACTTTCCTCATTTTCAAAAATTCATTAAAAATATTCCTTAAGAGATATGCAAATATTTTCAATTGATTCTTGTTCAGGGCGTCGTTGACTATGACTGAGTACAATTTCAAGACATTCCAACATACTTGGAATGTCCAAGTGCATGGATCGCTTTTCGGATTTTCAAAAATTAATTAAAAATATTCTTCAAGAGATATGCAAATATATTCAACATATTCTTGTTCAGGGCATGCTTGACTATGACTGTGTACAATTTCAAGACATTCCAAGATACTTTTGGGGTCTTTTTTGACAAAAAAGTTTAGTCACTGCCTAAGTGCATGGATCGCTTTCCTGATTTTCAGAAATTCTTTAAAAATATTCCTTAAACGATATGCAAATATTTTCAACGGATTCTTGTTCAGGGCGTCGTTGACTATGACTGAGTACAATTTCAAGACATTCCAACATACTTGGAATGTCCAAGTGCATGGATCGCTTTCCTGATTTTCAAAATTTCATTAAAAATATTCTTCAAGAGATATGCAAATATATTCAACGGATTCTTGTTCAGGGCATGCTTGACTATGACTGTGTACAATTTCAAGACATTCCAAGATACCTTTGGGGTCTTTTTTGAATAAAAAGTTAAGTCACTGCCTAAGTGCACAGACTTTCATCATTTTCAAAAATTCATTAAAAATATTCCTTAAGCGATATGCAAATATTTTCAACGGATTCTTGTTCAGGGCGTCGTTGACTATGACCGAGTACAATTTCAAGACATTCCAACATACTTTGAATGTCCAAGTACATGGATCGCTTTCCGGATTTTCAAAAGTTCATTAAAAATATTCTTCAAGAGATATGCAAATATATTCAACGGATTCTTGTTCAGGGCATGCTTGACTATGACTGTGTACAATTTCAAGACATTCCAAGATACTTTTGGGGTCTTTTTTGAATAAAAAGTTAAGTCACTGCCTAAGTGCACAGACTTTCCTCATTTTCAAAAATTCATTAAAAATATTCCTTAAGAGATATGCAAATATTTTCAATTGATTCTTGTTCAGAGCGTCGTTGACTATGACTGAGTACAATTTCAAGACATTCCAACATACTTGGAATGTCCAAGTGCATGGTGCTTTTCGGATTTTCAAAAATTCATTAAAAATATTCTTCAAGAGATATGCAAATATATTCAACGGATTCTTGTTCAGGGCATGCTTGACTATGACTGTGTACAATTTCAAGACATTCCAAGATACTTTTGGGGTCTTTTTTGACGAAAAAATTAAGTCACTGCCTAAGTGCATGGATCGCTTTCCTGATTTTCAAAAATTCATTAAAAATATTCCTTAAGCGATATGCAAATATTTTCAACGGATTCTTGTTCAGGGCGTCGTTGACTATGACTGAGTACAATTTCAAGACATTCCAACATACTTGGAATGTCCAAGTGCATGGATCGCTTTCCTGATTTTCAAAAGTTCATTAAAAATATTCTTCAAGAGATATGCAAATATATTCAACGGATTCTTGTTCAGGGCATGCTTGACTATGACTGTGTACAATTTCAAGACATTCCAAGATACTTTTGGGGTCTTTTTTGACGAAAAAGTTAAGTCACTGCCTAAGTGCATGGATGGCTTTCCTGATTTTCAAAAATTCATTAAAAATATTCCTTAAGCGATATGCAAATATTTTCAACGGATTCTTGTTCAGGGCGTCGTTGACTATGACCGAGTACAATTTCAAGACATTCCAACATACTTTGAATGTCCAAGTACATGGATCGCTTTCCTGATTTTCAAAAGTTCATTAAAAATATTCTTCAAGAGATATGCAAATATATTCAACGGATTCTTGTTCAGGGCATGCTTGACTATGACTGTGTACAATTTCAAGACATTCCAAGATACTTTTGGGGTCTTTTTTGACGAAAAAGTTAAGTCACTGCCTAAGTGCATGGATCGCTTTCCTGATTTTCAAAAATTCATTAAAAATATTCCTTAAGCGATATGCAAATATTTTCAACGGATTCTTGTTCAGGGCGTTGTTGACTATGACTGAGTACAATTTCAAGACATTCCAACATACTTGGAATGTCCAAGTGCATGGATCGCTTTCCTGATTTTCAAAAGTTCATTAAAAATATTCTTCAAGAGATATGCAAATATATTCAACGGATTCTTGTTCAGGGCTTGCTTGACTATGACTGTGTACAATTTCAAGACATTCCAAGATACTTTTGTGGTCTTTTTTGAATAAAAAGTTAAGTCACTGCCTAAGTGCACAGACTTTCCTAATTTTCAAAAATTCATTAAAAATATTCCTTAAGAGATATGCAAATATTTTCAATTGATTCTTGTTCAGGGCGTCGTTGACTATGACTGAGTACAATTTCAAGACATTCCAACATACTTGGAATGTCCAAGTGCATGGATCGCTTTTCGGATTTTCAAAAATTCATTAAAAATATTCTTCAAGAGATATGCAAATATATTCAACGGTTTCTTGTTCAGGGCATGCTTGACTATGACTGTGTACAATTTCAAGACATTCCAAGATACTTTTGGGGTCTTTTTTGACAAAAAAGTTAAGTCACTGCCTAAGTGCATGGATTGCTTTCCTGATTTTCAAAAATTCATTAAAAATATTCCTTAAGCGATATGCAAATATTTTCAACGGATTCTTGTTCAGGGCGTCGTTGACTATGACTGAGTACAATTTCAAGACATTCCAACATACTTGGAATATCCAAGTGCATGGATCGCTTTCCGGATTTTCAAAAATTCATTAAAAATATTCTTCAAGAGATATGCAAATATATTCAACGGATTCTTGTTCAGGGCATGCTTGACTATGACTGTGTACAATTTCAAGACATTCCAATTTACTTTTGGGTTTTTTTTTGAAAAAAAAGTCAAGTCACTAAGTGCATCAGGGCAAATGGATCGTTTCATTCGTCTCACCTGATATCCTGCTGTGTGATCCACGGTGTCCAAACGTTTGTTTCCAGCGACTGGACGACATGGATGAACTCCTGCAGCTTTAATTCTTTAAAAACAACCCAAAAACATCAAAAGTTAAGTCACTGCCTAAGTGCATGGATCGCTTTCCTGATTTTCAAAAATTCATTAAAAATATTCCTCAAGAGATATGCAAATATATTCAACGGATTCTTGTTCAGGGCATGCTTGACTATGACTGTGTACAATTTCAAGACATTCCAAGTTACTTTTGGGGTCTTTTTTGAAAAAAAAGTCAAGTCACTAAGTGCATCAGGGCAAATGGATCGTTTCCTCCGTCTCACCTTATTTCCTGCTGTGTGATCCATGGTGTCCAAACGTTTGTTTCCAGCGACTGGGCGACATGGATGAACTCCTGCAGCTTTAATGCTTTAAAAACAAACCAAAAACATCAAAAGTTAAGTCACTGCCTAAGTGCATGGATCGCTTTCCTAATTTTCAAAAATTCATTAAAAATATTCCTTAAGAGATATGCAAATATTTTCAATTGATTCTTGTTCAGGGCGTCGTTGACTATGACTGAGTACAATTTCAAGACATTCCAACATACTTGGAATGTCCAAGTGCATGGATCGCTTTTCGGATTTTCAAAAATTCATTAAAAATATTCTTCAAGAGATATGCAAATATATTCAACGGATTCTTGTTCAGGGCATGCTTGACTATGACTGTGTACAATTTCAAGACATTCCAAGATACTTTTGGGGTCTTTTTTGAATAAAAAGTTAAGTCACTGCCTAAGTGCACAGAAATTCCTCATTTTCAAAAATTCATTAAAAATATTCCTTAAGAGATATGCAAATATTTTCAATAGATTCTTGTTCAGGGCGTCGTTGACTATGACTGAGTACAATTTCAAGACATTCCAACATACTTGGAATGTCCAAGTGCATGGATCGCTTTACGGATTTTCAAAAATTCATTAAAAATATTCTTCAAGAGATATGCAAATATATTCAACGGATTCTTGTTCAGGGCATGCTTGACTATGACTGTGTACAATTTCAAGACATTCCAAGATACTTTTGGGGTCTTTTTTGACGAAAAAGTTAAGTCACTGCCTAAGTGCATGGATCGCTTTCCTGATTTTCAGAAATTCTTTAAAAATATTCCTTAAACGATATGCAAATATTTTCAACGGATTCTTGTTCAGGGCGTCGTTGACTATGACTGAGTACAATTTAAAGACATTCCAACATACTTGGAATGTCCAAGTGCATGGATCGCTTTTCGGATTTTCAAAAATTCATTAAAAATATTCTTCAAGAGATATGCAAATATATTCAACGGATTCTTGTTCAGGGCATGCTTGACTATGACTGTGAACAATTTCAAGACATTCCAAGATACTTTTGGGGTCTTTTTTGACAAAAAAGTTAAGTCACTGCCTAAGTGCATGGATCGCTTTCCTGATTTTCAAAAATTCATTAAAAATATTCCTTAAGCGATATGCAAATATTTTCAACGGATTCTTGTTCAGGGCGTCGTTGACTATGACTGAGTACAATTTCAAGACATTCCAACATACTTGGAATGTCCAAGTGCATGGATCGCTTTCCTGATTTTCAAAAGTTCATTAAAAATATTCTTCAAGAGATATGCAAATATATTCAACGGATTCTTGTTCAGGGCATGCTTGACTATGACTGTGTACAATTTCAAGACATTCCAAGATACCTTTGGGGTCTTTTTTGGATAAAAAGTTAAGTCACTGCCTAAGTGCACAGACTTTCATCATTTTCAAAAATTCATTAAAAATATTCCTTAAGAGATATGCAAATATTTTCAATGGATTCTTGTTCAGGGCGTCGTTGACTATCACCGAGTACAATTTCAAGACATTCCAACATACTTGGAATGTCCAAGTGCATGGATCGCTTTCCGGATTTTCAAAAATTCATTAAAAATATTCTTCAAGAGATATGCAAATATATTCAACGGATTCTTGTTCAGGGCACTCTTGACTATGACTGTGTACAATTTCAAGACATTCCAAGATACTTTTGGGGTCTTTTTTGACGAAAAAGTTAAGTCACTGCCTAAGTGCATGGATCGCTTTCCTGATTTTCAGAAATTCTTTAAAAATATTCCTTAAACGATATGCAAATATTTTCAACGGATTCTTGTTCAGGGCGTCGTTGACTATGACTGAGTACAATTTCAAGACATTCCAACATACTTGGAATGTCCAAGTGCATGGATCGCTTTCCTGATTTTCAAAAGTTCATTAAAAATATTCTTCAAGAGATATGCAAATATATTCAACGGATTCTTGTTCAGGGCATGCTTGACTATGACTGTGTACAATTTCAAGACATTCCAAGATACTTTTGGGGTCTTTTTTGAATAAAAAGTTAAGTCACTGCCTGAGTGCACAGACTTTCCTCATTTTCAAAAATTCATTAAGAATATTCCTTAAGAGATATGCAAATATTTTCAATTGATTCTTGTTCAGGGCGTCGTTGACTATGACTGAGTACAATTTCAAGACATTCCAACATACTTGGAATGTCCAAGTGCATGGATCGCTTTCCTGATTTTCAAAAGTTCATTAAAAATATTCTTCAAGAGATATGCAAATATATTCAACGGATTCTTGTTCAGGGCATGCTTGACTATGACTGTGTACAATTTCAAGACATTCCAAGATACTTTTGGGGTCTTTTTTGACAAAAAAGTTAAGTCACTGCCTCAGTGCATGGATCGCTTTCCTGATTTTCAAAAATTCATTTAAAATATTCCTGAAGCGATATGCAAATATTTTCAACGGATTCTTGTTCAGGGCGTCGTTGACTATGACTGAGTACAATTTCAAGACATTCCAACATACTTGGAATGTCCAAGTGCATGGATCGCTTTCCTGATTTTCAAAAATTCATTAAAAATATTCCTTAAGCGATATGCAAATATATTCAACGGATTCTTGTTCAGGGCATGCTTGACTATGACTGTGTACAATTTCAAGACATTCCAAGATACTTTTGGGGTCTTTTTTGAATAAAAAGTTAAGTCACTGCCTAAGTGCATGGATCGCTTTCCTGATTTTCAGAAATTCTTTAAAAATATTCCTTAAACGATATGCAAATATTTTCAACGGATTCTTGTTCAGGGCATCGTTGACTATGACTGATTACAATTTCAAGACATTCCAACATACTTGGAATGTCCAAGTGCATGGATCGCTTTCCTGATTTTCAAAAGTTCATTAAAAATATTCTTCAAGAGATATGCAAATATATTCAACGGATTCTTGTTCAGGGCATGCTTGACTATGACTGTGTACAATTTCAAGACATTCCAAGATACTTTTGGGGTCTTTTTTGACAAAAAAGTTAAGTCACTGCCTAAGTGCATGGATCGCTTTCCTGATTTTCAAAAGTTCATTAAAAATATTCTTCAAGAGATATGCAAATATATTCAACGGATTCTTGTTCAGGGCATGCTTGACTATGACTGTGTACAACTTCAAGACATTCCAAGATACCTTTGGGGTCTTTTTTGGATAAAAAGTTAAGTCACTGCCTAAGTGCACAGACTTTCATCATTTTCAAAAATTCATTAAAAATATTCCTTAAGAGATATGCAAATATTTTCAATGGATTCTTGTTCAGGGCATCGTTGACTATGACCGAGTACAATTTCAAGACATTCCAACATACTTGGAATGTCCAAGTGCATGGATCGCTTTCCGGATTTTCAAAAGTTCATTAAAAATATTCTTCAAGAGATATGCAAATATATTCAACGGATTCTTGTTCAGGGCATGCTTGACTATGACTGTGTACAATTTCAAGACATTCCAAGATACCTTTGGGGTCTTTTTTGGATAAAAAGTTAAGTCACTGCCTAAGTGCACAGACTTTCATCATTTTCAAAAATTCATTAAAAATATTCCTCAAGAGATATGCAAATATATTCAACGGATTCTTGTTCAGGGCATGCTTGACTATGACTGTGTACAATTTCAAGACATTCCAAGATACTTTTGGGGTCTTTTTTGACAAAAAAGTTAAGTCACTGCCTCAGTGCATGGATCGCTTTCCTGATTTTCAAAAATTCATTTAAAATATTCCTGAAGCGATATGCAAATATTTTCAACGGATTCTTGTTCAGGGCGTCGTTGACTATGACTGAGTACAATTTCAAGACATTCCAACATACTTGGAATGTCCAAGTGCATGGATCGCTTTCCTGATTTTCAAAAATTCATTAAAAATATTCCTTAAGCGATATGCAAATATATTCAACGGATTCTTGTTCAGGGCATGCTTGACTATGACTGTGTACAATTTCAAGACATTCCAAGATACTTTTGGGGTCTTTTTTGAATAAAAAGTTAAGTCACTGCCTAAGTGCATGGATCGCTTTCCTGATTTTCAGAAATTCTTTAAAAATATTCCTTAAACGATATGCAAATATTTTCAACGGATTCTTGTTCAGGGCATCGTTGACTATGACTGATTACAATTTCAAGACATTCCAACATACTTGGAATGTCCAAGTGCATGGATCGCTTTCCTGATTTTCAAAAGTTCATTAAAAATATTCTTCAAGAGATATGCAAATATATTCAACGGATTCTTGTTCAGGGCATGCTTGACTATGACTGTGTACAATTTCAAGACATTCCAAGATACTTTTGGGGTCTTTTTTGACAAAAAAGTTAAGTCACTGCCTAAGTGCATGGATCGCTTTCCTGATTTTCAAAAGTTCATTAAAAATATTCTTCAAGAGATATGCAAATATATTCAACGGATTCTTGTTCAGGGCATGCTTGACTATGACTGTGTACAATTTCAAGACATTCCAAGATACCTTTGGGGTCTTTTTTGGATAAAAAGTTAAGTCACTGCCTAAGTGCACAGACTTTCATCATTTTCAAAAATTCATTAAAAATATTCCTTAAGAGATATGCAAATATTTTCAATGGATTCTTGTTCAGGGCATCGTTGACTATGACCGAGTACAATTTCAAGACATTCCAACATACTTGGAATGTCCAAGTGCATGGATCGCTTTCCGGATTTTCAAAAGTTCATTAAAAATATTCTTCAAGAGATATGCAAATATATTCAACGGATTCTTGTTCAGGGCATGCTTGACTATGACTGTGTACAATTTCAAGACATTCCAAGATACTTTTGGGGTCTTTTTTGACAAAAAAGTTAAGTCACTGCCTCAGTGCATGGATCGCTTTCCTGATTTTCAAAAATTCATTTAAAATATTCCTGAAGCGATATGCAAATATTTTCAACGGATTCTTGTTCAGGGCGTCGTTGACTATGACTGAGTACAATTTCAAGACATTCCAACATACTTGGAATGTCCAAGTGCATGGATCGCTTTCCTGATTTTCAAAAATTCATTAAAAATATTCCTTAAGCGATATGCAAATATATTCAACGGATTCTTGTTCAGGGCATGCTTGACTATGACTGTGTACAATTTCAAGACATTCCAAGATACTTTTGGGGTCTTTTTTGAATAAAAAGTTAAGTCACTGCCTAAGTGCATGGATCGCTTTCCTGATTTTCAGAAATTCTTTAAAAATATTCCTTAAGCGATATGCAAATATTTTCAACGGATTCTTGTTCAGGGCATCGTTAACTATGACTGATTACAATTTCAAGACATTCCAACATACTTGGAATGTCCAAGTGCATGGATCGCTTTCCTGATTTTCAAAAGTTCATTAAAAATATTCTTCAAGAGATATGCAAATATATTCAACGGATTCTTGTTCAGGGCATGCTTGACTATGACTGTGTACAATTTCAAGACATTCCAAGATACTTTTGGGGTCTTTTTTGGCAAAAAAGTTAAGTCACTGCCTAAGTGCATGGATCGCTTTCCTGATTTTCAAAAGTTCATTAAAAATATTCTTCAAGAGATATGCAAATATATTCAACGGATTCTTGTTCAGGGCATGCTTGACTATGACTGTGTACAATTTCAAGACATTCCAAGATACCTTTGGGGTCTTTTTTGGATAAAAAGTTAAGTCACTGCCTAAGTGCACAGACTTTCATCATTTTCAAAAATTCATTAAAAATATTCCTTAAGAGATATGCAAATATTTTCAATGGATTCTTGTTCAGGGCGTCGTTGACTATGACCGAGTACAATTTCAAGACATTCCAACATACTTGGAATGTCCAAGTGCATGGATCGCTTTCCGGATTTTCAAAAATTCATTAAAAATATTCTTCAAGAGATATGCAAATATATTCAACGGATTCTTGTTCAGGGCACTCTTGACTATGACTGTGTACAATTTCAAGACATTCCAAGATACTTTTGGGGTCTTTTTTGACGAAAAAGTTAAGTCACTGCCTAAGTGCATGTATCGCTTTCCTGATTTTCAGAAATTCTTTAAAAATATTCCTTAAACGATATGCAAATATTTTCAACGGATTCTTGTTCAGGGCGTCGTTGACTATGACTGAGTACAATTTCAAGACATTCCAACATACTTGGAATGTCCAAGTGCATGGATCGCTTTCCTGATTTTCAAAAGTTCATTAAAAATATTCTTCAAGAGATATGCAAATATATTCAACGGATTCTTGTTCAGGGCATGCTTGACTATGACTGTGTACAATTTCAAGACATTCCAAGATACTTTTGGGGTCTTTTTTGAATAAAAAGTTAAGTCACTGCCTAAGTGCACAGACTTTCCTCATTTTCAAAAATTCATTAAAAATATTCCTTAAGAGATATGCAAATATTTTCAATTGATTCTTGTTCAGGGCGTCGTTGACTATGACTGAGTACAATTTCAAGACATTCCAAGATACTTTTGGGGTCTTTTTTGAATAAAAAGTTAAGTCACTGCCTAAGTGCATGAATCGCTTTCCTGATTTTCAAAAATTCATTAAAAATATTCCTTAAGCGATATGCAAATATTTTCAACGGATTCTTGTTCAGGGCGTCGTTGACTATGACTGAGTACAATTTCAAAACATTCCAACATACTTGGAATGTCCAAGTGCATGGATCGCTTTCCTGATTTTCAAAAGTTCATTAAAAATATTCTTCAAGAGATATGCAAATATATTCAACGGATTCTTGTTCAGGGCATGCTTGACTATGACTGTGTACAATTTCGAGACATTCCAAGATACCTTTGGGGTCTTTTTTGAATAAAAAGTTAAGTCACTGCCTAAGTGCACAGACTTTCATCATTTTCAAAAATTCATTAAAAATATTCCTTAAGAGATATGCAAATATTTTCAATGGATTCTTGTTCAGGGCGTCGTTGACTATGACCGAGTACAATTTCAAGACATTCCAACATACTTGGAATGTCCAAGTGCATGGATCGCTTTTCGGATTTTCAAAAATTCATTAAAAATATTCTTCAAGAGATATGCAAATATATTCAACGGATTCTTGTTCAGGGCATGCTTGACTATGACTGTGTACAATTTCAAGACATTCCAAGATACTTTTGGGGTCTTTTTTGAATAAAAAGTTAAGTCACTGCCTAAGTGCATGAATCGCTTTCCTGATTTTCAAAAATTCATTAAAAATATTCCTTAAGCGATATGCAAATATTTTCAACGGATTCTTGTTCAGGGCGTCGTTGACTATGACTGAGTACAATTTCAAAACATTCCAACATACTTGGAATGTCCAAGTGCATGGATCGCTTTCCTGATTTTCAAAAGTTCATTAAAAATATTCTTCAAGAGATATGCAAATATATTCAACGGATTCTTGTTCAGGGCATGCTTGACTATGACTGTGTACAATTTCGAGACATTCCAAGATACCTTTGGGGTCTTTTTTGAATAAAAAGTTAAGTCACTGCCTAAGTGCACAGACTTTCATCATTTTCAAAAATTCATTAAAAATATTCCTTAAGAGATATGCAAATATTTTCAATGGATTCTTGTTCAGGGCGTCGTTGACTATGACCGAGTACAATTTCAAGACATTCCAACATACTTGGAATGTCCAAGTGCATGGATCGCTTTCCTGATTTTCAAAAGTTCATTAAAAATATTCTTCAAGAGATATGCAAATATATTCAACGGATTCTTGTTCAGGGCATGCTTGACTATGACTGTGTACAATTTCAAGACATTCCAAGATACTTTTGGGGTCTTTTTTGAATAAAAAGTTAAGTCACTGCCTAAGTGCACAGACTTTCCTCATTTTCAAAAATTCATTAAAAATATTCCTTAAGAGATATGCAAATATTTTCAATTGATTCTTGTTCAGGGCGTCGTTGACTATGACTGAGTACAATTTCAAGACATTCCAACATACTTGGAATGTCCAAGTGCATGGATCGCTTTTCGGATTTTCAAAAATTCATTAAAAATATTCTTCAAGAGATATGCAAATATATTCAACGGATTCTTGTTCAGGGCATGCTTGACTATGACTGTGTACAATTTCAAGACATTCCAAGATACTTTTGGGGTCTTTTTTGACGAAAAAGTTAAGTCACTGCCTAAGTGCATGGATCGCTTTCCTGATTTTCAAAAATTCATTAAAAATATTCCTTAAGCGATATGCAAATATTTTCAACGGATTCTTGTTCAGGGCGTCGTTGACTATGACTGAGTACAATTTCAAGACATTCCAACATACTTGGAATGTCCAAGTGCATGGATCGCTTTCCTGATTTTCAAAAGTTCATTAAAAATATTCTTCAAGAGATATGCAAATATATTCAACGGATTCTTGTTCAGGGCATGCTTGACTATGACTGTGTACAATTTCGAGACATTCCAAGATACCTTTGGGGTCTTTTTTGAATAAAAAGTTAAGTCACTGCCAAAGTGCACAGACTTTCATCATTTTCAAAAATTCATTAAAAATATTCCTTAAGAGATATGCAAATATTTTCAATGGATTCTTGTTCAGGGCGTCGTTGACTATGACCGAGTACAATTTCAAGACATTCCAACATACTTGGAATGTCCAAGTGCATGGATCGCTTTCCGGATTTTCAAAAATTCATTAAAAATATTCTTCAAGAGATATGCAAATATATTCAACGGATTCTTGTTCAGGGCATGCTTGACTATGACTGTGTACAATTTCAAGACATTCCAAGATACTTTTGGGGTCTTTTTTGACGAAAAAGTTAAGTCACTGCCTAAGTGCATGGATCGCTTTCCTGATTTTCAGAAATTCTTTAAAAATATTCCTTAAACGATATGATAATATTTTCAACGGATTCTAGTTCAGGGCGTCGTTGACTATGACTGAGTACAATTTCAAGACATTCCAACATACTTGGAATGTCCAAGTGCATGGATCGCTTTCCTGATTTTCAAAAGTTCATTAAAAATATTCTTCAAGAGATATGCAAATATATTCAACGGATTCTTGTTCAGGGCATGCTTGACTATGACTGTGTACAATTTCAAGACATTCCAAGATACTTTTGGGGTCTTTTTTGAATAAAAAGTTAAGTCACTGCCTAAGTGCACAGACTTTCCTCATTTTCAAAAATTCATTAAAAATATTCCTTAAGAGATATGCAAATATTTTCAATTGATTCTTGTTCAGGGCGTCGTTGACTATGACTGAGTACAATTTCAAGACATTCCAACATACTTGGAATGTCCAAGTGCATGGATCGCTTTTCGGATTTTCAAAAATTCATTAAAAATATTCTTCAAGAGATATGCAAATATATTCAACGGATTCTTGTTCAGGGCATGCTTGACTATGACTGTGTACAATTTCAAGACATTCCAAGATACTTTTGGGGTCTTTTTTGACAAAAAAGTTAAGTCACTGCCTAAGTGCATGGATCGCTTTCCTGATTTTCAGAAATTCTTTAAAAATATTCCTTAAACGATATGCAAATATTTTCAACGGATTCTTGTTCAGGGCGTCGTTGACTATGACTGAGTACAATTTCAAGACATTCCAACATACTTGGAATGTCAAAGTGCATGGATCGCTTTCCTGATTTTCAAAAGTTCATTAAAAATATTCTTCAAGAGATATGCAAATATATTCAACGGATTCTTGTTCAGGGCATGCTTGACTATGACTGTGTACAATTTCAAGACATTCCAAGATACTTTTGGGGTCTTTTTTGAATAAAAAGTTAAGTCACTGCCTAAGTGCACAGACTTTCAAAAATTCATTAAAAATATTCCTTAAGAGATATGCAAATATTTTCAATGGATTCTTGTTCAGGGCGTCGTTGACTATGACCGAGTACAATTTCAAGACATTCCAACATACTTGGAATGTCCAAGTGCATGGATCGCTTTCCGGATTTTCAAAAATTCATTAAAAATATTCTTCAAGAGATATGCAAATATATTCAACGGATTCTTGTTCAGGGCATGCTTGACTATGACTGTGTACAATTTCAAGACATTCCAAGATACCTTTGGGGTCTTTTTTGAATAAAAAGTTAAGTCACTGCCTAAGTGCACAGACTTTCATCATTTTCAAAAATTCATTAAAAATATTCCTTAAGAGATATGCAAATATTTTCAATGGATTCTTGTTCAGGGCGTCGTTGACTATGACCGAGTACAATTTCAAGACATTCCAACATACTTGGAATGTCCAAGTGCATGGATCACTTTCCGGATTTTCAAAAATTCATTAAAAATATTCTTCAAGAGATATGCAAATATATTCAACGGATTCTTGTTCAGGGCATTCTTGACTATGACTGTGTACAATTTCAAGACATTCCAAGATACTTTTGGGGTCTTTTTTGACGAAAAAGTTAAGTCACTGCCTAAGTGCATGGATCGCTTTCCTGATTTTCAGAAATTCTTTAAAAATATTCCTTAAACGATACGCAAATATTTTCAACGGATTCTTGTTCAGGGCGTCGTTGACTATGACTGAGTACAATTTCAAGACATTCCAACATACTTGGAATGTCCAAGTGCATGGATCGCTTTCCTGATTTTCAAAAGTTCATTAAAAATATTCTTCAAGAGATATGCAAATATATTCAACGGATTCTTGTTCAGGGCATGCTTGACTATGACTGTGTACAATTTCAAGACATTCCAAGATACGTTTGGGGTCTTTTTTGACAAAAAAGTTAAGTCACTGCCTAAGTGCATGGATCGCTTTCCTGATTTTCAAAAATTCATTAGAAATATTCCTTAAGCGATATGCAAATATTTTCAACGGATTCTTGTTCAGGGCGTCGTTGACTATGACTGAGTACAATTTCAAGACATTCCAACATACTTGGAATGTCCAAGTGCATGGATCGCTTTCCTGATTTTCAAAAGTTCATTAAAAATATTCTTCAAGAGATATGCAAATATATTCAACGGATTCTTGTTCAGGGCATGCTTGACTATGACTGTGTACAATTTCAAGACATTCCAAGATACCTTTGGGGTCTTTTTTGAATAAAAAGTTAAGTCACTGCCTAAATGCACAGACTTTCATCATTTTCAAAAATTCATTAAAAATATTCCTTAAACGATATGCAAATATTTTCAACGGATTCTTGTTCAGGGCGTCGTTGACTATGACTGAGTACAATTTCAAGACATTCCAACATACTTGGAATGTCCAAGTGCATGGATCGCTTTCCTGATTTTCAAAAGTTCATTTAAAATATTCTTCAAGAGATATGCAAATATATTCAACGGATTCTTGTTCAGGGCATGCTTGACTATGACTGTGTACAATTTCAAGACATTCCAAGATACTTTTGGGGTCTTTTTTGACGAAAAAGTTAAGTCACTGCCTAAGTGCATGGATCGCTTTCCTGATTTTCAAAAATTCATTAAAAATATTCCTTAAGCGATATGCAAATATTTTCAACGGATTCTTGTTCAGGGCGTCGTTGACTATGACTGAGTACAATTTCAAGACATTCCAACATACTTGGAATGTCCAAGTGCATGGATCGCTTTCCTGATTTTCAAAAGTTCATTAAAAATATTCTTCAAGAGATATGCAAATATATTCAACGGATTCTTGTTCAGGGCATGCTTGACTATGACTGTGTACAATTTCGAGACATTCCAAGATACCTTTGGGGTCTTTTTTGAATAAAAAGTTAAGTCACTGCCTAAGTGCACAGACTTTCATCAATTTCAAAAATTCATTAAAAATATTCCTTAAGAGATATGCAAATATTTTCAATGGATTCTTGTTCAGGGCGTCGTTGACTATGACCGAGTACAATTTCAAGACATTCCAACATACTTGGAATGTCCAAGTGCATGGATCGCTTTCCTGATTTTCAAAAGTTCATTAAAAATATTCTTCAAGAGATATGCAAATATATTCAACGGATTCTTGTTCAGGGCATGCTTGACTATGACTGTGTACAATTTCAAGACATTCCAAGATACGTTTGGGGTCTTTTTTGACAAAAAAGTTAAGTCACTGCCTAAGTGCATGGATCGCTTTCCTGATTTTCAAAAATTCATTAGAAATATTCCTTAAGCGATATGCAAATATTTTCAACGGATTCTTGTTCAGGGCGTCGTTGACTATGACTGAGTACAATTTCAAGACATTCCAACATACTTTGAATGTCCAAGTGCATGGATCGCTTTCCTGATTTTCAAAAGTTCATTAAAAATATTCTTCAAGAGATATGCAAATATATTCAACGGATTCTTGTTCAGGGCATGCTTGACTATGACTGTGTACAATTTCAAGACATTCCAAGATACTTTTGGGGTCTTTTTTGACGAAAAAGTTAAGTCACTGCCTAAGTGCATGGATCGCTTTCCTGATTTTCAGAAATTCTTTAAAAATATTCCTTAAACGATATGCAAATATTTTCAACGGATTCTTGTTCAGGGCGTCGTTGACTATGACTGAGTACAATTTCAAGACATTCCAACATACTTGGAATGTCCAAGTGCATGGATCGCTTTCCTGATTTTCAAAAGTTCATTAAAAATATTCTTCAAGAGATATGCAAATATATTCAACGGATTCTTGTTCAGGGCATGCTTGACTATGACTGTGTACAATTTCAAGACATTCCAAGATACTTTTGGGGTCTTTTTTGAATAAAAAGTTAAGTCACTGCCTAAGTGCACAGACTTTCCTCATTTTCAAAAATTCATTAAAAATATTCCTTAAGAGATATGCAAATATTTTCAATTGAATCTTGTTCAGGGCGTCGTTGACTATGACTGAGTACAATTTCAAGACATTCCAACATACTTTGAATGTCCAAGTGCATGGATCGCTTTTCGGATTTTCAAAAATTCATTCAAAATATTCTTCAAGAGATATGCAAATATATTCAACGGATTCTTGTTCAGGGCATGCTTGACTATGACTGTGTACAATTTCAAGACATTCCAACATACTTTGAATGTCCAGGTACATGGATCGCTTTCCTGATTTTCAAAAGTTCATTAAAAATATTCTTCAAGAGATATGCAAATATATTCAACGGATTCTTGTTCAGGGCATGCTTGACTATGACTGTGTACAATTTCAAGACATTCCAAGATACGTTTGGGGTCTTTTTTGACAAAAAAGTTAAGTCACTGCCTAAGTGCATGGATCGCTTTCCTGATTTTCAAAAATTCATTAAAAATATTTCTTAAGCGATATGCAAATATTTTCAACGGATTCTTGTTCAGGGCGTCGTTGACTATGACTGAGTACAATTTCAAGACATTCCAACATACTTGGAATGTCCAAGTGCATGGATCGCTTTCCTGATTTTCAAAAGTTCATTAAAAATATTCTTCAAGAGATATGCAAATATATTCAACGGATTCTTGTTCAGGGCATGCTTGACTATGACTGTGTACAATTTCAAGACATTCCAAGATACCTTTGGGGTCTTTTTTGAATAAAAAGTTAAGTCACTGCCTAAATGCACAGACTTTCATCATTTTCAAAAATTCTTTAAAAATATTCCTTAAACGATATGCAAATATTTTCAACGGATTCTTGTTCAGGGCGTCGTTGACTATGACTGAGTACAATTTCAAGACATTCCAACATACTTGGAATGTCCAAGTGCATGGATCGCTTTCCTGATTTTCAAAAGTTCATTAAAAATATTCTTCAAGAGATATGCAAATATATTCAACGGATTCTTGTTCAGGGCATGCTTGACTATGACTGTGTACAATTTCAAGACATTCCAAGATACTTTTGGGGTCTTTTTTGAATAAAAAGTTAAGTCACTGCCTAAGTGCACAGACTTTCCTCATTTTCAAAAATTCATTAAAAATATTCCTTAAGAGATATGCAAATATTTTCAATGGATTCTTGTTCAGGGCGTCGTTGACTATGACCGAGTACAATTTCAAGACATTCCAACATACTTGGAATGTCCAAGTGCATGGATCGCTTTCCGGATTTTCAAAAATTCATTAAAAATATTCTTCAAGAGATATGCAAATATATTCAACGGATTCTTGTTCAGGGCATTCTTGACTATGACTGTGTACAATTTCAAGACATTCCAAGATACTTTTGGGGTCTTTTTTGACGAAAAAGTTAAGTCACTGCCTAAGTGCATGGATCGCTTTCCTGATTTTCAGAAATTCTTTAAAAATATTCCTTAAACGATATGCAAATATTTTCAACGGATTCTTGTTCAGGGCGTCGTTGACTATGACTGAGTACAATTTCAAGACATTCCAACATACTTGGAATGTCCAAGTGCATGGATCGCTTTCCTGATTTTCAAAAGTTCATTAAAAATATTCTTCAAGAGATATGCAAATATATTCAACGGATTCTTGTTCAGGGCATGCTTGACTATGACTGTGTACAATTTCAAGACATTCCAACATACTTTGAATGTCCAGGTACATGGATCGCTTTCCTGATTTTCAAAAGTTCATTAAAAATATTCTTCAAGAGATATGCAAATATATTCAACGGATTCTTGTTCAGGGCATGCTTGACTATGACTGTGTACAATTTCAAGACATTCCAAGATACTTTTGGGGTCTTTTTTGAATAAAAAGTTAAGTCACTGCCTAAGTGCACAGAAATTCCTCATTTTCAAAAATTCATTAAAAATATTCCTTAAGAGATATGCAAATATTTTCAATTGATTCTTGTTCAGAGCGTCGTTGACTATGACTGAGTACAATTTCAAGACATTCCAACATACTTGGAATGTCCAAGTGCATGGATCGCTTTTCGGATTTTCAAAAATTCATTAAAAATATTCTTCAAGAGATATGCAAATATATTCAACGGATTCTTGTTCAGGGCATGCTTGACTATGACTGTGTACAATTTCAAGACATTCCAAGATACTTTTGGGGTCTTTTTTGACGAAAAAGTTAAGTCACTGCCTAAGTGCATGGATCGCTTTCCTGATTTTCAAAAATTCATTAAAAATATTCCTTAAGCGATATGCAAATATTTTCAACGGATTCTTGTTCAGGGCGTCGTTGACTATGACTGAGTACAATTTCAAGACATTCCAACATACTTGGAATGTCCAAGTGCATGGATCGCTTTCCTGATTTTCAAAAGTTCATTAAAAATATTCTTCAAGAGATATGCAAATATATTCAACGGATTCTTGTTCAGGGCATGCTTGACTATGACTGTGTACAATTTCAAGACATTCCAAGATACTTTTGGGGTCTTTTTTGACGAAAAAGTTAAGTCACTGCCTAAGTGCATGGATCGCTTTCCTGATTTTCAGAAATTCTTTAAAAATATTCCTTAAACGATATGCAAATATTTTCAACGGATTCTTGTTCAGGGCGTCGTTGACTATGACTGAGTACAATTTCAAGACATTCCAACATACTTGGAATGTCCAAGTGCATGGATCGCTTTCCTGATTTTCAAAAGTTCATTAAAAATATTCTTCAAGAGATATGCAAATATATTCAACGGATTCTTGTTCAGGGCATGCTTGACTATGACTGTGTACAATTTCAAGACATATCAAGATACTTTTAGGGTCTTTTTTGAATAAAAAGTTAAGTCACTGCCTAAGTGCACAGACTTTCCTCATTTTCAAAAATTCATTAAAAATATTCCTTAAGAGATATGCAAATATTTTCAATTGATTCTTGTTCAGGGCGTCGTTGACTATGACTGAGTACAATTTCAAGACATTCCAACATACTTGGAATGTCCAAGTGCATGGATCGCTTTTCGGATTTTCAAAAATTCATTAAAAATATTCTTCAAGAGATATGCAAATATATTCAACGGTTTCTTGTTCAGGGCATGCTTGACTATGACTGTGTACAATTTCAAGACATTCCAAGATACTTTTGGGGTCTTTTTTGACAAAAAAGTTAAGTCACTGCCTAAGTGCATGGATTGCTTTCCTGATTTTCAAAAATTCATTAAAAATATTCCTTAAGCGATATGCAAATATTTTCAACGGATTCTTGTTCAGGGCGTCGTTGACTATGACTGAGTACAATTTCAAGACATTCCAACATACTTGGAATGTCCAAGTGCATGGATCGCTTTCCGGATTTTCAAAAATTCATTTAAAATATTCTTCAAGAGATATGCAAATATATTCAACGGATTCTTGTTCAGGGCATGCTTGACTATGACTGTGTACGCTTTCAAGACATTCCAAGATACTTTTGGGGTCTTTTTTGAATAAAAAGTTAAGTCACTGCCTAAGTGCACAGACTTTCCTCATTTCCAAAAATTCATTAAAAATATTCCTTAAGAGATATGCAAATATTTTCAATGGATTCTTGTTCAGGGCGTCGTTGACTATGACCGAGTACAATTTCAAGACATTCCAACATACTTGGAATGTCCAAGTGCATGGATCGCTTTCCGGATTTTCAAAAATTCATTAAAAATATTCTTCAAGAGATATGCAAATATATTCAACGGATTCTTGTTCAGGGCATGCTTGACTATGACTGTGTACAATTTCAAGACATTCCAAGATACTTTTGGGGTCTTTTTTGACGAAAAAGTTAAGTCACTGCCTAAGTGCATGGATCGCTTTCCTGATTTTCAAAAATTCATTAAAAATATTCCTTAAGCGATATGCAAATATTTTCAACGGATTCTTGTTCAGGGCGTCGTTGACTATGACTGAGTACAATTTCAAGACATTCCAACATACTTGGAATGTCCAAGTGCATGGATCGCTTTCCGGATTTTCAAAAATTCATTAAAAATATTCTTCAAGAGATATGCAAATATATTCAACGGATTCTTATTCAGGGCATGCTTGACTATGACTGTGTACAATTTCAAGACATTCCAATTTACTTTTGGGGTTTTTTTTGAAAAAAAAGTCAAGTCACTAAGTGCATCAGGGCAAATGGATCGTTTCCTTCGTCTCACCTGATATCCTGCTGTGTGATCCACGGTGTCCAAACGTTTGTTTCCAGCGACTGGACGACATGGATGAACTCCTGCAGCTTTAATTCTTTAAAAACAACCCAAAAACATCAAAAGTTAAGTCACTGCCTAAGTGCATGGATCGCTTTCCTGATTTTCAAAAATTCATTAAAAATATTCCTCAAGAGATATGCAAATATATTCAACGGATTCTTGTTCAGGGCATGCTTGACTATGACTGTGTACAATTTCAAGACATTCCAACATACTTGGAATGTCCAAGTGCATGGATCGCTTTTCGGATTTTCAAAAATTCATTAAAAATATTCTTCAAGAGATATGCAAATATATTCAACGGATTCTTGTTCAGGGCATGCTTGACTATGACTGTGTACAATTTCAAGACATTCCAAGATACTTTTGGGGTCTTTTTTGAATAAAAAGTTAAGTCACTGCCTAAGTGCATGGATCGCTTTCCTGATTTTCAAAAATTCATTAAAAATATTCCTTAAGCGATATGCAAATATTTTCAATGGATTCTTGTTCAGGGCGTCGTTGAATATGACTGAGTACAATTTCAAGACATTCCAACATACTTGGAATGTCCAAGTGCATGGATCGCTTTTCTGATTTTCAAAAGTTCATTAAAAATATTCTTCAAGAGATATGCAAATATATTCAACGGATTCTTGTTCAGGGCATGCTTGACTATGACTGTGTACAATTTCAAGACATTCCAAGATACTTTTGGGGTCTTTTTTGAATAAAAAGTTAAGTCACTGCCTAAGTGCACAGACTTTCCTCATTTTCAAAAATTCATTAAAAATATTCCTTAAGAGATATGCAAATATTTTCAATTGATTCTTGTTCAGGGCGTCGTTGACTATGACTGAGTACAATTTAAAGACATTCCAACATACTTGGAATGTCCAAGTGCATGGATCGCTTTTCGGATTTTCAAAAATTCATTAAAAATATTCTTCAAGAGATATGCAAATATATTCAACGGATTCTTGTTCAGGGCATGCTTGACTATGACTGTGTACAATTTCAAGACATTCCAAGATACTTTTGGGGTCTTTTTTGACAAAAAAGTTAAGTCACTGCCTAAGTGCATGGATCGCTTTCCTGATTTTCAAAAATTCATTAAAAATATTCCTTAAGCGATATGCAAATATTTTCAACGGATTCTTGTTCAGGGCGTCGTTGACTATGACTGAGTACAATTTCAAGACATTCCAACATACTTGGAATGTCCAAGTGCATGGATCGCTTTCCTGATTTTCAAAAGTTCATTAAAAATATTCTTCAAGAGATATGCAAATATATTCAACGGATTCTTGTTCAGGGCATGCTTGACTATGACTGTGTACAATTTCAAGACATTCCAAGATACCTTTGGGGTCTTTTTTGGATAAAAAGTTAAGTCACTGCCTAAGTGCACAGACTTTCATCATTTTCAAAAATTCATTAAAAATATTCCTTAAGAGATATGCAAATATTTTCAATGGATTCTTGTTCAGGGCGTCGTTGACTATGACCGAGTACAATTTCAAGACATTCCAACATACTTGGAATGTCCAAGTGCATGGATTGCTTTCCGGATTTTCAAAAATTCATTAAAAATATTCTTCAAGAGATATGCAAATATATTCAACGGATTCTTGTTCAGGGCATGCTTGACTATGACTGTGTACAATTTCAAGACATTCCAAGATACTTTTGGGGTCTTTTTTGACGAATAAGTTAAGTCACTGCCTAAGTGCATGGATCGCTTTCCTGATTTTCAGAAATTCTTTAAAAATATTCCTTAAACGATATGCAAATATTTTCAACAGATTCTTGTTCAGGGCGTCGTTGACTATGACTGAGTACAATTTCAAGACATTCCAACATACTTGGAATGTCCAAGTGCATGGATCGCTTTCCTGATTTTCAAAAGTTCATTAAAAATATTCTTCAAGAGATATGCAAATATATTCAACGGATTCTTGTTCAGGGCATGCTTGACTATGACTGTGTACAATTTCAAGACATTCCAGGATACTTTTGGGGTCTTTTTTGAATAAAAAGTTAAGTCACTGCCTAAGTGCACAGACTTTCCTCATTTTCAAAAATTCATTAAAAATATTCTTCAAGAGATATGCAAATATATTCAACGGATTCTTATTCAGGGCATGCTTGACTATGACTGTGTACAATTTCAAGACATTCCAATTTACTTTTGGGGTTTTTTTTGAAAAAAAAGTCAAGTCACTAAGTGCATCAGGGCAAATGGATCGTTTCCTTCGTCTCACCTGATATCCTGCTGTGTGATCCACGGTGTCCAAACGTTTGTTTCCAGCGACTGGACGACATGGATGAACTCCTGCAGCTTTAATTCTTTAAAAACAACCCAAAAACATCAAAAGTTAAGTCACTGCCTAAGTGCATGGATCGCTTTCCTGATTTTCAAAAATTCATTAAAAATATTCCTCAAGAGATATGCAAATATATTCAACGGATTCTTGTTCAGGGCATGCTTGACTATGACTGTGTACAATTTCAAGACATTCCAACATACTTGGAATGTCCAAGTGCATGGATCGCTTTTCGGATTTTCAAAAATTCATTAAAAATATTCTTCAAGAGATATGCAAATATATTCAACGGATTCTTGTTCAGGGCATGCTTGACTATGACTGTGTACAATTTCAAGACATTCCAAGATACTTTTGGGGTCTTTTTTGAATAAAAAGTTAAGTCACTGCCTAAGTGCATGGATCGCTTTCCTGATTTTCAAAAATTCATTAAAAATATTCCTTAAGCGATATGCAAATATTTTCAATGGATTCTTGTTCAGGGCGTCGTTGAATATGACTGAGTACAATTTCAAGACATTCCAACATACTTGGAATGTCCAAGTGCATGGATCGCTTTTCTGATTTTCAAAAGTTCATTAAAAATATTCTTCAAGAGATATGCAAATATATTCAACGGATTCTTGTTCAGGGCATGCTTGACTATGACTGTGTACAATTTCAAGACATTCCAAGATACTTTTGGGGTCTTTTTTGAATAAAAAGTTAAGTCACTGCCTAAGTGCACAGACTTTCCTCATTTTCAAAAATTCATTAAAAATATTCCTTAAGAGATATGCAAATATTTTCAATTGATTCTTGTTCAGGGCGTCGTTGACTATGACTGAGTACAATTTAAAGACATTCCAACATACTTGGAATGTCCAAGTGCATGGATCGCTTTTCGGATTTTCAAAAATTCATTAAAAATATTCTTCAAGAGATATGCAAATATATTCAACGGATTCTTGTTCAGGGCATGCTTGACTATGACTGTGTACAATTTCAAGACATTCCAAGATACTTTTGGGGTCTTTTTTGACAAAAAAGTTAAGTCACTGCCTAAGTGCATGGATCGCTTTCCTGATTTTCAAAAATTCATTAAAAATATTCCTTAAGCGATATGCAAATATTTTCAACGGATTCTTGTTCAGGGCGTCGTTGACTATGACTGAGTACAATTTCAAGACATTCCAACATACTTGGAATGTCCAAGTGCATGGATCGCTTTCCTGATTTTCAAAAGTTCATTAAAAATATTCTTCAAGAGATATGCAAATATATTCAACGGATTCTTGTTCAGGGCATGCTTGACTATGACTGTGTACAATTTCAAGACATTCCAAGATACCTTTGGGGTCTTTTTTGGATAAAAAGTTAAGTCACTGCCTAAGTGCACAGACTTTCATCATTTTCAAAAATTCATTAAAAATATTCCTTAAGAGATATGCAAATATTTTCAATGGATTCTTGTTCAGGGCGTCGTTGACTATGACCGAGTACAATTTCAAGACATTCCAACATACTTGGAATGTCCAAGTGCATGGATTGCTTTCCGGATTTTCAAAAATTCATTAAAAATATTCTTCAAGAGATATGCAAATATATTCAACGGATTCTTGTTCAGGGCATGCTTGACTATGACTGTGTACAATTTCAAGACATTCCAAGATACTTTTGGGGTCTTTTTTGACGAATAAGTTAAGTCACTGCCTAAGTGCATGGATCGCTTTCCTGATTTTCAGAAATTCTTTAAAAATATTCCTTAAACGATATGCAAATATTTTCAACAGATTCTTGTTCAGGGCGTCGTTGACTATGACTGAGTACAATTTCAAGACATTCCAACATACTTGGAATGTCCAAGTGCATGGATCGCTTTCCTGATTTTCAAAAGTTCATTAAAAATATTCTTCAAGAGATATGCAAATATATTCAACGGATTCTTGTTCAGGGCATGCTTGACTATGACTGTGTACAATTTCAAGACATTCCAGGATACTTTTGGGGTCTTTTTTGAATAAAAAGTTAAGTCACTGCCTAAGTGCACAGACTTTCCTCATTTTCAAAAATTCATTAAAAATATTCCTTAAGAGATATGCAAATATTTTCAATTGATTCTTGTTCAGGGCGTCGTTGACTATGACTGAGTACAATTTCAAGACATTCCAACATACTTGGAATGTCCAAGTGCATGGATCGCTTTTCGGATTTTCAAAAGTTCATTAAAAATATTCTTCAAGAGATATGCAAATATATTCAACGGATTCTTGTTCAGGGCATGCTTGACTATGACTGTGTACAATTTCAAGACATTCCAAGATACTTTTGGGGTCTTTTTTGACGAATAAGTTAAGTCACTGCCTAAGTGCATGGATCGCTTTCCTGATTTTCAGAAATTCTTTAAAAATATTCCTTAAACGACATGCAAATATTTTCAACAGATTCTTGTTCAGGGCGTCGTTGACTATGACTGAGTACAATTTCAAGACATTCCAACATACTTGGAATGTCCAAGTGCATGGATCGCTTTCCTGATTTTCAAAAGTTCATTAAAAATATTCTTCAAGAGATATGCAAATATATTCAACGGATTCTTGTTCAGGGCATGCTTGACTATGACTGTGTACAATTTCAAGACATTCCAGGATACTTTTGGGGTCTTTTTTGAATAAAAAGTTAAGTCACTGCCTAAGTGCACAGACTTTCCTCATTTTCAAAAATTCATTAAAAATATTCCTTAAGAGATATGCAAATATTTTCAATTGATTCTTGTTCAGGGCGTCGTTGACTATGACTGAGTACAATTTCAAGACATTCCAACATACTTGGAATGTCCAAGTGCATGGATCGCTTTTCGGATTTTCAAAAATTCATTAAAAATATTCTTCAAGAGATATGCAAATATATTCAACGGATTCTTGTTCAGGGCATGCTTGACTATGACTGTGTACAATTTCAAGACATTCCAAGATACTTTTGGGGTCTTTTTTGACAAAAAAGTTAAGTCACTGCCTAAGTGCATGGATCGCTTTCCTGATTTTCAAAAATTCATTAAAAATATTCCTTAAGCGATATGCAAATATTTTCAACGGATTCTTGTTCAGGGCGTCGTTGACTATGACTGAGTACAATTTCAAGACATTCCAACATACTTGGAATGTCCAAGTGCATGGATCGCTTTCCTGATTTTCAAAAGTTCATTAAAAATATTCTTCAAGAGATATGCAAATATATTCAACGGATTCTTGTTCAGGGCATGCTTGACTATGACTGTGTACAATTTCAAGACATTCCAATTTACTTTTGGGGTTTTTTTTGAAAAAAAAGTCAAGTCACTAAGTGCATCAGGGCAAATGGATCGTTTCCTTCGTCTCACCTGATATCCTGCTGTGTGATCCACGGTGTCCAAACGTTTGTTTCCAGCGACTGGACGACATGGATGAACTCCTGCAGCTTTAATTCTTTAAAAACAACCCAAAAACATCAAAAGTTAAGTCACTGCCTAAGTGCATGGATCGCTTTCCTGATTTTCAAAAATTCATTAAAAATATTCCTCAAGAGATATGCAAATATATTCAACGGATTCTTGTTCAGGGCATGCTTGACTATGACTGTGTACAATTTCAAGACATTCCAACATACTTGGAATGTCCAAGTGCATGGATCGCTTTTCGGATTTTCAAAAATTCATTAAAAATATTCTTCAAGAGATATGCAAATATATTCAACGGATTCTTGTTCAGGGCATGCTTGACTATGACTGTGTACAATTTCAAGACATTCCAGGGCATGCTTGTTCTATGACTGTGTACAATTTCAAGACATTCCAAGATACTTTTGGGGTCTTTTTTGACGAATAAGTTAAGTCACTGCCTAAGTGCATGGATCGCTTTCATGTTCAGGGCATGCTTGACTATGACTGTGTACAATTTCAAGACATTCCAAGATACTTTTGGGGTCTTTTTTGACGAATAAGTTAAGTCACTGCCTAAGTGCATGGATCGCTTTCCTGATTTTCAGAAATTCTTTAAAAATATTCCTTAAACGACATGCAAATATTTTCAACAGATTCTTGTTCAGGGCGTCGTTGACTATGACTGAGTACAATTTCAAGACATTCCAACATACTTGGAATGTCCAAGTGCATGGATCGCTTTCCTGATTTTCAAAAGTTCATTAAAAATATTCTTCAAGAGATATGCAAATATATTCAACGGATTCTTGTTCAGGGCATGCTTGACTATGACTGTGTACAATTTCAAGACATTCCAGGATACTTTTGGGGTCTTTTTTGAATAAAAAGTTAAGTCACTGCCTAAGTGCACAGACTTTCCTCATTTTCAAAAATTCATTAAAAATATTCCTTAAGAGATATGCAAATATTTTCAATTGATTCTTGTTCAGGGCGTCGTTGACTATGACTGAGTACAATTTCAAGACATTCCAACATACTTGGAATGTCCAAGTGCATGGATCGCTTTTCGGATTTTCAAAAATTCATTAAAAATATTCTTCAAGAGATATGCAAATATATTCAACGGATTCTTGTTCAGGGCATGCTTGACTATGACTGTGTACAATTTCAAGACATTCCAAGATACTTTTGGGGTCTTTTTTGACAAAAAAGTTAAGTCACTGCCTAAGTGCATGGATCGCTTTCCTGATTTTCAAAAATTCATTAAAAATATTCCTTAAGCGATATGCAAATATTTTCAACGGATTCTTGTTCAGGGCGTCGTTGACTATGACTGAGTACAATTTCAAGACATTCCAACATACTTGGAATGTCCAAGTGCATGGATCGCTTTCCTGATTTTCAAAAGTTCATTAAAAATATTCTTCAAGAGATATGCAAATATATTCAACGGATTCTTGTTCAGGGCATGCTTGACTATGACTGTGTACAATTTCAAGACATTCCAATTTACTTTTGGGTTTTTTTTTGAAAAAAAAGTCAAGTCACTAAGTGCATCAGGGCAAATGGATCGTTTCCTTCGTCTCACCTGATATCCTGCTGTGTGATCCACGGTGTCCAAACGTTTGTTTCCAGCGACTGGACGACATGGATGAACTCCTGCAGCTTTAATTCTTTAAAAACAACCCAAAAACATCAAAAGTTAAGTCACTGCCTAAGTGCATGGATCGCTTTCCTGATTTTCAAAAATTCATTAAAAATATTCCTCAAGAGATATGCAAATATATTCAACGGATTCTTGTTCAGGGCATGCTTGACTATGACTGTGTACAATTTCAAGACATTCCAACATACTTGGAATGTCCAAGTGCATGGATCGCTTTTCGGATTTTCAAAAATTCATTAAAAATATTCTTCAAGAGATATGCAAATATATTCAACGGATTCTTGTTCAGGGCATGCTTGACTATGACTGTGTACAATTTCAAGACATTCCAAGATACTTTTGGGGTCTTTTTTGAATAAAAAGTTAAGTCACTGCCTAAGTGCACAGACTTTCCTCATTTTCAAAAATTCATTAAAAATATTCCTTAAGAGATATGCAAATATTTTCAATTGATTCTTGTTCAGGGCGTCGTTGACTATGACTGAGTACAATTTAAAGACATTCCAACATACTTGGAATGTCCAAGTGCATGGATCGCTTTTCGGATTTTCAAAAATTCATTAAAAATATTCTTCAAGAGATATGCAAATATATTCAACGGATTCTTGTTCAGGGCATGCTTGACTATGACTGTGTACAATTTCAAGACATTCCAAGATACTTTTGGGGTCTTTTTTGACAAAAAAGTTAAGTCACTGCCTAAGTGCATGGATCGCTTTCCTGATTTTCAAAAATTCATTAAAAATATTCCTTAAGCGATATGCAAATATTTTCAACGGATTCTTGTTCAGGGCGTCGTTGACTATGACTGAGTACAATTTCAAGACATTCCAACATACTTGGAATGTCCAAGTGCATGGATCGCTTTCCTGATTTTCAAAAGTTCATTAAAAATATTCTTCAAGAGATATGCAAATATATTCAACGGATTCTTGTTCAGGGCATGCTTGACTATGACTGTGTACAATTTCAAGACATTCCAAGATACCTTTGGGGTCTTTTTTGGATAAAAAGTTAAGTCACTGCCTAAGTGCACAGACTTTCATCATTTTCAAAAATTCATTAAAAATATTCCTTAAGAGATATGCAAATATTTTCAATGGATTCTTGTTCAGGGCGTCGTTGACTATGACCGAGTACAATTTCAAGACATTCCAACATACTTGGAATGTCCAAGTGCATGGATCGCTTTCCGGATTTTCAAAAATTCATTAAAAATATTCTTCAAGAGATATGCAAATATATTCAACGGATTCTTGTTCAGGGCATGCTTGACTATGACTGTGTACAATTTCAAGACATTCCAAGATACTTTTGGGGTCTTTTTTGACGAAAAAGTTAAGTCACTGCCTAAGTGCATGGATCGCTTTCCTGATTTTCAGAAATTCTTTAAAAATATTCCTTAAACGATATGCAAATATTTTCAACGGATTCTTGTTCAGGGCGTCGTTGACTATGACTGAGTACAATTTCAAGACATTCCAACATACTTGGAATGTCCAAGTGCATGGATCGCTTTCCTGATTTTCAAAAGTTCATTTAAAATATTCTTCAAGAGATATGCAAATATATTCAACGGATTCTTGTTCAGGGCATGCTTGACTATGACTGTGTACAATTTCAAGACATTCCAGGATACTTTTGGGGTCTTTTTTGAATAAAAAGTTAAGTCACTGCCTAAGTGCACAGACTTTCCTCATTTTCAAAAATTCATTAAAAATATTCCTTAAGAGATATGCAAATATTTTCAATTGATTCTTGTTCAGGGCGTCGTTGACTATGACTGAGTACAATTTCAAGACATTCCAACATACTTGGAATGTCCAAGTGCATGGATCGCTTTTCGGATTTTCAAAAATTCATTAAAAATATTCTTCAAGAGATATGCAAATATATTCAACGGATTCTTGTTCAGGGCATGCTTGACTATGACTGTGTACAATTTCAAGACATTCCAAGATACTTTTGGGGTCTTTTTTGACAAAAAAGTTAAGTCACTGCCTAAGTGCATGGATCGCTTTCCTGATTTTCAAACATTCATTAAAAATATTCCTTAAGCGATATGCAAATATTTTCAACGGATTCTTGTTCAGGGCGTCGTTGACTATGACTGAGTACAATTTCAAGACATTCCAACATACTTGGAATGTCCAAGTGCATGGATCGCTTTCCTGATTTTCAAAAGTTCATTAAAAATATTCTTCAAGAGATATGCAAATATATTCAACGGATTCTTGTTCAGGGCATGCTTGACTATGACTGTGTACAATTTCAAGACATTCCAAGATACCTTTGGGGTCTTTTTTGAATAAAAAGTTAAGTCACTGCCTAAGTGCACAGACTTTCATCATTTTCAAAAATTCATTAAAAATATTCCTTAAGCGATATGCAAATATTTTCAATGGATTCTTGTTCAGGGCGTCGTTGACTATGACCGAGTACAATTTCAAGACATTCCAACATACTTGGAATGTCCAAGTGCATGGATCGCTTTCCGGATTTTCAAAAATTCATTAAAAATATTCTTCAAGAGATATGCAAATATATTCAACGGATTCTTGTTCAGGGCATGCTTGACTATGACTGTGTACAATTTCAAGACATTCCAAGATACTTTTGGGGTCTTTTTTGACGAAAAAGTTAAGTCACTGCCTAAGTGCATGGATCGCTTTCCTGATTTTCAGAAATTCTTTAAAAATATTCCTTAAACGATATGCAAATATTTTCAATTGATTCTTGTTCAGGGCGTCGTTGACTATGACTGAGTACAATTTCAAGACATTCCAACATACTTGGAATGTCCAAGTGCATGGATCGCTTTCCTGATTTTCAAAAGTTCATTAAAAATATTCTTCAAGAGATATGCAAATATATTCAACGGATTCTTGTTCAGGGCATGCTTGACTATGACTGTGTACAATTTCAAGACATTCCAAGATACTTTTGGGGTCTTTTTTGAATAAAAAGTTAAGTCACTGCCTAAGTGCACAGACTTTCCTCATTTTCAAAAATTCATTAAAAATATTCCTTAAGAGATATGCAAATATTTTCAATGGATTCTTGTTCAGGGCGTCGTTGACTATGACCGAGTACAATTTCAAGACATTCCAACATACTTGGAATGTCCAAGTGCATGGATCGCTTTCCGGATTTTCAAAAATTCATTAAAAATATTCTTTAAGAGATATGCAAATATATTCAACGGATTCTTGTTCAGGGCATTCTTGACTATGACTGTGTACAATTTCAAGACATTCCAAGATACTTTTGGGGTCTTTTTTGACGAAAAAGTTAAGTCACTGCCTAAGTGCATGGATCGCTTTCCTGATTTTCAGAAATTCTTTAAAAATATTCCTTAAACGATATGCAAATATTTTCAACGGATTCTTGTTCAGGGCGTCGTTGACTATGACTGAGTACAATTTCAAGACATTCCAACATACTTGGAATGTCCAAGTGCATGGATCGCTTTCCTGATTTTCAAAAGTTCATTAAAAATATTCTTCAAGAGATATGCAAATATATTCAACGGATTCTTGTTCAGGGCATGCTTGACTATGACTGTGTACAATTTCAAGACATTCCAAGATACTTTTGGGGTCTTTTTTGAATAAAAAGTTAAGTCACTGCCTAAGTGCACAGACTTTCCTCATTTTCAAAAATTCATTAAAAATATTCCTTAAGAGATATGCAAATATTTTCAATTGATTCTTGTTCAGGGCGTCGTTGACTATGACTGAGTACAATTTCAAGACATTCCAACATACTTGGAATGTCCAAGTGCATGGATCGCTTTTCGGATTTTCAAAAATTCATTAAAAATATTCTTCAAGAGATATGCAAATATATTCAACGGATTCTTGTTCAGGGCATGCTTGACTATGACTGTGTACAATTTCAAGACATTCCAAGATACTTTTGGGGTCTTTTTTGACAAAAAAGTTAAGTCACTGCCTAAGTGCATGGATCGCTTTCCTGATTTTCAAAAATTCATTAAAAATATTCCTTAAGAGATATGCAAATATTTTCAATTGATTCTTGTTCAGGGCGTCGTTGACTATGACCGAGTACAATTTCAAGACATTCCAACATACTTGGAATGTCCAAGTGCATGGATCGCTTTTCGGATTTTCAAAAATTCATTAAAAATATTCCTCAAGAGATATGCAAATATATTCAACGGATTCTTGTTCAGGGCATGCTTGACTATGACTGTGTACAATTTCAAGACATTCCAAGATACTTTTGGGGTCTTTTTTGACGAAAAAGTTAAGTCACTGCCTAAGTGCATGGATCACTTTCCTGATTTTCAGAAATTCTTTAAAAATATTCCTTAAACGATATGCAAATATTTTCAACGGATTCTTGTTCAGGGCGTCGTTGACTATGACTGAGTACAATTTCAAGACATTCCAACATACTTGGAATGTCCAAGTGCATGGATCGCTTTCCTGATTTTCAAAAGTTCATTAAAAATATTCTTCAAGAGATATGCAAATATATTCAACGGATTCTTGTTCAGGGCATGCTTGACTATGACTGCGTACAATTTCAAGACATTCCAAGATACTTTTGGGGTCTTTTTTGAATAAAAGTTAAGTCACTGCCTAAGTGCACAGACTTTCCTCATTTTCAAAAATTCATTAAAAATATTCCTTAAGAGATATGCAAATATTTTCAATAGATTCTTGTTCAGGGCGTCGTTGACTATGACTGAGTACAATTTCAAGACATTCCAACATACTTGGAATGTCCAAGTGCATGGATCGCTTTTCGGATTTTCAAAAATTCATTAAAAATATTCTTCAAGAGATATGCAAATATATTCAACGGATTCTTGTTCAGGGCATGCTTGACTATGACTGTGTACAATTTCAAGACATTCCAAGATACTTTTGGGGTCTTTTTGACAAAAAAGTTAAGTCACTGCCTAAGTGCATGGATCGCTTTCCTGATTTTCAGAAATTCTTTAAAAATATTCCTTAAACGATATGCAAATATTTTCAATTGATTCTTGTTCAGGGCGTCGTTGACTATGACTGAGTACAATTTCAAGACATTCCAACATACTTGGAATGTCCAAGTGCATGGATCGCTTTCCTGATTTTCAAAAGTTCATTAAAAATATTCTTCAAGAGATATGCAAATATATTCAACGGATTCTTGTTCAGGGCATGCTTGACTATGACTGTGTACAATTTCAAGACATTCCAAGATACTTTTGGGGTCTTTTTTGACGAAAAAGTTAAGTCACTGCCTAAGTGCATGGATCGCTTTCCTAATTTTCAGAAATTCTTTAAAAATATTCCTTAAACGATATGCAAATATTTTCAACGGATTCTTGTTCAGGGCGTCGTTGACTATGACTGAGTACAATTTCAAGACATTCCAACATACTTGGAATGTCCAAGTGCATGGATCGCTTTCCTGATTTTCAAAAGTTCATTAAAAATATTCTTCAAGAGATATGCAAATATATTCAACGGATTCTTGTTCAGGGCATGCTTGACTATGACTGTGTACAATTTCAAGACATTCCAAGATACTTTTGGGGTCTTTTTTGAATAAAAAGTTAAGTCACTGCCTAAGTGCACAGACTTTCCTCATTTTCAAAAATTCATTAAAAATATTCCTTAAGAGATATGCAAATATTTTCAATTGATTCCTGTTCAGGGCGTCGTTGACTATGACTGAGTACAATTTCAAGACATTCCAACATACTTTGAATGTCCAAGTGCATGGATCGCTTTTCGGATATTCAAAAATTCATTAAAAATATTCTTCAAGAGATATGCAAATATATTCAACGGATTCTTGTTCAGGGCATGCTTGACTATGACTGTGTACAATTTCAAGACATTCCAAGATACTTTTGGGGTCTTTTTTGACAAAAAAGTTAAGTCACTGCCTAAGTGCATGGATCACTTTCCTGATTTTCAAAAATTCATTAAAAATATTCCTTAAGCGATATGCAAATATTTTCAACGGATTCTTGTTCAGGGCGTCGTTGACTATGACTGAGTACAATTTCAAGACATTCCAACATACTTGGAATGTCCAAGTGCATGGATCGCTTTCCTGATTTTCAAAAGTTCATTAAAAATATTCTTCAAGAGATATGCAAATATATTCAACGGATTCTTGTTCAGGGCATGCTTGACTATGACTGTGTACAATTTCAAGACATTCCAAGATACTTTTGGGGTCTTTTTTGAATAAAAAGTTAAGTCACTGCCTAAGTGCACAGACTTTCCTCATTTTCAAAAATTCATTAAAAATATTCCTTAAGAGATATGCAAATATTTTCAATTGATTCTTGTTCAGGGCGTCGTTGACTATGACTGAGTACAATTTCAAGACATTCCAACATACTTTGAATGTCCAAGTGCATGGATCGCTTTTCGGATTTTCAAAAATTCATTAAAAATATTCTTCAAGAGATATGCAAATATATTCAACGGATTCTTGTTCAGGGCATGCTTGACTATGACTGTGTACAATTTCAAGACATTCCAAGATACTTTTGGGGTCTTTTTTGACAAAAAAGTTAAGTCACTGCCTAAGTGCATGGATCACTTTCCTGATTTTCAAAAATTAATTAAAAATATTCCTTAAGCGATATGCAAATATTTTCAATGGATTCTTGTTCAGGGCGTCGTTGACTATGACTGAGTACAATTTCAAGACATTCCAACATACTTGGAATGTCCAAGTGCATGGATCGCTTTCCTGATTTTCAAAAGTTCATTAAAAATATTCTTCAAGAGATATGCAAATATATTCAACGGATTCTTGTTCAGGGCATGCTTGACTATGACTGTGTACAATTTCAAGACATTCCAAGATACCTTTGGGGTCTTTTTTGAATAAAAAGTTAAGTCACTGCCTAAGTGCACAGACTTTCATCATTTTCAAAAATTCATTAAAAATATTCCTTAAGAGATATGCAAATATTTTCAATGGATTCTTGTTCAGGGCGTCGTTGACTATGACCGAGTACAATTTCAAGACATTCCAACATACTTGGAATGTCCAAGTGCATGGATCGCTTTCCGGATTTTCAAAAATTCATTAAAAATATTCTTCAAGAGATATGCAAATATATTCAACGGATTCTTGTTCAGGGCATGCTTGACTATGACTGTGTACAATTTCAAGACATTCCAAGATACTTTTGGGGTCTTTTTTGACGAAAAAGTTAAGTCACTGCCTAAGTGCATGGATCGCTTTCCTGATTTTCAGAAATTCTTTAAAAATATTCCTTAAACGATATGCAAATATTTTCAACGGATTCTTGTTCAGGGCGTCGTTGACTATGACTGAGTACAATTTCAAGACATTCCAACATACTTGGAATGTCCAAGTGCATGGATCGCTTTCCTGATTTTCAAAAGTTCATTAAAAATATTCTTCAAGAGATATGCAAATATATTCAACGGATTCTTGTTCAGGGCATGCTTGACTATGACTGTGTACAATTTCAAGACATTCCAAGATACTTTTGGGGTCTTTTTTGAATAAAAAGTTAAGTCACTGCCTAAGTGCACAGACTTTCCTCATTTTCAAAAATTCATTTAAAATATTCCTTAAGAGATATGCAAATATTTTCAATTGATTCTTGTTCAGGGCGTCGTTGACTATGACTGAGTACAATTTCAAGACATTCCAACATACTTGGAATGTCCAAGTGCATGGATCGCTTTTCGGATTTTCAAAAATTCATTAAAAATATTCTTCAAGAGATATGCAAATATATTCAACGGATTCTTGTTCAGGGCATGCTTGACTATGACTGTGTACAATTTCAAGACATTCCAAGATACTTTTGGGGTCTTTTTTGACGAAAAAGTTAAGTCACTGCCTAAGTGCATGGATCGCTTTCCTGATTTTCAAAAATTCATTTAAAATATTCCTTAAGCGATATGCAAATATTTTCAACGGATTCTTGTTCAGGGCGTCGTTGACTATGACTGAGTACAATTTCAAGACATTCCAACATACTTGGAATGTCCAAGTGCATGGATCGCTTTCCCGATTTTCAAAAGTTCATTAAAAATATTCTTCAAGAGATATGCAAATATATTCAACGGATTCTTGTTCAGGGCATGCTTGACTATGACTGTGTACAATTTCAAGACATTCCAAGATACTTTTGGGGTCTTTTTTGAATAAAAAGTTAAGTCACTGCCTAAGTGCACAGAATTTCATCATTTTCAAAAATTCATTAAAAATATTCCTTAAGAGATATGCAAATATTTTCAATTGATTCTTGTTCAAGGCGTCGTTGACTATGACTGAGTACAATTTCAAGACATTCCAACATACTTGGAATGTCCAAGTGCATGGATCGCTTTTCGGATTTTCAAAAATTCATTAAAAATATTCTTCAAGAGATATGCAAATATATTCAACGGATTCTTGTTCAGGGCATGCTTGACTATGACTGTGTACAATTTCAAGACATTCCAAGATACTTTTGGGGTCTTTTTTGACAAAAAAGTTAAGTCACTGCCTAAGTGCATGGATCGCTTTCCTGATTTTCAAAAATTCATTAAAAATATTCCTTAAGCGATATGCAAATATTTTCAACGGATTCTTGTTCAGGGCGTCGTTGACTATGACTGAGTACAATTTCAAGACATTCCAACATACTTGGAATGTCCAAGTGCATGGATCGCTTTTCGGATTTTCAAAAATTCATTAAAAATATTCTTCAAGAGATATGCAAATATATTCAACGGATTCTTGTTCAGGGCATGCTTGACTATGACTGTGTACAATTTCAAGACATTCCAAGATACTTTTGGGGTCTTTTTTGACGAAAAAGTTAAGTCACTGCCCAAGTGCATGGATCGCTTTCCTGATTTTCAAAAATTCATTAAAAATATTCCTTAAGCGATATGCAAATATTTTCAACGGATTCTTGTTCAGGGCGTCGTTGACTATGACTGAGTACAATTTCAAGACATTCCAACATACTTGGAATGTCCAAGTGCATGGATCGCTTTCCTGATTTTCAAAAGTTCATTAAAAATATTCTTCAAGAGATATGCAAATATATTCAACGGATTCTTGTTCAGGGCATGCTTGACTATGACTGTGTACAATTTCAAGACATTCCAAGATACTTTTGGGGTCTTTTTTGAATAAAAAGTTAAGTCACTGCCTAAGTGCACAGACTTTCATCATTTTCAAAAATTCATTAAAAATATTCCTTAAGAGATATGCAAATATTTTCAATTGATTCTTGTTCAGGGCGTCGTTGACTATGACTGAGTACAATTTCAAGACATTCCAACATACTTGGAATGTCCAAGTGCATGGATCGCTTTTCGGATTTTCAAAAATTCATTAAAAATATTCTTCAAGAGATATGCAAATATATTCAACGGATTCTTGTTCAGGGCATGCTTGACTATGACTGTGTACAATTTCAAGACATTCCAAGATACTTTTGGGGTCTTTTTTGACAAAAAAGTTAAGTCACTGCCTAAGTGCATGGATCGCTTTCCTGATTTTCAAAAATTCATTAAAAATATTCCTTAAGCGATATGCAAATATTTTCAACGGATTCTTGTTCAGGGCGTTGTTGACTATGACTGAGTACAATTTCAAGACATTCCAACATACTTGGAATGTCCAAGTGCATGGATCGCTTTCCTGATTTTCAAAAGTTCATTAAAAATATTCTTCAAGAGATATGCAAATATATTCAACGGATTCTTGTTCAGGGCATGCTTGACTATGACTGTGTACAATTTCAAGACATTCCAAGATACTTTTGGGGTCTTTTTTGAATAAAAAGTTAAGTCACTGCCTAAGTGCACAGACTTTCCTCATTTTCAAAAATTCATTAAAAATATTCCTTAAGAGATATGCAAATATTTTCAATTGATTCTTGTTCAGGGCGTCGTTGACTATGACTGAGTACAATTTCAAGACATTCCAACATACTTGGAATGTCCAAGTGCATGGATCGCTTTTCGGATTTTCAAAAATTCATTAAAGATATTCTTCAAGAGATATGCAAATATATTCAACGGATTCTTGTTCAGGGCATGCTTGACTATGACTGTGTACAATTTCAAGACATTCCAATTTACTTTTGGGGTTTTTTTTGAAAAAAAAGTCAAGTCACTAAGTGCATCAGGGCAAATGGATCGTTTCCTTCGTCTCACCTGATATCCTGCTGTGTGATCCACGGTGTCCAAATGTTTGTTTCCAGCGACTGGACGACATGGATGAACTCCTGCAGCTTTAATTCTTTAAAAACAACCCAAAAACATCAAAAGTTAAGTCACTGCCTAAGTGCATGGATCGCTTTCCTGATTTTCAAAAATTCATTAAAAATATTCCTCAAGAGATATGCAAATATATTCAACGGATTCTTGTTCAGGGCATGCTTGACTATGACTGTGTACAATTTCAAGACATTCCAAGATACTTTTGGGGTCTTTTTTGACGAAAAAGTTAAGTCACTGCCTAAGTGCATGGATCGCTTTCCTGATTTTCAAAAATTCATTAAAAATATTCCTTAAGCGATATGCAAATATTTTCAACGGATTCTTGTTCAGGGCGTCGTTGACTATGACTGAGTACAATTTCAAGACATTCCAACATACTTGGAATGTCCAAGTGCATGGATCGCTTTCCGGATTTTCAAAAATTCATTAAAAATATTCTTCAAGAGATATGCAAATATATTCAACTGATTCTTATTCAGGGCATGCTTGACTATGACTGTGTACAATTTCAAGACATTCCAATTTACTTTTGGGGTTTTTTTTGAAAAAAAAGTCAAGTCACTAAGTGCATCAGGGCAAATGGATCGTTTCCTTCGTCTCACCTGATATCCTGCTGTGTGATCCACGGTGTCCAAACGTTTGTTTCCAGCGACTGGGCGACATGGATGAACTCCTGCAGCTTTAATGCTTTAAAAACAAACCAAAAACATCAAAAGTTAAGTCACTGCCTAAGTGCATGGATCGCTTTCCTAATTTTCAAAAATTCATTAAAAATATTCCTTAAGAGATATGCAAATATTTTCAATTGATTCTTGTTCAGGGCGTCGTTGACTATGACTGAGTACAATTTCAAGACATTCCAACATACTTGGAATGTCCAAGTGCATGGATCGCTTTTCGGATTTTCAAAAATTCATTAAAAATATTCTTCAAGAGATATGCACATATATTCAACGGATTCTTGTTCAGGGCATGCTTGACTATGACTGTGTACAATTTCAAGACATTCCAGGATACTTTTGGGGTCTTTTTTGAATAAAAAGTTAAGTCACTGCCTAAGTGCATGGATCGCTTTCCTGATTTTCAAAAATTCATTAAAAATATTCCTTAAGCGATATGCAAATATTTTCAACGGATTCTTGTTCAGGGCGTCGTTGACTATGACTGAGTACAATTTCAAAACATTCCAACATACTTGGAATGTCCAAGTGCATGGATCGCTTTCCTGATTTTCAAAAGTTCATTAAAAATATTCTTCAAGAGATATGCAAATATATTCAACGGATTCTTGTTCAGGGCATGCTTGACTATGACTGTGTACAATTTCAAGACATTCCAAGATACTTTTGGGGTCTTTTTTGACAAAAAAGTTAAGTCACTGCCTAAGTGCATGGATCGCTTTCCTGATTTTCAAAAATTCATTAAAAATATTCCTTAAGAGATATGCAAATATTTTCAACGGATTCTTGTTCAGGGCGTCGTTGACTATGACTGAGTACAATTTCAAGACATTCCAACATACTTGGAATGTCCAAGTGCATGGATCGCTTTTCGGATTTTCAAAAATTCATTAAAAATATTCTTCAAGAGATATGCAAATATATTCAACGGATTCTTGTTCAGGGCATGCTTGACTATGACTGTGTACAATTTCAAGACATTCCAAGATACCTTTGGGGTCTTTTTTGAATAAAAAGTTAAGTCACTGCCTAAGTGCACAGACTTTCATCATTTTCAAAAATTCATTAAAAATATTCCTTAAGAGATATGCAAATATTTTCAATGGATTCTTGTTCAGGGCGTCGTTGACTATGACTGAGTACAATTTCAAGACATTCCAACATACTTGGAATGTCCAAGTGCATGGATCGCTTTCCGGATTTTCAAAAATTCATTAAAAATATTCTTCAAGAGATATGCAAATATATTCAACGGATTCTTGTTCAGGGCATGCTTGACTATGACTGTGTACAATTTCAAGACATTCCAAGATACTTTTGGGGTCTTTTTTGACGAAAAAGTTAAGTCACTGCCTAAGTGCATGGATCGCTTTCCTGATTTTCAGAAATTCTTTAAAAATATTCCTTAAACGATATGCAAATATTTTCAACGGATTCTTGTTCAGGGCGTCGTTGACTATGACTGAGTACAATTTCAAGACATTCCAACATACTTGGAATGTCCAAGTGCATGGATCGCTTTCCTGATTTTCAAAAGTTCATTAAAAATATTCTTCAAGAGATATGCAAATATATTCAACGGATTCTTGTTCAGGGCATGCTTGACTATGACTGTGTACAATTTCAAGACATTCCAGGATACTTTTGGGGTCTTTTTTGAATAAAAAGTTAAGTCACTGCCTAAGTGCACAGACTTTCCTCATTTTCAAAAATTCATTAAACATATTCCTTAAGAGATATGCAAATATTTTCAATTGATTCTTGTTCAGGGCGTCGTTGACTATGACTGAGTACAATTTCAAGACATTCCAACATACTTGGAATGTCCAAGTGCATGGATCGCTTTTCGGATTTTCAAAAATTCATTAAAAATATTCTTCAAGAGATATGCAAATATATTCAACGGATTCTTGTTCAGGGCATGCTTGACTATGACTGTGTACAATTTCAAGACATTCCAAGATACTTTTGGGGTCTTTTTTGACAAAAAAGTTAAGTCACTGCCTAAGTGCATGGATCGCTTTTCTGATTTTCAAAAATTCATTAAAAATATTCCTTAAGCGATATGCAAATATTTTCAACGGATTCTTGTTCAGGGCGTCGTTGACTATGACTGAGTACAATTTCAAAACATTCCAACATACTTGGAATGTCCAAGTGCATGGATCGCTTTCCTGATTTTCAAAAGTTCATTAAAAATATTCTTCAAGAGATATGCAAATATATTCAACGGATTCTTGTTCAGGGCATGCTTGACTATGACTGTGTACAATTTCAAGACATTCCAAGATACTTTTGGGGTCTTTTTTGAATAAAAAGTTAAGTCACTGCCTAAGTGCACAGACTTTCCTCATTTTCAAAAATTCATTAAAAATATTCCTTAAGAGATATGCAAATATTTTCAATGGATTCTTGTTCAGGGCGTTGTTGACTATGACTGAGTACAATTTCAAGACATTCCAACATACTTGGAATGTCCAAGTGCATGGATCGCTTTCCGGATTTTCAAAAATTCATTAAAAATATTCTTCAAGAGATATGCAAATATATTCATCGGATTCTTGTTCAGGGCATGCTTGACTATGACTGTGTGCAATTTCAAGACATTCCAAGATACTTTTGGGGTCTTTTTTGACGAAAAAGTTAAGTCACTGCCTAAGTGCATGGATCGCTTTCCTGATTTTCAGAAATTCTTTAAAAATATTCCTTAAACGATATGCAAATATTTTCAACGGATTCTTGTTCAGGGCGTCGTTGACTATGACTGAGTACAATTTCAAGACATTCCAACATACTTGGAATGTCCAAGTGCATGGATCGCTTTCCTGATTTTCAAAAGTTCATTAAAAATATTCTTCAAGAGATATGCAAATATATTCAACGGATTCTTGTTCAGGGCATGCTTGACTATGACTGTGTACAATTTCAAGACATTCCAAGATACTTTTGGGCTCTTTTTTGAATAAAAAGTTAAGTCACTGCCTAAGTGCACAGACTTTCCTCATTTTCAAAAATTCATTAAAAATATTCCTTAAGAGATATGCAAATATTTTCAATTGATTCTTGTTCAGGGCGTCGTTGACTATGACTGAGTACAATTTAAAGACATTCCAACATACTTGGAATGTCCAAGTGCATGGATCGCTTTTCGGATTTTCAAAAATTCATTAAAAATATTCTTCAAGAGATATGCAAATATATTCAACGGATTCTTGTTCAGGGCATGCTTGACTATGACTGTGTACAATTTCAAGACATTCCAAGATACTTTTGGGGTCTTTTTTGACAAAAAAGTTAAGTCACTGCCTAAGTGCATGGATCGCTTTCCTGATTTTCAAAAATTCATTAAAAATATTCCTTAAGCGATATGCAAATATTTTCAAGGGATTCTTGTTCAGGGCGTCGTTGACTATGACTGAGTACAATTTCAAGACATTCCAACATACTTGGAATGTCCAAGTGCATGGATCGCTTTCCTGATTTTCAAAAGTTCATTAAAAATATTCTTCAAGAGATATGCAAATATATTCAACGGATTCTTGTTCAGGGCATGCTTGACTATGACTGTGTACAATTTCAAGACATTCCAAGATACCTTTGGGGTCTTTTTTGGATAAAAAGTTAAGTCACTGCCTAAGTGCACAGACTTTCATCATTTTCAAAAATTCATTAAAAATATTCCTTAAGAGATATGCAAATATTTTCAATGGATTCTTGTTCAGGGCGTCGTTGACTATGACCGAGTACAATTTCAAGACATTCCAACATACTTGGAATGTCCAAGTGCATGGATCGCTTTTCGGATTTTCAAAAATTCATTAAAAATATTCTTCAAGAGATATGCAAATATATTCAACGGATTCTTGTTCAGGGCATGCTTGACTATGACTGTGTACAATTTCAAGACATTCCAAGATACTTTTGGGGTCTTTTTTGACGAAAAAGTTAAGTCACTGCCTAAGTGCATGGATCGCTTTCCTGATTTTCAGAAATTCTTTAAAAATATTCCTTAAACGATATGCAAATATTTTCAACGGATTCTTGTTCAGGGCGTCGTTGACTATGACTGAGTGCAATTTCAAGACATTCCAACATACTTGGAATTTCCAAGTGCATGGATCGCTTTCCTGATTTTCAAAAGTTCATTAAAAATATTCTTCAAGAGATATGCAAATATATTCAACGGATTCTTGTTCAGGGCATGCTTGACTATGACTGTGTACAATTTCAAGCCATTCCAGGATACTTTTGGGGTCTTTTTTGAATAAAAAGTTAAGTCACTGCCTAAGTGCACAGACTTTCCTCATTTTCAAAAATTCATTAAAAATATTCCTTAAGAGATATGCAAATATTTTCAATTGATTCTTGTTCAGGGCGTCGTTGACTATGACTGAGTACAATTTCAAGACATTCCAACATACTTGGAATGTCCAAGTGCATGGATCGCTTTTTCGGATTTTCAAAAATTCATTTAAAATATTCTTCAAGAGATATGCAAATATATTCAACGGATTCTTGTTCAGGGCATGCTTGACTATGACTGTGTACAATTTCAAGACATTCCAAGATACTTTTGGGGTCTTTTTTGACAAAAAAGTTAAGTCACTGCCTAAGTGCATGGATCGCTTTTCTGATTTTCAAAAATTCATTAAAAATATTCCTTAAGCGATATGCAAATATTTTCAACGGATTCTTGTTCAGGGCGTCGTTGACTATGACTGAGTACAATTTCAAAACATTCCAACATACTTGGAATGTCCAAGTGCATGGATCGCTTTCCTGATTTTCAAAAATTCATTAAAAATATTCTTCAAGAGATATGCAAATATATTCAACGGATTCTTGTTCAGGGCATGCTTGACTATGACTGTGTACAATTTCAAGACATTCCAAGATACTTTTGGGGTCTTTTTTGACGAAAAAGTTAAGTCACTGCCTAAGTGCATGGATCGCTTTCCTGATTTTCAGAAATTCTTTAAAAATATTCCTTAAACGATATGCAAATATTTTCAACGGATTCTTGTTCAGGGCGTCGTTGACTATGACTGAGTACAATTTCAAGACATTCCAACATACTTGGAATGTCCAAGTGCATGGATCGCTTTCCTGATTTTCAAAAGTTCATTAAAAATATTCTTCAAGAGATATGCAAATATATTCAACGGATTCTTGTTCAGGGCATGCTTGACTATGACTGTGTACAATTTCAAGACATTCCAAGATACTTTTGGGGTCTTTTTTGAATAAAAAGTTAAGTCACTGCCTAAGTGCACAGACTTTCCTCATTTTCAAAAATTCATTAAAAATATTCCTTAAGAGATATGCAAATATTTTCAATTGATTCTTGTTCAGGGCGTCGTTGACTATGACTGAGTACAATTTCAAGACATTCCAACATACTTGGAATGTCCAAGTGCATGGATCGCTTTTCGGATTTTCAAAAATTCATTAAAAATATTCTTCAAGAGATATGCAAATATATTCAACGGATTCTTGTTCAGGGCATGCTTGACTATGACTGTGTACAATTTCAAGACATTCCAAGATACTTTTGGGGTCTTTTTTGACGAAAAAGTTAAGTCACTGCCTAAGTGCATGGATCGCTTTCCTGATTTTCAGAAATTCTTTAAAAATATTCCTTAAACGATATGCAAATATTTGCAACGGATTCTTGTTCAGGGCGTCGTTGACTATGACTGAGTACAATTTCAAGACATTCCAACATACTTGGAATGTCCAAGTGCATGGATCGCTTTCCTGATTTTCAAAAGTTCATTAAAAATATTCTTCAAGAGATATGCAAATATATTCAACGGATTCTTGTTCAGGGCATGCTTGACTATGACTGTGTACAATTTCAAGACATTCCAAGATACTTTTGGGGTCTTTTTTGAATAAAAAGTTAAGTCACTGCCTAAGTGCACAGACTTTCCTCATTTTCAAAAATTCATTAAAAATATTCCTTAAGAGATATGCAAATATTTTCAATTGATTCTTGTTCAGGGCGTCGTTGACTATGACTGAGTACAATTTCAAGACATTCCAACATACTTGGAATGTCCAAGTGCATGGATCGCTTTTCGGATTTTCAAAAATTCATTAAAAATATTCTTCAAGAGATATGCAAATATATTCAACGGATTCTTGTTCAGGGCATGCTTGACTATGACTGTGTACAATTTCAAGACATTCCAAGATACTTTTGGGGTCTTTTTTGACAAAAAAGTTAAGTCACTGCCTAAGTGCACAGACTTTCATCATTTTCAAAAATTCATTAAAAATATTCCTTAAGAGATATGCAAATATTTTCAATTGATTCTTGTTCAGGGCGTCGTTGACTATGACTGAGTACAATTTCAAGACATTCCAACATACTTGGAATGTCCAAGTGCATGGATCGCTTTTCGGATTTTCAAAAATTCATTAAAAATATTCTTCAAGAGATATGCAAATATATTCAACGGATTCTTGTTCAGGGCATGCTTGACTATGACTGTGTACAATTTCAAGACATTCCAAGATACCTTTGGGGTCTTTTTTGGATAAAAAGTTAAGTCACTGCCTAAGTGCACAGACTTTCATCATTTTCAAAAATTCATTAAAAATATTCCTTAAGAGATATGCAAATATTTTCAATGGATTCTTGTTCAGGGCGTCGTTGACTATGACCGAGTACAATTTCAAGACATTCCAACATACTTGGAATGTCCAAGTGCATGGATCGCTTTTCGGATTTTCAAAAATTCATTAAAAATATTCTTCAGGAGATATGCAAATATATTCAACGGATTCTTGTTCAGGGCATGCTTGACTATGACTGTGTACAATTTCAAGACATTCCAAGATACTTTTGCGGTCTTTTTTGACGAAAAAGTTAAGTCACTGCCTAAGTGCATGGATCGCTTTCCTGATTTTCAGAAATTCTTTAAAAATATTTCTTAAACGATATGCAAATATTTTCAACGGATTCTTGTTCAGGGCGTCGTTGACTATGACTGAGTACAATTTCAAGACATTCCAACATACTTGGAATTTCCAAGTGCATGGATCGCTTTCCTGATTTTCAAAAGTTCATTAAAAATATTCTTCAAGAGATATGCAAATATATTCAACGGATTCTTGTTCAGGGCATGCTTGACTATGACTGTGTACAATTTCAAGACATTCCAGGATACTTTTGGGGTCTTTTTTGAATAAAAAGTTAAGTCACTGCCTAAGTGCACAGACTTTCCTCATTTTCAAAAATTCATTAAAAATATTCCTTAAGAGATATGCAAATATTTTCAATTGATTCTTGTTCAGGGCGTCGTTGACTATGACTGAGTACAATTTCAAGACATTCCAACATACTTGGAATGTCCAAGTGCATGGATCGCTTTTCGGATTTTCAAAAATTCATTTAAAATATTCTTTAAGAGATATGCAAATATATTCAACGGATTCTTGTTCAGGGCATGCTTGACTATGACTGTGTACAATTTCAAGACATTCCAAGATACTTTTGGGGTCTTTTTTGACGAAAAAGTTAAGTCACTGCCTAAGTGCATGGATCGCTTTCCTGATTTTCAGAAATTCTTTAAAAATATTCCTTAAACGATATGCAAATATTTTCAACGGATTCTTGTTCAGGGCGTCGTTGACTATGACTGAGTACAATTTCAAGACATTCCAACATACTTGGAATGTCCAAGTGCATGGATCGCTTTCCTGATTTTCAAAAGTTCATTAAAAATATTCTTCAAGAGATATGCAAATATATTCAACGGATTCTTGTTCAGGGCATGCTTGACTATGACTGTGTACAATTTCAAGACATTCCAAGATACTTTTGGGGTCTTTTTTGACGAAAAAGTTAAGTCACTGCCTAAGTGCATGGATCGCTTTCCTGATTTTCAGAAATTCTTTAAAAATATTCCTTAAACGATATGCAAATATTTTCAACGGATTCTTGTTCAGGGCGTCGTTGACTATGACTGAGTACAATTTCAAGACATTCCAACATACTTGGAATGTCCAAGTGCATGGATCGCTTTTCGGATTTTCAAAAATTCATTAAAAATATTCTTCAAGAGATATGCAAATATATTCAACGGATTCTTGTTCAGGGCATGCTTGACTATGACTGTGTACAATTTCAAGACATTCCAAGATACTTTTGGGGTCTTTTTTGACAAAAAAGTTAAGTCACTGCCTAAGTGCATGGATCGCTTTTCTGATTTTCAAAAATTCATTAAAAATATTCCTTAAGCGATATGCAAATATTTTCAACGGATTCTTGTTCAGGGCGTCGTTGACTATGACTGAGTACAATTTCAAGACATTCCAACATACTTGGAATTTCCAAGTGCATGGATCGCTTTCCTGATTTTCAAAAGTTCATTAAAAATATTCTTCAAGAGATATGCAAATATATTCAACGGATTCTTGTTCAGGGCATGCTTGACTATGACTGTGTACAATTTCAAGACATTCCAGGATACTTTTGGGGTCTTTTTTGAATAAAAAGTTAAGTCACTGCCTAAGTGCACAGACTTTCCTCATTTTCAAAAATTCATTAAAAATATTCCTTAAGAGATATGCAAATATTTTCAATGGATTCTTGTTCAGGGCGTTGTTGACTATGACTGAGTACAATTTCAAGACATTCCAACATACTTGGAATGTCCAAGTGCATGGATCGCTTTCCGGATTTTCAAAAATTCATTAAAAATATTCTTCAAGAGATATGCAAATATATTCAACGGATTCTTGTTCAGGGCATGCTTGACTATGACTGTGTGCAATTTCAAGACATTCCAAGATACTTTTGGGGTCTTTTTTGACGAAAAAGTTAAGTCACTGCCTAAGTGCATGGATCGCTTTCCTGATTTTCAGAAATTCTTTAAAAATATTCCTTAAACGATATGCAAATATTTTCAACGGATTCTTGTTCAGGGCGTCGTTGACTATGACTGAGTACAATTTCAAGACATTCCAACATACTTGGAATGTCCAAGTGCATGGATCGCTTTCCTGATTTTCAAAAGTTCATTAAAAATATTCTTCAAGAGATATGCAAATATATTCAACGGATTCTTGTTCAGGGCATGCTTGACTATGACTGTGTACAATTTCAAGACATTCCAAGATACTTTTGGGGTCTTTTTTGAATAAAAAGTTAAGTCACTGCCTAAGTGCACAGACTTTCCTCATTTTCAAAAATTCATTAAAAATATTCCTTAAGAGATATGCAAATATTTTCAATTGATTCTTGTTCAGGGCGTCGTTGACTATGACTGAGTACAATTTAAAGACATTCCAACATACTTGGAATGTCCAAGTGCATGGATCGCTTTTCGGATTTTCAAAAATTCATTAAAAATATTCTTCAAGAGATATGCAAATATATTCAACGGATTCTTGTTCAGGGCATGCTTGACTATGACTGTGTACAATTTCAAGACATTCCAAGATACTTTTGGGGTCTTTTTTGACAAAAAAGTTAAGTCACTGCCTAAGTGCATGGATCGCTTTCCTGATTTTCAAAAATTCATTAAAAATATTCCTTAAGCGATATGCAAATATTTTCAAGGGATTCTTGTTCAGGGCGTCGTTGACTATGACTGAGTACAATTTCAAGACATTCCAACATACTTGGAATGTCCAAGTGCATGGATCGCTTTCCTGATTTTCAAAAGTTCATTAAAAATATTCTTCAAGAGATATGCAAATATATTCAACGGATTCTTGTTCAGGGCATGCTTGACTATGACTGTGTACAATTTCAAGACATTCCAAGATACCTTTGGGGTCTTTTTTGGATAAAAAGTTAAGTCACTGCCTAAGTGCACAGACTTTCATCATTTTCAAAAATTCATTAAAAATATTCCTTAAGAGATATGCAAATATTTTCAATGGATTCTTGTTCAGGGCGTCGTTGACTATGACCGAGTACAATTTCAAGACATTCCAACATACTTGGAATGTCCAAGTGCATGGATCGCTTTTCGGATTTTCAAAAATTCATTAAAAATATTCTTCAAGAGATATGCAAATATATTCAACGGATTCTTGTTCAGGGCATGCTTGACTATGACTGTGTACAATTTCAAGACATTCCAAGATACTTTTGGGGTCTTTTTTGACGAAAAAGTTAAGTCACTGCCTAAGTGCATGGATCGCTTTCCTGATTTTCAGAAATTCTTTAAAAATATTCCTTAAACGATATGCAAATATTTTCAACGGATTCTTGTTCAGGGCGTCGTTGACTATGACTGAGTACAATTTCAAGACATTCCAACATACTTGGAATGTCCAAGTGCATGGATCGCTTTTCTGATTTTCAAAAGTTCATTAAAAATATTCTTCAAGAGATATGCAAATATATTCAACGGATTCTTGTTCAGGGCATGCTTGACTATGACTGTGTACAATTTCAAGACATTCCAGGATACTTTTGGGGTCTTTTTTGAATAAAAAGTTAAGTCACTGCCTAAGTGCACAGACTTTCCTCATTTTCAAAAATTCATTAAAAATATTCCTTAAGAGATATGCAAATATTTTCAATTGATTCTTGTTCAGGGCGTCGTTGACTATGACTGAGTACAATTTCAAGACATTCCAACATACTTGGAATGTCCAAGTGCATGGATCGCTTTTCGGATTTTCAAAAATTCATTAAAAATATTCTTCAAGAGATATGCAAATATATTCAACGGATTCTTGTTCAGGGCATGCTTGACTATGACTGAGTACAATTTCAAGACATTCCAACATACTTGGAATGTCCAAGTGCATGGATCGCTATCCTGATTTTCAAAAGTTCATTAAAAATATTCTTCAAGAGATATGCAAATATATTCAACGGATTCTTGTTCAGGGCATGCTTGACTATGACTGTGTACAATTTCAAGACATTCCAAGATACTTTTGGGGTCTTTTTTGAATAAAAAGTTAAGTCACTGCCTAAGTGCACAGACTTTCCTCATTTTCAAAAATTCATTAAAAATATTCCTTAAGAGATATGCAAATATTTTCAATGGATTCTTGTTCAGGGCGTTGTTGACTATGACTGAGTACAATTTCAAGACATTCCAACATACTTTGAATGTCCAAGTGCATGGATCGCTTTCCGGATTTTCAAAAATTCATTAAAAATATTCTTCAAGAGATATGCAAATATATTCAACGGATTCTTGTTCAGGGCATGCTTGACTATGACTGTGTACAATTTCAAGACATTCCAAGATACTTTTGGGGTCTTTTTTGACGAAAAAGTTAAGTCACTGCCTAAGTGCATGGATCGCTTTCCTGATTTTCAGAAATTCTTTAAAAATATTCCTTAAACGATATGCAAATATTTTCAACGGATTCTTGTTCAGGGCGTCGTTGACTATGACTGAGTACAATTTCAAGACATTCCAACATACTTGGAATGTCCAAGTGCATGGATCGCTATCCTGATTTTCAAAAGTTCATTAAAAATATTCTTCAAGAGATATGCAAATATATTCAATGGATTCTTGTTCAGGGCATGCTTGACTATGACTGTGTACAATTTCAAGACATTCCAAGATACTTTTGGGGTCTTTTTTGAATAAAAAGTTAAGTCACTGCCTAAGTGCACAGACTTTCATCATTTTCAAAAATTCATTAAAAATATTCCTTAAGAGATATGCAAATATTTTCAATTGATTCTTGTTCAGGGCGTCGTTGACTATGACTGAGTACAATTTCAAGACATTCCAACATACTTGGAATGTCCAAGTGCATGGATCGCTTTTCGGATTTTCAAAAATTCATTAAAAATATTCTTCAAGAGATATGCAAATATATTCAACGGATTCTTGTTCAGGGCATGCTTGACTATGACTGTGTACAATTTCAAGACATTCCAAGATACCTTTGGGGTCTTTTTTGGATAAAAAGTTAAGTCACTGCCTAAGTGCACAGACTTTCATCATTTTCAAAAATTCATTAAAAATATTCCTTAAGAGATATGCAAATATTTTCAATGGATTCTTGTTCAGGGCGTCGTTGACTATGACCGAGTACAATTTCAAGACATTCCAACATACTTGGAATGTCCAAGTGCATGGATCGCTTTTCGGATTTTCAAAAATTCATTAAAAATATTCTTCAGGAGATATGCAAATATATTCAACGGATTCTTGTTCAGGGCATGCTTGACTATGACTGTGTACAATTTCAAGACATTCCAAGATACTTTTGCGGTCTTTTTTGACGAAAAAGTTAAGTCACTGCCTAAGTGCATGGATCGCTTTCCTGATTTTCAGAAATTCTTTAAAAATATTTCTTAAACGATATGCAAATATTTTCAACGGATTCTTGTTCAGGGCGTCGTTGACTATGACTGAGTACAATTTCAAGACATTCCAACATACTTGGAATTTCCAAGTGCATGGATCGCTTTCCTGATTTTCAAAAGTTCATTAAAAATATTCTTCAAGAGATATGCAAATATATTCAACGGATTCTTGTTCAGGGCATGCTTGACTATGACTGTGTACAATTTCAAGACATTCCAGGATACTTTTGGGGTCTTTTTTGAATAAAAAGTTAAGTCACTGCCTAAGTGCACAGACTTTCCTCATTTTCAAAAATTCATTAAAAATATTCCTTAAGAGATATGCAAATATTTTCAATTGATTCTTGTTCAGGGCGTCGTTGACTATGACTGAGTACAATTTCAAGACATTCCAACATACTTGGAATGTCCAAGTGCATGGATCGCTTTTCGGATTTTCAAAAATTCATTTAAAATATTCTTTAAGAGATATGCAAATATATTCAACGGATTCTTGTTCAGGGCATGCTTGACTATGACTGTGTACAATTTCAAGACATTCCAAGATACTTTTGGGGTCTTTTTTGACAAAAAAGTTAAGTCACTGCCTAAGTGCATGGATCGCTTTCCTGATTTTCAAAAATTCATTAAAAATATTCCTTAAGCGATATGCAAATATTTTCAACGGATTCTTGTTCAGGGCGTCGTTGACTATGACTGAGTACAATTTCAAGACATTCCAACATACTTGGAATGTCCAAGTGCATGGATCGCTTTCCTGATTTTCAAAAGTTCATTAAAAATATTCTTCAAGAGATATGCAAATATATTCAACGGATTCTTGTTCAGGGCATGCTTGACTATGACTGTGTACAATTTCAAGACATTCCAAGATACTTTTGGGGTCTTTTTTGACGAAAAAGTTAAGTCACTGCCTAAGTGCATGGATCGCTTTCCTGATTTTCAGAAATTCTTTAAAAATATTCCTTAAACGATATGCAAATATTTTCAACGGATTCTTGTTCAGGGCGTCGTTGACTATGACTGAGTACAATTTCAAGACATTCCAACATACTTGGAATGTCCAAGTGCATGGATCGCTTTCCTGATTTTCAAAAGTTCATTAAAAATATTCTTCAAGAGATATGCAAATATATTCAACGGATTCTTGTTCAGGGCATGCTTGACTATGACTGTGTACAATTTCAAGACATTCCAAGATACTTTTGGGGTCTTTTTTGACGAAAAAGTTAAGTCACTGCCTAAGTGCATGGATCGCTTTCCTGATTTTCAGAAATTCTTTAAAAATATTCCTTAAACGATATGCAAATATTTTCAACGGATTCTTGTTCAGGGCGTCGTTGACTATGACTGAGTACAATTTCAAGACATTCCAACATACTTGGAATGTCCAAGTGCATGGATCGCTTTTCGGATTTTCAAAAATTCATTAAAAATATTCTTCAAGAGATATGCAAATATATTCAACGGATTCTTGTTCAGGGCATGCTTGACTATGACTGTGTACAATTTCAAGACATTCCAAGATACTTTTGGGGTCTTTTTTGACAAAAAAGTTAAGTCACTGCCTAAGTGCATGGATCGCTTTTCTGATTTTCAAAAATTCATTAAAAATATTCCTTAAGCGATATGCAAATATTTTCAACGGATTCTTGTTCAGGGCGTCGTTGACTATGACTGAGTACAATTTCAAAACATTCCAACATACTTGGAATGTCCAAGTGCATGGATCGCTTTCCTGATTTTCAAAAGTTCATTAAAAATATTCTTCAAGAGATATGCAAATATATTCAACGGATTCTTGTTCAGGGCATGCTTGACTATGACTGTGTACAATTTCAAGACATTCCAAGATACTTTTGGGGTCTTTTTTGAATAAAAAGTTAAGTCACTGCCTAAGTGCACAGACTTTCCTCATTTTCAAAAATTCATTAAAAATATTCCTTAAGAGATATGCAAATATTTTCAATGGATTCTTGTTCAGGGCGTTGTTGACTATGACTGAGTACAATTTCAAGACATTCCAACATACTTGGAATGTCCAAGTGCATGGATCGCTTTCCGGATTTTCAAAAATTCATTAAAAATATTCTTCAAGAGATATGCAAATATATTCAACGGATTCTTGTTCAGGGCATGCTTGACTATGACTGTGTGCAATTTCAAGACATTTCAAGATACTTTTGGGGTCTTTTTTGACGAAAAAGTTAAGTCACTGCCTAAGTGCATGGATCGCTTTCCTGATTTTCAGAAATTCTTTAAAAATATTCCTTAAACGATATGCAAATATTTTCAACGGATTCTTGTTCAGGGCGTCGTTGACTATGACTGAGTACAATTTCAAGACATTCCAACATACTTGGAATGTCCAAGTGCATGGATCGCTTTCCTGATTTTCAAAAGTTCATTAAAAATATTCTTCAAGAGATATGCAAATATATTCAACGGATTCTTGTTCAGGGCATGCTTGACTATGACTGTGTACAATTTCAAGACATTCCAAGATACTTTTGGGGTCTTTTTTGAATAAAAAGTTAAGTCACTGCCTAAGTGCACAGACTTTCCTCATTTTCAAAAATTCATTAAAAATATTCCTTAAGAGATATGCAAATATTTTCAATTGATTCTTGTTCAGGGCGTCGTTGACTATGACTGAGTACAATTTAAAGACATTCCAACATACTTGGAATGTCCAAGTGCATGGATCGCTTTTCGGATTTTCAAAAATTCATTAAAAATATTCTTCAAGAGATATGCAAATATATTCAACGGATTCTTGTTCAGGGCATGCTTGACTATGACTGTGTACAATTTCAAGACATTCCAAGATACTTTTGGGGTCTTTTTTGACAAAAAAGTTAAGTCACTGCCTAAGTGCATGGATCGCTTTCCTGATTTTCAAAAATTCATTAAAAATATTCCTTAAGCGATATGCAAATATTTTCAAGGGATTCTTGTTCAGGGCGTCGTTGACTATGACTGAGTACAATTTCAAGACATTCCAACATACTTGGAATGTCCAAGTGCATGGATCGCTTTCCTGATTTTCAAAAGTTCATTAAAAATATTCTTCAAGAGATATGCAAATATATTCAACGGATTCTTGTTCAGGGCATGCTTGACTATGACTGTGTACAATTTCAAGACATTCCAAGATACCTTTGGGGTCTTTTTTGGATAAAAAGTTAAGTCACTGCCTAAGTGCACAGACTTTCATCATTTTCAAAAATTCATTAAAAATATTCCTTAAGAGATATGCAAATATTTTCAATGGATTCTTGTTCAGGGCGTCGTTGACTATGACCGAGTACAATTTCAAGACATTCCAACATACTTGGAATGTCCAAGTGCATGGATCGCTTTTCGGATTTTCAAAAATTCATTAAAAATATTCTTCAAGAGATATGCAAATATATTCAACGGATTCTTGTTCAGGGCATGCTTGACTATGACTGTGTACAATTTCAAGACATTCCAAGATACTTTTGGGGTCTTTTTTGACGAAAAAGTTAAGTCACTGCCTAAGTGCATGGATCGCTTTCCTGATTTTCAGAAATTCTTTAAAAATATTCCTTAAACGATATGCAAATATTTTCAACGGATTCTTGTTCAGGGCGTCGTTGACTATGACTGAGTACAATTTCAAGACATTCCAACATACTTGGAATGTCCAAGTGCATGGATCGCTTTCCTGATTTTCAAAAGTTCATTAAAAATATTCTTCAAGAGATATGCAAATATATTCAACGGATTCTTGTTCAGGGCATGCTTGACTATGACTGTGTACAATTTCAAGACATTCCAGGATACTTTTGGGGTCTTTTTTGAATAAAAAGTTAAGTCACTGCCTAAGTGCACAGACTTTCCTCATTTTCAAAAATTCATTAAAAATATTCCTTAAGAGATATGCAAATATTTTCAATTGATTCTTGTTCAGGGCGTCGTTGACTATGACTGAGTACAATTTCAAGACATTCCAACATACTTGGAATGTCCAAGTGCATGGATCGCTTTTCGGATTTTCAAAAATTCATTAAAAATATTCTTCAAGAGATATGCAAATATATTCAACGGATTCTTGTTCAGGGCATGCTTGACTATGACTGTGTACAATTTCAAGACATTCCAAGATACTTTTGGGGTCTTTTTTGACGAAAAAGTTAAGTCACTGCCTAAGTGCATGGATCGCTTTCCTGATTTTCAGAAATTCTTTAAAAATATTCCTTAAACGATATGCAAATATTTTCAACGGATTCTTGTTCAGGGCGTCGTTGACTATGACTGAGTACAATTTCAAGACATTCCAAAATACTTGGAATGTCCAAGTGCATGGATCGCTTTCCTGATTTTCAAAAGTTCATTAAAAATATTCTTCAAGAGATATGCAAATATATTCAACGGATTCTTGTTCAGGGCATGCTTGACTATGACTGTGTACAATTTCAAGACATTCCAGGATACTTTTGGGGTCTTTTTTGAATAAAAAGTTAAGTCACTGCCTAAGTGCACAGACTTTCCTCATTTTCAAAAATTCATTAAAAATATTCCTTAAGAGATATGCAAATATTTTCAATGGATTCTTGTTCAGGGCGTTGTTGACTATGACTGAGTACAATTTCAAGACATTCCAACATACTTTGAATGTCCAAGTGCATGGATCGCTTTCCGGATTTTCAAAAATTCATTAAAAATATTCTTCAAGAGATATGCAAATATATTCAACGGATTCTTGTTCAGGGCATGCTTGACTATGACTGTGTACAATTTCAAGACATTCCAAGATACTTTTGGGGTCTTTTTTGACGAAAAAGTTAAGTCACTGCCTAAGTGCATGGATCGCTTTCCTGATTTTCAGAAATTCTTTAAAAATATTCCTTAAACGATATGCAAATATTTTCAACGGATTCTTGTTCAGGGCGTCGTTGACTATGACTGAGTACAATTTCAAGACATTCCAACATACTTGGAATGTCCAAGTGCATGGATCGCTATCCTGATTTTCAAAAGTTCATTAAAAATATTCTTCAAGAGATATGCAAATATATTCAACGGATTCTTGTTCAGGGCATGCTTGACTATGACTGTGTACAATTTCAAGACATTCCAAGATACTTTTGGGGTCTTTTTTGAATAAAAAGTTAAGTCACTGCCTAAGTGCACAGACTTTCATCATTTTCAAAAATTCATTAAAAATATTCCTTAAGAGATATGCAAATATTTTCAATTGATTCTTGTTCAGGGCGTCGTTGACTATGACTGAGTACAATTTCAAGACATTCCAACATACTTGGAATGTCCAAGTGCATGGATCGCTTTTCGGATTTTCAAAAATTCATTAAAAATATTCTTCAAGAGATATGCAAATATATTCAACGGATTCTTGTTCAGGGCATGCTTGACTATGACTGTGTACAATTTCAAGACATTCCAAGATACTTTTGGGGTCTTTTTTGACAAAAAAGTTAAGTCACTGCCTAAGTGCATGGATCGCTTTCCTGATTTTCAAAAATTCATTAAAAATATTCCTTAAGCGATATGCAAATATTTTCAACGGATTCTTGTTCAGGGCGTCGTTGACTATGACTGAGTACAATTTCAAGACATTCCAACATACTTGGAATGTCCAAGTGCATGGATCGCTTTTCGGATTTTCAAAAATTCATTAAAAATATTCTTCAAGAGATATGCAAATATATTCAACGGATTCTTGTTCAGGGCATGCTTGACTATGACTGTGTACAATTTCAAGACATTCCAAGATACTTTTGGGGTCTTTTTTGAATAAAAAGTTAAGTCACTGCCTAAGTGCACAGACTTTCCTCATTTTCAAAAATTCATTAAAAATATTCCTTAAGAGATATGCAAATATTTTCAATGGATTCTTGTTCAGGGCGTTGTTGACTATGACTGAGTACAATTTCAAGACATTCCAACATACTTGGAATGTCCAAGTGCATGGATCGCTTTCCGGATTTTCAAAAATTCATTAAAAATATTCTTCAAGAGATATGCAAATATATTCAACGGATTCTTGTTCAGGGCATGCTTGACTATGACTGTGTACAATTTCAAGACATTCCAAGATACTTTTGGGGTCTTTTTTGACGAAAAAGTTAAGTCACTGCCTAAGTGCATGGATCGCTTTCCTGATTTTCAGAAATTCTTTAAAAATATTCCTTAAACGATATGCAAATATTATCAACGGATTCTTGTTCAGGGCGTCGTTGACTATGACTGAGTACAATTTCAAGACATTCCAACATACTTGGAATGTCCAAGTGCATGGATCGCTATCCTGATTTTCAAAAGTTCATTAAAAATATTCTTCAAGAGATATGCAAATATATTCAACGGATTCTTGTTCAGGGCATGCTTGACTATGACTGTGTACAATTTCAAGACATTCCAAGATACTTTTGGGGTCTTTTTTGAATAAAAAGTTAAGTCACTGCCTAAGTGCACAGACTTTCATCATTTTCAAAAATTCATTAAAAATATTCCTTAAGAGATATGCAAATATTTTCAATTGATTCTTGTTCAGGGCGTCGTTGACTATGACTGAGTACAATTTCAAGACATTCCAACATACTTGGAATGTCCAAGTGCATGGATCGCTTTTCGGATTTTCAAAAATTCATTAAAAATATTCTTCAAGAGATATGCAAATATATTCAACGGATTCTTGTTCAGGGCACGCTTGACTATGACTGTGTACAATTTCAAGACATTCCAAGATACTTTTGGGGTCTTTTTTGACAAAAAAGTTAAGTCACTGCCTAAGTGCATGGATCGCTTTCCTGATTTTCAAAAATTCATTAAAAATATTCCTTAAGCGATATGCAAATATTTTCAACGGATTCTTGTTCAGGGCGTCGTTGACTATGACTGAGTACAATTTCAAGACATTCCAACATACTTGGAATGTCCAAGTGCATGGATCGCTTTTCGGATTTTCAAAAATTCATTTAAAATATTCTTCAAGAGATATGCAAATATATTCAACGGATTCTTGTTCAGGGCATGCTTGACTATGACTGTGTACAATTTCAAGACATTCCAAGATACTTTTGGGGTCTTTTTTGACAAAAAAGTTAAGTCACTGCCTAAGTGCATGGATCGCTTTCCTGATTTTCAAAAATTCATTAAAAATATTCCTTAAGCGATATGCAAATATTTTCAACAAATTCTTGTTCAGGGCGTCGTTGACTATGACTGAGTACAATTTCAAGACATTCCAACATACTTGGAATGTCCAAGTGCATGGATCGCTTTTCGGATTTTCAAAAATTCATTAAAAATATTCTTCAAGAGATATGCAAATATATTCAACGGATTCTTGTTCAGGGCATGCTTGACTATGACTGTGTACAATTTCAAGACATTCCAAGATACTTTTGGGGTCTTTTTTGACGAAAAAGTTAAGTCACTGCCTAAGTGCATGGATCGCTTTCCTGATTTTCAAAAATTCATTAAAAATATTCCTTAAGCGATATGCAAATATTTTCAACGGATTCTTGTTCAGGGCGTCGTTGACTATGACTGAGTACAATTTCAAGACATTCCAACATACTTGGAATGTCCAAGTGCATGGATCGCTTTCCTGATTTTCAAAAGTTCATTAAAAATATTCTTCAAGAGATATGCAAATATATTCAACGGATTCTTGTTCAGGGCATGCTTAACTATGACTGTGTACAATTTCAAGACATTCCAAGATACTTTTGGGGTCTTTTTTGAATAAAAAGTTAAGTCACTGCCTAAGTGCACAGACTTTCCTCATTTTCAAAAATTCATTAAAAATATTCCTTAAGAGATATGCAAATATTTTCAATTGATTCTTGTTCAGGGCGTCGTTGACTATGACTGAGTACAATTTCAAGACATTCCAACATACTTGGAATGTCCAAGTGCATGGATCGCTTTTCGGATTTTCATAAATTCATTAAAAATATTCTTCAAGAGATATGCAAATATATTCAACGGATTCTTGTTCAGGGCATGCTTGACTATGACTGTGTACAATTTCAAGACATTCCAATTTACTTTTGGGGTTTTTTTTGAAAAAAAAGTCAAGTCACTAAGTGCATCAGGGCAGATGGATCGTTTCCTTCGTCTCACCTGATATCCTGCTGTGTGATCCACGGTGTCCAAACGTTTGTTTCCAGCGACTGGATGACATGGATGAACTCCTGCAGCTTTAATTCTTTAAAAACAACCCAAAAACATCAAAAGTTAAGTCACTGCCTAAGTGCATGGATCGCTTTTCGGATTTTCAAAAATTCATTAAAAATATTCCTCAAGAGATATGCAAATATATTCAACGGATTCTTGTTCAGGGCATGCTTGACTATGACTGTGTACAATTTCAAGACATTCCAAGATACTTTTGGGGTCTTTTTTGACGAAAAAGTTAAGTCACTGCCTAAGTGCATGGATCGCTTTCCTGATTTTCAAAAATTCATTAAAAATATTCCTTAAGCGATATGCAAATATTTTCAACGGATTCTTGTTCAGGGCGTCGTTGACTATGACTGAGTACAATTTCAAGACATTCCAACATACTTGGAATGTCCAAGTGCATGGATCGCTTTCCGGATTTTCAAAAATTCATTAAAAATATTCTTCAAGAGATATGCAAATATATTCAACGGATTCTTATTCAGGGCATGCTTGACTATGACTGTGTACAATTTCAAGACATTCCAATTTACTTTTGGGGTTTTTTTTGAAAAAAAAGTCAAGTCACTAAGTGCATCAGGGCAAATGGATCGTTTCCTTCGTCTCACCTGATATCCTGCTGTGTGATCCACGGTGTCCAAACGTTTGTTTCCAGCGACTGGGCGACATGGATGAACTCCTGCAGCTTTAATGCTTTGAAAACAAACCAAAAACATCAAAAGTTAAGTCACTGCCCAAGTGCATGGATCGCTTTCCTAATTTTCAAAAATTCATTAAAAATATTCCTTAAGAGATATGCAAATATTTTCAATTGATTCTTGTTCAGGGCGTCGTTGACTATGACTGAGTACAATTTCAAGACATTCCAACATACTTGGAATGTCCAAGTGCATGGATCGCTTTTCGGATTTTCAAAAATTCATTTAAAATATTCTTCAAGAGATATGCAAATATATTCAACGGATTCTTGTTCAGGGCATGCTTGACTATGACTGTGTACAATTTCAAGACATTCCAAGATACTTTTGGGTTTTTTTTGAATAAAAAGTTAAGTCACTGCCTAAGTGCATGGATCGCTTTCCTGATTTTCAAAAAATCATTTAAAATATTCCTTAAGCGATATGCAAATATTTTCAACGGATTCTTGTTCAGGGCGTCGTTGACTATGACTGAGTACAATTTCAAAACATTCCAACATACTTGGAATGTCCAAGTGCATGGATCGCTTTCCTGATTTTCAAAAGTTCATTAAAAATATTCTTCAAGAGATATGCAAATATATTCAACGGATTCTTGTTCAGGGCATGCTTGACTATGACTGTGTACAATTTCAAGACATTCCAAGATACTTTTGGGGTCTTTTTTGAATAAAAAGTTAAGTCACTGCCTAAGTGCACAGACTTTCCTCATTTTCAAAAATTCATTCAAAATATTCCTTAAGAGATATGCAAATATTTTCAATTGATTCTTGTTCAGGGCGTCGTTGACTATGACTGAGTACAATTTCAAGACATTCCAACATACTTGGAATGTCCAAGTGCATGGATCGCTTTTCGGATTTTCAAAAATTCATTAAAAATATTCTTCAAGAGATATGCAAATATATTCAACGGATTCTTGTTCAGGGCATGCTTGACTATGACTGTGTACAATTTCAAGACATTCCAAGATACTTTTGGGGTCTTTTTTGAATAAAAAGTTAAGTCACTGCCTAAGTGCATGGATCGCTTTCCTGATTTTCAAAAATTCATTAAAAATATTCCCTAAGCGATATGCAAATATTTTCAACGGATTCTTGTTCAGGGCGTCGTTGACTATGACTGAGTACAATTTCAAGACATTCCAACATACTTGGAATGTCCAAGTGCATGGATCGCTTTCCTGATTTTCAAAAGTTCATTAAAAATATTCTTCAAGAGATATGCAAATATATTCAACGGATTCTTGTTCAGGGCATGCTTGACTATGACTGTGTACAATTTCAAGACATTCCAAGATACTTTTGGGGTCTTTTTTGAATAAAAAGTTAAGTCACTGCCTAAGTGCACAGACTTTCCTCATTTTCAAAAATTCATTAAAAATATTCCTTAAGAGATATGCAAATATTTTCAATTGATTCTTGTTCAGGGCGTCGTTGACTATGACTGAGTACAATTTCAAGACATTCCAACATACTTGGAATGTCCAAGTGCATGGATCGCTTTTCGGATTTTCAAAAATTCATTAAAAATATTCCTTAAGCGATATGCAAATATTTTCAACGGATTCTTGTTCAGGGCGTCGTTGACTATGACTGAGTACAATTTCAAGACATTCCAACATACTTGGAATGTCCAAGTGCATGGATCGCTTTCCTGATTTTCAAAAGTTCATTAAAAATATTCTTCAAGAGATATGCAAATATATTCAACGGATTCTTGTTCAGGGCATGCTTGACTATGACTGTGTACAATTTCAAGACATTCCAAGATACTTTTGGGGTCTTTTTTGAATAAAAAGTTAAGTCACTGCCTAAGTGCACAGAAATTCCTCATTTTCAAAAATTCATTAAAAATATTCCTTAAGAGATATGCAAATATTTTCAATAGATTCTTGTTCAGGGCGTCGTTGACTATGACTGAGTACAATTTCAAGACATTCCAACTTAAGTGGAATGTCCAAGTGCATGGATAGCTTTCCGGATTTTCAAAAATTCATTAAAAATATTCTTCAAGAGATATGCAAATGTATTCAACGGATTCTTGTTCAGGGCATGCTTGACTATGACTGTGCACAATTTCAAGACATTCCAAGATACTTTTGGGGTCTTTTTTGACGAAAAAGTTAAGTCACTGCCGAAGTGCATGGATCGCTTTCCTGATTTTCAAAAATTCATTAAAAATATTCCTTAAGCGATATGCAAATATTTTCAACGGATTCTTGTTCAGGGCGTCGTTGACTATGACTGAGTACAATTTCAAGACATTCCAACATACTTTGAATGTCCAAGTGCATGGATCGCTTTCCTGATTTTCAAAAGTTCATTAAAAATATTCTTCAAGAGATATGCAAATATATTCAACGGATTCTTGTTCAGGGCATGCTTGACTATGACTGTGTACAATTTCAAGACATTCCAAGATACTTTTGGGGTCTTTTTTGACGAAAAAGTTAAGTCACTGCCTAAGTGCATGGATCGCTTTCCTGATTTTCAGAAATTCTTTAAAAATATTCCTTAAACGATATGCAAATATTTTCAACGGATTCTTGTTCAGGGCGTCGTTGACTATGACTGAGTACAATTTCAAGACATTCCAACATACTTGGAATGTCCAAGTGCATGGATCGCTTTCCTGATTTTCAAAAGTTCATTAAAAATATTCTTCAAGAGATATGCAAATATATTCAACGGATTCTTGTTCAGGGCATGCTTGACTATGACTGTGTACAATTTCAAGACAAATCAAGATACTTTTGGGGTCTTTTTTGAATAAAAAGTTAAGTCACTGCCTAAGTGCACAGACTTTCCTCATTTTCAAAAATTCATTAAAAATAATCCTTGAGAGATATGCAAATATTTTCAATTGATTCTTGTTCAGGGCGTCGTTGACTATGACTGAGTACAATTTCAAGACATTCCAACATACTTGGAATGTCCAAGTGCATGGATCGCTTTTCGGATTTTCAAAAATTCATTAAAAATATTCTTCAAGAGATATGCAAATATATTCAACGGTTTCTTGTTCAGGGCATGCTTGACTATGACTGTGTACAATTTCAAGACATTCCAAGATACTTTTGGGGTTTTTTTTGACAAAAAAGTTAAGTCACTGCCTAAGTGCATGGATTGCTTTCCTGATTTTCAAAAATTCATTAAAAATATTCCTTAAGCGATATGCAAATATTTTCAACGGATTCTTGTTCAGGGCGTCGTTGACTATGACTGAGTACAATTTCAAGACATTCCAACATACTTGGAATGTCCAAGTGCATGGATCGCTTTCCGGATTTTCAAAAATTCATTAAAAATATTCTTCAAGAGATATGCAAATATATTCAACGGATTCTTGTTCAGGGCATGCTTGACTATGACTGTGTACAATTTCAAGACATTCCAAGATACTTTTGGGGTCTTTTTTGAATAAAAAGTTAAGTCACTGCCTAAGTGCACAGACTTTCCTCATTTCCAAAAATTCATTAAAAATATTCCTTAAGAGATATGCAAATATTTTCAATGGATTCTTGTTCAGGGCGTCGTTGACTATGACCGAGTACAATTTCAAGACATTCCAACATACTTGGAATGTCCAAGTGCATGGATCGCTTTCCGGATTTTCAAAAATTCATTAAAAATATTCTTCAAGAGATATGCAAATATATTCAACGGATTCTTGTTCAGGGCATGCTTGACTATGACTGTGTACAATTTCAAGACATTCCAAGATACTTTTGGGGTCTTTTTTGACGAAAAAGTTAAGTCACTGCCTAAGTGCATGGATCGCTTTCCTGATTTTCAAAAATTCATTAAAAATATTCCTTAAGCGATATGCAAATATTTTCAACGGATTCTTGTTCAGGGCGTCGTTGACTATGACTGAGTACAATTTCAAGACATTCCAACATACTTGGAATGTCCAAGTGCATGGATCGCTTTCCGGATTTTCAAAAATTCATTAAAAATATTCTTCAAGAGATATGCAAATATATTCAACGGATTCTTATTCAGGGCATGCTTGACTATGACTGTGTACAATTTCAAGACATTCCAATTTACTTTTGGGGTTTTTTTTGAAAAAAAAGTCAAGTCACTAAGTGCATCAGGACAAATGGATCGTTTCCTTCGTCTCACCTGATATCCTGCTGTGTGATCCACGGTGTCCAAACGTTTGTTTCCAGCGACTGGACGACATGGATGAACTCCTGCAGCTTTAATTCTTTAAAAACAACCCAAAAACATCAAAAGTTAAGTCACTGCCTAAGTGCATGGATCGCTTTCCTGATTTTCAAAAATTCATTAAAAATATTCCTCAAGAGATATGCAAATATATTCAACGGATTCTTGTTCAGGGCATGCTTGACTATGACTGTGTACAATTTCAAGACATTCCAAGATACTTTTGGGGTCTTTTTTGAAAAAAAAGTCAAGTCACTAAGTGCATCAGGGCAAATGGATCGTTTCCTCCGTCTCACCTTATTTCCTGCTGTGTGATCCATGGTGTCCAAACGTTTGTTTCCAGCGACTGGGCGACATGGATGAACTCCTGCAGCTTTAATGCTTTAAAAGCAAACCAAAAACATCAAAAGTTAAGTCACTGCCTAAGTGCATGGATCGCTTTCCTAATTTTCAAAAATTCATTAAAAATATTCCTTAAGAGATATGCAAATATTTTCAATTGATTCTTGTTCAGGGCGTCGTTGACTATGACTGAGTACAATTTCAAGACATTCCAACATACTTGGAATGTCCAAGTGCATGGATCGCTTTTCGGATTTTCAAAAATTCATTAAAAATATTCTTCAAGAGATATGCAAATATATTCAACGGATTCTTGTTCAGGGCATGCTTGACTATGACTGTGTACAATTTCAAGACATTCCAAGATACTTTTGGGGTCTTTTTTGAATAAAAAGTTAAGTCACTGCCTAAGTGCATGGATCGCTTTCCTGATTTTCAAAAATTCATTAAAAATATTCCTTAAGCGATATGCAAATATTTTCAACGGATTCTTGTTCAGGGCGTCGTTGACTATGACTGAGTACAATTTCAAGACATTCCAACATACTTGGAATGTCCAAGTGCATGGATCGCTTTCCTGATTTTCAAAAGTTCATTAAAAATATTCTTCAAGAGATATGCAAATATATTCAACGGATTCTTGTTCAGGGCATGCTTGACTATGACTGTGTACAATTTCAAGACATTCCAAGATACCTTTGGGGTCTTTTTTGAATAAAAAGTTAAGTCACTGCCTAAGTGCACAGACTTTCATCATTTTCAAAACTTCATTAAAAATATTCCTTAAGAGATATGCAAATATTTTCAATGGATTCTTGTTCAGGGCGTCGTTGACTATGACCGAGTACAATTTCAAGACATTCCAACATACTTGGAATGTCCAAGTGCATGGATCGCTTTCCGGATTTTCAAAAATTCATTAAAAATATTCTTCAAGAGATATGCAAATATATTCAACGGATTCTTGTTTAGGGCATGCTTGACTATGACTGTGTACAATTTCAAGACATTCCAAGATACTTTTGGGGTCTTTTTTGACGAAAAAGTTAAGTCACTGCCTAAGTGCATGGATCGCTTTCCTGATTTTCAAAAATTCATTAAAAATATTCCTTAAGCGATATGCAAATATTTTCAACGGATTCTTGTTCAGGGCGTCGTTGACTATGACTGAGTACAATTTCAAGACATTCCAACATACTTGGAATGTCCAAGTGCATGGATCGCTTTCCGGATTTTCAAAAATTCATTAAAAATATTCTTCAAGAGATATGCAAATATATTCAACGGATTCTTATTCAGGGCATGCTTGACTATGACTGTGTACAATTTCAAGACATTCCAATTTACTTTTGGGGTTTTTTTTGAAAAAAAAGTCAAGTCACTAAGTGCATCAGGACAAATGGATCGTTTCCTTCGTCTCACCTGATATCCTGCTGTGTGATCCACGGTGTCCAAACGTTTGTTTCCAGCGACTGGACGACATGGATGAACTCCTGCAGCTTTAATTCTTTAAAAACAACCCAAAAACATCAAAAGTTAAGTCACTGCCTAAGTGCATGGATCGCTTTCCTGATTTTCAAAAATTCATTAAAAATATTCCTCAAGAGATATGCAAATATATTCAACGGATTCTTGTTCAGGGCATGCTTGACTATGACTGTGTACAATTTCAAGACATTCCAAGATACTTTTGGGGTCTTTTTTGAAAAAAAAGTCAAGTCACTAAGTGCATCAGGGCAAATGGATCGTTTCCTCCGTCTCACCTTATTTCCTGCTGTGTGATCCATGGTGTCCAAACGTTTGTTTCCAGCGACTGGGCGACATGGATGAACTCCTGCAGCTTTAATGCTTTAAAAGCAAACCAAAAACATCAAAAGTTAAGTCACTGCCTAAGTGCATGGATCGCTTTCCTAATTTTCAAAAATTCATTAAAAATATTCCTTAAGAGATATGCAAATATTTTCAATTGATTCTTGTTCAGGGCGTCGTTGACTATGACTGAGTACAATTTCAAGACATTCCAACATACTTGGAATGTCCAAGTGCATGGATCGCTTTTCGGATTTTCAAAAATTCATTAAAAATATTCTTCAAGAGATATGCAAATATATTCAACGGATTCTTGTTCAGGGCATGCTTGACTATGACTGTGTACAATTTCAAGACATTCCAAGATACTTTTGGGGTCTTTTTTGAATAAAAAGTTAAGTCACTGCCTAAGTGCATGGATCGCTTTCCTGATTTTCAAAAATTCATTAAAAATATTCCTTAAGCGATATGCAAATATTTTCAACGGATTCTTGTTCAGGGCGTCGTTGACTATGACTGAGTACAATTTCAAGACATTCCAACATACTTGGAATGTCCAAGTGCATGGATCGCTTTCCTGATTTTCAAAAGTTCATTAAAAATATTCTTCAAGAGATATGCAAATATATTCAACGGATTCTTGTTCAGGGCATGCTTGACTATGACTGTGTACAATTTCAAGACATTCCAAGATACCTTTGGGGTCTTTTTTGAATAAAAAGTTAAGTCACTGCCTAAGTGCACAGACTTTCATCATTTTCAAAACTTCATTAAAAATATTCCTTAAGAGATATGCAAATATTTTCAATGGATTCTTGTTCAGGGCGTCGTTGACTATGACCGAGTACAATTTCAAGACATTCCAACATACTTGGAATGTCCAAGTGCATGGATCGCTTTCCGGATTTTCAAAAATTCATTAAAAATATTCTTCAAGAGATATGCAAATATATTCAACGGATTCTTGTTTAGGGCATGCTTGACTATGACTGTGTACAATTTCAAGACATTCCAAGATACTTTTGGGGTCTTTTTTGACGAAAAAGTTAAGTCACTGCCTCAGTGCATGGATCGCTTTCCTGATTTTCAGAAATTCTTTAAAAATATTCCTTAAACGATATGCAAATATTTTCAACGGATTCTTGTTCAGGGCGTCGTTGACTATGACTGAGTACAATTTCAAGACATTCCAACATACTTGGAATGTCCAAGTGCATGGATCGCTTTCCTGATTTTCAAAAGTTCATTAAAAATATTCTTCAAGAGATATGCAAATATATTCAACGGATTCTTGTTCAGGGCATGCTTAACTATGACTGTGTACAATTTCAAGACATTCCAGGATACTTTTGGGGTCTTTTTTGAATAAAAAGTTAAGTCACTGCCTAAGTGCACAGACTTTCCTCATTTTCAAAAATTCATTAAAAATATTCCTTAAGAGATATGCAAATATTTTCAATTGATTCTTGTTCAGGGCGTCGTTGACTATGACTGAGTACAATTTCAAGACATTCCAACATACTTGGAATGTCCAAGTGCATGGATCGCTTTTCAGATTTTCAAAAATTCATTAAAAATATTCTTCAAGAGATATGCAAATATATTCAACGGATTCTTGTTCAGGGCATGCTTGACTATGACTGTGTACAATTTCAAGACATTCCAAGATACTTTTGGGGTCTTTTTTGACAAAAAAGTTAAGTCACTGCCTAAGTGCATGGATCGCTTTCCTGATTTTCAAAAATTCATTAAAAATATTCCTTAAGCGATATGCAAATATTTTCAACGGATTCTTGTTCAGGGCGTCGTTGACTATGACTGAGTACAATTTCAAGACATTCCAACATACTTGGAATGTCCAAGTGCATGGATCGCTTTCCTGATTTTCAAAAGTTCATTAAAAATATTCTTCAAGAGATATGCAAATATATTCAACGGATTCTTGTTCAGGGCATGCTTGACTATGACTGTGTACAATTTCAAGACATTCCAAGATACCTTTGGGGTCTTTTTTGAATAAAAAGTTAAGTCACTGCCTAAGTGCACAGACTTTCATCATTTTCAAAAATTCATTAAAAATATTCCTTAAGAGATATGCAAATATTTTCAATGGATTCTTGTTCAGGGCGTCGTTGACTATGACTGAGTACAATTTCAAGACATTCCAACATACTTGGAATGTCCAAGTGCATGGATCGCTTTCCGGATTTTCAAAAATTCATTAAAAATATTCTTCAAGAGATATGCAAATATATTCAACGGATTCTTGTTCAGGGCATGCTTGACTATGACTGTGTACAATTTCAAGACATTCCAAGATACTTTTGGGGTCTTTTTTGACGAAAAAGTTAAGTCACTGCCTAAGTGCATGGATCGCTTTCCTGATTTTCAGAAATTCTTTAAAAATATTCCTTAAACGATATGCAAATATTTTCAACGGATTCTTGTTCAGGGCGTCGTTGACTATGACTGAGTACAATTTCAAGACATTCCAACATACTTGGAATGTCCAAGTGCATGGATCGCTTTCCTGATTTTCAAAAGTTCATTAAAAATATTCTTCAAGAGATATGCAAATATATTCAACGGATTCTTGTTCAGGGCATGCTTGACTATGACTGTGTACAATTTCAAGACATTCCAAGATACTTTTGGGGTCTTTTTTGAATAAAAAGTTAAGTCACTGCCTAAGTGCACAGACTTTCCTCATTTTCAAAAATTCATTAAAAATATTCCTTAAGAGATATGCAAATATTTTCAATTGATTCTTGTTCAGGGCGTCGTTGACTATGACTGAGTACAATTTGAAGACATTCCAACATACTTGGAATGTCCAAGTGCATGGATCGCTTTTCGGATTTTCAAAAATTCATTAAAAATATTCTTCAAGAGATATGCAAATATATTCAACGGATTCTTGTTCAGGGCATGCTTGACTATGACTGTGTACAATTTCAAGACATTCCAAGATACTTTTGGGGTCTTTTTTGACGAAAAAGTTAAGTCACTGCCTAAGTGCATGGATCGCTTTCCTGATTTTCAGAAATTCTTTAAAAATATTCCTTAAACGATATGCAAATATTTTCAACGGATTCTTGTTCAGGGCGTCGTTGACTATGACTGAGTACAATTTCAAGACATTCCAACATACTTGGAATGTCCAAGTGCATGGATCGCTTTCCTGATTTTCAAAAGTTCATTAAAAATATTCTTCAAGAGATATGCAAATATATTCAACGGATTCTTGTTCAGGGCATGCTTGACTATGACTGTGTACAATTTCAAGACATTCCAAGATACTTTTGGGGTCTTTTTTGAATAAAAAGTTAAGTCACTGCCTAAGTGCACAGACTTTCCTCATTTTCAAAAATTCATTAAAAATATTCCTTAAGAGATATGCAAATATTTTCAATGGATTCTTGTTCAGGGCGTCGTTGACTATGACCGAGTACAATTTCAAGACATTCCAACATACTTGGAATGTCCAAGTGCATGGATCGCTTTCCGGATTTTCAAAAATTCATTAAAAATATTCTTCAAGAGATATGCAAATATATTCAACGGATTCTTGTTCAGGGCATTCTTGACTATGACTGTGTACAATTTCAAGACATTCCAAGATACTTTTGGGGTCTTTTTTGACGAAAAAGTTAAGTCACTGCCTAAGTGCATGGATCGCTTTCCTGATTTTCAGAAATTCTTTAAAAATATTCCTTAAACGATATGCAAATATTTTCAACGGATTCTTGTTCAGGGCGTCGTTGACTATGACTGAGTACAATTTCAAGACATTCCAACATACTTGGAATGTCCAAGTGCATGGATCGCTTTCCTGATTTTCAAAAGTTCATTAAAAATATTCTTCAAGAGATATGCAAATATATTCAACGGATTCTTGTTCAGGGCATGCTTGACTATGACTGTGTACAATTTCAAGACATTCCAAGATACTTTTGGGGTCTTTTTTGAATAAAAAGTTAAGTCACTGCCTAAGTGCACAGACTTTCCTCATTTTCAAAAATTCATTAAAAATATTCCTTAAGAGATATGCAAATATTTTCAATTGATTCTTGTTCAGGGCGTCGTTGACTATGACTGAGTACAATTTCAAGACATTCCAACATACTTGGAATGTCCAAGTGCATGGATCGCTTTTCGGATTTTCAAAAATTCATTAAAAATATTCTTCAAGAGATATGCAAATATATTCAACGGATTCTTGTTCAGGGCATGCTTGACTATGACTGTGTACAATTTCAAGACATTCCAAGATACTTTTGGGGTCTTTTTTGACAAAAAAGTTAAGTCACTGCCTAAGTGCATGGATCGCTTTCCTGATTTTCAAAAATTCATAAAAAATATTCCTTAAGCGATATGCAAATATTTTCAACGGATTCTTGTTCAGGGCGTCGTTGACTATGACTGAGTACAATTTCAAGACATTCCAACATACTTGGAATGTCCAAGTGCATGGATCGCTTTCCTGATTTTCAAAAGTTCATTAAAAATATTCTTCAAGAGATATGCAAATATATTCAACGGATTCTTGTTCAGGGCATGCTTGACTATGACTGTGTACAATTTCAAGACATTCCAAGATACCTTTGGGGTCTTTTTTGAATAAAAAGTTAAGTCACTGCCTAAGTGCACAGACTTTCATCATTTTCAAAAATTCATTAAAAATATTCCTTAAGAGATATGCAAATATTTTCAATGGATTCTTGTTCAGGGCGTCGTTGACTATGACCGAGTACAATTTCAAGACATTCCAACATACTTGGAATGTCCAAGTGCATGGATCGCTTTCCGGATTTTCAAAAATTCATTAAAAATATTCTTCAAGAGATATGCAAATATATTCAACGGATTCTTGTTCAGGGCATGCTTGACTATGACTGTGTACAATTTCAAGACATTCCAAGATACTTTTGGGGTCTTTTTTGACGAAAAAGTTAAGTCACTGCCTAAGTGCATGGATCGCTTTCCTGATTTTCAGAAATTCTTTAAAAATATTCCTTAAACGATATGCAAATATTTTCAACGGATTCTTGTTCAGGGCGTCGTTGACTATGACTGAGTACAATTTCAAGACATTCCAACATACTTGGAATGTCCAAGTGCATGGATCGCTTTCCTGATTTTCAAAAGTTCATTAAAAATATTCTTCAAGAGATATGCAAATATATTCAACGGATTCTTGTTCAGGGCATGCTTGACTATGACTGTGTACAATTTCAAGACATTCCAGGATACTTTTGGGGTCTTTTTTGAATAAAAAGTTAAGTCACTGCCTAAGTGCACAGACTTTCCTCATTTTCAAAAATTCATTAAAAATATTCCTTAAGAGATATGCAAATATTTTCAATGGATTCTTGTTCAGGGCGTCGTTGACTATGACTGAGTACAATTTCAAGACATTCCAACATACTTGGAATGTCCAAGTGCATGGATCGCTTTTCGGATTTTCAAAAATTCATTAAAAATATTCTTCAAGAGATATGCAAATATATTCAACGGATTCTTGTTCAGGGCATGCTTGACTATGACTGTGTACAATTTCAAGACATTCCAAGATACTTTTGGGGTCTTTTTTGACAAAAAAGTTAAGTCACTGCCTAAGTGCATGGATCGCTTTTCTGATTTTCAAAATTTCATTAAAAATATTCCTTAAGCGATATGCAAATATTTTCAACGGATTCTTGTTCAGGGCGTCGTTGACTATGACTGAGTACAATTTCAAGACATTCCAACATACTTGGAATGTCCAAGTGCATGGATCGCTTTCCTGATTTTCAAAAGTTCATTAAAAATATTCTTCAAGAGATATGCAAATATATTCAACGGATTCTTGTTCAGGGCATGCTTGACTATGACTGTGTACAATTTCAAGACATTCCAAGATACTTTTGGGGTCTTTTTTGAATAAAAAGTTAAGTCACTGCCTAAGTGCACAGACTTTCCTCATTTTCAAAAATTCATTAAAAATATTCCTTAAGAGATATGCAAATATTTTCAATTGATTCTTGTTCAGGGCGTCGTTGACTATGACTGAGTACAATTTCAAGACATTCCAACATACTTGGAATGTCCAAGTGCATGGATCGCTTTTCGGATTTTCAAAAATTCATTAAAAATATTCTTCAAGAGATATGCAAATATATTCAACGGATTCTTGTTCAGGGCATGCTTGACTATGACTGTGTACAATTTCAAGACATTCCAAGATACTTTTGGGGTCTTTTTTGACAAAAAAGTTAAGTCACTGCCTAAGTGCATGGATCGCTTTCCTGATTTTCAAAAATTCATTAAAAATATTCCTTAAGCGATATGCAAATATTTTCAACGGATTCTTGTTCAGGGCGTCGTTGACTATGACTGAGTACAATTTCAAGACATTCCAACATACTTGGAATGTCCAAGTGCATGGATCGCTTTCCTGATTTTCAAAAGTTCATTAAAAATATTCTTCAAGAGATATGCAAATATATTCAACGGATTCTTGTTCAGGGCATGCTTGACTATGACTGTGTACAATTTCAAGACATTCCAAGATACTTTTGGGGTCTTTTTTGAATAAAAAGTTAAGTCACTGCCTAAGTGCACAGACTTTCATCATTTTCAAAAATTCATTAAAAATATTCCTTAAGAGATATGCAAATATTTTCAATGGATTCTTGTTCAGGGCGTCGTTGACTCTGACCGAGTACAATTTCAAGACATTCCAACATACTTGGAATGTCCAAGTGCATGGATCGCTTTCCGGATTTTCAAAAATTCATTAAAAATATTCTTCAGGAGATATGCAAATATATTCAACGGATTCTTGTTCAGGGCATGCTTGACTATGACTGTGTACAATTTCAAGACATTCCAAGATACTTTTGGGGTCTTTTTTGACGAAAAAGTTAAGTCACTGCCTAAGTGCATGGATCGCTTTCCTGATTTTCAGAAATTCTTTAAAAATATTCCTTAAACGATATGCAAATATTTTCAACGGATTCTTGTTCAGGGCGTCGTTGACTATGACTGAGTACAATTTCAAGACATTCCAACATACTTGGAATGTCCAAGTGCATGGATCGCTTTCCTGATTTTCAAAAGTTCATTAAAAATATTCTTCAAGAGATATGCAAATATATTCAACGGATTCTTGTTCAGGGCATGCTTGACTATGACTGTGTACAATTTCAAGACATTCCAAGATACTTTTGGGGTCTTTTTTGAATAAAAAGTTAAGTCACTGCCTAAGTGCACAGACTTTCCTCATTTTCAAAAATTCATTAAAAATATTCCTTAAGAGATATGCAAATATTTTCAATTGATTCTTGTTCAGGGCGTCGTTGACTATGACTGAGTACAATTTCAAGACATTCCAAGATACTTTTGGGGTCTTTTTTGACAAAAAAGTTAAGTCACTGCCTAAGTGCATGGATCGCTTTCCTGATTTTCAAAAGTTCATTAAAAATATTCTTCAAGAGATATGCAAATATATTCAACGGATTCTTGTTCAGGGCATGCTTGACTATGACTGTGTACAATTTCAAGACATTCCAAGATACTTTTGGGGTCTTTTTTGACAAAAAAGTTAAGTCACTGCCTAAGTGCATGGATCGCTTTTCGGATTTTCAAAAATTCATTAAAAATATTCCTCAAGAGATATGCAAATATATTCAACGGATTCTTGTTCAGGGCATGCTTGACTATGACTGTGTACAATTTCAAGACATTCCAAGATACTTTTGGGGTCTTTTTTGACAAAAAAGTTAAGTCACTGCCTAAGTGCATGGATCGCTTTCCTGATTTTCAAAAGTTCATTAAAAATATTCTTCAAGAGATATGCAAATATATTCAACGGATTCTTGTTCAGGGCATGCTTGACTATGACTGTGTACAATTTCAAGATATTCCAAGATACCTTTGGGGTCTTTTTTGAATAAAAAGTTAAGTCACTGCCTAAGTGCACAGACTTTCATCATTTTCAAAAATTCATTTAAAATATTCCTTAAGAGATATGCAAATATTTTCAATGGATTCTTGTTCAGGGCGTCGTTGACTATGACCGAGTACAATTTCAAGACATTCCAACATACTTGGAATGTCCAAGTGCATGGATCGCTTTCCGGATTTTCAAAAGTTCATTAAAAATATTCTTCAAGAGATATGCAAATATATTCAACGGATTCTTGTTCAGGGCATTCTTGACTATGACTGTGTACAATTTCAAGACATTCCAAGATACTTTTGGGGTCTTTTTTGACGAAAAAGTTAAGTCACTGCCTAAGTGCATGGATCGCTTTCCTGATTTTCAGAAATTCTTTAAAAATATTCCTTAAACGATATGCAAATATTTTCAACGGATTCTTGTTCAGGGCGTCGTTGACTATGACTGAGTACAATTTCAAGACATTCCAACATACTTGGAATGTCCAAGTGCATGGATCGCTTTCCTGATTTTCAAAAGTTCATTAAAAATATTCTTCAAGAGATATGCAAATATATTCAACGGATTCTTGTTCAGGGCATGCTTGACTATGACTGTGTACAATTTCAAGACATTCCAAGATACTTTTGGGGTCTTTTTTGAATAAAAAGTTAAGTCACTGCCGAAGTGCACAGACTTTCCTCATTTTCAAAAATTCATTAAAAATATTCCTTAAGAGATATGCAAATATTTTCAATTGATTCTTGTTCAGGGCGTCGTTGACTATGACTGAGTACAATTTCAAGACATTCCAACATACTTGGAATGTCCAAGTGCATGGATCGCTTTTCGGATTTTCAAAATTTCATTAAAAATATTCTTCAAGAGATATGCAAATATATTCAACGGATTCTTGTTCAGGGCATGCTTGACTATGACTGTGTACAATTTCAAGACATTCCAAGATACTTTTGGGGTCTTTTTAGACAAAAAAGTTAAGTCACTGCCTAAGTGCATGGATCGCTTTCCTCATTTTCAGAAATTCATTAAAAATATTCCTTAAGCGATATGCAAATATTTTCAACGGATTCTTGTTCAGGGCGTCGTTGACTATGACTGAGTACAATTTCAAGACATTCCAACATACTTGGAATGTCCAAGTGCATGGATCGCTTTCCTGATTTTCAAAAGTTCATTAAAAATATTCTTCAAGAGATATGCAAATATATTCAACGGATTCTTGTTCAGGGCATGCTTGACTATGACTGTGTACAATTTCAAGACATTCCAAGATACCTTTGGGGTCTTTTTTGAATAAAAAGTTAAGTCACTGCCTAAGTGCACAGACTTTCATCATTTTCAAAATTCATTAAAAATATTCCTTAAGAGATATGCAAATATTTTCAATGGATTTTTGTTCAGGGCGTCGTTGACTATGACTGAGTACAATTTCAAGACATTCCAACATACTTGGAATGTCCAAGTGCATGGATCGCTTTCCGGATTTTCAAAAATTCATTAAAAATATTCTTCAAGAGATATGCAAATATATTCAACGGATTCTTGTTCAGGGCATTCTTGACTATGACTGTGTACAATTTCAAGACATTCCAAGATACTTTTGGGGTCTTTTTTGACGAAAAAGTTAAGTCACTGCCTAAGTGCATGGATCGCTTTCCTGATTTTCAGAAATTCTTTAAAAATATTCCTTAAGAGATATGCAAATATTTTCAATTGATTCTTGTTCAGGGCGTCGTTGACTATGACTGAGTACAATTTCAAGACATTCCAACATACTTGGAATGTCCAAGTGCATGGATCGCTTTTCGGATTTTCAAAATTTCATTAAAAATATTCTTCAAGAGATATGCAAATATATTCAACGGATTCTTGTTCAGGGCATGCTTGACTATGACTGTGTACAATTTCAAGACATTCCAAGATACTTTTGGGGTCTTTTTTGACAAAAAAGTTAAGTCACTGCCTAAGTGCATGGATCGCTTTCCTCATTTTCAGAAATTCATTAAAAATATTCCTTAAGCGATATGCAAATATTTTCAACGGATTCTTGTTCAGGGCGTCGTTGACTATGACTGAGTACAATTTCAAGACATTCCAACATACTTGGAATGTCCAAGTGCATGGATCGCTTTCCTGATTTTCAAAAGTTCATTAAAAATATTCTTCAAGAGATATGCAAATATATTCAACGGATTCTTGTTCAGGGCATGCTTGACTATGACTGTGTACAATTTCAAGACATTCCAAGATACTTTTGGGGTCTTTTTTGAATAAAAAGTTAAGTCACTGCCTAAGTGCACAGACTTTCATCATTTTCAAAAATTCATTAAAAATATTCCTTAAGAGATATGCAAATATTTTCAATTGATTCTTGTTCAGGGCGTCGTTGACTATGACTGAGTACAATTTCAAGACATTCCAACATACTTGGAATGTCCAAGTGCATGGATCGCTTTTCGGATTTTCAAAAATTCATTTAAAATATTCTTCAAGAGATATGCAAATATATTCAACGGATTCTTGTTCAGGGCATGCTTGACTATGACTGTGTACAATTTCAAGACATTCCAAGATACTTTTGGGGTCTTTTTTGACAAAAAAGTTAAGTCACTGCCTAAGTGCATGGATCGCTTTCCTGATTTTCAAAAATTCATTAAAAATATTCCTTAAGCGATATGCAAATATTTTCAACGGATTCTTGTTCAGGGCGTCGTTGACTATGACTGAGTACAATTTCAAGACATTCCAACATACTTGGAATGTCCAAGTGCATGGATCGCTTTCCTGATTTTCAAAAGTTCATTAAAAATATTCTTCAAGAGATATGCAAATATATTCAACGGATTCTTGTTCAGGGCATGCTTGACTATGACTGTGTACAATTTCAAGATATTCCAAGATACCTTTGGGGTCTTTTTTGAATAAAAAGTTAAGTCACTGCCTAAGTGCACAGACTTTCATCATTTTCAAAAATTCATTAAAAATATTCCTTAAGAGATATGCAAATATTTTCAATGGATTCTTGTTCAGGGCGTCGTTGACTATGACCGAGTACAATTTCAAGACATTCCAACATACTTGGAATGTCCAAGTGCATGGATCGCTTTCCTGATTTTCAAAAATTCATTAAAAATATTCTTCAAGAGATATGCAAATATAATCAACGGATTCTTGTTCAGGGCATTCTTGACTATGACTGTGTACAATTTCAAGACATTCCAAGATACTTTTGGGGTCTTTTTTGACGAAAAAGTTAAGTCACTGCCTAAGTGCATGGATCGCTTTCCTGATTTTCAGAAATTCTTTAAAAATATTCCTTAAACGATATGCAAATATTTTCAACGGATTCTTGTTCAGGGCGTCGTTGACTATGACTGAGTACAATTTCAAGACATTCCAACATACTTGGAATGTCCAAGTGCATGGATCGCTTTCCTGATTTTCAAAAGTTCATTAAAAATATTCTTCAAGAGATATGCAAATATATTCAACGGATTCTTGTTCAGGGCATGCTTGACTATGACTGTGTACAATTTCAAGACATTCCAAGATACTTTTGGGGTCTTTTTTGAATAAAAAGTTAAGTCACTGCCTAAGTGCACAGACTTTCCTCATTTTCAAAAATTCATTAAAAATATTCCTTAAGGGATATGCAAATATTTTCAATTGATTCTTGTTCAGGGCGTCGTTGACTATGACTGAGTACAATTTCAAGACATTCCAACATACTTGGAATGTCCAAGTGCATGGATCGCTTTTCGGATTTTCAAAATTTCATTAAAAATATTCTTCAAGAGATATGCAAATATATTCAACGGATTCTTGTTCAGGGCATGCTTGACTATGACTGTGTACAATTTCAAGACATTCCAAGATACTTTTGGGGTCTTTTTTGACAAAAAAGTTAAGTCACTGCCTAAGTGCATGGATCGCTTTCCTCATTTTCAGAAATTCATTAAAAATATTCCTTAAGCGATATGCAAATATTTTCAACGGATTCTTGTTCAGGGCGTCGTTGACTATGACTGAGTACAATTTCAAGACATTCCAACATACTTGGAATGTCCAAGTGCATGGATCGCTTTCCTGATTTTCAAAAGTTCATTAAAAATATTCTTCAAGAGATATGCAAATATATTCAACGGATTCTTGTTCAGGGCATGCTTGACTATGACTGTGTACAATTTCAAGACATTCCAAGATACCTTTGGGGTCTTTTTTGAATAAAAAGTTAAGTCACTGCCTAAGTGCACAGACTTTCATCATTTTCAAAAATTCATTAAAAATATTCCTTAAGAGATATGCAAATATTTTCAATGGATTTTTGTTCAGGGCGTCGTTGACTATGACTGAGTACAATTTCAAGACATTCCAACATACTTGGAATGTCCAAGTGCATGGATCGCTTTCCTGATTTTCAAAAGTTCATTAAAAATATTCTTCAAGAGATATGCAAATATATTCAACGGATTCTTGTTCAGGGCATGCTTGACTATGACTGTGTACAATTTCAAGACATTCCAAGATACTTTTGGGGTCTTTTTTGAATAAAAAGTTAAGTCACTGCCTAAGTGCACAGACTTTCCTCATTTTCAAAAATTCATTAAAAATATTCCTTAAGAGATATGCAAATATTTTCAATTGATTCTTGTTCAGGGCGTCGTTGACTATGACTGAGTACAATTTCAAGACATTCCAACATACTTGGAATGTCCAAGTGCATGGATCGCTTTCCTGATTTTCAAAAGTTCATTAAAAATATACTTCAAGAGATATGCAAATATATTCAACGGATTCTTGTTCAGGGCATGCTTGACTATGACTGTGTACAATTTCAAGACATTCCAAGATACTTTTGGGGTCTTTTTTGACAAAAAAGTTAAGTCACTGCCTAAGTGCATGGATCGCTTTTCTGATTTTCAAAAATTCATTAAAAATATTCCTTAAGCGATATGCAAATATTTTCAACGGATTCTTGTTCAGGGCGTCGTTGACTATGACTGAGTACAATTTCAAAACATTCCAACATACTTGGAATGTCCAAGTGCATGGATCGCTTTCCTGATTTTCAAAAATTCATTAAAAATATTCTTCAAGAGATATGCAAATATATTCAACGGATTCTTGTTCAGGGCATGCTTGACTATGACTGTGTACAATTTCAAGACATTCCAAGATACTTTTGGGGTCTTTTTTGACGAAAAAGTTAAGTCACTGCCTAAGTGCATGGATCGCTTTCCTGATTTTCAGAAATTCTTTAAAAATATTCCTTAAACGATATGCAAATATTTTCAACGGATTCTTGTTCAGGGAGTCGTTGACTATGACTGAGTACAATTTCAAGACATTCCAACATACTTGGAATGTCCAAGTGCATGGATCGCTTTCCTGATTTTCAAAAGTTCATTAAAAATATTCTTCAAGAGATATGCAAATATATTTAACGGATTCTTGTTCAGGGCATGCTTGACTATGACTGTGTACAATTTCAAGACATTCCAAGATACTTTTGGGGTCTTTTTTGAATGAAAAGTTAAGTCACTGCCTAAGTGCACAGACTTTCCTCATTTTCAAAAATTCATTAAAAATATTCCTTAAGAGATATGCAAATATTTTCAATTGATTCTTGTTCAGGGCGTCGTTGACTATGACTGAGTACAATTTCAAGACATTCCAACATACTTGGAATGTCCAAGTGCATGGATCGCTTTTCGGATTTTCAAAAATTCATTAAAAATATTCTTCAAGAGATATGCAAATATATTCAACGGATTCTTGTTCAGGGCATGCTTGACTATGACTGTGTACAATTTCAAGACATTCCAATTTACTTTTGGGTTTTTTTTTGAAAAAAAAGTCAAGTCACTAAGTGCATCAGGGCAAATGGATCGTTTCCTTCGTCTCACCTGATATCCTGCTGTGTGATCCACGGTGTCCAAACGTTTGTTTCCAGCGACTGGACGACATGGATGAACTCCTGCAGCTTTAATTCTTTAAAAACAACCCAAAAACATCAAAAGTTAAGTCACTGCCTAAGTGCATGGATCGCTTTCCTGATTTTCAAAAATTCATTAAAAATATTCCTCAAGAGATATGCAAATATATTCAACGGATTCTTGTTCAGGGCATGCTTGACTATGACTGTGTACAATTTCAAGACATTCCAAGATACTTTTGGGGTCTTTTTTGACGAAAAAGTTAAGTCACTGCCTAAGTGCATGGATCGCTTTCCTGATTTTCAAAAATTCATTAAAAATATTCCTTAAGCGATATGCAAATATTTTCAACGGATTCTTGTTCAGGGCGTCGTTGACTATGACTGAGTACAATTTCAAGACATTCCAACATACTTGGAATGTCCAAGTGCATGGATCGCTTTCCGGATTTTCAAAAATTCATTAAAAATATTCTTCAAGAGATATGCAAATATATTCAACGGATTCTTATTCAGGGCATGCTTGACTATGACTGTGTACAATTTCAAGACATTCCAATTTACTTTTGGGGTTTTTTTTGAAAAAAAAGTCAAGTCACTAAGTGCATCAGGGCAAATGGATCGTTTCCTTCGTCTCACCTGATATCCTGCTGTGTGATCCACGGTGTCCAAACGTTTGTTTCCAGCGACTGGGCGACATGGATGAACTCCTGCAGCTTTAATGCTTTAAAAACAAACCAAAAACATCAAAAGTTAAGTCACTGCCTAAGTGCATGGATCGCTTTCCTAATTTTCAAAAATTCATTAAAAATATTCCTTAAGAGATATGCAAATATTTTCAATTGATTCTTGTTCAGGGCGTCGTTGACTATGACTGAGTACAATTTCAAGACATTCCAACATACTTGGAATGTCCAAGTGCATGGATCGCTTTTCGGATTTTCAAAAATTCATTAAAAATATTCTTCAAGAGATATGCAAATATATTCAACGGATTCTTGTTCAGGGCATGCTTGACTATGACTGTGTACAATTTCAAGACATTCCAAGATACTTTTGGGGTCTTTTTTGACGAAAAAGTTAAGTCACTGCCTAAGTGCATGGATCGCTTTCCTGATTTTCAAAAATTCATTAAAAATATTCCTTAAGCGATATGCAAATATTTTCAACGGATTCTTGTTCAGGGCGTCGTTGACTATGACTGAGTACAATTTCAAGACATTCCAACATACTTGGAATGTCCAAGTGCATGGATCGCTTTCCTGATTTTCAAAAGTTCATTAAAAATATTCTTCAAGAGATATGCAAATATATTCAACGGATTCTTGTTCAGGGCATGCTTGACTATGACTGTGTACAATTTCAAGACATTCCAAGATACTTTTGGGGTCTTTTTTGAATAAAAAGTTTAGTCACTGCCTAAGTGCACAGACTTTCATCATTTTCAAAAATTCATTAAAAATATTCCTTAAGAGATATGCAAATATTTTCAATTGATTCTTGTTCAGGGCGTCGTTGACTATGACTGAGTACAATTTCAAGACATTCCAACATACTTGGAATGTCCAAGTGCATGGATCGCTTTTCGGATTTTCAAAAATTCATTAAAAATATTCTTCAAGAGATATGCAAATATATTCAACGGATTCTTGTTCAGGGCATGCTTGACTATGACTGTGTACAATTTCAAGACATTCCAAGAAACTTTTGGGGTCTTTTTTGACAAAAAAGTTAAGTCACTGCCTAAGTGCATGGATCGCTTTCCTGATTTTCAGAAATTCATTAAAAATATTCCTTAAGCGATATGCAAATATTTTCAACGGATTCTTGTTCAGGGCGTCGTTGACTATGACTGAGTACAATTTCAAGACATTCCAACATACTTGGAATGTCTAAGTGCATGGATCGCTTTCCTGATTTTCAAAAGTTCATTAAAAATATTCTTCAAGAGATATGCAAATATATTCAACGGATTCTTGTTCAGGGCATGCTTCACTATGACTGTGTACAATTTCAAGACATTCCAAGATACTTTTGGGGTCTTTTTTGACGAAAAAGTTAAGTCACTGCCTAAGTGCATGGATCGCTTTCCTGATTTTCAAAAATTCATTAAAAATATTCCTTAAGCGATATGCAAATATATTCAATGGATTCTTGTTCAGGGCATGCTTGACTATGACTGTGTACAATTGCAAGACATTCCAAGATACTTTTGGGGTCTTTTTTGACAAAAAAGTTAAGTCACTGCCTAAGTGCATGGATCGCTTTCCTGATTTTCAAAAATTCATTAAAAATATTCCTTAAGCGATATGCATATATTTTCAACGGATTCTTGTTCAGGGCGTCGTTGACTATGACTGAGTACAATTTCAAGACATTCCAACATACTTGGAATGTCCAAGTGCATGGATCGCTTTCCTGATTTTCAAAAGTTCATTAAAAATATTCTTCAAGAGATATGCAAATATATTCAACGGATTCTTGTTCAGGGCATGCTTGACTATGACTGTGTACAATTTCAAGACATTCCAAGATACCTTTGGGGTCTTTTTTCACAAAAAAGTTAAGTCACTGCCTAAGTGCATGGATTGCTTTCCTGATTTTCAAAAATTCATTAAAAATATTCCTTAAGAGATATGCGAATATTTTCAATTGATTCTTGTTCAGGGCGTCGTTGACTATGACTGAGTACAATTTCAAGACATTCCAACATACTTGGAATGTCCAAGTGCATGGATCGCTTTCCGGATTTTCAAAAATTCATTAAAAATATTCTTCAAGAGATATGCAAATATATTCAACGGATTCTTGTTCAGGGCATGCTTGACTATGACTGTGTACAATTTCAAGACATTCCAAGATACTTTTGGGGTCTTTTTTGACGAAAAAGTTAAGTCACTGCCTAAGTGCATGGATCGCTTTCCTGATTTTCAAAAATTCATTAAAAATATTCCTTAAGCGATATGCAAATATATTCAATGGATTCTTGTTCAGGGCATGCTTGACTATGACTGTGTACAATTTCAAGACATTCCAAGATACTTTTGGGGTCTTTTTTGACAAAAAAGTTAAGTCACTTACCTAAGTGCATGGATCGCTTTCCTGATTTTCAAAAATTCATTAAAAATATTCTTTAAGAGATATGCGAATATTTTCAATTGATTCTTGTTCAGGGCGTCGTTGACTATGACTGAGTACAATTTCAAGACATTCCAACATACTTGGAATGTCCAAGTGCATGGATCGCTTTCCGGATTTTCAAAAATTCATTAAAAATATTCTTCAAGAGATATGCAAATATATTCAACGGATTCTTGTTCAGGGCATGCTTGACTATGACCGTGTACAATTTCAAGACATTCCAAGATACTTTTGGGGTCTTTTTTGACGAAAAAGTTAAGTCACTGCCTAAGTGCATGGATCGCTTTCCTGATTTTCAAAAATTCATTAAAAATATTCCTTAAGCGATATGCAAATATTTTCAACGGATTCTTGTTCAGGGCGTCGTTGACTATGACTGAGTACAATTTCAAGACATTCCAAGATACTTTTGGGGTCTTTTTTGAATAAAAAGTTAAGTCACTGCCTAAGTGCACAGAAATTCCTCATTTTCAAAAATTCATTAAAAATATTCCTTAAGAGATATGCAAATATATTCAACGGATTCTTGTTCAGGGCATGCTTGACTATGACTGTGTACAATTTCAAGACATTCCAAGATACTTTTGGGGTCTTTTTTGACGAAAAAGTTAAGTCACTGCCTAAGTGCATGGATCGCTTTCCGGATTTTCAAAAATTCATTAAAAATATTCTTCAAAAGATATGCAAATATATTCAACGGATTCTTGTTCAGGGCATGCTTGACTATGACTGTGTACAATTTCAAGACATTCCAAGATACTTTTGGGGTCTTTTTTGACGAAAAAGTTAAGTCACTGCCTAAGTGCATGGATCGCTTTCCTGATTTTTTAAAAAATTCATTAAAAATATTCCTTAAGCGATATGCAAATATTTTCAACGGATTCTTGTTCAGGGCGTCGTTGACTATGACTGAGTACAATTTCAAGACATTCCAACATACTTGGAATGTCCAAGTGCATGGATCGCTTTCCGGATTTTCAAAAGTTCATTAAAAATATTCTTCAAGAGATATGCAAATATATTCAACGGTTTCTTGTTCAGGGCATGCTTGACTATGACTGTGTACAATTTCAAGACATTCCAAGATACTTTTGGGGTCTTTTTTGACAAAAAAGTTAAGTCACTGCCTAAGTGCATGGATCGCTTTCCTGATTTTCAAAAATTCATTAAAAATATTCCTTAAGAGATATGCAAATATTTTCAACGGATTCTTCTTCAGGGCGTCGTTGACTATGACTGAGTACAATTTCAAGACATTCCAACATACTTGGAATGTCCAAGTGCATGGATCGCTTTCCGGATTTTAAAAAATTCATTAAAAATATTCTTCAAGAGATATGCAAATATATTCAACGGATTCTTGTTCAGGGCATGCTTGACTATGACTGTGTACAATTTCAAGACATTCCAATTTACTTTTGGGTTTTTTTTTGAAAAAAAAGTCAAGTCACTAAGTGCATCAGGGCAAATGGATCGTTTCCTTCGTCTCACATGATATCCTGCTGTGTGATCCACGGTGTCCAAACGTTTGTTTCCAGCGACTGGACGACATGGATGAACTCCTGCAGCTTTAATTCTTTAAAAACAACCCAAAAACATCAAAAGTTAAGTCACTGCCTCAGTGCATGGATCGCTTTCCTGATTTTCAAAAATTCATTAAAAATATTCCTCAAGAGATATGCAAATATATTCAACGGATTCTTGTTCAGGGCATGCTTGACTATGACTGTGTACAATTTCAAGACATTCCAAGATACTTTTGGGGTCTTTTTTGAAAAAAAAGTCAAGTCACTAAGTGCATCAGGGCAAATGGATCGTTTCCTTCGTCTCACCTGATATACTGCTGTGTGATCCACGGTGTCAAAACGTTTGTTTCCAGCGACTGGGCGACATGGATGAACTCCTGCAGCTTTAATGCTTTAAAAACAAACCAAAAACATCAAAAGTTAAGTCACTGCCTAAGTGCATGGATCGCTTTCCTAATTTTCAAAAATTCATTAAAAATATTCCTTAAGAGATATGCAAATATTTTCAACGGATTCTTGTTCAGGGTGTCGTTGACTATGACTGTGTACAATTTCAAGACATTCCAAGATACTTTTGGTTTTTTTCTGTTAAATCAATCAATCAATCAATCATTTTTTGTATAGCCCACAGTTTACAAAACATAGTTTGTCTCAGGGACTTCACAGGGTTGGTAACATCCTCTGTCCTTCGACCAGGGTAAGGAAAAACTACCAGCGAAAAAACTCTTCTAACAGGGAAAAGGGTAGAAACCTTAAGGAGAACCACAGTTGAGGGATCCACTCCCTGGACGGACAGACGTGCAGTAGATGTTACCAAAAACATACAATACACAATGACAAAGAATAAAAAGTGAAAAGTCTTTAAATGCCAGGATCATCTGTCACAGCCTGTCGTGAAGGCTGTTGTGGTCAGAGACTTGAAGATGACGGAGTCCTCTTTCCTGTCCTGACCTCATGTCGTTCACTGGTGTCAGCAGAACTGTAAGAGATTAAACATCAGTTAGAGAAGGTCTACATGTGAATTTATGGTCTACATGTGGATTTATGTGCTACATGTGGATTTATGGTCTACATGTGGATTTATGGTGTACATGTGGATTTATGGTGTACATGTGGATGTATGGTGTACATGTGGATTTATGTGCTACATGTGGATTTATGGTCTAAATGTGGATTTATGGTGTACATGTGGATGTATGGTGTACATGTGGATTTATGTGCTACATGTGGATTTATGGTCTAAATGTGGATTTATGGTCTACATGTCATGGGGGACATCAGGTAAGTGGTGAGGGTTGAGAAATTGAGGACGGGGTAGAGAAAGTGCGGCTCGTGCAAAGTCTGTGTGCTCATTCTAAGTGCATGATGGGAAATTCCTCCAGCAGTCTAAGCCTATGGCAGCATAAGATAGACTATTCTAATCAGGACATACCTGATCTAGCTTTGACTATAGTCTATGTTAAAAAGGTAGGTTTTCAGTCTCACCTTAAAGGCAGAGACAGAGTCAGACTGTCTGACTGAAAGCAGAAGTTGGTTCCACAGGAGAGGAGCCTGGTAGATAAATGTTCTACCACCGATTCTACTTCTAGTTATTTTAGGAATAACCAGTAGACCTGAGTTCAGGGTCTATTGGGTTGATATAAAGTGATTAAGTCACAAATATAAGAAGGTGCCTGATTATTCAGGGCCTTGTATGTGAGTAGAAGTATTTTAAAATCTATTCTACTTTTCACTGGGAGCCAGTGAAGAGAAGCCAAGACAGGAGTTGTATAATCACGTCGTCTGGTTCCAGTCAGTATCCGTGCTGCTGCGTTCTGGACAAGTTGAAGGCTTCTCAAGGACTTACTAGGACATCCAGACAGTAAGGAGTTACAGTAATCCAGCCTAGAGGTTATAAAGGCGTGGATAAGTTTCTCAGAGTCTTGTCGTGATATAATATTTCTAATTGTCTTAATGTTGCGAAGGTGGAAGAAGGCATATATGCTTAATATGTTCATCCAGTGATAAATCCTGGTCAAACAGGACTCCTAGGTTCCTTACTGTAGTGCAAGGGACTGAAGTGTTACTGCCTCGGTTTAGAGCTCCACTTAAAAGTGCTGCTCTTATATCTTTTGGCCCAAGGACCATGACCTCAGTTTTTTCTGTGTTAAGCATCAGAAAGTTCAGAGTCATCCACGTCTGTATGTCTATGAGACAATCCTGGAGTTTTATAGATGGGTTTGGGTCATCCGGTCGTACAGATACATATAGCTGGGTGTCGTCTGCATAACAATGGAAATCTATGTTGTGTTTCCTGATAATGTTGCCTAATGGCAGCATGTACAGGGTAAAAAGAATAGGTCCGAGCACGGAACCCTGAGGAACTCCGTAGTTGACCTTAGTGAATATGGAGTAGTCCTCGTTAACACTAACAAACTGAAATCTGTCCCATAAATAGGACTTGAACCAGACAAGTGCAGATCCTCTAATCACAACATCTTGTTCTAGTCTATGTAGCAGGATCTCATGATCTATCGTATCAAATGCTGCACTGAGATCCAGCAGGACCGATCTGGCGTTGTCTGGTAAACCAGCAGATGGCAGCAACTTTCAAGAGACCAGCTTCTCCATCTCTGAGCCCAGTAATGTTCAGGTAAGGCATTGGATATTTGAGATATTATTCAATAGAATCTTCCTCTTACTTCTAATCTTACTCTACGTATGTAGAAGATGTTTCTCCTGCTTTGATCTATTCTCTCTCATGCTCTGCTTCATCAATGAAGAACGAATTCATCGACAACATCCTTTCAGCTAATGTTCTACCTTAAAAACATCCCTACAGTTTCTTCCTTTCATCACAGTGACTCAATAATGATGGATTGTCATGAGTGAAAGTGGCTTCAGCTGCTTTTCCTTGTGTTTCAGGTCCGTGGAGATTTGAGGCCGAGGAGAAGCGAGCCTGGTGATGAGTCCAGAATCCCTCAAGGCTCCATCACACTTCCCTCCTCTATCACAAAAGTCACTTTACATGTAGAGGGAAAAAAAAGAAAACAAAGTCACACTCATCCAACAAAGCAGCCTTTCAGCACCACGGACAGCGCCCGAAGCTCCACAGTTACCGTAGCGACCCGCCCTCACCTATTCCATTCTTACTCACACACACAGGGATTGGATTGGAACAGAATGGCTACTTGAACTTTTTAAATGTTAAACTTCAAAAAAACATATATCTATATTATATATTTTATAAAATCTAAAATAAAATGCTTGAGGGGCTTAACTGGGGCTACACAGATGTTTGACGGTGTAGCGTGTTCGGTGTGAGTGAATGGGGCGATGGAGGAGGTCTGAAGGTAAGAAGGATTTGTAGGTGGTGAAGAGGATCTTGAAATGTGTTTACATGTTGAAACTGCCCTCTGGTGGACACGTTTGACATTACATGTAAGGTCACATGAGATTTAGAGCTGCTAAACTGGTGAAATAAATAGTAACTTTTGTGAGGGAAACAGTTTTTTTATGTTTAAGACCCTGCCAGGCCATAAATAATTCATCATAAAACAGAACTGCAAAAACCTGACCTCCAGTGGACAAAGGTGACATTACGTGTAGATGAAAAATGTATTCAAAGCTGCTGAATTCAAGTCACTGCCAGCCCATAAATAACTTGAGAAAACATTCAGGGTTCAGGCCATACAGAGTTTCACCGAGGGCCAGAATGTGGCACACATTTGTTCAGCCAGTTCAGCAGAGTGAGTGTGAGTGAAAGAGCGAGAGACTTCAAATAAGTGACTTATTTATTTATTTAACACAAAAGATTCAAGATGGAAAAAACATCAACACAAAGCAGAAAAGAAACAAAACGGCATCAAAGAAACATATAAAGGTTAAGTAGAAATTAAAGTCAAACAATCACAGGCTCTTTTCTTCAACGCAATAAAACAATACAGAGAAGAAAATACAGTTAGCTTTAAATAACAATAAAAACAAGAACTTATTCTTCATAAACCCTGTTGGCTTTAAACCCCACTTACACTGTGAATTAGAAATGGAAAAGAAAAAAGACTCAGCTTCACCCACTGAGGCTGAAGTGGCTGTGACGCCCCCTGCTGGTTGGACTAAAACCTCATTTAATCAGAAAAAGGAAGGAAGCAATAAAGTCCATTAGAGAAGGAGAGAACACAGGGATGGAGGAAATGGCAAAAAGAAAGGGCTGAAAGACATGAAAAAGAATGGAAGGAAAGAGAAAAGGAAAGCAATAAAAGGACAGCAAGGAAATAAATGAGTTTGTCGACTCACAGGGAAACCACATCAAGTCCAGTCGGTGAAATCCAGTCCATGTTTTGCTGCCGTTTCTGGACACATGAAAACACATGAAGTGAAAATTAACTTGACTATCGTCACAACAATGACAAACATTCAAACACATTCTACACATTAACATTTACTCAAAAAGATCAACTTTTCAAATAAGTCACAAATGTCCGGGTAAACTTATCGTTTGCCGCCGTCGTTAGCGTTACCCAGAGTGCACCACGTGGAGGTGACAGTCGGACTTGCACTCCTTTTTTTTTTTTAAATCATTCATAATATTAGAGAGAAGAGAAACCCAACAATTCACACAATGAGCAAGCAATCGTGGCAACAGTGGAGAGAAAAAACTCCCTTTTAACAGGAAGAAATCTCTGGCAGAACCAGACTCAAAGTGTGCGGCCGTCTGCCTCGACCGGTTGGGGGGAATGGGAGGGGAACAGAAAGGACAAGAGGTGGTAACTTTTGTTAGTCAGTGGTTTTGGTTGGACGACCACAAGGAGGCCATTTTGTGCAGTTCATGTTGGGTTTTTTTCAGATTCTTGTGTTCCGTTCCTCCAGGTTTTGAATCCACTGATCCCATTTCCTCAAAGATCATCATGCAGATCCATCCATTTTCCAAGAGTAGATTCACTGAGGTGAATGAATTCCTCCATTTGCTCCATCATCGTGTTGACAAAGTTGTCCAGAAAGTTACTTTTGCATTTCCAAGCCATGATTCCAGTTTGTCCATCCTTGTGAGCAGATTTTTGTTTTGCTGTCACGTATGGAGAGTTCCGTCCAATCAGAGTTATCAATCCTCCGACACCTGCACCCGTTTACTGTCAACTAAGTTTTGCTAAGTGTACACATTTGTGTAACAACGACAACACAGGAAGATGAAACGACAGACCAAAGTAGAAGTGCATATTGACACAAACAAAAAAACACTCATCTTGTTTTGACAGCCGGTGTTCAGAGTTCGTCTAAGTTGTCCAGGACGTAAGAAGTCCACCAAGTGTTAGGGTCTCAATTCTGGAACAGATTAGGAAAAACAAAACTGAAAAGCAGTAGCAAAGTGTCATTGATGTCAAAAGGAGTCTAATATACTCACCACTGTAGGTTCTTGTGTAGTGGAAGTGGTTAACGAGCTCTGCAGAACTCTGATAACCTGTGCACCTGAACCAGGTGTTTTGGGGATAACTAACTAAGGTTAGCTAACCCTAACCCCCTCATTTGTTCCTTGTTGCAGAAAACGGCCCCTTGCCAAAAACTGCTGTAAAAATATCTTAATATTTATTTCCACTTTAAATGAGTCAGTCTTTTGAAGCTACTTCATCCTGAAATATGCATATCAAATATTAATATTTTTAAAAGGTGAACCTTTTAAAGGCCATATTGTTTACGCAACTACACTGTTTTTATTGGGAAAAAAAAACTACAATAACTTTTGATTCTGATGCATTCTTATTTTTTGCAATGTCAGATTTTTCTAAAAACTGTCTCCTACAAAAATATTGTTCATATTTTTTTCAACTTTAAATTGTCACTCTTTTAACGCTACTTCAGACTGAGATATACTCATCAAATTATATTTTTAAAATTCTAACCCTTTAAAGGCCATAATGTTTATGCAACTCTTTAAATCAACAAAAAAACTACAATCCTTTCCAATCAATCATAAAATACCTTTCAAGGACTATTTATTATTATCAGGCCCTGAGATGGTCAGTGATTGGAAGAAACATTGATTTTGATGCATTGTTAGTTTCTGTAGTGGCAGATGCAATTTAATAATCTTGTGATATGATGGATTTTGAACCGTCTCCTTCTATAAGCAAACTTTTTTCCAACTAAATAATTATTACCCTGTTTTGTTTAAAGATAAATAAACAAGAATAGGTTCAACCTGAACAAATATTTATTTTGCAAAGATGACCCTGAATGATGAAGACTGAAATATAAACATTGAATATGAAACATGGGGCAGTTGGGTGTGTTGTTGGAGATGGGGAGAAAGGAAGAGAGATGGTGAGTGAGTGCATCATGTGTGACTGAGTGAGGGAGTGAGGGAGTGAGGGAGCGAGTGAGCGAGCGAGCGAGAGTGAGTGAGTGACTGTGAGTGAGTGAGCGAGCGAGAGTGAGCGAGCGAGCGTGACTGCGAGTGAACGAGCGAGATTTGGAGTCTCTGCTCCACCTGAGCTGAACTCTCACATTCACACATGATGAACTCACTCACCATCTCCATCTTTTCCCTTCTCCCCATCGCCAACAACACACCAAACTGCCCCATGTTTCATATTCAATGTTCATATTTAAGTGTTCATCATTCAGTGTCCTTTGCAAAATAAATGTTTTTCAGGTTCAAACTATTATTGTATGTTTATTCATCTTAAAACAAAACCAGGCTATAATTGGGTTAGTAGGAAAAAAATGTTTTACTTGTAGTCGGAGACCGATTCAAAATCCATCATATATCACAAAATAAGATTACATTGGATCTGCTACTACAAACAACTAATGCATCAAAATCAATGTTTCTCCTAGTCACTGACCCATCTCAGGGTCTAATAACAACCAAATATTCCTTAAACCACACCAAACATTTCATTTCAAAAATGAAATAAACTTGAACCCTGAGTCTGTTTATATATCAAATAACAACCTGTGTTTGAATCGTATTCAGTGCTTTGTGACTAAAGGGATTTTTGTACACTTCAAAAATAATGGAAAAACTAAATAATGAAAAGGGACGAGAGCAGCAGCAAACAAGTAACAATACTCATCTTCTTCTGACAGTTGGTGTTCAGATGTTCAAAGTTGTGCTGGACGTCAGAAATCCACCAAGCCTTGGGTCTCCATTCTGAAACAGATTAGGAAAAACGAAACTAAAAAGCAGCATCAAACAGTCACTGATGTCCAAAGGAATCTGATATACTCACCACTGCAGATTCTTCTTGTGCAGTAGGAGTCACCGATGAGATCAGGGAAGACGCGACTGTAGGGTAGAATGTCCACCAAGCACCACCTCGAGGTCGACCATGTTGGGTCACCCTTCTGGAACAGATTAGGAAAAACAAACAAATTAACAGAGACAAAAGCAGCAGCAAACAATTAACAATACTCATCCTCTTCCGACCGCTGGGGTTCAGAGTTCTTCAAAGTTGTCCAGAACGTAGGAAGTCCACCAAGCGTAGGGTCTCCATTCTGAAACAGATTAGGAAAAACGAAACTGAAAAGCAGCATCAAACAGTCACTGATGTCCAAAGGAATCTGATATACTCACCACTGCAGGTTCTTCTTGTGCAGTGGGAGTCACCGACCAGATCAGGGAAGAGGCGACTGTAGTGTAGAACGTCCACCAAGCACCACCTCGAGGTCGATCATGTTGGGTCTCCCTTCTGGAACAGATTAGGAAAAACAAACAGATAAAAGTGACAAAAGCAGCAGCAAAAACAACAATTAACAATACTCATCCTCTTCCGACAGCTGGGGTTCAGAGTTCTTCAAAGTTGTCCAGGACATAGGAAGTCCACCAAGCGTAGGGTCTCCATTCTGAAACAGATTAGGAAAAACAAAACTGAAAAGCAGCATCAAACTGTCATTGATGTCCAAAGGAATCTGATATACTCACCACTGCAGATTCTTCTTGTGCAGTAGGAGTCACCGATGAGATCAGGGAAGACGCGACTGTAGGGTAGAACGTCCACCAAGCACCACCTCGAGGTCGACCATGTTGGGTCACCCTTCTGGAACAGATTAGGAAAAACAAACAAATTAACAGAGACAAAAGCAGCAGCAAACAATTAACAATACTCATCCTCTTCCGACCGCTGGGGTTCAGAGTTCTTCAAAGTTGTCCAGGACATAGGAAGTCCACCAAGCGTAGGGTCTCCATTCTGAAACAGATTAGGAAAAACAAAACTGAAAAGCAGCATCAAACTGTCATTGATGTCCAAAGGAATCTGATATACTCACCACTGCAGATTCTTCTTGTGCAGTAGGAGTCACCGATGAGATCAGGGAAGACGCGACTGTAGGGTAGAATGTCCACCAAGCACCACCTCGAGGTCGACCATGTTGGGTCACCCTTCTGGAACAGATTAGGAAAAACAAACAAATTAACAGAGACAAAAGCAGCAGCAAACAATTAACAATACTCATCCTCTTCCGACCGCTGGGGTTCAGAGTTCTTCAAAGTTGTCCAGAACGTAGGAAGTCCACCAAGCGTAGGGTCTCCATTCTGAAACAGATTAGGAAAAACGAAACTAAAAAGCAGCATCAAACAGTCACTGATGTCCAAAGGAATCTGATATACTCACAACTGGAGGTTCTTGTGTTGTAGGAGTCACCGATGAGATCAGGGAAGAGGCGACTGTAGACGAAAGTAGAGGTCAACAACGATGAAGCAAACACAAATAAGAAATATCACCATACTCCTCCTCTTCCGACAGTCTGTGTTCAGTCAATATGCATATCAAATATTAATATTTTTTAAAATGTTAACCTTTTAAAGGCCATATTGTTTATGCAACTACAATAACTTTTGATTCTGATGCATTCTTATTTTTTGCAATGTCAGATTTTTCTAAAAACAGTCTCCTACAAAAATATTGTTCATATTTTTTTCAACTTTAAATTGTCACTCTTTTAACGCTACTTCAGACTGAGATATACTCATCAAATTATATTATTAAAAATTCTAACCCTTTAAAGGCCATAATGTTTATGCAACTCTTTAAATCAACAAAAAAACTACAATCCTTTCCAATCAATCATAAAATACCTTTCAAGGACTATTATTATCAGGCCCTGAGATGGTCAGTGATTGGAAGAAACATTGATTTTGATGCATTGTTAGTTTCTGTAGTGGCAGATGCAATTTAATAATCTTGTGATATGATGGATTTTGAATCGTCTCCTTCTATAAGCAAACTTTTTTTCCTACTAAATAATTATTACCCTGTTTTGTTTTAAGATAAATAAACAAGAATAGGTTCAACCTGAACAAATATTTATTTTGCAAAGACGACCCTGAATGATGAAGACTGAAATATAAACATTGAATATGAAACATGGGGCAGTTGGGTGTGTTGTTGGAGATGGGGAGAAAGGAAAAGAGATGGTGAGTGAGTGCATCATGTGTGACTGAGTGAGGGAGTGAGGGAGTGAGGGAGCGAGTGAGCGAGTGAGCGAGCGAGCGAGAGTGAGTGAGTGACTGTGAGTGAGTGAGTGAGCGAGCGAGCGAGAGTGAGCGAGCGTGACTGCGAGTGAACGAGCGAGATTTGGAGTCTCTGCTCCACCTGAGCTGAACTCTCACATTCACACATGATGAACTCACTCACCATCTCCATCTTTTCCCTTCTCCCCATCGCCAACAACACACCAAACTGCCCCATGTTTCATATTCAATGTTCATATTTAAGTGTTCATCATTCAGTGTCCTTTGCAAAATAAATGTTTTTCAGGTTCAAACTATTATTGTATGTTTATTCATCTTAAAACAAAACCAGGCTATAATTGGGTTAGTAGGAAAAAAATGTTTTACTTGTAGTCGGAGACCGATTCAAAATCCATCATATATCACAAAATAAGATTACATTGGATCTGCTACTACAAAAAAGTAATAATGCATCAAAATCAATGTTTCTCCTAGTCACTGACCCATCTCAGGGTCTAATAACAACCAAATATTCCTTAAACCACACCAAACATTTCATTTCAAAAATGAAACAAACTTGAACCCTGAGTCTGTTTATATATCAAAAAACAACCTGTGTTTGAATCGTATTCAGTGCTTTGTGACTATAGTGATTTTTGTACACTTAAAAAATAATGGAAAAAACTAAATAATGAAAAGGGACGAGAGCAGCAGAAAACAACAATACTCATCTTCTTCTGACAGTTGGTGTTCAGATGTTCAAAGTTGTCCTGGACGTCAGAAATCCACCAAGCCTTGGGTCTCCATTCTGAAACAGATTAGGAAAAACGAAACTGAAAAGCAGCATCAAACTTTCATTGATGTTCAAAGGAATCTGATATACTCACCACTGTAGGTTCTTCTTGTGCAGTGGGAGTCACCGATGAGATCAGGGAAGAGGCGACTGTAGACAAAAGTAGAGGTCAGTTTTCCGGCCAGTTTTCTGCTGCCTTTAACCAGCTCTGTGTCCCCTCTGAATTATTACCAAACACGGAGGTGCTCAGTTCTTCGTTTCACTCCTCCTGCCGAACCATATTGGACTCTGTGGCTCCATTTAAAACCGTGCAGCCCAAAGCTAAACCTGAGCCCTGGTTCAATGCGAGAACTCGCGCAGCCAGACAGGATTGCCGCAAAGCTGAACGCAGGTGGAAAAAGGACAAGCTGCAGGTTTCTCGCCAAATCCTAAAAGACAGCTGGCGCTGCTACCAGAGCACTGTCAAAGAGTCCAGAAGAGAGCACCTGTCAAATATTATTGAATCAAACTCTCACAACCCACGTGTGTTATTTAAAACCATAGAGTCTGTTCTTGGCTCACCTCAGCCTGTGTGCACAGAGGAATCCCCTGAAATGTGCAATAGCTTCCTGCAGTTCTTCATTGATAAGGTTGCTACCACAAGGGCTCTAATCACCACACCTGTGTCTGACCCCTCTGACAGTGTGCTTTTCTCAGCTGTGCTTGATTCGTTTGAGCCCGTGTCTCTGATTGCCTTAGAAAAAGTGGTTGCCCAGATGAAGCCATCAGGCTCTCCCTGTGACACTGTCCCGCCTCACTTTTTTAAAGAGGTATTTCCTTGTATAGGGCAGTCAGTCCTGGCCATTATTAACAGCAGTCTGTCTTCTGGTGTTGTCCCCCAATGTTTTAAACATGCTGTTGTACAACCCCTGCTTAAGAAACCTGGCCTTGATCGTGTTATGCTAGCCAATTAAAGACCTATCTCCAAGCTGCCTTTTATTTCAAAGATCCTGGAAAAAGTTGTCCACGCCCAGTTGCAGTCGTTCCTGGACGAGCATGATATTCTGGAGATTTTCCAGTCTGGCTTTAAAACAAGGCATAGTACAGAGTCAGCTTTATTAAGAGTGTTCAATGACATCCTCCTGACGGTTGATTCTGGAGACTCTGTGATCCTTGTCCTGCTGGACCTAACTGCAGCGTTTGACACTGTGGACCACAATATTTTAGTGGCACGCTTGCAGCACCTAGTGGGCATTAGTGGTAGCGCCCTTAAGTGGTTTAGATCGTATCTTGAGGGAAGATCTATGTGTGTACGCCTCGGTGGCTCTGAGTCCCGCTCTGCTCCACTGTCATATGGGGTTCCACAGGGCTCAATTTTAGGGCCCCTGCTCTTCTCCCTGTATCTGCTTCCCCTGGGCTCCATCTTGAGAAAACATGGCATCTCATTTCATTTTTATGCAGACGACAGTCAGATTTATGTCCCACTGAGTAAGAAAAATGCCTGTCTGCAACCACTTCTATTATGTCTTGATGACATAAAAGCATGGATGTCACTGAACTTTTTAAAATTTAATGAAAAGAAGACGGAAGTCATAATGTTTGGTCCTAGCGGCTCTAGTGAACCCCCCCCTGCTGATTTGGGCCCTTTGGCATCGTATGTGAAGCCTTTAGTGACAAACTTAGGTTTTATTATGGACAGTGATTTTAAATTGGACCGGCAAATTGGGGCAACAGTAAAGTCCAGCTTTTTTCACCTCAGGCAGCTGGCAAAGGTGAGGCCCTTTCTCTCACAAAAGCACTTTGAAACAGTAATCCATGCCTTTGTTACATCTCGGCTGGATTACTGTAACGCTCTTTATCTTGGAGTCAGCCAGTCCTCCCTCTCACGTCTCCAGTTGGTCCAGAACGCTGCTGCTCGCCTCTTAACTGGAGCACGTAAGAGGGAGCACATTACTCCCATTTTGGCCTCCCTTCACTGGCTGCCTGTGCATTTTAGAGTCCATTTTAAGATTCTTTTATTTGTTTTTAAATCTTTAAATGGTCTTGCCCCGCCTTACCTCTCTGAGCTTCTCCATCCTTACACTCCTGCTCGGTGCCTCAGGTCAGCTGACCAGCTGCTCCTGGAGGTACCGAGGTCTAAACGGAAGCTCAGAGGGGAAAGAGCTTTCTCCATTGCCGGTCCCAAACTTTGGAACGCCCTCCCGCTTCATATTAGACAGGCCCCCTCACTTTCCATTTTTAAAACTCATCTTAAAACACATTTTTATTCTTCTGCGTTCAACTCAGCATGAGACTCTGCTCTTGTTTTAGTGTTTTATTGTTTAAACATTTTTATTGTTTTATAGTTTTTTTTATTATTTAAACATTGTTACTGTTTTATAGTTTTATTGTTTTTATTTTGTCTCCTATGTTTTATGTGCCATGTTTTATTTATTGTACTGTTAAGCACTTTGTACCAGCTTTAGCTGCCTAAAGCGCTCTATAAATAAAGTTGAGTTGAGTTGAGTTGAGTCAACAACAATGACGCAAAGAAAAATAAATATCACCATTCTCCTCCTCTTCCGACAATCTGTGTTCAGAGTTCGTCGAAGTTGTCCAGAACGTCCACCAAGCACCGCCTCGAGGTCGACCATGTTGGGTCTCCATTCTGGAACAGATTAGGAACAACAAACAAATTAACAGAGACAAACGCAGCAAACACAACAACTTACAATACTCATCCTCTTCTGACAGCTGGTGTTCAGAGTTCGTCAATGTTGTCCTGGACATACACCAGGCGTGACCGTTCCATCACAAGGTCCATGTCGGGTCTCGATTCTGGAACAGAAAATTTGTGTCCAGCCATGGCAAAAGGGTTCACATGTCTACTTCGGGACATTTGGAGTTATTTACAGATTCCGAAAGTGCTAAGCTTTCCAACAATGTCAAACCCATGTCCATCTGATCATTTTTGAAGAAGATGTGGTCATTTGAATGTAGACACTCCTCAAACTGCTTTAGGGAGAAATTCAGCCTGAAAGATTTCGACCCTCTTGAGGAGCCAGGCCAATAGCTGCTCATTTGCATGACATTAACATGGTCACAACCCCCCACCCAGTCTAGCTGTCAGTGACATCTGATGTCTGTTAGCCCACAGGACAGTAACAGTGTAGCAGTTTGGAAAAAAAAAGGAATGAATGTAGTTCATGTCAATGTAAGGCAAGGCAAGGCAAGTTTATTTGTATAGCACATTTCAACAACAAGGTAATTCAAAGTGCTTTACATAAAGCATTAAAAAGCATAGAAAAGAGACATTTATAAAATCAGATATAACATCAAAATAAAAACAAGCAGGTAAAATTTAAAGATTAAGATTAAAAAATAAAATAGATACAAATAAAATAAAAAGATAACAAATAAAATCAAGAGTATATATAAGGAATAAAGGTTACAGTGCAGTATTGGAAATGACTGAAATGCAGCGGCAAACAGAAAAGTCTTCACTCTTGATTTAAAAGAGGTGAGAGTTTCAGCAGACCTACAGTTTTCTGGGAGTTTGTTCCAGATATATGGTGCATAGAACTAAAATAAAGAAATAAAATATATCTAAGTGTGTGAAGGAATATTTTCCAGACCATGGACTATATTATCATCTTCAATACCAGTTCCTCCCCCACAATGTGGCTGTACCCACTCTGTCCATCACAGTTGATATGCGGACTAAATGATGACATCACAAACGCACCCTCTTCTGTGCTGTAACCTTTGGTGCTGGGCATGTGAAGAATTTTGCCTCATCAGAACAGAAAGGCCGGATTTTTTCAAAAAGATACGTCTGCCTGTCCATGGTCAGTCCAGGTGGGGCCAGGACGGGGAGACTGTCAACAGGGGGCAGAACTCCTGGGTTGCGCAGTAGCTGAAACTCGATAGGCTCTGCATCACTGTGAGTTTGAGCAAGCACCACACCTGGTCTGTTGGCATCAAAGCTGTGACAGAATAGAAGCACACAACAGGATATTTAAAACATGGCTCACTGTTCACATGGAACACTATTATGTTCATTCGTGATTTTTTTATTCATAAAATGCAGAATTTTGAATATAAATACCTAAAGTTCTGATAACTCTTGATCTGTGGGAGCTTTTGAAAGTAGGGACTCAGATGTGTCTGCCAGTCGATGGTCTTTACTATCACTCTGCCATCTGCCGTTCCAACAAGCTGCGGAATATTGAGGCGACTTTCAGCAGAGCTGTGTTCCACTACCTGTTGACAGCAAGAACCACAATGAAAATAATGATTTTATTTTTCCAAAAAAATCACATTTTACACATTACATATTGCAGTCTATATAAGCATTTGGCTATTGTATAGAAATCAATTTATACACATACCAAGAGCCTTAGCCGACCTCATGTATTGACGCCACACTGAGGCCTTGGACACATGGGTTGGCAGCAACTTCACATGCCAATCCTTATGCCCAGGATTCTGAAAAAAAATTAAAAAATACTTATTTCAGATCATGGTTCATGTTAAAAGGCATTTAATCACTGAATCAGTATAGATTGATCAGTAGTATTGCTTGAATTATGTGTGAATGCCACACCTTTATGTGCATGAATTGCACGTGTAATTAACACGTTCATCACACATTGTGTTAATCATGTGTGATTCATGCATGCAAAGGTGTGGCATTCACACATCATTCAATGCAATGTTAGGTTTCGAACACGGGAGTTTCGTCTCAAAGCATTTGAATTATCAAACTGAACCTGCGGGTGTACAAAATCTCAAAGAGGGCCGTGACATGCTCCTCTTACGGCTTATAATACGCTCATCTGACCGAACAAAAGTTTCGATGTGCGCATCATTCTCATTGTAATAATACAGTACCGAGCTAGCGAGCTAAGCTAGCGAGCTAAGCAAGCATGGCTAATAACAATGTAGCCAAACGGCGTTATGAAACGCACAGTGGATTATTAAAAGACAGCTTCCCTATGTGCGTCTGTATGTGACTTTGAATGAACACTAACATAACATCGATTAACAACGTTAAGGAAAACTCACCCCATAAGAACATGAGTTCCTCTGATCATAAGAGGTCCGTGCTTGCTTCCTTTTCGTTGCAGTTTTACGTCTGTTCGCCTCCAAAAGTCCAATTCGATAGGAGATAGAGCGGTGCTGGCGTCATGTCATCATCTCAGACAACTACCGTGTGTGTCCTGCTCTCTTTCAGCCGCGGAATAATCATCTGTTTGTTGTTTTTGTGACGATGAAGTCTGCTAACACGTTAGCATAAAGATCGCTAGCTTAAAATGCTAACAGTCCACACACAGCAGTCTCTGTACGTTCGCTGTCCTTGTCCGTGAAGAAGCTGCTCAGCCACAGACTTATTGTCCTTTTCTCTTTGTCTTCCTTTGTCAAACAAAGCTTTGATGATATTCACGCTTTAATTTCGCACTGCACACACACACACTGCACACATACGCTGGACATTCGACACACTCTCTCTCCCTCTCCCTGTCTCTCTCTCTCTCTCCGTACAATTAGCCATGTGTATTCTCTGTGATCGTCAGCTGATTGGCTGAAAAAGCCGATTGGCTGACACTGTTTTCTTCACTTTTAAGTTTTAACAAAGCATTATGGGTAATGGATTGGTTCACATGGTGTAACAGCTTCCTGGTGAACCAATGTGTTTTTACAAGGAGGGTCACATTTGATTTATGGCTGCTGAATTATTCAGACTGCCCTCTATTGGACAAGTTTGACATTACAAGTAAGGTCAAATCTGATTTATGGCTGCTGGGTTCTTCAAATTGCCCTCTAGTGGATAAAGGTGTCATTACATGTAAGCTCAAATTTGATGTATGGATACTTAATTATTTCAACTGCCCTCTAGTGGACAAGTTTGACATTACAAGTAAGGTCAAATCTGATTCATGGCTGCTGGGTTCTTCAAACTGCCCTCTAGTGGACAAACATGTCGTTACATGTAAGCTCAAATTTGATGTATGGATACTTAATTATTTCAACTGCCCTCTAGTGGACAAGTTTGACATTACAAGTAAGTTCAAATCTGATTTATGGGTGCTGGATTGGTCAGACTGCCCTCTGGTGGACAAATGTGTTATTACATGTAAGGTCAAATCTGATTTATGGCTGCTAAATTCTTCAGACTGCCCTCTAGTGGAAAAAGATGTCATTACATGTAAGGTCAAATTTGACTTTTGGCTGCTGGATTCTTCAGACTGCCCTCTGGTGGATAAACATGTCATTACATGCACGCTCAAATTTGATTTATAGCTGATAAATTATTTCAACTGCCCTCTAGTGGACAAGTTTGACATTACAAGTAAGGTCAAATCTGATTTATGGCTGCTGGATTGGTCAGACTGCCCTCTGGTGGACAAATGTGTCATTACATGTAAGCTCAAATCTGATTTATGGCTGTTAAATTCTTCAGACTGCCCTCTAGTGGATAAAGGTGTCATTACATGTAAGGTCAAATTTGACTTTTGGCTGCTGGATTCTTCAGACTGCCCTCTGGTGGATAAACATGTCATTACATGCACGCTCAAATTTGATTTATAGCTGCTTAATTATTTCAACTGCCCTCTAGTGGACAAGTTTGACATCACAAGTAAGGTCAAATCTGATTTATGGCTGCTGGATTGGTCAGACTGCCCTCTGGTGGACAAATGTGTCATTACATGTAAGCTCAAATCTGATTTATGGCTGTTAAATTCTTCAGACTGCCCTCTAGTGGATAAAGGTGTCATTACATGTAAGGTCAAATTTGACTTTTGGCTGCTGGATTCTTCAGACTGCCCTCTGGTGGATAAACATGTCATTACATGCACGCTCAAATTTGATTTATGGATACTAAATTATTTCAACTGCCCTCTGGTGGACAAACATGTCATTATATGTTATGTCAAATCTGATTTATAGCTGCTTTATTATTTCAACTGCCATCTAGTGGACAAGTTTGACATTACAAGTAAGGTCAAATCTGATTTATGGCTGCTGGATTGGTCAGACTGCCCTCTGGTGGACAAATGTGTCATTACATGTAAGCTCAAATCTGATTTATGGCATGCTAAATTCTTGGAACTGCCCTTTAGTGGATAAAGGTGTCATTACATGTAAGCTCAAATTTAATGTATGGATACTTAATTATTTCAACTGCCCTCTAGTGGACAAGTTTGACATTACAAGTAAGGTCAAATCTGATTCATGGCTGCTTGGTTCTTCAAACTGCCCTCTAGTGGACAAACATGTCATGTTTGTCATGACATGGGTTAACCCATGCCAAACTATGTCATGTTCAAAAGTTCATTAAAAATATTCTTCAAGAGATATGCAAATATATTCAACGGATTCTTGTTCAGGGCATACTTGACTATGACTGTGTACAATTTCAAGACATTCCAAGATACTTTTGGGGTCTTTTTTGACAAAAAAGTGAAGTCACTGCGTAAGTGCATGGTTCGCTTTCCTGATTTTCAAAAATTCATTTAAAATATTGGTTAGGCGATATGCAAATATTTTCAACGGATTCTTGTTCAGGGTGTCGTTGACTATGACTGAGTACAATTTCAAGACATTCCAACATACTTGGAATGTCCAAGTGCATGGATCGCTTTCCGGATTTTCAAAAATTAATTAAAAATATTCCTTAAGAGATATGCAAATATTTTCAACGGATTCTTGTTCAGGGTGTCGTTGACTATGACTGAGTACAATTTCAAGACATTCCAACATACTTGGAATGTCCAAGTGCATGGATCGCTTTCCGGATTTTCAAAAATTCATTAAAAATATTCCTTAAGAGATATGCAAATATTTTCAACGGATTCTTGTTCAGGGTGTCGTTGACTATGACTGAGTACAATTTCAAGACATTCCAACATACTTGGAATGTCCAAGTGCATGGATCGCTTTCCGGATTTTCAAAAATTCATTAAAAATATTCTTCAAGAGATGTGCAAATATATTCAACGGATTCTTGTTCAGGGCATGCTTGACTATGACTGTGTACAATTTCAAGACATTCCAAGATGCTTTTGGGGTCTTTTTTGACAAAAAAGTTAAGTCACTGCCTAAGTGCATCGATCGCTTTCCTGATTTTCAAAAATTCATTAAAAATATTCCTTAAGCGATATGCAAATATTTACAACGGATTCTTGTTCAGGGCGTCGTTGACTATGACTGAGTACAATTTCAAGACATTCCAACATACTTGGAATGTCCAAATGCATGGATCGCTTTCCTGATTTTCAAAAGTTCTATAAAAATATTCTTCAAGAGATATGCAAATATATTCAACGGATTCTTGTTCAGGACATGCTTGACTATGACTGTGTACAATTTCAAGACATTCCAAGATACTTTTGGGGTCTTTTTTGAATAAAAAGTTAAGTCACTGCCTAAGTGCACAGACTTTCCTCCTTTTCAAAAATTCATTAAAAATATTCCTTAAGAGATTTGCAAATATTTTTAATGGATTCTTGTTCAGGGCGTCGTTGACTATGACCGAGTACAATTTCAAGACATTCCAACATACTTGGAATGTCCAAGTGCATGGATCACTTTCCGGATTTTCAAAAATTCTATAAAAATATTCTTCAAGAGATATGCAAATATATTCAACGGATTCTTGTTCAGGGCATGCTTGACTATGACTGTGTACAATTTCAAGACATTCCAAGATACTTTTGGGGTCTTTTTTGAATAAAAAGTTAAGTCACTGCCTAAGTGCACAGACTTTCCTCATTTTCAGAAATTCATTAAAAATATTCCTTAAGAGATTTGCAAATATTTTTAATGGATTCTTGTTCAGGGCATGCTTGACTATGACTGTGTACAATTTCAAGACATTCCAACATACTTGGAATGTCCAAGTGCATGGATCGCTTTCCGGATTTTCAAAAATTCTATAAAAATATTCTTCAAGAGATATGCAAATATATTCAACGGATTCTTGTTCAGGGCATGCTTGACTATGACTGTGTACAATTTCAAGACATTCCAAGATACTTTTGGGGTCTTTTTTGAATAAAAAGTTAAGTCACTGCCTAAGTGCACAGACTTTCCTCATTTTCAGAAATTCATTAAAAATATTCCTTAAGAGATATGCAAATATATTCAACGGATTCTTGTTCAGGGCATGCTTGACTATGACTGTGTACAATTTCAAGACATTCAAAGATACTTTTGGGGTCTTTTTTGAATAAAAAGTTAAGTCACTGCCTAAGTGCACAGACTTTCCTCATTTTCAAAAATTCATTAAAAATATTCCTTAAGAGATATGCAAATATTTTCAATGGATTCTTGTTCAGGGCGTCGTTGACTATGACTGAGTACAATTTCAAGACATTCCAACATACTTGGAATGTCCAAGTGCATGGATCGCTTTCCTCATTTTCAAAAATTCATTAAAAATATTCCTTAAGAGATATGCAAATATTTTCAATTGATTCTTGTTCAGATCGTCGTTGACTATGACTGTGTACAATTTCAAGACATTCCAAGATACTTTTGGGGTCTTTTTTGACGAAAAAGTTAAGTCACTGCCTCAGTGCATGGATCGCTTTCCTGATTTTCAAAAATTCATTAAAAATATTCCTTAAGCGATATGCAAATATTTTCAACGGATTCTTGTTCAGGGCGTCGTTGACTATGACTGAGTACAATTTCAAGACATTCCAACATACTTGGAATGTCCAAGTGCATGGATCGCTTTCCTGATTTTCAAAAGTTCATTAAAAATATTCTTCAAGAGATATGCAAATATATTCAACGGATTCTTGTTCAGGGCATGCTTGACTATGACTGTGTACAATTTCAAGACATTCCAAGATACTTTTGGGGTCTTTTTTGTCAAAAAAGTTAAGTCACTGCCTAAGTGCATGGATCGCTTTCCTGATTTTCAAAAATTCATTTAAAATATCCCTGAAGCGATATGCAAATATTTTCAACGGATTCTTGTTCAGGGCGTCGTTGACTATGACTGAGTACAATTTCAAGACATTCCAAGATACTTTTGGGGTCTTTTTTTGAATAAAAAGTTAAGTCACTGCCTAAGTGCACAGAAATTCCTCATTTTCAAAAATTCATTAAAAATATTCCTTAAGCGATATGCAAATATTTTCAACGGATTCTTGTTCAGGGCGTCGTTGACTATGACTGAGTGCAATTTCAAGACATTCCAACATACTTGGAATGTCCAAGTGCATGGATCGCTTTCCTGATTTTCAAAAGTTCATTAAAAATATTCTTCAAGAGATATGCAAATATATTCAACGGATTCTTGTTCAGGGCATGCTTGACTATGACTGTGTACAATTTCAAGACATTCCAAGATACTTTTGGGGTCTTTTTTGACAAAAAAGTTAAGTCACTGCCTAAGTGTATGGATCGCTTTCCTGATTTTCAAAAATTCATTTAAAATATTCCTGAAGCGATATGCAAATATTTTCAACGGATTCTTGTTCAGGGCGTCGTTGACTATGACTGAGTACAATTTCAAGACATTCCAACATACTTGGAATGTCCAAGTGCATGGATCGCTTTCCTGATTTTCAAAAATTCATTAAAAATATTCCTTAAGCGATATGCAAATATATTCAACGGATTCTTGTTCAGGGCATGCTTGACTATGACTGTGTACAATTTCAAGACATTCCAAGATACTTTTGGGGTCTTTTTTGAATAAAAAGTTAAGTCACTGCCTAAGTGCACAGAAATTCCTCATTTTCAAAAATTCATTAAAAATATTCCTTAAGAGATATGCAAATATTTTCAATAGATTCTTGTTCAGGGCGTCGTTGACTATGACTGAGTACAATTTCAAGACATTCCAACTTACTTGGAATGTCCAAGTGCATGGATAGCTTTCCGGATTTTCAAAAATTCATTAAAAATATTCTTCAAGAGATATGCAAATATATTCAACAGGTTCTTGTTCAGGGCATGCTTGACTATGACTGTGTACAATTTCAAGACTTTCCAAGATACTTTTGGGGTCTTTTTTGACGAAAAAGTTAAGTCACTGCCTAAGTGCATGGATCGCTTTCCTGATTTTCAAAAATTCATTAAAAATATTCCTTAAGCGATATGCAAATATTTTCAACGGATTCTTGTTCAGGGCGTCGTTGACTATGACTGAGTACAATTTCAAGACATTCCAACATACTTGGAATGTCCAAGTGCATGGATCAATTTCCTGATTTTCAAAAGTTCATTAAAAATATTCTTCAAGAGATATGCAAATATATTCAACGGATTCTTGTTCAGGGCATGCTTGACTATGACTGTGTACAATTTCAAGACATTCCAAGATACTTTTGGGGTCTTTTTTGAATAAAAAGTTAAGTCACTGCCTAAGTGCATGGATCGCTTTCCTGATTTTCAGAAATTCTTTAAAAATATTCCTTAAACAATATGCAAATATTTTCAATGGATTCTTGTTCAGGGCGTCGTTGACTATGACTGAGTACAATTTCAAGACATTCCAACATACTTGGAATGTCCAAGTGCATGGATCGCTTTCCTGATTTTCAAAAGTTCATTAAAAATATTCTTCAAGAGATATGCAAATATATTCAACGGATTCTTGTTCAGGGCATGCTTGACTATGACTGTGTACAATTTCAAGACATTGCAAGATACTTTTGGGGTCTTTTTTGAATAAAAAGTTAAGTCACTGCCGAAGTGCACAGACTTTCCTCATTTTCAAAAATTCATTAAAAATATTCCTTAAGAGATATGCAAATATTTTCAATTGATTCTTGTTCAGGGCGTCGTTGACTATGACTGAGTACAATTTCAAGACATTCCAACATACTGGGAATGTCCAAGTGCATGGATCGCTTTTCTGATTTTCAAAAATTCATTAAAAATATTCTTCAAGAGATATGCAAATATATTCAACGGATTCTTGTTCAGGGCATGCTTGACTATGACTGTGTACAATTTCAAGACATTCCAAGATACTTTTGGGGTCTTTTTTGAATAAAAAGTTAAGTCACTGCCTAAGTGCATGGATCGCTTTCCTGATTTTCAAAAATTCATTAAAAATATTCCTTAAGCAATATGCAAATATTTTCAACGGATTCTTGTTCAGGCCATCCTTGACTATGACTGAGTACAATTTCAAGACATTCCAACATACTTGGAATGTCCAAGTGCATGGATCGCTTTCCTGATTTTCAAAAGTTCATTAAAAATATTCTTCAAGAGATATGCAAATATATTCAACGGATTCTTGTTCAGGGCATGCTTGACTATGACTGTGTACAATTTCAAGACATTCCAAGATACTTTTGGGGTCTTTTTTGAATAAAAAGTTAAGTCACTGCCTAAGTGCACAGACTTTCCTCATTTTCAAAAATTCATTAAAAATATTCCTTAAGAGATATGCAAATATTTTCAATGGATTCTTGTTCAGGGCGTTGTTGACTATGACTGAGTACAATTTCAAGACATTCAAAGATACTTTTGGGGTCTTTTTTGACGAAAAAGTTAAGTCACTGACTAAGTGCATGGATCGCTTTCCTGATTTTCAGAAATTCTTTAAAAATATTCCTTAAACGATATGCAAATTTTTTCAACGGATTCTTGTTCAGGGCATCGTTGACTATGACTGAGTACAATTTCAAGACATTCCAACATACTTGGAATGTCCAAGTGCATGGATCGCTTTCCTGATTTTCAAAAGTTCATTAAAAATATTCTTCAAGAGATATGCAAATATATTCAACGGATTCTTGTTCAGGGCATGCTTGACTATGACTGTGTACAATTTCAAGACATTCCAAGATACTTTTGGGGTCTTTTTTGAATAAAAAGTTAAGTCACTGCCTAAGTGCACAGACTTTCCTCATTTTCAAAAATTCATTAAAAATATTCCTTAAGAGATATGCAAATATTTTCAATTGATTCTTGTTCAGGGCGTCGTTGACTATGACTGAGTACAATTTCAAGACATTCCAACATACTTGGAATGTCCAAGTGCATGGATCGCTTTTTGGATTTTCAAAAATTCATTAAAAATATTCTTCAAGAGATATGCAAATATATTCAACGGATTCTTGTTCAGGGCATGCTTGACTATGACTGTGTACAATTTCAAGACATTCCAAGATACTTTTGGGGTCTTTTTTGACAAAAAAGTTAAGTCACTGCCTAAGTGCATGGACCGCTTTCCTGATTTTCAAAAATTCATTAAAAATATTCCTTAAGCGATATGCAAATATTTTCAACGGATTCTTGTTCAGGGCGTCGTTGACTATGACTGAGTACAATTTCAAGACATTCCAACATACTTGGAATGTCCAAGTGCATGGATCGCTTTCCGGATTTTCAAAAATTCATTAAAAATATTCTTCAAGAGATATGCAAATATATTCAACCGATTCTTGTTCAGGGCATGCTTGACGATGACTGAGTACAATTTCAAGACATTCCAAGATACTTTTGGGGTCTTTTTTGACGAAAAAGTTAAGTCACTGCCGAAGTGCATGGATCGCTTTCCTGATTTTCAAAAATTCATTAAAAATATTCCTTAAGCGATATGCAAATATTTTCAATGGATTCTTGTTCAGGGCGTCGTTGACTATGACTGAGTACAATTTCAAAACATTCCAACATACTTGGAATGTCCAAGTGCATGGATCGCTTTCCTGATTTTCAAAAGTTCATTAAAAATATTCTTCAAGAGATATGCAAATATATTCAACGGATTCTTGTTCAGGGCATGCTTGACTATGACTGTGTACAATTTCAAGACATTCCAAGATACTTTTGGGGTCTTTTTTGAATAAAAAGTTAAGTCACTGCCTAAGTGCACAGACTTTCCTCATTTTCAAAAATTCATTAAAAATATTCCTTAAGAGATATGCAAATATTTTCAATTGATTCTTGTTCAGGGCGTCGTTGACTATGACTGAGTACAATTTCAAGACATTCCAACATACTTGGAATGTCCAAGTGCATGGATCGCTTTCCGGATTTTCAAAAATTCATTAAAAATATTCTTCAAGAGATATGCAAATATATTCAACCGATTCTTGTTCAGGGCATGCTTGACTATGACTGTGTACAATTTCAAGACATTCCAAGATACTTTTGGGGTCTTTTTTGACGAAAAAGTTAAGTCACTGCCGAAGTGCATGGATCGCTTTCCTGATTTTCAAAAATTCATTAAAAATATTCCTTAAGCGATATGCAAATATTTTCAATGGATTCTTGTTCAGGGCGTCGTTGACTATGACTGAGTACAATTTCAAAACATTCCAACATACTTGGAATGTCCAAGTGCATGGATCGCTTTCCTGATTTTCAAAAGTTCATTAAAAATATTCTTCAAGAGATATGCAAATATATTCAACGGATTCTTGTTCAGGGCATGCTTGACTATGACTGTGTACAATTTCAAGACATTCCAAGATACCTTTGGGGTCTTTTTTGAATAAAAAGTTAAGTCACTGCCTAAGTGCACAGACTTTCATCATTTTCAAAAATTCTTTAAAAATATTCCTTAAACGATATGCAAATATTTTCAATGGATTCTTGTTCAGGGCGTCGTTGACTATGACCGAGTACAATTTCAAGACATTCCAACATACTTGGAATGTCCAAGTGCATGGATCAATTTCCTGATTTTCAAAAGTTCATTCAAAATATTCTTCAAGAGATATGCAAATATATTCAACGGATTCTTGTTCAGGGCATGCTTGACTATGACTGTGTACAATTTCAAGACATTCCAAGATACTTTTGGGGTCTTTTTTGAATAAAAAGTTAAGTCACTGCCTAAATGCATGGATCGCTTTCCTGATTTTCAAAAATTCATTAAAAATATTCCTTAAGCGATATGCAAATATTTTCAACGGATTCTTGTTCAGGGCGTCGTTGACTATGACTGAGTACAATTTCAAGACATTCCAACATACTTGGAATGTCCAAGTGCATGGATCGCTTTCCTGATTTTCAAAAATTCATTAAAAATATTCTTCAAGAGATATGCAAATATATTCAACGGATTCTTGTTCAGGGCATGCTTGACTATGACTGTGTACAATTTCAAGACATTCCAAGATACTTTTGGGGTCTTTTTTGACGAAAAAGTTAAATCACTGCCTAAGTGCATGGATCGCTTTCCTGATTTTCAGAAATTCTTAAAAAAAATTCCTTAAACGATATGCAAATATTTTCAACGGATTCTTGTTCAGGGCGTTGTTGACTATGACTGAGTACAATTTCAAGACATTCTAACATACTTGGAATGTCCAAGTGCATGGATCGCTTTCCTGATTTTCAAAAGTTCATTAAAAATATTCTTCAAGAGATATGCAAATATATTCAACGGATTCTTGTTCAGGGCATGCTTGACTATGACTGTGTACAATTTCAAGACATTCCAAGATACTTTTGGGGTCTTTTTTGACGAAAAAGTTAAGTCACTGCCTAAGTGCATGGATCACTTTCCTGATTTTCAAAAATTCATTAAAAATATTCCTTAAGCGATATGCAAATATTTTCAACGGATTCTTGTTCAGGGCGTCGTTGACTATGACTGAGTACAATTTCAAGACATTCCAACATACTTGGAATGTCCAAGTGCATGGATCGCTTTCCGGATTTTCAAAAATTCATTAAAAATATTCTTCAAGAGATATGCAAATATATTCAACGGATTCTTGTTCAGGGCATTCTTGACTATGACTGTGTACAATTTCAAGACATTCCAAGATACTTTTGGGGTCTTTTTTGACGAAAAAGTTAAGTCACTGCCTAAGTGCATGGATCGCTTTCCTGATTTTCAGAAATTCTTTAAAAATATTCCTTAAACGATATGCAAATATTTTCAACGGATTCTTGTTCAGGGCGTCGTTGACTATGACTGAGTACAATTTCAAGACATTCCAACATACTTGGAATGTCCAAGTGCATGGATCGCTTTCCTGATTTTCAAAAGTTCATTAAAAATATTCTTCAAGAGATATGCAAATATATTCAACGGATTCTTGTTCAGGGCATGCTTGACTATGACTGTGTACAATTTCAAGACATTCCAAGATACTTTTGGGGTCTTTTTTGAATAAAAAGTTAAATCACTGCCTAAGTGCACAGACTTTCCTCATTTTCAAAAATTCATTAAAAATATTCCTTAAGAGATATGCAAATATTTTCAATTGATTCTTGTTCAGGGCGTCGTTGACTATGACTGAGTACAATTTAAAGACATTCCAACATACTTGGAATGTCCAAGTGCATGGATCGCTTTTCGGATTTTCAAAAATTCATTAAAAATATTCTTCAAGAGATATGCAAATATATTCAACGGATTCTTGTTCAGGGCATGCTTGACTATGACTGTGTACAATTTCAAGACATTCCAAGATACTTTTGGGGTCTTTTTTGACAAAAAAGTTAAGTCACTGCCTAAGTGCATGGATCGCTTTCCTGATTTTCAAAAATTCATTAAAAATATTCCTTAAGCGATATGCCAATATTTTCAACGGATTCTTGTTCAGGGCGTCGTTGACTATGACTGAGTACAATTTAAAGACATTCCAACATACTTGGAATGTCCAAGTGCATGGATCGCTTTTCGGATTTTCAAAAATTCATTAAAAATATTCTTCAAGAGATATGCAAATATATTCAACGGATTCTTGTTCAGGGCATGCTTGACTATGACTGTGTACAATTTCAAGACATTCCAAGATACTTTTGGGGTCTTTTTTGACAAAAAAGTTAAGTCACTGCCTAAGTGCATGGATCGCTTTCCTGATTTTCAAAAATTCATTAAAAATATTCCTTAAGTGATATGCAAATATTTTCAACGGATTCTTGTTCAGGGCGTCGTTGACTATGACTGAGTACAATTTCAAGACATTCCAACATACTTGGAATGTCCAAGTGCATGGATCGCTTTCCTGATTTTCAAAAGTTCATTAAAAATATTCTTCAAGAGATATGCAAATATATTCAACGGATTCTTGTTCAGGGCATGCTTGACTATGACTGTGTACAATTTCAAGACATTCCAAGATACCTTTGGGGTCTTTTTTGAATAAAAAGTTAAGTCACTGCCTAAGTGCACAGACTTTTATCATTTTCAAAAATTCATTAAAAATATTCCTTAAGAGATATGCAAATATTTTCAATGGATTCTTGTTCAGGGCGTCGTTGACTATGACCGAGTACAATTTCAAGACATTCCAACATACTTGGAATGTCCAAGTGCATGGATCGCTTTCCGGATTTTCAAAAATTCATTAAAAATATTCTTCAAGAGATATGCAAATATATTCAACGGATTCTTGTTCAGGGCATTCTTGACTATGACTGTGTACAATTTCAAGACATTCCAAGATACTTTTGGGGTCTTTTTTGACGAAAAAGTTAAGTCACTGCCTAAGTGCATGGATCGCTTTCCTGATTTTCAGAAATTCTTTAAAAATATTCCTTAAACGATATGCAAATATTTTCAACGGATTCTTGTTCAGGGCGTCGTTGACTATGACTGAGTACAATTTCAAGACATTCCAACATACTTGGAATGTCCAAGTGCATGGATCGCTTTCCTGATTTTCAAAAGTTCATTAAAAATATTCTTCAAGAGATATGCAAATATATTCAACGGATTCTTGTTCAGGGCATGCTTGACTATGACTGTGTACAATTTCAAGACATTCCAAGATACTTTTGGGGTCTTTTTTGAATAAAAAGTTAAGTCACTGCCTAAGTGCACAGACTTTCCTCATTTTCAAAAATTCATTTAAAATATTCCTTAAGAGATATGCAAATATTTTCAATTGATTCTTGTTCAGGGCGTCGTTGACTATGACTGAGTACAATTTCAAGACATTCCAACATACTTGGAATGTCCAAGTGCATGGATCGCTTTTCGGATTTTCAAAAATTCATTAAAAATATTCTTCAAGAGATATGCAAATATATTCAACGGATTCTTGTTCAGGGCATGCTTGACTATGACTGTGTACAATTTCAAGACATTCCAAGATACTTTTGGGGTCTTTTTTGACAAAAAAGTTAAGTCACTGCCTAAGTGCATGGATCGCTTTCCTGATTTTCAAAAATTCATTAAAAATATTCCTTAAGCGATATGCAAATATTTTCAACGGATTCTTGTTCAGGGCGTCGTTGACTATGACTGAGTACAATTTCAAGACATTCCAACATACTTGGAATGTCCAAGTGCATGGATCGCTTTCCTGATTTTCAAAAGTTCATTAAAAATATTCTTCAAGAGATATGCAAATATATTCAACGGATTCTTGTTCAGGGCATGCTTGACTATGACTGTGTACAATTTCAAGACATTCCAAGATACCTTTGGGGTCTTTTTTGAATAAAAAGTTAAGTCACTGCCGAAGTGCACAGACTTTCATCATTTTCAAAAATTCATTAAAAATATTCCTTAAGAGATATGCAAATATTTTCAATGGATTCTTGTTCAGGGCGTCGTTGACTATGACCGAGTACAATTTCAAGACATTCCAACATACTTGGAATGTCCAAGTGCATGGATCGCTTTCCGGATTTTCAAAAATTCATTAAAAATATTCTTCAAGAGATATGCAAATATATTCAACGGATTCTTGTTCAGGGCATTCTTGACTATGACTGTGTACAATTTCAAGACATTCCAAGATACTTTTGGGGTCTTTTTTGACGAAAAAGTTAAGTCACTGCCTAAGTGCATGGATCGCTTTCCTGATTTTCAGAAATTCTTTAAAAATATTCCTTAAACGATATGCAAATATTTTCAACGGATTCTTGTTCAGGGCGTCGTTGACTATGACTGAGTACAATTTCAAGACATTCCAACATACTTGGAATGTCCAAGTGCATGGATCGCTTTCCTGATTTTCAAAAGTTCATTAAAAATATTCTTCAAGAGATATGCAAATATATTCAACGGATTCTTGTTCAGGGCATGCTTGACTATGACTGTGTACAATTTCAAGACATTCCAAGATACTTTTGGGGTCTTTTTTGACAAAAAAGTTAAGTCACTGCCTAAGTGCATGGATCGCTTTCCTGATTTTCAAAAATTCATTAAAAATATTCCTTAAGCGATATGCAAATATATTCAACGGATTCTTGTTCAGGGCGTCGTTGACTATGACTGAGTACAATTTCAAGACATTCCAACATACTTGGAATGTCCAAGTGCATGGATCGCTTTCCTGATTTTCAAAAGTTCATTAAAAATATTCTTCAAGAGATATGCAAATATATTCAACGGATTCTTGTTCAGGGCATGCTTGACTATGACTGTGTACAATTTCAAGACATTCCAAGATACCTTTGTGGTCTTTTTGAATAAAAAGTTAAGTCACTGCCTAAGTGCACAGACTTTCATCATTTTCAAAAATTCATTAAAAATATTCCTTAAGAGATATGCAAATATTTTCAATGGATTCTTGTTCAGGGCGTCGTTGACTGTGACCGAGTACAATTTAAAGACATTCCAACATACTTGGAATGTCCAAGTGCATGGATCGCTTTCCGGATTTTCAAAAATTCATTAAAAATATTCTTCAAGAGATATGCAAATATATTCAACGGATTCTTGTTCAGGGCATGCTTGACCATGACTGTGTACAATTTCAAGACATTCCAAGATACTTTTGGGGTCTTTTTTGACGAAAAAGTTAAGTCACTGCCTAAGTGCATGGATCGCTTTCCTGATTTTCAAAAATTCATTAAAAATATTCCTTAAGCGATATGCAAATATTTTCAACGGATTCTTGTTCAGGGCGTCGTTGACTATGACCGAGTACAATTTCAAGACATTCCAACATACTTTGAATGTCCAAGTACATGGATCGCTTTCCTGATTTTCAAAAGTTCATTAAAAATATTCTTCAAGAGATATGCAAATATATTCAACGGATTCTTGTTCAGGGCATGCTTGACTATGACTGTGAACAATTTCAAGACATTCCAAGATACTTTTGGGGTCTTTTTTGAATAAAAAGTTAAGTCACTGCCTAAGTGCACAGACTTTCCTCATTTTCAAAAATTCATTAAAAATATTCCTTAAGAGATATGCAAATATTTTCAATTGATTCTTGTTCAGATCGTCGTTGACTATGACTGAGTACAATTTCAAGACATTCCAACATACTTGGAATGTCCAAGTGCATGGATCACTTTTCGGATTTTCAAAAATTCATTAAAAACATTCTTCAAGAGATATGCAAATATATTCAACGGATTCTTGTTCAGGGCATGCTTGACTATGACTGTGTACAATTTCAAGACATTCCAAGATACTTTTGGGGTCTTTTTTGACGAAAAAGTTAAGTCACTGCCTAAGTGCATGGATCGCTTTCCTGATTTTCAAAAATTCATTAAAAATATTCCTTAAGCGATATGCAAATATTTTCAACGGATTCTTGTTCAGGGCGTCGTTGACTATGACTGAGTACAATTTCAAGACATTCCAACATACTTGGAATGTCCAAGTGCATGGATCGCTTTCCTGTTTTTCAAAAGTTCATTAAAAATATTCTTCAAGAGATATGCAAATATATTCAACGGATTCTTGTTCAGGGCATGCTTGACTATGACTGTGTACAATTTCAAGACATTCCAAGATACTTTTGGGGTCTTTTTTGACAAAAAAGTTAAGTCACTACCTAAGTGCATGGATCGCTTTCCTGATTTTCAAAAATTCATTTAAAATATTCCTGAAGCGATATGCAAATATTTTCAACGGATTCTTGTTCAGGGCGTCGTTGACTATGACTGAGTACAATTTCAAGACATTCCAACATACTTGGAATGTCCAAGTGCATGGATCGCTTTCCTGATTTTCAAAAATTCATTAAAAATATTCCTTAAGCGATATGCAAATATATTCAACGGATTCTTGTTCAGGGCATGCTTGACTATGACTGTCTACAATTTCAAGACATTCCAAGATACTTTTGGGGTCTTTTTTGAATAAAAAGTTAAGTCACTGCCTAAGTGCACAGAAATTCCTCATTTTCAAAAATTCATTAAAAATATTCCTTAAGAGATATGCAAATATTTTCAATAGATTCTTGTTCAGGGCGTCGTTGACTATGACTGAGTACAATTTCAAGACATTCCAACTTACTTGGAATGTCCAAGTGCATGGATAGCTTTCCGAATTTTCAAAAATTCATTAAAAATATTCTTCAAGAGATATGCAAATATATTCAACAGGTTCTTGTTCAGGGCATGCTTGACTATGACTGTGTACAATTTCAAGACATTCCAAGATACTTTTGGGGTCTTTTTTGACAAAAAAGTTAAGTCACTGCCTAAGTGCATGGATCGCTTTCCTGATTTTCAAAAATTCATTAAAAATATTCCTTAAGCGATATGCAAATATTTTCAACGGATTCTTGTTCAGGGCGTCGTTGACTATGACTGAGTACAATTTCAAGACATTCCAACATACTTGGAATGTCCAAGTGCATGGATCGCTTTCCTGATTTTCAAAAGTTCATTAAAAATATTCTTCAAGAGATATGCAAATATATTCAACGGATTCTTGTTCAGGGCATGCTTGACTATGACTGTGTACAATTTCAAGACATTCCAAGATACCTTTGTGGTCTTTTTTGAATAAAAAGTTAAGTCACTGCCTAAGTGCACAGACTTTCATCATTTTCAAAAATTCATTAAAAATATTCCTTAAGAGATATGCAAATATTTTCAATGGATTCTTGTTCAGGGCGTCGTTGACTGTGACCGAGTACAATTTAAAGACATTCCAACATACTTGGAATGTCCAAGTGCATGGATCGCTTTCCGGATTTTCAAAAATTCATTAAAAATATTCTTCAAGAGATATGCAAATATATTCAACGGATTCTTGTTCAGGGCATGCTTGACCATGACTGTGTACAATTTCAAGACATTCCAAGATACTTTTGGGGTCTTTTTTGACGAAAAAGTTAAGTCACTGCCTAAGTGCATGGATCGCTTTCCTGATTTTCAAAAATTCATTAAAAATATTCCTTAAGCGATATGCAAATATTTTCAACGGATTCTTGTTCAGGGCGTCGTTGACTATGACCGAGTACAATTTCAAGACATTCCAACATACTTTGAATGTCCAAGTACATGGATCGCTTTCCTGATTTTCAAAAGTTCATTAAAAATATTCTTCAAGAGATATGCAAATATATTCAACGGATTCTTGTTCAGGGCATGCTTGACTATGACTGTGAACAATTTCAAGACATTCCAAGATACTTTTGGGGTCTTTTTTGAATAAAAAGTTAAGTCACTGCCTAAGTGCACAGACTTTCCTCATTTTCAAAAATTCATTAAAAATATTCCTTAAGAGATATGCAAATATTTTCAATTGATTCTTGTTCAGATCGTCGTTGACTATGACTGAGTACAATTTCAAGACATTCCAACATACTTGGAATGTCCAAGTGCATGGATCACTTTTCGGATTTTCAAAAATTCATTAAAAACATTCTTCAAGAGATATGCAAATATATTCAACGGATTCTTGTTCAGGGCATGCTTGACTATGACTGTGTACAATTTCAAGACATTCCAAGATACTTTTGGGGTCTTTTTTGACGAAAAAGTTAAGTCACTGCCTAAGTGCATGGATCGCTTTCCTGATTTTCAAAAATTCATTAAAAATATTCCTTAAGCGATATGCAAATATTTTCAACGGATTCTTGTTCAGGGCGTCGTTGACTATGACTGAGTACAATTTCAAGACATTCCAACATACTTGGAATGTCCAAGTGCATGGATCGCTTTCCTGATTTTCAAAAGTTCATTAAAAATATTCTTCAAGAGATATGCAAATATATTCAACGGATTCTTGTTCAGGGCATGCTTGACTATGACTGTGTACAATTTCAAGACATTCCAAGATACTTTTGGGGTCTTTTTTGACAAAAAAGTTAAGTCACTACCTAAGTGCATGGATCGCTTTCCTGATTTTCAAAAATTCATTTAAAATATTCCTGAAGCGATATGCAAATATTTTCAACGGATTCTTGTTCAGGGCGTCGTTGACTATGACTGAGTACAATTTCAAGACATTCCAACATACTTGGAATGTCCAAGTGCATGGATCGCTTTCCTGATTTTCAAAAATTCATTAAAAATATTCCTTAAGCGATATGCAAATATATTCAACGGATTCTTGTTCAGGGCATGCTTGACTATGACTGTCTACAATTTCAAGACATTCCAAGATACTTTTGGGGTCTTTTTTGAATAAAAAGTTAAGTCACTGCCTAAGTGCACAGAAATTCCTCATTTTCAAAAATTCATTAAAAATATTCCTTAAGAGATATGCAAATATTTTCAATGGATTCTTGTTCAGGGCGTCGTTGAGTATGACCGAGTACAATTTCAAGACATTCCAACATACTTGGAATGTCCAAGTGCATGGATCGCTTTCCGGATTTTCAAAAATTCATTAAAAATATTCTTCAAGAGATATGCAAATATATTCAACGGATTCTTGTTCAGGGCATTCTTGACTATGACTGTGTACAATTTCAAGACATTCCAAGATACTTTTGGGGTCTTTTTTGACGAAAAAGTTAAGTCACTGCCTAAGTGCATGGATCGCTTTCCTGATTTTCAGAAATTCTTTAAAAATATTCTTCAAGAGATATGCAAATATATTCAACGGATTCTTGTTCAGGGCATGCTTGACTATGACTGTGTACAATTTCAAGACATTCCAAGATACTTTTGGGGTCTTTTTTGACAAAAAAGTTAAGTCACTGCCTAAGTGCATGGATCGCTTTCCTGATTTTCAAAAATTCATTAAAAATATTCCTTAAGCGATATGCAAATATTTTCAACGGATTCTTGTTCAGGGCGTCGTTGACTATGACTGAGTACAATTTCAAGACATTCCAACATACTTGGAATGTCCAAGTGCATGGATCGCTTTCCTGATTTTCAAAAGTTCATTAAAAATATTCTTCAAGAGATATGCAAATATATTCAACGGATTCTTGTTCAGGGCATGCTTGACTATGACTGTGTACAATTTCAAGACATTCCAAGATACCTTTGGGGTCTTTTTTGCCGAAAAAGTTAAGTCACTGCCTAAGTGCATGGATCGCTTTCCTGATTTTCAAAAATTCATTAAAAATATTCCTTAAGCGATATGCAAATATTTTCAACGGATTCTTGTTCAGGGAGTCGTTGACTATGACCGAGTACAATTTCAAGACATTCCAACATACTTTGAATGTCCAAGTACATGGATCGCTTTCCTGATTTTCAAAAGTTCATTAAAAATATTCTTCAAGAGATATGCAAATATATTCAACGGATTCTTGTTCAGGGCATGCTTGACTATGACTGTGTACAATTTCAAGACATTCCAAGATACTTTTGGGGTCTTTTTTGAATAAAAAGTTGAGTCACTGCCTAAGTGCACAGACTTTCCTCATTTTCAAAAATTCATTAAAAATATTCCTTAAGAGATATGCAAATATTTTCAATTGATTCTTGTTCAGAGCGTCGTTGACTATGACTGAGTACAATTTCAAGACATTCCAACATACTTGGAATGTCCAAGTGCATGGATCGCTTTTCGGACTTTCAAAAATTCATTAAAAATATTCTTCAAGAGATATGCAAATATATTCAACGGATTCTTGTTCAGGGCATGCTTGACTATGACTGTGTACAATTTCAAGACATTCCAAGATACTTTTGGGGTCTTTTTTGCCGAAAAAGTTAAGTCACTGCCTAAGTGCATGGATCGCTTTCCTGATTTTCAAAAATTCATTAAAAATATTCCTTAAGAGATATGCAAATATTTTTAACGGATTCTTGTTCAGGGCGTCGTTGACTATGACTGAGTACAATTTCAAGACATTCCAACATACTTGGAATGTCCAAGTGCATGGATCGCTTTCCTGATTTTCAAAAGTTCATTAAAAATATTCTTCAAGAGATATGCAAATATATTCAACGGATTCTTGTTCAGGGCATGCTTGACTATGACTGTGTACAATTTCAAGACATTCCAAGATACTTTTGGGGTCTTTTTTGACGAAAAAGTTAAGTCACTGCCTAAGTGCATGGATCGCTTTCCTGATTTTCAAAAATTCATTAAAAATATTCCTTAAGCGATATGCAAATATTTTCAACGGATTCTTGTTCAGGGCGTCGTTGACTATGACCGAGTACAATTTCAAGACATTCCAACATACTTTGAATGTCCAAGTACATGGATCGCTTTCCTGATTTTCAAAAGTTCATTAAAAATATTCTTCAAGAGATATGCAAATATATTCAACGGATTCTTGTTCAGGGCATGCTTGACTATGACTGTGTACAATTTCAAGACATTCCAAGATACTTTTGGGGTCTTTTTTGACAAAAAAGTTAAGTCACTGCCTAAGTGCACAGACTTTCCTCATTTTCAAAAATTCATTCAAAATATTCCTTAAGAGATATGCAAATATTTTCAATTGATTCTTGTTCAGAGCGTCGTTGACTATGACTGAGTACAATTTCAAGACATTCCAACATACTTGGAATGTCCAAGTGCATGGATCGCTTTTCGGATTTTCAAAAATTCATTAAAAATATTCTTCAAGAGATATGCAAATATATTCAATGGATTCTTGTTCAGGGCATGCTTGACTATGACTGTGTACAATTTCAAGACATTCCAAGATACTTTTGGGGTCTTTTTGACGAAAAAGTTAAGTCACTGCCTAAGTGCATGGATCGCTTTCCGGATTTTAAAAAGTTCATTAAAAATATTCTTCAAGAGATATGCAAATATATTCAACGGTTTCTTGTTCAGGGCATGCTTGACTATGACTGTGTACAATTTCAAGACATTCCAAGATACTTGGAATGTCCAAGTGCATGGATCGCTTTCCGGATTTTCAAAAGTTCATTAAAAATATTCTTCAAGAGATATGCAAATATATTCAACGGTTTCTTGTTCAGGGCATGCTTGACTATGACTGTGTACAATTTCAAGACATTCCAAGATACTTTTGGGGTCTTTTTTGACGAAAAAGTTAAGTCACTGCCTAAGTGCATGGATCGCTTTCCGGATTTTCAAAAATTCATTAAAAATATTATTCAAGAGATATGCAAATATATTCAACAGGTTCTTGTTCAGGGCATGCTTGACTATGACTGTGTACAATTTCAAGACATTCCAAGATACTTTTGGGGTCTTTTTTGAATAAAAAGTTAAGTCACTGCCTAAGTGCACAGACTTTCATCATTTTCAAAAATTCATTAAAAATATTCCTTAAGAGATATGCAAATATTTTCAATTGATTCTTGTTCAGAGCGTCGTTGACTATGACTGAGTACAATTTCAAGACATTCCAACATACTTGGAATGTCCAAGTGCATGGATCGCTTTTCGGATTTTCAAAAATTCATTAAAAATATTCTTCAAGAGATATGCAAATATATTCAACGGATTCTTGTTTAGGGCATGCTTGACTATGACTGTGTACAATTTCAAGACATTCCAAGATACTTTTGGGGTCTTTTTTGACGAAAAAGTTAAGTCACTGCCTAAGTGCATGGATCGCTTTCTTGATTTTCAAAAATTCATTAAAAATATTCCTTAAGCGATATGCAAATATTTTCAACGGATTCTTGTTCAGGGCGTCGTTGACTATGACTGAGTACAATTTCAAGACATTCCAACATACTTGGAATGTCCAAGTGCATGGATCACTTTCCTGATTTTCAAAAGTTCATTAAAAATATTCTTCAAGAGATATGCAAATATATTCAACGGATTCTTGTTCAGGGCATGCTTGACTATGACTGTGTACAATTTCAAGACATTCCAAGATACCTTTGGGGTCTTTTTTGAATAAAAAGTTAAGTCACTGCCTAAGTGCACAGACTTTCATCATTTTCAAAAATTCATTAAAAATATTCCTTAAGAGATATGCAAATATTTTCAATGGATTCTTGTTCAGGGCGTCGTTGACTATGACCGAGTACAATTTCAAGACATTCCAACATACTTGGAATGTCCAAGTGCATGGATCGCTTTCCGGATTTTCAAAAATTCATTAAAAATATTCTTCAAGAGATATGCAAATATATTCAACGGATTCTTGTTCAGGGCATTCTTGACTATGACTGTGTACAATTTCAAGACATTCCAAGATACTTTTGGGGTCTTTTTTGAAGAAAAAGTTAAGTCACTGCCTAAGTGCATGGATCGCTTTCCTGATTTTCAGAAATTCTTTAAAAATATTCCTTAAACGATATGCAAATATTTTCAACGGATTCTTGTTCAGGGCGTCGTTGGCTATGACTGAGTACAATTTCAAGACATTCCAACATACTTGGAATGTCCAAGTGCATGGATCGCTTTCCTGATTTTCAAAAGTTCATTAAAAATATTCTTCAAGAGATATGCAAATATATTCAACGGATTCTTGTTCAGGGCATGCTTGACTATGACTGTGTACAATTTCAAGACATTCCAAGATACCTTTGGGGTCTTTTTTGACGAAAAAGTTAAGTCACTGCCTAAGTGCATGGATCGCTTTCCTGATTTTCAGAAATTCTTTAAAAATATTCCTTAAACGAAATGCAAATATTTTCAACGGATTCTTGTTCAGGGCATGCTTGACTATGACTGTGTACAATTTCAAGACATTCCAAGATACTTTTGGGGTCTTTTTTGACGAAAAAGTTAAGTCACTGCCTAAGTGCATGGATCGCTTTCCGGATTTTCAAAAATTCATTAAAAATATTATTCAAGAGATATGCAAATATATTCAACAGGTTCTTGTTCAGGGCATGCTTGACTATGACTGTGTACAATTTCAAGACATTCCAAGATACTTTTGGGGTCTTTTTTGAATAAAAAGTTAAGTCACTGCCTAAGTGCACAGACTTTCATCATTTTCAAAAATTCATTAAAAATATTCCTTAAGAGATATGCAAATATTTTCAATTGATTCTTGTTCAGAGCGTCGTTGACTATGACTGAGTACAATTTCAAGACATTCCAACATACTTGGAATGTCCAAGTGCATGGATCGCTTTTCGGATTTTCAAAAATTCATTAAAAATATTCTTCAAGAGATATGCAAATATATTCAACGGATTCTTGTTTAGGGCATGCTTGACTATGACTGTGTACAATTTCAAGACATTCCAAGATACTTTTGGGGTCTTTTTTGACGAAAAAGTTAAGTCACTGCCTAAGTGCATGGATCGCTTTCTTGATTTTCAAAAATTCATTAAAAATATTCCTTAAGCGATATGCAAATATTTTCAACGGATTCTTGTTCAGGGCGTCGTTGACTATGACTGAGTACAATTTCAAGACATTCCAACATACTTGGAATGTCCAAGTGCATGGATCGCTTTCCTGATTTTCAAAAGTTCATTAAAAATATTCTTCAAGAGATATGCAAATATATTCAACGGATTCTTGTTCAGGGCATGCTTGACTATGACTGTGTACAATTTCAAGACATTCCAAGATACCTTTGGGGTCTTTTTTGAATAAAAAGTTAAGTCACTGCCTAAGTGCACAGACTTTCATCATTTTCAAAAATCCATTAAAAATATTCCTTAAGAGATATGCAAATATTTTCAATGGATTCTTGTTCAGGGCGTCGTTGACTATGACCGAGTACAATTTCAAGACATTCCAACATACTTGGAATGTCCAAGTGCATGGATCGCTTTCCGGATTTTCAAAAATTCATTAAAAATATTCTTCAAGAGATATGCAAATATATTCAACGGATTCTTGTTCAGGGCATTCTTGACTATGACTGTGTACAATTTCAAGACATTCCAAGATACTTTTGGGGTCTTTTTTGAAGAAAAAGTTAAGTCACTGACTAAGTGCATGGATCGCTTTCCTGATTTTCAGAAATTCTTTAAAAATATTCCTTAAACGATATGCAAATATTTTCAACGGATTCTTGTTCAGGGCGTCGTTGGCTATGACTGAGTACAATTTCAAGACATTCCAACATACTTGGAATGTCCAAGTGCATGGATCGCTTTCCTGATTTTCAAAAGTTCATTAAAAATATTCTTCAAGAGATATGCAAATATATTCAACGGATTCTTGTTCAGGGCATGCTTGACTATGACTGTGTACAATTTCAAGACATTCCAAGATACCTTTGGGGTCTTTTTTGACGAAAAAGTTAAGTCACTGCCTAAGTGCATGGATCGCTTTCCTGATTTTCAGAAATTCTTTAAAAATATTCCTTAAACGAAATGCAAATATTTTCAACGGATTCTTGTTCAGGGCGTCGTTGACTATGACTGAGTACAATTTCAAGACATTCCAACATACTTGGAATGTCCAAGTGCATGGATCGCTTTCCTGATTTTCAAAAGTTCATTAAAAATATTCTTCAAGAGATATGCAAATATATTCAACGGATTCTTGTTCAGGGCATGCTTGACTATGACTGTGTACAATTTCAAGACATTCCAAGATACTTTTGGGGTCTTTTTTGACAAAAAAGTTAAGTCACTGCCTAAGTGCACAGACTTTCCTCATTTTCAAAAATTCATTAAAAATATTCCTTAAGAGATATGCAAATATTTTCAATTGATTCTTGTTCGGAGCGTCGTTGACTATGACTGAGTACAATTTCAAGACATTCCAACATACTTGGAATGTCCAAGTGCATGGATCGCTTTTCGGATTTTCAAAAATTCATTAAAAATATTCTTCAAGAGATATGCAAATATTTTCAACGGATTCTTGTTCAGGGCGTCGTTGACTATGACTGAGTACAATTTCAAGACATTCCAACATACTTGGAATGTCCAAGTGCATGGATCGCTTTCCGGATTTTCAAAAGTTCATTAAAAATATTCTTCAAGAGATATGCAAATATATTCAACGGTTTCTTGTTCAGGGCATGCTTGACTATGACTGTGTACAATTTCAAGACATTCCAAGATACTTTTGGGGTCTTTTTTGACGAAAAAGTTGAGTCACTGCCTAAGTGCATGGATCGCTTTCCTGATTTTCAAAAATTCATTAAAAATATTCCTTAAGCGATATGCAAATATTTTCAACGGATTCTTGTTCAGGGCGTCGTTGACTATGACTGAGTACAATTTCAAGACATTCCAACATACTTGGAATGTCCAAGTGCATGGATCGCTTTCCTGATTTTCAAAAGTTCATTAAAAATATTCTTCAAGAGATATGCAAATATATTCAACGGATTCTTGTTCAGGGCATGCTTGACTATGACTGTGTACAATTTCAAGACATTCCAAGATACTTTTGGGGTCTTTTTTTAATAAAAAGTTAAGTCACTGCCTAAGTGCACAGACTTTCCTCATTTTCAAAAATTCATTAAAAATATTCCTTAAGAGATATGCAAATATTTTCAATTGATTCTTGTTCAGGGCGTCGTTGACTATGACTGAGTACAATTTCAAGACATTCCAACATACTTGGAATGTCCAAGTGCATGGATCGCTTTTCGGATTTTCAAAAATTCATTAAAAATATTCTTCAAGAGATATGCAAATATATTCAACGGTTTCTTGTTCAGGGCATGCTTGACTATGACTGTGTACAATTTCAAGACATTCCAAGATACTTTTGGGGTCTTTTTTGACAAAAAAGTTAAGTCACTGCCTAAGTGCATGGATTGCTTTCCTGATTTTCAAAAATTCATTAAAAATATTCCTTAAGCGATATGCAAATATATTCAACGGATTCTTGTTCAGGGCATGCTTGACTATGACTGTGTACAATTTCAAAACATTCCAACATACTTGGAATGTCCAAGTGCATGGATCGCTTTTCGGATTTTCAAAAATTCATTAAAAATATTCTTCAAGAGATATGCAAATATATTCAACGGTTTCTTGTTCAGGGCATGCTTGACTATGACTGTGTACAATTTCAAGACATTCCAAGATACTTTTGGGGTCTTTTTTGACAAAAAAGTTAAGTCACTGCCTAAGTGCATGGATCGCTTTCCTGATTTTCAAAAATTCATTAAAAATATTCCTTAAGCGATATGCAAATATTTTCAACGGATTCTTGTTCAGGGCGTCGTTGACTATGACCGAGTACAATTTCAAGACATTCCAACATACTTTGAATGTCCAAGTACATGGATCGCTTTCCTGATTTTCAAAAGTTCATTAAAAATATTCTTCAAGAGATATGCAAATATATTCAACGGATTCTTGTTCAGGGCATGCTTGACTATGACTGTGTACAATTTCAAGACATTCCAAGATACTTTTGGGGTCTTTTTTGAATAAAAAGTTAAGTCACTGCCTAAGTGCACAGACTTTCCTCATTTTCAAAAATTCATTAAAAATATTCCTTAAGAGATATGCAAATATTTTCAATTGATTCTTGTTCAGGGCGTCGTTGACTATGACTGAGTACAATTTCAAGACATTCCAACATACTTGGAATGTCCAAGTGCATGGATCGCTTTCCTGATTTTCAAAAGTTCATTAAAAATATTCTTCAAGAGATATGCAAATATATTCAACGGATTCTTGTTCAGGGCATGCTTGACTATGACTGTGTACAATTTCAAGACATTCCAAGATACTTTTGGGGTCTTTTTTGAAGAAAAAGTTAAGTCACTGCCTAAGTGCATGGATCGCTTTCCTGATTTTCAGAAATTCTTTAAAAATATTCCTTAAACGATATGCAAATATTTTCAACGGATTCTTGTTCAGGGCGTCGTTGGCTATGACTGAGTACAATTTCAAGACATTCCAACATACTTGGAATGTCCAAGTGCATGGATCGCTTTCCGGATTTTCAAAAATTCATTAAAAATATTCTTCAAGAGATATGCAAATATATTCAACGGATTCTTGTTCAGGGCATGCTTGACTATGACTGTGTACAATTTCAAGACATTCCAAGATACTTTTGGGGTCTTTTTTGACGAAAAAGTTAAGTCACTGCCTAAGTGCATGGATCGCTTTCCTGATTTTCAGAAATTCTTTAAAAATATTCCTTAAACGATATGCAAATATTTTCAACGGATTCTTGTTCAGGGCGTCGTTGACTATGACTGAGTACAATTTCAAGACATTCCAACATACTTGGAATGTCCAAGTGCATGGATCGCTTTCCTGATTTTCAAAAGTTCATTAAAAATATTCTTCAAGAGATATGCAAATATATTCAACGGATTCTTGTTCAGGGCATGCTTGACTATGACTGTGTACAATTTCAAGACATTCCAAGATACTTTTGGGGTCTTTTTTGAATAAAAAGTTAAGTCACTGCCTAAGTGCACAGACTTTCCTCATTTTCAAAAATTCATTAAAATTTTCCTTAAGAGATATGCAAATATTTTCAATTGATTCTTGTTCAGGGCGTCGTTGACTATGACTGAGTACAATTTCAAGACATTCCAACATACTCGGAATGTCCAAGTGCATGGATCGCTTTTCGGATTTTCAAAAATTCATTAAAAATATTCTTCAAGAGATATGCAAATATATTCAACGGATTCTTGTTCAGGGCATGCTTGACTATGACTGTGTACAATTTCAAGACATTCCAAGATACTTTTGGGGTCTTTTTTGACGAAAAAGTTAAGTCACTGCCTAAGTGCATGGATCGCTTTCCTGATTTTCAGAAATTCTTTAAAAATATTCCTTAAACGATATGCAAATATTTTCAACGGATTCTTGTTCAGGGCGTCGTTGACTATGACTGAGTACAATTTCAAGACATTCCAACATACTTGGAATGTCCAAGTGCATGGATCGCTTTCCTGATTTTCAAAAGTTCATTAAAAATATTCTTCAAGAGATATGCAAATATATTCAACGGATTCTTGTTCAGGGCATGCTTGACTATGACTGTGTACAATTTCAAGACATTCCAAGATACTTTTGGGGTCTTTTTTGAATAAAAAGTTAAGTCACTGCCTAAGTGCACAGACTTTCCTCATTTTCAAAAATTCATTAAAAATATTCCTTAAGAGATATGCAAATATTTTCAATTGATTCTTGTTCAGGGCGTCGTTGACTATGACTGAGTACAATTTCAAGACATTCCAACATACTTGGAATGTCCAAGTGCATGGATCGCTTTTCGGATTTTCAAAAATTCATTAAAAATATTCTTCAAGAGATATGCAAATATATTCAACGGATTCTTGTTCAGGGCATGCTTGACTATGACTGTGTACAATTTCAAGACATTCCAAGATACTTTTGGGGTCTTTTTTGACAAAAAAGTTAAGTCACTGCCTAAGTGCATGGATCGCTTTCCTGATTTTCAAAAATTCATTAGAAATATTCCTTAAGCGATATGCAAATACTTTCAACGGATTCTTGTTCAGGGCGTCGTTGACTATGACTGAGTACAATTTCAAGACATTCCAACATACTTGGAATGTCCAAGTGCATGGATCGCTTTCCTGATTTTCAAAAGTTCATTAAAAATATTCTTCAAGAGATATGCAAATATATTCAACGGATTCTTGTTCAGGGCATGCTTGACTATGACTGTGTACAATTTCAAGACATTCCAAGATACCTGGGGTCTTTTTTGAATAAAAAGTTAAGTCACTGCCTAAGTGCACAGACTTTCATCATTTTCAAAAATTCATTAAAAATATTCCTTAAGAGATATGCAAATATTTTCAATGGATTCTTGTTCAGGGCGTCGTTGACTATGACCGAGTACAATTTCAAGACATTCCAACATACTTGGAATGTCCAAGTGCATGGATCGCTTTCCGGATTTTCAAAAATTCATTAAAAATATTCTTCAAGAGATATGCAAATATATTCAACGGATTCTTGTTCAGGGCATGCTTGACTATGACTGTGTACAATTTCAAGACATTCCAAGATACTTTTGGGGTCTTTTTTGACGAAAAAGTTAAGTCACTGCCTAAGTGCATGGATCGCTTTCCTGATTTTCAGAAATTCTTTAAAAATATTCCTTAAACGAAATGCAAATATTTTCAACGGATTCTTGTTCAGGGCGTCGTTGACTATGACTGAGTACAATTTCAAGACATTCCAACATACTTGGAATGTCCAAGTGCATGGATCGCTTTCCTGATTTTCAAAAGTTCATTAAAAATATTCTTCAAGAGATATGCAAATATATTCAACGGATTCTTGTTCAGGGCATGCTTGACTATGACTGTGTACAATTTCAAGACATTCCAAGATACTTTTGGGGTCTTTTTTGACAAAAAAGTTAAGTCACTGCCTAAGTGCACAGACTTTCCTCATTTTCAAAAATTCATTAAAAATATTCCTTAAGAGATATGCAAATATTTTCAATTGATTCTTGTTCGGAGCGTCGTTGACTATGACTGTGTACAATTTCAAGACATTCCAACATACTTGGAATGTCCAAGTGCATGGATCGCTTTTCGGATTTTCAAAAATTCATTAAAAATATTCTTCAAGAGATATGCAAATATTTTCAACGGATTCTTGTTCAGGGCGTCGTTGACTATGACTGAGTACAATTTCAAGACATTCCAACATACTTGGAATGTCCAAGTGCATGGATCGCTTTCCGGATTTTCAAAAGTTCATTAAAAATATTCTTCAAGATATATGCAAATATATTCAACGGTTTCTTGTTCAGGGCATGCTTGACTATGACTGTGTACAATTTCAAGACATTCCAAGATACTTTTGGGGTCTTTTTTGACGAAAAAGTTTAGTCACTGCCTAAGTGCATGGATCGCTTTCCTGATTTTCAAAAATTCATTAAAAATATTCCTTAAGCGATATGCAAATATTTTCAACGGATTCTTGTTCAGGGCGTCGTTGACTATGACTGAGTACAATTTCAAGACATTCCAACATACTTGGAATGTCCAAGTGCATGGATCGCTTTCCTGATTTTCAAAAGTTCATTAAAAATATTCTTCAAGAGATATGCAAATATATTCAACGGATTCTTGTTCAGGGCATGCTTGACTATGACTGTGTACAATTTCAAGACATTCCAAGATACTTTTGGGGTCTTTTTTGAATAAAAAGTTAAGTCACTGCCTAAGTGCATGGATCACTTTCCTGATTTTCAAAAATTCATTTAAAATATTCCTGAAGCGATATGCAAATATTTTCAACGGATTCTTGTTCAGGGCGTCGTTGACTATGACTGAGTACAATTTGAAGACATTCCAATATACTTGGAATGTCCAAGTGCATGGATCGCTTTCCTGATTTTCAAAAGTTCATTAAAAATATTCTTCAAGAGATATGCAAATATATTCAACGGATTCTTGTTCAGGGCATGCTTGACTATGACTGTGTACAATTTCAAGACATTCCAAGATACTTTTGGGGTCTTTTTTTGAATAAAAAGTTAAGTCACTGCCGAAGTGCACAGACTTTCCTCATTTTCAAAAATTCATTAAAAATATTCTTCCAGAGATATGCAAATATATTCAACGGTTTCTTGTTCAGGGCATGCTTGACTATGACTGTGTACAATTTCAAGACATTCCAAGATACTTTTGGGGTCTTTTTTGACGAAAAAGTTAAGTCACTGCCTAAGTGCATGGATCGCTTTCCGGATTTTCAAAAATTCATTAAAAATATTCTTCAAGAGATATGCAAATATATTCAACGGATTCTTGTTCAGGGCATGCTTGACTATGACTGTGTACAATTTCAAGACATTCCAAGATACTTTTGGGGTCTTTTTTGACGAAAAAGTTAAGTCACTGCCTAAGTGCATGGATCGCTTTCCTGATTTTTTAAAAAATTCATTAAAAATATTCCTTAAGCGATATGTAAATATTTTCAACGGATTCTTGTTCAGGGCGTCGTTGACTATGACTGAGTACAATTTCAAGACATTCCAACATACTTGGAATGTCCAAGTGCATGGATCGCTTTCCGGATTTTCAAAAGTTCATTAAAAATATTCTTCAAGAGATATGCAAATATATTCAACGGATTCTTGTTCAGGGCATGCTTGACTATGACTGTGTACAATTTCAAGACATTCCAAGATACTTTTGGGGTCTTTTTTGAATAAAAAGTTAAGTCACTGCCTAAGTGCACAGACTTTCCTCATTTTCAAAAATTCATTAAAAATATTCCTTAAGAGATATGCAAATATTTTCAATTGATTCTTGTTCAGGGCGTCGTTGACTATGACTGAGTACAATTTCAAGACATTCCAACATACTTGGAATGTCCAAGTGCATTGATCGCTTTTTGGATTTTCAAAAATTCATTAAAAATATTCTTCAAGAGATATGCAAATATATTCAACGGATTCTTGTTCAGGGCATGCTTGACTATGACTGTGTACAATTTCAAGACATTCCAAGATACTTTTGGGGTCTTTTTTGAATAAAAAGTTAAGTCACTGCCTAAGTGCATGGACCGCTTTCCTGATTTTCAAAAATTCATTAAAAATATTCCTTAAGCGATATGCAAATATTTTCAACGGATTCTTGTTCAGGGCGTCGTTGACTATGACTGAGTACAATTTCAAGACATTCCAACATACTTGGAATGTCCAAGTGCATGGATCGCTTTCTGGATTTTCAAAAATTCATTAAAAATATTCTTCAAGAGATATGCAAATATATTCAACGGATTCTTGTTCAGGGCATGCTTGACTATGACTGTGTACAATTTCAAGACATTCCAAGATACTTTTGGGGTCTTTTTTGACAAAAAAGTTAAGTCACTGCCTAAGTGCATGGATCCCTTTCCTGATTTTCAAAAATTCATTAAAAATATTCCTTAAGCGATATGCAAATATTTTCAACGGATTCTTGTTCAGGGCGTCGTTGACTATGACTGAGTACAATTTCAAGACATTCCAACATACTTGGAATGTCCAAGTGCATGGATCGCTTTCCTGATTTTCAAAAGTTCATTAAAAATATTCTTCAAGAGATATGCAAATATATTCAACGGATTCTTGTTCAGGGCATGCTTGACTATGACTGTGTACAATTTCAAGACATTCCAAGATACTTTTGGGGTCTTTTTTGAATAAAAAGTTAAGTCACTGCCTAAGTGCATGGATCGCTTTCCTGATTTTCAAAAATTCATTAAAAATATTCCTTAAGCGATATGCAAATATTTTCAACGGATTCTTGTTCAGGGCGTCGTTGACTATGACTGAGTACAATTTCAAAACATTCCAACATACTTGGAATGTCCAAGTGCATGGATCGCTTTCCTGATTTTCAAAAGTTCATTAAAAATATTCTTCAAGAGATATGCAAATATATTCAACGGATTCTTGTTCAGGGCATGTTTGACTATGACTGTGTACAATTTCAAGACATTCCAAGATACTTTTGGGGTCTTTTTTGAATAAAAAGTTAAGTCACTGCCTAAGTGCACAGACTTTCCTCATTTTCAAAAATTCATTAAAAATATTCCTTAAGAGATATGCAAATATTTTCAATGGATTCTTGTTCAGGGCGTTGTTGACTATGACTGAGTACAATTTCAAGACATTCCAACATACTTGGAATGTCCAAGTGCATGGATCGCTTTCCGGATTTTCAAAAATTCATTAAAAATATTCTTCAAGAGATATGCAAATATATTCAACGGATTCTTGTTCAGGGCATGCTTGACTATGACTGTGTACAATTTCAAGACATTCCAAGATACTTTTGGGGTCTTTTTTGACGAAAAAGTTAAGTCACTGCCTAAGTGCATGGATCGCTTTCCTGATTTTCAGAAATTCTTTAAAAATATTCCTTAAACGATATGCAAATATTTTCAACGGATTCTTGTTCAGGGCGTCGTTGACTATGACTGAGTACAATTTCAAGACATTCCAACATACTTGGAATGTCCAAGTGCATGGATCGCTTTCCTGATTTTCAAAAGTTCATTAAAAATATTCTTCAAGAGATATGCAAATATATTCAACGGATTCTTGTTCAGGGCATGCTTGACTATGACTGTGTACAATTTCAAGACATTCCAAGATACTTTTGGGGTCTTTTTTGAATAAAAAGTTAAGTCACTGCCTAAGTGCACAGACTTTCCTCATTTTCAAAAATTCATTAAAAATATTCCTTAAGAGATATGCAAATATTTTCAATTGATTCTTGTTCAGGGCGTCGTTGACTATGACTGAGTACAATTTAAAGACATTCCAACATACTTGGAATGTCCAAGTGCATGGATCGCTTTTCGGATTTTCAAAAATTCATTAAAAATATTCTTCAAGAGATATGCAAATATATTCAACGGATTCTTGTTCAGGGCATGCTTGACTATGACTGTGTACAATTTCAAGACATTTCAAGATACTTTTGGGGTCTTTTTTGACAAAAAAGTTAAGTCACTGCCTAAGTGCATGGATCGCTTTCCTGATTTTCAAAAATTCATTAAAAATATTCCTTAAGCGATATGCAAATATTTTCAACGGATTCTTGTTCAGGGCGTCGTTGACTATGACTGAGTACAATTTCAAGAAATTCCAACATACTTGGAATGTCCAAGTGCATGGATCGCTTTCCTGATTTTCAAAAGTTCATTAAAAATATTCTTCAAGAGATATGCAAATATATTCAACGGATTCTTGTTCAGGGCATGCTTGACTATGACTGTGTACAATTTCAAGACATTCCAAGATACTTTTGGGGTCTTTTTTGAATAAAAAGTTAAGTCACTGCCTAAGTGCACAGACTTTCCTCATTTTCAAAAATTCATTAAAAATATTCCTTAAGAGATATGCAAATATTTTCAATGGATTCTTGTTCAGGGCGTTGTTGACTATGACTGAGTACAATTTCAAGACATTCCAACATACTTGGAATGTCCAAGTGCATGGATCGCTTTCCGGATTTTCAAAAATTCATTAAAAATATTCTTCAAAAGATATGCAAATATATTCAACGGATTCTTGTTCAGGGCATGCTTGACTATGACTGTGTACAATTTCAAGACATTCCAAGATACTTTTGGGGTCTTTTTTGACGAAAAAGTTAAGTCACTGCCTAAGTGCATGGATCGCTTTCCTGATTTTCAGAAATTCTTTAAAAATATTCCTTAAACGATATGCAAATATTTTCAACGGATTCTTGTTCAGGGCGTCGTTGACTATGACTGAGTACAATTTCAAGACATTCCAACATACTTGGAATGTCCAAGTGCATGTATCGCTTTCCTGATTTTCAAAAGTTCATTAAAAATATTCTTCAAGAGATATGCAAATATATTCAACGGATTCTTGTTCAGGGCATGCTTGACTATGACTGTGTACAATTTCAAGACATTCCAAGATACTTTTGGGGTCTTTTTTGAATAAAAAGTTAAGTCACTGCCTAAGTGCACAGACTTTCCTCATTTTCAAAAATTCATTAAAAATATTCCTTAAGAGATATGCAAATATTTTCAATTGATTCTTGTTCAGGGCGTCGTTGACTATGACTGAGTACAATTTCAAGACATTCCAACATACTTGGAATGTCCAAGTGCATGGATCGCTTTCCTGATTTTCAAAAATTCATTAAAAATATTCCTTAAGCGATATGCAAACATTTTCAACGGATTCTTGTTCAGGGCGTCGTTGACTATGACTGAGTACAATTTCAAGACATTCCAACATACTTGGAATGTCCAAGTGCATGGATCGCTTTCCTGATTTTCAAAAATTCATTAAAAATATTCCTTAAGCGATATGCAAATATTTTCAACGGATTCTTGTTCAGGGCGTCGTTGACTATGACTGAGTACAATTTCAAGACATTCCAACATACTTGGAATGTCCAAGTGCATGGATCGCTTTCCTGATTTTCAAAAATTCATTAAAAATATTCCTTAAGCGATATGCAAATATTTTCAACGGATTCTTGTTCAGGGCGTCGTTGACTATGACTGAGTACAATTTCAAGACATTCCAACATACTTGGAATGTCCAAGTGCATGGATCGCTTTCCTGATTTTCAAAAGTTCATCAAAAATATTCTTCAAGAGATATGCAAATATATTCAACGGATTCTTGTTCAGGGCATGCTTGACTATGACTGTGTACAATTTCAAGACATTCCAAGATACTTTTGGGGTCTTTTTTGAATAAAAAGTTAAGTCACTGCCTAAGTGCACAGACTTTCCTCATTTTCAAAAATTCATTAAAAATATTCCTTAAGAGATATGCAAATATTTTCAATTGATTCTTGTTCAGGGCGTCGTTGACTATGACTGAGTACAATTTCAAGACATTCCAACATACTTGGAATGTCCAAGTGCATGGATCGCTTTTCGGATTTTCAAAAATTCATTAAAAATATTCTTCAAGAGATATGCAAATATATTCAACGGATTCTTGTTCAGGGCATGCTTGACTATGACTGTGTACAATTTCAAGACATTCCAAGATACTTTTGGGGTCTTTTTTGAATAAAAAGTTAAGTCACTGCCTAAGTGCATGGATCGCTTTCCTGATTTTCAAAAATTCATTAAAAATATTCCTTAAGCGATATGCAAATATTTTCAACGGATTCTTGTTCAGGGCGTCGTTGACTATGACTGAGTACAATTTCAAAACATTCCAACATACTTGGAATGTCCAAGTGCATGGATCGCTTTCCTGATTTTCAAAAGTTCATTAAAAATATTCTTCAAGAGATATGCAAATATATTCAACGGATTCTTGTTCAGGGCATGCTTGACTATGACTGTGTACAATTTCAAGACATTCCAAGATACTTTTGGGGTCTTTTTTGAATAAAAAGTTAAGTCACTGCCTAAGTGCACAGACTTTCCTCATTTTCAAAAATTCATTAAAAATATTCCTTAAGAGATATGCAAATATTTTCAATTGATTCTTGTTCAGGGCGTCGTTGACTATGACTGAGTACAATTTCAAGACATTCCAACATACTTGGAATGTCCAAGTGCATGGATCGCTTTTCGGATTTTCAAAAATTCATTAAAAATATTCTTCAAGAGATATGCAAATATATTCAACGGATTCTTGTTCAGGGCATGCTTGACTATGACTGTGTACAATTTCAAGACATTCCAAGATACTTTTGGGGTCTTTTTGAATAAAAAGTTAAGTCACTGCCTAAGTGCATGGATCGCTTTCCTGATTTTCAAAAATTCATTAAAAATATTCCTTAAGCGATATGCAAATATTTTCAACGGATTCTTGTTCAGGGCGTCGTTGACTATGACTGAGTACAATTTCAAGACATTCCAACATACTTGGAATGTCCAAGTGCATGGATCGCTTTCCTGATTTTCAAAAGTTCATTAAAAATATTCTTCAAGAGATATGCAAATATATTCAATGGATTCTTGTTCAGGGCATGCTTGACTATGACTGTGTACAATTTCAAGACATTCCAAGATACTTTTGGGGTCTTTTTTGAATAAAAAGTTAAGTCACTGCCTAAGTGCACAGACTTTCCTCATTTTCAAAAATTCATTAAAAATATTCCTTAAGAGATATGCAAATATTTTCAATGGATTCTTGTTCAGGGCGTTGTTGACTATAACTGAGTACAATTTCAAGACATTCCAACATCCTTGGAATGTCCAAGTGCATGGATCGCTTTCCGGATTTTCAAAAATTCATTAAAAATATTCTTCAAGAGATATGCAAATATATTCAACGGATTCTTGTTCAGGGCATGCTTGACTATGACTGTGTACAATTTCAAGACATTCCAAGATACTTTTGGGGTCTTTTTTGACGAAAAAGTTAAGTCACTGCCTAAGTGCATGGATCGCTTTCCTGATTTTCAGAAATTCTTTAAAAATATTCCTTAAACGATATGCAAATATTTTCAACGGATTCTTGTTCAGGGCGTCGTTGACTATGACTGAGTACAATTTCAAGACATTCCAACATACTTGGAATGTCCAAGTGCATGGATCGCTTTCCTGATTTTCAAAAGTTCATTAAAAATATTCTTCAAGAGATATGCAAATATATTCAACGGATTCTTGTTCAGGGCATGCTTGACTATGACTGTGTACAATTTCAAGACATTCCAAGATACTTTTGGGGTCTTTTTTTAATAAAAAGTTAAGTCACTGCCTAAGTGCACAGACTTTCCTCATTTTCAAAAATTCATTAAAAATATTCCTTAAGAGATATGCAAATATTTTCAATTGATTCTTGTTCAGGGCGTCGTTGACTATGACTGAGTACAATTTCAAGACATTCCAACATACTTGGAATGTCCAAGTGCATGGATCGCTTTTCGGATTTTCAAAAATTCATTAAAAATATTCTTCAAGAGATATGCAAATATATTCAACGGATTCTTGTTCAGGGCATGCTTGACTATGACTGTGTACAATTTCAAGACATTCCAAGATACTTTTGGGGTCTTTTTTGAATAAAAAGTTAAGTCACTGCCTAAGTGCATGGATCGCTTTCCTGATTTTCAAAATTCATTTAAAATATTCCTTAAGCGATATGCAAATATTTTCAACGGATTCTTGTTCAGGGCGTCGTTGACTATGACTGAGTACAATTTCAAAACATTCCAACATACTTGGAATGTCCAAGTGCATGGATCGCTTTCCTGATTTTCAAAAGTTCATTAAAAATATTCTTCAAGAGATATGCAAATATATTCAACGGATTCTTGTTCAGGGCATGCTTGACTATGACTGTGTACAACTTCAAGACATTCCAAGATACTTTTGGGGTCTTTTTTGAATAAAAAGTTAAGTCACTGCCTAAGTGCACAGACTTTCCTCATTTTCAAAAATTCATTAAAAATATTCCTTAAGAGATATGCAAATATTTTCAATTGATTCTTGTTCAGGGCGCCGTTGACTATGACTGAGTACAATTTCAAGACATTCCAACATACTTGGAATGTCCAAGTGCATGGATCGCTTTTCGGATTTTCAAAAATTCATTAAAAATATTCTTCAAGAGATATGCAAATATATTCAACGGATTCTTGTTCAGGGCATGCTTGACTATGACTGTGTACAATTTCAAGACATTCCAAGATACTTTTGGGGTCTTTTTTGACAAAAAAGTTAAGTCACTGCCTAAGTGCATGGATCGCTTTCCTGATTTTCAAAAATTCATTAAAAATATTCCTTAAGAGATATGCAAATATTTTCAACGGATTCTTGTTCAGGGCGTCGTTGACTATGACTGAGTACAATTTCAAGACATTCCAACATACTTGGAATGTCCAAGTGCATGGATCGCTTTCCTGATTTTCAAAAGTTCATTAAAAATATTCTTCAAGAGATATGCAAATATATTCAACGGATTCTTGTTCAGGGCATGCTTGACTATGACTGTGTACAATTTCAAGACATTCCAAGATACCTTTGGGGTCTTTTTTGAATAAAAAGTTAAGTCACTGCCTAAGTGCACAGACTTTCATCATTTTCAAAAATTCATTAAAAATATTCCTTAAGAGATATGCAAATATTTTCAATGGATTCTTGTTCAGGGCGTCGTTGACTATGACAGAGTACAATTTCAAGACATTCCAACATACTTGGAATGTCCAAGTGCATGGATCACTTTCCGGATTTTCAAAAATTCATTAAAAATATTCTTCAAGAGATATGCAAATATATTCAACGGATTCTTGTTCAGGGCATGCTTGACTATGACTGTGTACAATTTCAAGACATTCCAAGATACTTTTGGGGTCTTTTTTGACGAAAAAGTTAAGTCACTGCCTAAGTGCATGGATCGCTTTCCTGATTTTCAGAAATTCTTTAAAAATATTCCTTAAACGATATGCAAATATTTTCAACGGATTCTTGTTCAGGGCGTCGTTGACTATGACTGAGTACAATTTCAAGACATTCCAACATACTTGGAATGTCCAAGTGCATGGATCGCTTTCCTGATTTTCAAAAGTTCATTAAAAATATTCTTCAAGAGATATGCAAATATATTCAACGGATTCTTGTTCAGGGCATGCTTGACTATGACTGTGTACAATTTCAAGACATTCCAAGATACTTTTGGGGTCTTTTTTGAATAAAAAGTTAAGTCACTGCCGAAGTGCACAGACTTTCCTCATTTTCAAAAATTCATTAAAAATATTCCTTAAGAGATATGCAAATATTTTCAATGGATTCTTGTTCAGGGCGTCGTTGACTATGACCGAGTACAATTTCAAGACATTCCAACATACTTGGAATGTCCAAGTGCATGGATCGCTTTCCGGATTTTCAAAAATTCATTAAAAATATTCTTCAAGAGATATGCAAATATATTCAACGGATTCTTGTTCAGGGCATGCTTGACTATGACTGTGTACAATTTCAAGACATTCCAAGATACTTTTGGGGTCTTTTTTGACGAAAAAGTTAAGTCACTGCCTAAGTGCATGGATCGCTTTCCTGATTTTCAAAAATTCATTAAAAATATTCCTTAAGCGATATGCAAATATTTTCAACGGATTCTTGTTCAGGGCGTCGTTGACTATGACCGAGTACAATTTCAAGACATTCCAACATACTTTGAATGTCCAAGTACATGGATCGCTTTCCTGATTTTCAAAAGTTCATTAAAAATATTCTTCAAGAGATATGCAAATATATTCAACGGATTCTTGTTCAGGGCATGCTTGACTATGACTGTGTACAATTTCAAGACATTCCAAGATACTTTTGGGGTCTTTTTTGAATAAAAAGTTAAGTCACTGCCTAAGTGCACAGACTTTCCTCATTTTCAAAAATTCATTAAAAATATTCCTTAAGAGATATGCAAATATTTTCAATTGATTCTTGTTCAGAGCATCGTTGACTATGACTGAGTACAATTTCAAGACATTCCAACATACTTGGAATGTCCAAGTGCATGGATCGCTTTTCGGATTTTCAAAAATTCATTAAAAATATTCTTCAAGAGATATGCAAATATATTCAACGGATTCTTGTTCAGGGCATGCTTGACTATGACTTTGTACAATTTCAAGACATTCCAAGATACTTTTGGGGTCTTTTTTGACGAAAAAGTTAAGTCACTGCCTAAGTGCATGGATCGCTTTCCTGATTTTCAAAAATTCATTAAAAATATTCCTTAAGCGATATGCAAATATTTTCAACGGATTCTTGTTCAGGGCGTCGTTGACTATGACCGAGTACAATTTCAAGACATTCCAACATACTTTGAATGTCCAAGTACATGGATCGCTTTCCTGATTTTCAAAAGTTCATTAAAAATATTCTTCAAGAGATATGCAAATATATTCAACGGATTCTTGTTCAGGGCATGCTTGACTATGACTGTGTACAATTTCAAGACATTCCAAGATACTTTTGGGGTCTTTTTTGACGAAAAAGTTAAGTCACTGCCTAAGTGCATGGATCGCTTTCCTGATTTTCAAAAATTCATTAAAAATATTCCTTAAGCGATATGCAAATATTTTCAACGGATTCTTGTTCAGGGCGTCGTTGACTATGACCGAGTACAATTTCAAGACATTCCAACATACTTTGAATGTCCAAGTACATGGATCGCTTTCCTGATTTTCAAAAGTTCATTAAAAATATTCTTCAAGAGATATGCAAATATATTCAACGGATTCTTGTTCACGGCATGCTTGACTATGACTGTGTACAATTTCAAGACATTCCAAGATACTTTTGGGGTCTTTTTTGAATAAAAAGTTAAGTCACTGCCTAAGTGCACAGACTTTCATCATTTTCAAAAATTCATTAAAAATATTCCTTAAGAGATATGCAAATATTTTCAATAGATTCTTGTTCAGGGCGTCGTTGACTATGACTGAGTACAATTTCAAGACATTCCAACATACTTGGAATGTCCAAGTGCATGGATCGCTTTTCGGATTTTCAAAAATTCATTAAAAATATTCTTCAAGAGATATGCAAATATATTCAACATATTCTTGTTCAGGGCATGCTTGACTATGACTGTGTACAATTTCAAGACATTCCAAGATACTTTTGGGGTCTTTTTTGACAAAAAAGTTTAGTCACTGCCTAAGTGCATGGATCGCTTTCCTGATTTTCAGAAATTCTTTAAAAATATTCCTTAAACGATATGCAAATATTTTCAACGGATTCTTGTTCAGGGCGTCGTTGACTATGACTGAGTACAATTTCAAGACATTCCAACATACTTGGAATGTCCAAGTGCATGGATCGCTTTCCTGATTTTCAAAAGTTCATTTAAAATATTCTTCAAGAGATATGCAAATATATTCAACGGATTCTTGTTCAGGGCATGCTTGACTATGACTGTGTACAATTTCAAGACATTCCAAGATACTTTTGGGGTCTTTTTTGACGAAAAAGTTAAGTCACTGCCTAAGTGCATGGATCGCTTTCCTGATTTTCAGAAATTCTTTAAAAATATTCCTTAAACGATATGCAAATATTTTCAACGGATTCTTGTTCAGGGCGTCGTTGACTATGACTGAGTACAATTTCAAGACATTCCAACATACTTGGAATGTCCAAGTGCATGGATCGCTTTCCTGATTTTCAAAAGTTCATTAAAAATATTCTTCAAGAGATATGCAAATATATTCAACGGATTCTTGTTCAGGGCATGCTTGACTATGACTGTGTACAATTTCAAGACATTCCAAGATACTTTTGGGGTCTTTTTTGAATAAAAAGTTAAGTCACTGCCTAAGTGCACAGACTTTCCTCATTTTCAAAAATTCATTAAAAATATTCCTTAAGAGATATGCAAATATTTTCAATTGATTCTTGTTCAGGGCGTCGTTGACTATGACTGAGTACAATTTCAAGACATTCCAACATACTTGGAATGTCCAAGTGCATGGATCGCTTTTCGGATTTTCAAAAATTCATTAAAAATATTCTTCAAGAGACATGCAAATATATTCAACATATTCTTGTTCAGGGCATGCTTGACTATGACTGTGTACAATTTCAAGACATTCCAAGATACTTTTGGGGTCTTTTTTGACAAAAAAGTTTAGTCACTGCCTAAGTGCATGGATCGCTTTCCTGATTTTCAGAAATTCTTTAAAAATATTCCTTAAACGATATGCAAATATTTTCAACGGATTCTTGTTCAGGGCGTCGTTGACTATGACTGAGTACAATTTCAAGACATTCCAACATACTTGGAATGTCCAAGTGCATGGATCGCTTTCCTGATTTTCAAAAGTTCATTAAAAATATTCTTCAGGAGATATGCAAATATATTCAACGGATTCTTGTTCAGGGCATGCTTGACTATGACTGTGTACAATTTCAAGACATTCCAAGATACCTTTGGGGTCTTTTTTGAATAAAAAGTTAAGTCACTGCCTAAGTGCACAGACTTTCATCATTTTCAAAAATTCATTAAAAATATTCCTTAAGAGATATGCAAATATTTTCAATTGATTCTTGCTCAGAGCGTCGTTGACTATGACTGAGTACAATTTCAAGACATTCCAACATACTTGGAATGTCCAAGTGCATGGATCGCTTTTCGGATTTTCAAAAATTCATTAAAAATATTCTTCAAGAGATATGCAAATATATTCAACGGATTCTTGTTCAGGGCATGCTTGACTATGACTGTGTACAATTTCAAGACATTCCAATTTACTTTTGGGGTCTTTTTTGACGAAAAAGTTAAGTCACTGCCTAAGTGCATGGATCGCTTTCCTGATTTTCAAAAATTCATTAAAAATATTCCTTAAGCGATATGCAAATATTTTCAACGGATTCTTGTTCAGGGCGTCGTTGACTATGACTGAGTACAATTTCAAGACATTCCAACATACTTGGAATGTCCAAGTGCATGGATCACTTTCCTGATTTTCAAAAGTTCATTAAAAATATTCTTCAAGAGATATGCAAATATATTCAACGGATTCTTGTTCAGGGCATGCTTGACTATGACTGTGTACAATTTCAAGACATTCCAAGATACTTTTGGGGTCTTTTTTGACGAAAAAGTTAAGTCACTGCCTAAGTGCATGGATCGCTTTCCTGATTTTCAAAAATTCATTAAAAATATTCCTTAAGCGATATGCAAATATTTTCAACGGATTCTTGTTCAGGGCGTCGTTGACTATGACCGAGTACAATTTCAAGACATTCCAACATACTTGGAATGTCCAAGTGCATGGATCGCTTTCCGGATTTTCAAAAATTCATTAAAAATATTCTTCAAGAGATATGCAAATATATTCAACGGATTCTTGTTCAGGGCATTCTTGACTATGACTGTGTACAATTTCAAGACATTCCAAGATACTTTTGGGGTCTTTTTTGATGAAAAAGTTAAGTCACTGCCTAAGTGCATGGATCGCTTTCCTGATTTTCAGAAATTCTTTAAAAATATTCCTTAAACGATATGCAAATATTTTCAACGGATTCTTGTTCAGGGCGTCGTTGACTATGACTGAGTACAATTTCAAGACATTCCAACATACTTGGAATGTCCAAGTGCATGGATCGCTTTCCTGATTTTCAAAAGTTCATTAAAAATATTCTTCAAGAGATATGCAAATATATTCAACGGATTCTTGTTCAGGGCATGCTTGACTATGACTGTGTACAATTTCAAGACATTCCAAGATACTTTTGGGGTCTTTTTTGAATAAAAAGTTAAGTGACTGCCTAAGTGCACAGACTTTCCTCATTTTCAAAAATTCATTAAAATTTTCCTTAAGAGATATGCAAATATTTTCAATTGATTCTTGTTCAGGGCGTCGTTGACTATGACTGAGTACAATTTCAAGACATTCCAACATACTTGGAATGTCCAAGTGCATGGATCGCTTTTCGGATTTTCAAAAATTCATTAAAAATATTCTTCAAGAGATATGCAAATATATTCAACGGATTCTTGTTCAGGGCATGCTTGACTATGACTGTGTACAATTTCAAGACATTCCAAGATACTTTTGGGGTCTTTTTTGACGAAAAAGTTAAGTCACTGCCTAAGTGCATGGATCGCTTTCCTGATTTTCAGAAATTCTTTAAAAATATTCCTTAAACGATATGCAAATATTTTCAACGGATTCTTGTTCAGGGCGTCGTTGACTATGACTGAGTACAATTTCAAGACATTCCAACATACTTGGAATGTCCAAGTGCATGGATCGCTTTCCTGATTTTCAAAAGTTCATTAAAAATATTCTTCAAGAGATATGCAAATATATTCAACGGATTCTTGTTCAGGGCATGCTTGACTATGACTGTGTACAATTTCAAGACATTCCAAGATACTTTTGGGGTCTTTTTTGAATAAAAAGTTAAGTCACTGCCTAAGTGCACAGACTTTCCTCATTTTCAAAAATTCATTAAAAATATTCCTTAAGAGATATGCAAATATTTTCAATTGATTCTTGTTCAGGGCGTCGTTGACTATGACTGAGTACAATTTCAAGACATTCCAACATACTTGGAATGTCCAAGTGCATGGATCGCTTTTCGGATTTTCAAAAATTCATTAAAAATATTCTTCAAGAGATTTGCAAATATATTCAACGGATTCTTGTTCAGGGCATGCTTGACTATGACTGTGTACAATTTCAAGACATTCCAAGATACTTTTGGGGTCTTTTTTGACGAAAAAGTTAAGTCACTGCCTAAGTGCATGGATCGCTTTCCTGATTTTCAAAAATTCATTAAAAATATTCCTTAAGCGATATGCAAATATTTTCAACGGATTCTTGTTCAGGGCGTCGTTGACTATGACTGAGTACAATTTCAAGACATTCCAACATACTTGGAATGTCCAAGTGCATGGATCACTTTCCTGATTTTCAAAAGTTCATTAAAAATATTCTTCAAGAGATATGCAAATATATTCAACGGATTCTTGTTCAGGGCATGCTTGACTATGACTGTGTACAATTTCAAGACATTCCAAGATACTTTTGGGGTCTTTTTTGACGAAAAAGTTAAGTCACTGCCTAAGTGCATGGATCGCTTTCCTGATTTTCAAAAATTCATTAAAAATATTCCTTAAGCGATATGCAAATATTTTCAACGGATTCTTGTTCAGGGCGTCGTTGACTATGACCGAGTACAATTTCAAGACATTCCAACATACTTGGAATGTCCAAGTGCATGGATCGCTTTCCGGATTTTCAAAAATTCATTAAAAATATTCTTCAAGAGATATGCAAATATATTCAACGGATTCTTGTTCAGGGCATTCTTGACTATGACTGTGTACAATTTCAAGACATTCCAAGATACTTTTGGGGTCTTTTTTGATGAAAAAGTTAAGTCACTGCCTAAGTGCATGGATCGCTTTCCTGATTTTCAGAAATTCTTTAAAAATATTCCTTAAACGATATGCAAATATTTTCAACGGATTCTTGTTCAGGGCGTCGTTGACTATGACTGAGTACAATTTCAAGACATTCCAACATACTTGGAATGTCCAAGTGCATGGATCGCTTTCCTGATTTTCAAAAGTTCATTAAAAATATTCTTCAAGAGATATGCAAATATATTCAACGGATTCTTGTTCAGGGCATGCTTGACTATGACTGTGTACAATTTCAAGACATTCCAAGATACTTTTGGGGTCTTTTTTGAATAAAAAGTTAAGTCACTGCCTAAGTGCACAGACTTTCCTCATTTTCAAAAATTCATTAAAATTTTCCTTAAGAGATATGCAAATATTTTCAATTGATTCTTGTTCAGGGCGTCGTTGACTATGACTGAGTACAATTTCAAGACATTCCAACATACTTGGAATGTCCAAGTGCATGGATCACTTTTCGGATTTTCAAAAATTCATTAAAAATATTCTTCAAGAGATATGCAAATATATTCAACGGATTCTTGTTCAGGGCATGCTTGACTATGACTGTGTACAATTTCAAGACATTCCAAGATACTTTTGGGGTCTTTTTTGACGAAAAAGTTAAGTCACTGCCTAAGTGCATGGATCGCTTTCCTGATTTTCAGAAATTCTTTAAAAATATTCCTTAAACGATATGCAAATATTTTCAACGGATTCTTGTTCAGGGCGTCGTTGACTATGACTGAGTACAATTTCAAGACATTCCAACATACTTGGAATGTCCAAGTGCATGGATCGCTTTCCTGATTTTCAAAAGTTCATTAAAAATATTCTTCAAGAGATATGCAAATATATTCAACGGATTCTTGTTCAGGGCATGCTTGACTATGACTGTGTACAATTTCAAGACATTCCAAGATACTTTTGGGGTCTTTTTTGAATAAAAAGTTAAGTCACTGCCTAAGTGCACAGACTTTCCTCATTTTCAAAAATTCATTAAAAATATTCCTTAAGAGATATGCAAATATTTTCAATTGATTCTTGTTCAGGGCGTCGTTGACTATGACTGAGTACAATTTAAAGACATTCCAACATACTTGGAATGTCCAAGTGCATGGATCGCTTTTCGGATTTTCAAAAATTCATTAAAAATATTCTTCAAGAGATATGCAAATATATTCAACGGATTCTTGTTCAGGGCATGCTTGACTATGACTGTGTACAATTTCAAGACATTCCAAGATACTTTTGGGGTCTTTTTTGACAAAAAAGTTAAGTCACTGCCTAAGTGCATGGATCGCTTTCCTGATTTTCAAAAATTCATTAAAAATATTCCTTAAGCGATATGCAAATATTTTCAACGGATTCTTGTTCAGGGCGTCGTTGACTATGACTGAGTACAATTTCAAGACATTCCAACATACTTGGAATGTCCAAGTGCATGGATCGCTTTCCTGATTTTCAAAAGTTCATTAAAAATATTCTTCAAGAGATATGCAAATATATTCAACGGATTCTTGTTCAGGGCATGCTTGACTATGACTGTGTACAATTTCAAGACATTCCAAGATACCTTTGGGGTCTTTTTTGGATAAAAAGTTAAGTCACTGCCTAAGTGCACAGACTTTCATCATTTTCAAAAATTCATTAAAAATATTCCTTAAGAGATATGCAAATATTTTCAATGGATTCTTGTTCAGGGCGTCGTTGACTATGACCGAGTACAATTTCAAGACATTCCAACATACTTGGAATGTCCAAGTGCATGGATCGCTTTCCGGATTTTCAAAAATTCATTAAAAATATTCTTCAAGAGATATGCAAATATATTCAACGGATTCTTGTTCAGGGCATGCTTGACTATGACTGTGTACAATTTCAAGACATTCCAAGATACTTTTGGGGTCTTTTTTGACGAAAAAGTTAAGTCACTGCCTAAGTGCATGGATCGCTTTCCTGATTTTCAGAAATTCTTTAAAAATATTCCTTAAACGATATGCAAATATTTTCAACGGATTCTTGTTCAGGGCGTCGTTGACTATGACTGAGTACAATTTCAAGACATTCCAACATACTTGGAATGTCCAAGTGCATGGATCGCTTTCCTGATTTTCAAAAGTTCATTAAAAATATTCTTCAAGAGATATGCAAATATATTCAACGGATTCTTGTTCAGGGCATGCTTGACTATGACTGTGTACAATTTCAAGACATTCCAAGATACTTTTGGGGTCTTTTTTGAATAAAAAGTTAAGTCACTGCCTAAGTGCACAGACTTTCCTCATTTTCAAAAATTCATTAAAATTTTCCTTAAGAGATATGCAAATATTTTCAATTGATTCTTGTTCAGGGCGTCGTTGACTATGACTGAGTACAATTTCAAGACATTCCAACATACTTGGAATGTCCAAGTGCATGGATCGCTTTTCAGATTTTCAAAAATTCATTAAAAATATTCTTCAAGAGATATGCAAATATATTCAACGGATTCTTGTTCAGGGCATGCTTGACTATGACTGTGTACAATTTCAAGACATTCCAAGATACTTTTGGGGTCTTTTTTGACGAAAAAGTTAAGTCACTGCCTAAGTGCATGGATCGCTTTCCTGATTTTCAGAAATTCTTTAAAAATATTCCTTAAACGATATGCAAATATTTTCAACGGATTCTTGTTCAGGGCGTCGTTGACTATGACTGAGTACAATTTCAAGACATTCCAACATACTTGGAATGTCCAAGTGCATGGATCGCTTTCCTGATTTTCAAAAGTTCATTAAAAATATTCTTCAAGAGATATGCAAATATATTCAACGGATTCTTGTTCAGGGCATGCTTGACTATGACTGTGTACAATTTCAAGACATTCCAAGATACTTTTGGGGTCTTTTTTGAATAAAAAGTTAAGTCACTGCCTAAGTGCACAGACTTTCATCATTTTCAAAAATTCATTAAAAATATTCCTTAAGAGATATGCAAATATTTTCAATGGATTCTTGTTCAGGGCGTCGTTGACTATGACCGAGTACAATTTCAAGACATTCCAACATACTTGGAATGTCCAAGTGCATGGATCGCTTTCCGGATTTTCAAAAATTCATTAAAAATATTCTTCAAGAGATATGCAAATATATTCAACGGATTCTTGTTCAGGGCATTCTTGACTATGACTGTGTACAATTTCAAGACATTCCAAGATACTTTTGGGGTCTTTTTTGAAGAAAAAGTTAAGTCACTGCCTAAGTGCATGAATCGCTTTCCTGATTTTCAAAAATTCTTTAAAAATATTCCTTAAACGATATGCAAATATTTTCAACGGATTCTTGTTCAGGGCGTCGTTGGCTATGACTGAGTACAATTTCAAGACATTCCAACATACTTGGAATGTCCAAGTGCATGGATCGCTTTCCTGATTTTCAAAAGTTCATTAAAAATATTCTTCAAGAGATATGCAAATATATTCAACGGATTCTTGTTCAGGGCATGCTTGACTATGACTGTGTACAATTTCAAGACATTCCAAGATACCTTTGGGGTCTTTTTTGACGAAAAAGTTAAGTCACTGCCTAAGTGCATGGATCGCTTTCCTGATTTTCAGAAATTCTTTAAAAATATTCCTTAAACGAAATGCAAATATTTTCAACGGATTCTTGTTCAGGACGTCGTTGACTATGACTGAGTACAATTTCAAGACATTCCAACATACTTGGAATGTCCAAGTGCATGAATCGCTTTCCTGATTTTCAAAAGTTCATTAAAAATATTCTTCAAGAGATATGCAAATATATTCAACGGATTCTTGTTCAGGGCATGCTTGACGATGACTGTGTACAATTTCAAGACATTCCAAGATACTTTTGGGGTCTTTTTTGAATAAAAAGTTAAGTCACTGCCTAAGTGCACAGACTTTCCTCATTTTCAAAAATTCATTAAAAATATTCCTTAAGAGATATGCAAATATTTTCAATTGATTCTTGTTCAGGGCGTCGTTGACTATGACTGAGTACAATTTCAAGACATTCCAACATACTTGGAATGTCCAAGTGCATGGATCGCTTTTCGGATTTTCAAAAATTAATTAAAAATATTCTTCAAGAGATATGCAAATATATTCAACGGTTTCTTGTTCAGGGCATGCTTGACTATGACTGTGTACAATTTCAAGACATTCCAAGATACTTTTGGGGTCTTTTTTGACAAAAAAGTTAAGTCACTGCCTAAGTGCATGGATTGCTTTCCTGATTTTCAAAAATTCATTAAAAATATTCCTTAAGCGATATGCAAATATTTTCAACGGATTCTTGTTCAGGGCGTCGTTGACTATGACTGAGTACAATTTCAAGACATTCCAACATACTTGGAATATCCAAGTGCATGGATCGCTTTCCGGATTTTCAAAAATTCATTAAAAATATTCTTCAAGAGATATGCAAATATATTCAACGGATTCTTGTTCAGGGCATTCTTGACTATGACTGTGTACAATTTCAAGACATTCCAAGATACTTTTGGGGTCTTTTTTGACGAAAAAGTTAAGTCACTGCCTAAGTGCATGGATCGCTTTCCTGATTTTCAGAAATTCTTTAAAAATATTCCTTAAACGATATGCAAATATTTTCAACGGATTCTTGTTCAGGGCGTCGTTGACTATGACTGAGTACAATTTCAAGACATTCCAACATACTTGGAATGTCCAAGTGCATGGATCGCTTTCCTGATTTTCAAAAGTTCATTAAAAATATTCTTCAAGAGATATGCAAATATATTCAACGGATTCTTGTTCAGGGCATGCTTGACTATGACTGTGTACAATTTCAAGACATTCCAAGATACCTTTGGGGTCTTTTTTGAATAAAAAGTTAAGTCACTGCCTAAGTGCACAGACTTTCATCATTTTCAAAAATTCATTAAAAATATTCCTTAAGAGATATGCAAATATTTTCAATGGATTCTTGTTCAGGGCGTCGTTGACTATGACCGAGTACAATTTCAAGACATTCCAACATACTTGGAATGTCCAAGTGCATGGATCGCTTTCCGGATTTTCAAAAATTAATTAAAAATATTCTTCAAGAGATATGCAAATATATTCAACGGATTCTTGTTCAGGGCATGCTTGACGATGACTGTGTACAATTTCAAGACATTCCAAGATACTTTTGGGGTCTTTTTTGACGAAAAAGTTAAGTCACTGCCTAAGTGCATGGATCGCTTTCCTGATTTTCAAAAATTCATTAAAAATATTCCTTAAGCGATATGCAAATATTTTCAACGGATTCTTGTTCAGGGCGTCGTTGACTATGACCGAGTACAATTTCAAGACATTCCAACATACTTTGAATGTCCAAGTACATGGATCGCTTTCCGGATTTTCAAAAGTTCATTAAAAATATTCTTCAAGAGATATGCAAATATATTCAACGGATTCTTGTTCAGGGCATGCATGACTATGACTGTGTACAATTTCAAGACATTCCAAGATACTTTTGGGGTCTTTTTTGAATAAAAAGTTAAGTCACTGCCTAAGTGCACAGACTTTCCTCATTTTCAAAAATTCATTAAAAATATTCCTTAAGAGATATGCAAATATTTTCAATTGATTCTTGTTCAGAGCGTCGTTGACTATGACTGAGTACAATTTCAAGACATTCCAACATACTTGGAATGTCCAAGTGCATGGTGCTTTTCGGATTTTCAAAAATTCATTAAAAATATTCTTCAAGAGATATGCAAATATATTCAACGGATTCTTGTTCAGGGCATGCTTGACTATGACTGTGTACAATTTCAAGACATTCCAAGATACTTTTGGGGTCTTTTTTGACGAAAAAGTTAAGTCACTGCCTAAGTGCATGGATCGCTTTCCTGATTTTCAAAAATTCATTAAAAATATTCCTTAAGCGATATGCAAATATTTTCAACGGATTCTTGTTCAGGGCGTCGTTGACTATGACCGAGTACAATTTCAAGACATTCCAACATACTTTGAATGTCCAAGTACATGGATCGCTTTCCTGATTTTCAAAAGTTCATTAAAAATATTCTTCAAGAGATATGCAAATATATTCAACGGATTCTTGTTCAGGGCATGCTTGACTATGACTGTGTACAATTTCAAGACATTCCAAGATACTTTTGGGGTCTTTTTTGAATAAAAAGTTAAGTCACTGCCTAAGTGCATGGATCGCTTTCATGATTTTCAAAAATTCATTAAAAATATTCCTTAAGCGATATGCAAATATTTTCAACGGATTCTTGTTCAGGGCGTCGTTGACTATGACTGAGTACAATTTCAAAACATTCCAACATACTTGGAATGTCCAAGTGCATGGATCGCTTTCCTGATTTTCAAAAGTTCATTAAAAATATTCTTCAAGAGATATGCAAATATATTCAACGGATTCTTGTTCAGGGCATGCTTGACTATGACTGTGTACAATTTCAAGACATTCCAAGATACTTTTGGGGTCTTTTTTGAATAAAAAGTTAAGTCACTGCCTAAGTGCACAGACTTTCCTCATTTTCAAAAATTCATTAAAAATATTCCTTAAGAGATATGCAAATATTTTCAATGGATTCTTGTTCAGGGCGTTGTTGACTATGACTGAGTACAATTTCAAGACATTCCAACATACTTGGAATGTCCAAGTGCATGGATCGCTTTCCGGATTTTCAAAAATTCATTAAAAATATTCTTCAAGAGATATGCAAATATATTCAACGGATTCTTGTTCAGGGCATGCTTGACTATGACTGTGTACAATTTCAAGACATTCCAAGATACTTTTGGGGTCTTTTTTGACAAAAAAGTTTAGTCACTGCCTAAGTGCATGGATCGCTTTCCTGATTTTCAGAAATTCTTTAAAAATATTCCTTAAACGATATGCAAATATTTTCAACGGATTCTTGTTCAGGGCGTCGTTGACTATGACTGAGTACAATTTCAAGACATTCCAACATACTTGGAATGTCCAAGTGCATGGATCGCTTTCCTGATTTTCAAAAGTTCATTAAAAATATTCTTCAAGAGATATGCAAATATATTCAACGGATTCTTGTTCAGGGCATGCTTGACTATGACTGTGTACAATTTCAAGACATTCCAAGATACCTTTGGGGTCTTTTTTGAATAAAAAGTTAAGTCACTGCCTAAGTGCACAGACTTTCATCATTTTCAAAAATTCATTAAAAATATTCCTTAAGAGATATGCAAATATTTTCAATGGATTCTTGTTCAGGGCGTCGTTGACTATGACCGAGTACAATTTCAAGACATTCCAACATACTTGGAATGTCCAAGTGCTTGGATCGCTTTCCGGATTTTCAAAAATTCATTAAAAATATTCTTCAAGAGATATGCAAATATATTCAACGGATTCTTGTTCAGGGCATGCTTGACTATGATTGTGTACAATTTCAAGACATTCCAAGATACTTTTGGGGTCTTTTTTGACGAAAAAGTTAAGTCACTGCCTAAGTGCATGGATCGCTTTCCTGATTTTCAAAAATTCATTAAAAATATTCCTTAAGCGATATGCAAATATTTTCAACGGATTCTTGTTCAGGGCGTCGTTGACTATGACCGAGTACAATTTCAAGACATTCCAACATACTTTGAATGTCCAAGTACATGGATCGCTTTCCTGATTTTCAAAAGTTCATTAAAAATATTCTTCAAGAGATATGCAAATATATTCAACGGATTCTTGTTCAGGGCATGCTTGACTATGACTGTGTACAATTTCAAGACATTCCAAGATACTTTTGGGGTCTTTTTTGAATAAAAAGTTAAGTCACTGCCTAAGTGCACAGACTTTCCTCATTTTCAAAAATTCATTAAAAATATTCCTTAAGAGATATGCAAATATTTTCAATTGATTCTTGTTCAGAGCGTCGTTGACTATGACTGAGTACAATTTCAAGACATTCCAACATACTTGGAATGTCCAAGTGCATGGTGCTTTTCGGATTTTCAAAAATTCATTAAAAATATTCTTCAAGAGATATGCAAATATATTCAACGGATTCTTGTTCAGGGCATGCTTGACTATGACTGTGTACAATTTCAAGACATTCCAAGATACTTTTGGGGTCTTTTTTGACGAAAAAGTTAAGTCACTGCCTAAGTGCATGGATCGCTTTCCTGATTTTCAAAAATTCATTAAAAATATTCCTTAAGCGATATGCAAATATTTTCAACGGATTCTTGTTCAGGGCGTCGTTGACTATGACTGAGTACAATTTCAAGACATTCCAACATACTTGGAATGTCCAAGTGCATGGATCGCTTTCCTGATTTTCAAAAGTTCATTAAAAATATTCTTCAAGAGATATGCAAATATATTCAACGGATTCTTGTTCAGGGCATGCTTGACTATGACTGTGTACAATTTCAAGACATTCCAAGATACTTTTGGGGTCTTTTTTGAATAAAAAGTTAAGTCACTGCCGAAGTGCACAGACTTTCCTCATTTTCAAAAATTCATTAAAAATATTCCTTAAGAGATATGCAAATATTTTCAATTGATTCTTGTTCAGGGCGTCGTTGACTATGACTGAGTACAATTTCAAGACATTCCAACATACTTGGAATGTCCAAGTGCATGGATCGCTTTTCGGATTTTCAAAAATTCATTAAAAATATTCTTCAAGAGATATGCAAATATATTCAACGGATTCTTGTTCAGGGCATGCTTGACTATGACTGTGTACAATTTCAAGACATTCCAAGATACTTTTGGGGTCTTTTTTGAATAAAAAGTTAAGTCACTGCCTAAGTGCATGGATCGCTTTCCTGATTTTCAAAAATTCATTAAAAATATTCCTTAAGCGATATGCAAATATTTTCAACGGATTCTTGTTCAGGGCGTCGTTGACTATGACTGAGTACAATTTCAAGACATTCCAACATACTTGGAATGTCCAAGTGCATGGATCGCTTTCCTGATTTTCAAAAGTTCATTAAAAATATTCTTCAAGAGATATGCAAATATATTCAACGGATTCTTGTTCAGGGCATGCTTGACTATGACTGTGTACAATTTCAAGACATTCCAAGATACTTTTGGGGTCTTTTTTGAATAAAAAGTTAAGTCACTGCCTAAGTGCATGGATCGCTTTCCTGATTTTCAAAAATTCATTAAAAATATTCCTTAAGCGATATGCAAATATTTTCAACGGATTCTTGTTCAGGGCGTCGTTGACGATGACTGAGTACAATTTCAAAACATTCCAACATACTTGGAATGTCCAAGTGCATGGATCGCTTTCCTGATTTTCAAAAGTTCATTAAAAATATTCTTCAAGAGATATGCAAATATATTCAACGGATTCTTGTTCTGGGCATGCTTGACTATGACTGTGTACAATTTCAAGACATTCCAAGATACTTTTGGGGTCTTTTTTGAATAAAAAGTTAAGTCACTGCCTAAGTGCACAGACTTTCCTCATTTTCAAAAATTCATTAAAAATATTCCTTAAGAGATATGCAAATATTTTCAATGGATTCTTGTTCAGGGCGTTGTTGACTATGACTGAGTACAATTTCAAGACATTCCAACATACTTGGAATGTCCAAGTGCATGGATCGCTTTCCGGATTTTCAAAAATTCATTAAAAATATTCTTCAAGAGATATGCAAATATATTCAACGGATTCTTGTTCAGGGCATGCTTGACTATGACTGTGTACAATTTCAAGACATTCCAAGATACTTTTGGGGTCTTTTTTGACGAAAAAGTTAAGTCACTGCCTAAGTGCATGGATCGCTTTCCTGATTTTCAGAAATTCTTTAAAAATATTCCTTAAACGATATGCAAATATTTTCAACGGATTCTTGTTCAGGGCGTCGTTGACTATGACTGAGTACAATTTCAAGACATTCCAACATACTTGGAATGTCCAAGTGCATGGATCGCTTTCCTGATTTTCAAAAGTTCATTAAAAATATTCTTCAAGAGATATGCAAATATATTCAACGGATTCTTGTTCAGGGCATGCTTGACTATGACTGTGTACAATTTCAAGACATTCCAAGATACTTTTGGGGTCTTTTTTGAATAAAAAGTTAAGTCACTACCTAAGTGCACAGACTTTCATCATTTTCAAAAATTCATTAAAAATATTCCTTAAGAGATATGCAAATATTTTCAATTGATTCTTGTTCAGGGCGTCGTTGACTATGACTGAGTACAATTTAAAGACATTCCAACATACTTGGAATGTCCAAGTGCATGGATCGCTTTTCGGATTTTCAAAAATTCATTTAAAATATTCTTCAAGAGATATGCAAATATATTCAACGGATTCTTGTTCAGGGCATGCTTGACTATGACTGTGTACAATTTCAAGACATTCCAAGATACTTTTGGGGTCTTTTTTGAATAAAAAGTTAAGTCACTGCCTAAGTGCACAGAAATTCCTCATTTTCAAAAATTCATTAAAAATATTCCTTAAGAGATATGCAAATATTTTCAACGGATTCTTGTTCAGGGCGTCGTTGACTATGACTGAGTACAATTTCAAGACATTCCAACATACTTGGAATGTCCAAGTGCATGGATCGCTTTCCTGATTTTCAAAAGTTCATTAAAAATATTCTTCAAGAGATATGCAAATATATTCAACGGATTCTTGTTCAGGGCATGCTTGACTATGACTGTGTACAATTTCAAGACATTCCAAGATACTTTTGGGGTCTTTTTTGAATAAAAAGTTAAGTCACTGCCGAAGTGCACAGACTTTCCTCATTTTCAAAAATTCATTAAAAATATTCCTTAAGAGATATGCAAATATTTTCAACGGATTCTTGTTCAGGGCGTCGTTGACTATGACTGAGTACAATTTCAAGACATTCCAACATACTTGGAATGTCCAAGTGCATGGATCGCTTTCCTGATTTTCAAAAATTCATTAAAAATATTCCTTAAGCGATATGCAAATATATTCAACGGATTCTTGTTCAGGGCATGCTTGACTATGACTGTGTACAATTTCAAGACATTCCAAGATACTTTTGGGGTCTTTTTTGAATAAAAAGTTAAGTCACTGCCGAAGTGCACAGACTTTCCTCATTTTCAAAAATTCATTAAAAATATTCCTTAAGAGATATGCAAATATTTTCAATTGATTCTTGTTCAGGGCGTCGTTGACTATGACTGAGTACAATTTCAAGACATTCCAACATACTTGGAATGTCCAAGTGCATGGATCGCTTTTCGGATTTTCAAAAATTCATTTAAAATATTCTTCAAGAGATATGCAAATATATTCAACGGATTCTTGTTCAGGGCATGCTTGACTATGACTGTGTACAATTTCAAGACATTCCAAGATACTTTTGGGGTCTTTTTTGAATAAAAAGTTAAGTCACTGCCTAAGTGCATGGATCGCTTTCCTAATTTTCAAAAATTCATTAAAAATATTCCTTAAGCGATATGCAAATATTTTCAACGGATTCTTGTTCAGGGCGTCGTTGACTATGACTGAGTACAATTTCAAGACATTCCAACATACTTGGAATGTCCAAGTGCATGGATCGCTTTCCTGATTTTCAAAAGTTCATTAAAAATATTCTTCAAGAGATATGCAAATATATTCAACGGATTCTTGTTCAGGGCATGCTTGACTATGACTGTGTACAATTTCAAGACATTCCAAGATACTTTTGGGGTCTTTTTTGAATAAAAAGTTAAGTCACTACCTAAGTGCACAGACTTTCCTCATTTTCAAAAATTCATTAAAAATATTCCTTAAGAGATATGCAAATATTTTCAATTGATTCTTGTTCAGGGCGTCGTTGACTATGACTGAGTACAATTTAAAGACATTCCAACATACTTGGAATGTCCAAGTGCATGGATCGCTTTTCGGATTTTCAAAAATTCCTTAAAAATATTCTTCAAGAGATATGCAAATATATTCAACGGATTCTTGTTCAGGGCATGCTTGACTATGACTGTGTACAATTTCAAGACATTCCAAGATACTTTTGGGGTCTTTTTTGACGAAAAAGTTAAGTCACTGCCTAAGTGCATGGATCGCTTTCCTGATTTTCAAAAATTCATTAAAAATATTCCTTAAGCGATATGCAAATATTTTCAACGGATTCTTGTTCAGGGCGTCGTTGACTATGACTGAGTACAATTTCAAGACATTCCAACATACTTGGAATGTCCAAGTGCATGGATCGCTTTCCTGATTTTCAAAAGTTCATTAAAAATATTCTTCAAGAGATATGCAAATATATTCAACGGATTCTTGTTCAGGGCATGCTTGACTATGACTGTGTACAATTTCAAGACATTCCAAGATACTTTTGGGGTCTTTTTTGACGAAAAAGTTAAGTCACTGCCTAAGTGCATGGATCGCTTTCCTGATTTTCAAAAATTCATTAAAAATATTCCTTAAGCGATATGCAAATATTTTCAATGGATTCTTGTTCAGGGCGTCGTTGACTATGACCGAGTACAATTTCAAGACATTCCAACATACTTTGAATGTCCAAGTACATGGATCCCTTTCCTGATTTTCAAAAGTTCATTAAAAATATTCTTCAAGAGATATGCAAATATATTCAATGGATTCTTGTTCAGGGCATGCTTGACTATGACTGTGTACAATTTCAAGACATTCCAAGATACCTTTGGGGTCTTTTTTGAAAAAAAAGTTAAGTCACTGCCTCAGTGCACAGACTTTCATCATTTTCAAAAATTCATTTAAAATATTCCTTAAGAGATATGCAAATATGTTCAATGGATTCTTGTTCAGGGCGTCGTTGACTATGACCGAGTACAATTTCAAGACATTCCAACATACTTGGAATGTCCAAGTGCATGGATCGCTTTCCGGATTTTCAAAAATTCATTAAAAATATTCTTCAAGAGATATGCAAATATATTCAACGGATTCTTGTTCAGGGCATTCTTGACTATGACTGTGTACAATTTCAAGACATTCCAAGATACTTTTGGGGTCTTTTTTGAATAAAAAGTTAAGTCACTGCCTAAGTGCACAGACTTTCCTCATTTTCAAAAATTCATTAAAAATATTCCTTAAGAGATATGCAAATATTTTCAATTGATTCTTGTTCAGAGCGTCGTTGACTATGACTGAGTACAATTTCAAGACATTCCAACATACTTGGAATGTCCAAGTGCATGGTGCTTTTCGGATTTTCAAAAATTCATTAAAAATATTCTTCAAGAGATATGCAAATATATTCAACGGATTCTTGTTCAGGGCATGCTTGACTATGACTGTGTACAATTTCAAGACATTCCAAGATACTTTTGGGGTCTTTTTTGACGAAAAAGTTAAGTCACTGCCTAAGTGCATGGATCGCTTTCCTGATTTTCAAAAATTCATTAAAAATATTCCTTAAGCGATATGCAAATATTTTCAACGGATTCTTGTTCAGGGCGTCGTTGACTATGACTGAGTACAATTTCAAGACATTCCAACATACTTGGAATGTCCAAGTGCATGGATCGCTTTCCTGATTTTCAAAAGTTCATTAAAAATATTCTTCAAGAGATATGCAAATATATTCAACGGATTCTTGTTCAGGGCATGCTTGACTATGACTGTGTACAATTTCAAGACATTCCAAGATACTTTTGGGGTCTTTTTTGACGAAAAAGTTAAGTCACTGCCTAAGTGCATGGATGGCTTTCCTGATTTTCAAAAATTCATTAAAAATATTCCTTAAGCGATATGCAAATATTTTCAACGGATTCTTGTTCAGGGCGTCGTTGACTATGACCGAGTACAATTTCAAGACATTCCAACATACTTTGAATGTCCAAGTACATGGATCGCTTTCCTGATTTTCAAAAGTTCATTAAAAATATTCTTCAAGAGATATGCAAATATATTCAACGGATTCTTGTTCAGGGCATGCTTGACTATGACTGTGTACAATTTCAAGACATTCCAAGATACTTTTGGGGTCTTTTTTGAATAAAAAGTTAAGTCACTGCCTAAGTGCACAGACTTTCCTCATTTTCAAAAATTCATTAAAAATATTCCTTAAGAGATATGCAAATATTTTCAATTGATTCTTGTTCAGGGCGTCGTTGACTATGACCGAGTACAATTTCAAGACATTCCAACATACTTGGAATGTCCAAGTGCATGGATCGCTTTCCGGATTTTCAAAAATTCATTAAAAATATTCTTCAAGAGATATGCAAATATATTCAACGGATTCTTGTTCAGGGCATTCTTGACTATGACTGTGTACAATTTCAAGACATTCCAAGATACTTTTGGGGTCTTTTTTGACGAAAAAGTTAAGTCACTGCCTAAGTGCATGGATCGCTTTCCTGATTTTCAGAAATTCTTTAAAAATATTCCTTAACGATATGCAAATATTTTCAACGGATTCTTGTTCAGGGCGTCGTTGACTATGACCGAGTACAATTTCAAGACATTCCAACATACTTTGAATGTCCAAGTACATGGATCGCTTTCCGGATTTTCAAAAGTTCATTAAAAATATTCTTCAAGAGATATGCAAATATATTCAACGGATTCTTGTTCAGGGCATGCTTGACTATGACTGTGTACAATTTCAAGACATTCCAAGATACTTTTGGGGTCTTTTTTGAATAAAAAGTTAAGTCACTGCCTAAGTGCACAGACTTTCCTCATTTTCAAAAATTCATTAAAAATATTCCTTAAGAGATATGCAAATATTTTCAATTGATTCTTGTTCAGAGCGTCGTTGACTATGACTGAGTACAATTTCAAGACATTCCAACATACTTGGAATGTCCAAGTGCATGGTGCTTTTCGGATTTTCAAAAATTCATTAAAAATATTCTTCAAGAGATATGCAAATATATTCAACGGATTCTTGTTCAGGGCATGCTTGACTATGACTGTGTACAATTTCAAGACATTCCAAGATACTTTTGGGGTCTTTTTTGACGAAAAAGTTAAGTCACTGCCTAAGTGCATGGATCGCTTTCCTGATTTTCAAAAATTCATTAAAAATATTCCTTAAGCGATATGCAAATATTTTCAACGGATTCTTGTTCAGGGCGTCGTTGACTATGACTGAGTACAATTTCAAGACATTCCAACATACTTGGAATGTCCAAGTGCATGGATCGCTTTCCTGATTTTCAAAAGTTCATTAAAAATATTCTTCAAGAGATATGCAAATATATTCAACGGATTCTTGTTCAGGGCATGCTTGACTATGACTGTGTACAATTTCAAGACATTCCAAGATACTTTTGGGGTCTTTTTTGACGAAAAAGTTAAGTCACTGCCTAAGTGCATGGATGGCTTTCCTGATTTTCAAAAATTCATTAAAAATATTCCTTAAGCGATATGCAAATATTTTCAACGGATTCTTGTTCAGGGCGTCATTGACTATGACCGAGTACAATTTCAAGACATTCCAACATACTTTGAATGTCCAAGTACATGGATCGCTTTCCTGATTTTCAAAAGTTCATTAAAAATATTCTTCAAGAGATATGCAAATATATTCAACGGATTCTTGTTCAGGGCATGCTTGACTATGACTGTGTACAATTTCAAGACATTCCAAGATACTTTTGGGGTCTTTTTTGACGAAAAAGTTAAGTCACTGCCTAAGTGCATGGATCGCTTTCCTGATTTTCAAAAATTCATTAAAAATATTCCTTAAGCGATATGCAAATATTTTCAACGGATTCTTGTTCAGGGCGTTGTTGACTATGACTGAGTACAATTTCAAGACATTCCAACATACTTGGAATGTCCAAGTGCATGGATCGCTTTCCTGATTTTCAAAAGTTCATTAAAAATATTCTTCAAGAGATATGCAAATATATTCAACGGATTCTTGTTCAGGGCTTGCTTGACTATGACTGTGTACAATTTCAAGACATTCCAAGATACTTTTGTGGTCTTTTTTGAATAAAAAGTTAAGTCACTGCCTAAGTGCACAGACTTTCCTCATTTTCAAAAATTCATTAAAAATATTCCTTAAGAGATATGCAAATATTTTCAATTGATTCTTGTTCAGGGCGTCGTTGACTATGACTGAGTACAATTTCAAGACATTCCAACATACTTGGAATGTCCAAGTGCATGGATCGCTTTTCGGATTTTCAAAAATTCATTAAAAATATTCTTCAAGAGATATGCAAATATATTCAACGGTTTCTTGTTCAGGGCATGCTTGACTATGACTGTGTACAATTTCAAGACATTCCAAGATACTTTTGGGGTCTTTTTTGACAAAAAAGTTAAGTCACTGCCTAAGTGCATGGATTGCTTTCCTGATTTTCAAAAATTCATTAAAAATATTCCTTAAGCGATATGCAAATATTTTCAACGGATTCTTGTTCAGGGCGTCGTTGACTATGACTGAGTACAATTTCAAGACATTCCAACATACTTGGAATATCCAAGTGCATGGATCGCTTTCCGGATTTTCAAAAATTCATTAAAAATATTCTTCAAGAGATATGCAAATATATTCAACGGATTCTTGTTCAGGGCATGCTTGACTATGACTGTGTACAATTTCAAGACATTCCAATTTACTTTTGGGTTTTTTTTTGAAAAAAAAGTCAAGTCACTAAGTGCATCAGGGCAAATGGATCGTTTCATTCGTCTCACCTGATATCCTGCTGTGTGATCCACGGTGTCCAAACGTTTGTTTCCAGCGACTGGACGACATGGATGAACTCCTGCAGCTTTAATTCTTTAAAAACAACCCAAAAACATCAAAAGTTAAGTCACTGCCTAAGTGCATGGATCGCTTTCCTGATTTTCAAAAATTCATTAAAAATATTCCTCAAGAGATATGCAAATATATTCAACGGATTCTTGTTCAGGGCATGCTTGACTATGACTGTGTACAATTTCAAGACATTCCAAGATACTTTTGGGGTCTTTTTTGAAAAAAAAGTCAAGTCACTAAGTGCATCAGGGCAAATGGATCGTTTCCTCCGTCTCACCTTATTTCCTGCTGTGTGATCCATGGTGTCCAAACGTTTGTTTCCAGCGACTGGGCGACATGGATGAACTCCTGCAGCTTTAATGCTTTAAAAACAAACCAAAAACATCAAAAGTTAAGTCACTGCCTAAGTGCATGGATCGTTTTCCTAATTTTCAAAAATTCATTAAAAATATTCCTTAAGAGATATGCAAATATTTTCAATTGATTCTTGTTCAGGGCGTCGTTGACTATGACTGAGTACAATTTCAAGACATTCCAACATACTTGGAATGTCCAAGTGCATGGATCGCTTTTCAGATTTTCAAAAATTCATTAAAAATATTCTTCAAGAGATATGCAAATATATTCAACGGATTCTTGTTCAGGGCATGCTTGACTATGACTGTGTACAATTTCAAGACATTCCAAGATACTTTTGGGGTCTTTTTTGAATAAAAAGTTAAGTCACTGCCTAAGTGCACAGAAATTCCTCATTTTCAAAAATTCATTAAAAATATTCCTTAAGAGATATGCAAATATTTTCAATAGATTCTTGTTCAGGGCGTCGTTGACTATGACTGAGTACAATTTCAAGACATTCCAACTTACTTGGAATGTCCAAGTGCATGGATAGCTTTCCGGATTTTCAAAAATTCATTCAAAATATTCTTCAAGAGATATGCAAATATATTCAACAGGTTCTTGTTCAGGGCATGCTTGACTATGACTGTGTACAATTTCAAGACATTCCAAGATACTTTTGGGGTCTTTTTTGACGAAAAAGTTAAGTCACTGCCTAAGTGCATGGATCGCTTTCCTGATTTTCAGAAATTCTTTAAAAATATTCCTTAAACGATATGCAAATATTTTCAACGGATTCTTGTTCAGGGCGTCGTTGACTATGACTGAGTACAATTTCAAGACATTCCAACATACTTGGAATGTCCAAGTGCATGGATCAATTTCCTGATTTTCAAAAGTTCATTAAAAATATTCTTCAAGAGATATGCAAATATATTCAACGGATTCTTGTTCAGGGCATGCTTGACTATGACTGTGTACAATTTCAAGACATTCCAAGATACTTTTGGGGTCTTTTTTGAATAAAAAGTTAAGTCACTGCCTAAGTGCATGGATCGCTTTCCTGATTTTCAGAAATTCTTTAAAAATATTCCTTAAACGATATGCAAATATTTTCAACGGATTCTTGTTCAGGGCGTCGTTGACTATGACTGAGTACAATTTCAAGACATTCCAACATACTTGGAATGTCCAAGTGCATGGATCGCTTTCCTGATTTTCAAAAGTTCATTAAAAATATTCTTCAAGAGATATGCAAATATATTCAACGGATTCTTGTTCAGGGCATGCTTGACTATGACTGTGTACAATTTCAAGACATTCCAAGATACCTTTGGGGTCTTTTTTGAATAAAAAGTTAAGTCACTGCCGAAGTGCACAGACTTTCCTCATTTTCAAAAATTCATTAAAAATATTCCTTAAGAGATATGCAAATATTTTCAACGGATTCTTGTTCAGGGCGTCGTTGACTATGACTGAGTACAATTTCAAGACATTCCAACATACTTGGAATGTCCAAGTGCATGGATCGCTTTTCGGATTTTCAAAAATTCATTAAAAATATTCTTCAAGAGATATGCAAATATATTCAACGGATTCTTGTTCAGGGCATGCTTGACTATGACTGTGTACAATTTCAAGACATTCCAAGATACTTTTGGGGTCTTTTTTGACAAAAAAGTTAAGTCACTGCCTAAGTGCATGGATCGCTTTCCTGATTTTCAAAAATTCATTAAAAATATTCCTTAAGCGATATGCAAATATTTTCAACGGATTCTTGTTCAGGGCGTCGTTGACTATGACTGAGTACAATTTCAAGACATTCCAACATACTTGGAATGTCCAAGTGCATGGATCGCTTTCCTGATTTTCAAAAGTTCATTAAAAATATTCTTCAAGAGATATGCAAATATATTCAACCGATTCTTGTTCAGGGCATGCTTGACTATGACTGTGTACAATTTCAAGACATTCCAAGATACTTTTGTGGTCTTTTTTGAATAAAAAGTTAAGTCACTGCCTAAGTGCACAGACTTTCCTCATTTTCAAAAATTCATTAAAAATATTCCTTAAGAGATATGCAAATATTTTCAATTGATTCTTGTTCAGGGCGTCGTTGACTATGACTGAGTACAATTTCAAGACATTCCAACATACTTGGAATGTCCAAGTGCATGGATCGCTTTTCGGATTTTCAAAAATTCATTAAAAATATTCTTCAAGAGATATGCAAATATATTCAACGGTTTCTTGTTCAGGGCATGCTTGACTATGACTGTGTACAATTTCAAGACATTCCAAGATACTTTTGGGGTCTTTTTTGACAAAAAAGTTAAGTCACTGCCTAAGTGCATGGATTGCTTTCCTGATTTTCAAAAATTCATTAAAAATATTCCTTAAGCGATATGCAAATATTTTCAACGGATTCTTGTTCAGGGCGTCGTTGACTATGACTGAGTACAATTTCAAGACATTCCAACATACTTGGAATATCCAAGTGCATGGATCGCTTTCCGGATTTTCAAAAATTCATTAAAAATATTCTTCAAGAGATATGCAAATATATTCAACGGATTCTTGTTCAGGGCATGCTTGACTATGACTGTGTACAATTTCAAGACATTCCAATTTACTTTTGGGTTTTTTTTTGAAAAAAAAGTCAAGTCACTAAGTGCATCAGGGCAAATGGATCGTTTCATTCGTCTCACCTGATATCCTGCTGTGTGATCCACGGTGTCCAAACGTTTGTTTCCAGCGACTGGACGACATGGATGAACTCCTGCAGCTTTAATTCTTTAAAAACAACCCAAAAACATCAAAAGTTAAGTCACTGCCTAAGTGCATGGATCGCTTTCCTGATTTTCAAAAATTCATTAAAAATATTCCTCAAGAGATATGCAAATATATTCAACGGATTCTTGTTCAGGGCATGCTTGACTATGACTGTGTACAATTTCAAGACATTCCAAGATACTTTTGGGGTCTTTTTTGAAAAAAAAGTCAAGTCACTAAGTGCATCAGGGCAAATGGATCGTTTCCTCTGTCTCACCTTATTTCCTGCTGTGTGATCCATGGTGTCCAAACGTTTGTTTCCAGCGACTGGGCGACATGGATGAACTCCTGCAGCTTTAATGCTTTAAAAACAAACCAAAAACATCAAAAGTTAAGTCACTGCCTAAGTGCATGGATCGCTTTCCTAATTTTCAAAAATTCATTAAAAATATTCCTTAAGAGATATGCAAATATTTTCAATTGATTCTTGTTCAGGGCGTCGTTGACTATGACTGAGTACAATTTCAAGACATTCCAACATACTTGGAATGTCCAAGTGCATGGATCGCTTTTCGGATTTTCAAAAATTCATTAAAAATATTCTTCAAGAGATATGCAAATATATTCAACGGATTCTTGTTCAGGGCATGCTTGACTATGACTGTGTACAATTTCAAGACATTCCAAGATACTTTTGGGGTCTTTTTTGAATAAAAAGTTAAGTCACTGCCTAAGTGCACAGAAATTCCTCATTTTCAAAAATTCATTAAAAATATTCCTTAAGAGATATGCAAATATTTTCAATAGATTCTTGTTCAGGGCGTCGTTGACTATGACTGAGTACAATTTCAAGACATTCCAACTTACTTGGAATGTCCAAGTGCATGGATAGCTTTCCGGATTTTCAAAAATTCATTCAAAATATTCTTCAAGAGATATGCAAATATATTCAACAGGTTCTTGTTCAGGGCATGCTTGACTATGACTGTGTACAATTTCAAGACATTCCAAGATACTTTTGGGGTCTTTTTTGACGAAAAAGTTAAGTCACTGCCTAAGTGCATGGATCGCTTTCCTGATTTTCAGAAATTCTTTAAAAATATTCCTTAAACGATATGCAAATATTTTCAACGGATTCTTGTTCAGGGCGTCGTTGACTATGACTGAGTACAATTTCAAGACATTCCAACATACTTGGAATGTCCAAGTGCATGGATCAATTTCCTGATTTTCAAAAGTTCATTAAAAATATTCTTCAAGAGATATGCAAATATATTCAACGGATTCTTGTTCAGGGCATGCTTGACTATGACTGTGTACAATTTCAAGACATTCCAAGATACTTTTGGGGTCTTTTTTGAATAAAAAGTTAAGTCACTGCCTAAGTGCATGGATCGCTTTCCTGATTTTCAGAAATTCTTTAAAAATATTCCTTAAACGATATGCAAATATTTTCAACGGATTCTTGTTCAGGGCGTCGTTGACTATGACTGAGTACAATTTCAAGACATTCCAACATACTTGGAATGTCCAAGTGCATGGATCGCTTTCCTGATTTTCAAAAGTTCATTAAAAATATTCTTCAAGAGATATGCAAATATATTCAACGGATTCTTGTTCAGGGCATGCTTGACTATGACTGTGTACAATTTCAAGACATTCCAAGATACCTTTGGGGTCTTTTTTGAATAAAAAGTTAAGTCACTGCCGAAGTGCACAGACTTTCCTCATTTTCAAAAATTCATTAAAAATATTCCTTAAGAGATATGCAAATATTTTCAACGGATTCTTGTTCAGGGCGTCGTTGACTATGACTGAGTACAATTTCAAGACATTCCAACATACTTGGAATGTCCAAGTGCATGGATCGCTTTTCGGATTTTCAAAAATTCATTAAAAATATTCTTCAAGAGATATGCAAATATATTCAACGGATTCTTGTTCAGGGCATGCTTGACTATGACTGTGTACAATTTCAAGACATTCCAAGATACTTTTGGGGTCTTTTTTGACAAAAAAGTTAAGTCACTGCCTAAGTGCATGGATCGCTTTCCTGATTTTCAAAAATTCATTAAAAATATTCCTTAAGCGATATGCAAATATTTTCAACGGATTCTTGTTCAGGGCGTCGTTGACTATGACTGAGTACAATTTCAAGACATTCCAACATACTTGGAATGTCCAAGTGCATGGATCGCTTTCCTGATTTTCAAAAGTTCATTAAAAATATTCTTCAAGAGATATGCAAATATATTCAACCGATTCTTGTTCAGGGCATGCTTGACTATGACTGTGTACAATTTCAAGACATTCCAAGATACTTTTGGGGTCTTTTTTGACGAAAAAGTTAAGTCACTGCCTAAGTGCATGGATCGCTTTCCTCATTTTCAAAAATTCATTAAAAATATTCCTTAAGAGATATGCAAATATTTTCAATGGATTCTTGTTCAGGGCGTTGTTGACTATGACTGAGTACAATTTCAAGACATTCCAACATACTTGGAATGTCCAAGTGCATGGATCGCTTTCCGGATTTTCAAAAATTCATTAAAAATATTCTTCAAGAGATATGCAAATATATTCAACGGATTCTTGTTCAGGGCATGCTTGACTATGACTGTGTACAATTTCAAGACATTCCAAGATACTTTTGGGGTCTTTTTTGACGAAAAAGTTAAGTCACTGCCTAAGTGCATGGATCGCTTTCCTGATTTTCAGAAATTCTTTAAAAATATTCCTTAAGCGATATGCAAATATTTTCAACGGATTCTTGTTCAGGGTGTCGTTGACTATGACTGAGTACAATTTAAAGACATTCCAACATACTTGGAATGTCCAAGTGCATGGATCGCTTTTCGGATTTTCAAAAATTCATTAAAAATATTCTTCAAGAGATATGCAAATATATTCAACGGATTCTTGTTCAGGGCATGCTTGACTATGACTGTGAACAATTTCAAGACATTCCAAGATACTTTTGGGGTCTTTTTTGACAAAAAAGTTAAGTCACTGCCTAAGTGCATGGATCGCTTTCCTGATTTTCAAAAATTCATTAAAAATATTCCTTAAGCGATATGCAAATATTTTCAACGGATTCTTGTTCAGGGCGTCGTTGACTATGACTGAGTACAATTTCAAGACATTCCAACATACTTGGAATGTCCAAGTGCATGGATCGCTTTCCTGATTTTCAAAAGTTCATTAAAAATATTCTTCAAGAGATATGCAAATATATTCAACGGATTCTTGTTCAGGGCATGCTTGACTATGACTGTGTACAATTTCAAGACATTCCAAGATACCTTTGGGGTCTTTTTTGGATAAAAAGTTAAGTCACTGCCTAAGTGCACAGACTTTCATCATTTTCAAAAATTCATTAAAAATATTCCTTAAGAGATATGCAAATATTTTCAATGGATTCTTGTTCAGGGCGTCGTTGACTATGACCGAGTACAATTTCAAGACATTCCAACATACTTGGAATGTCCAAGTGCATGGATCGCTTTCCAGATTTTCAAAAATTCATTAAAAATATTCTTCAAGAGATATGCAAATATATTCAACGGATTCTTGTTCAGGGCACTCTTGACTATGACTGTGTACAATTTCAAGACATTCCAAGATACTTTTGGGGTCTTTTTTGACGAAAAAGTTAAGTCACTGCCTAAGTGCATGGATCGCTTTCCTGATTTTCAGAAATTCTTTAAAAATATTCCTTAAACGATATGCAAATATTTTCAACGGATTCTTGTTCAGGGCGTCGTTGACTATGACTGAGTACAATTTCAAGACATTCCAACATACTTGGAATGTCCAAGTGCATGGATCGCTTTCCTGATTTTCAAAAGTTCATTAAAAATATTCTTCAAGAGATATGCAAATATATTCAACGGATTCTTGTTCAGGGCATGCTTGACTATGACTGTGTACAATTTCAAGACATTCCAAGATACTTTTGGGGTCTTTTTTGAATAAAAAGTTAAGTCACTGCCTGAGTGCACAGACTTTCCTCATTTTCAAAAATTCATTAAAAATATTCCTTAAGAGATATGCAAATATTTTCAATTGATTCTTGTTCAGGGCGTCGTTGACTATGACTGAGTACAATTTCAAGACATTCCAACATACTTGGAATGTCCAAGTGCATGGATCGCTTTCCTGATTTTCAAAAGTTCATTAAAAATATTCTTCAAGAGATATGCAAATATATTCAACGGATTCTTGTTCAGGGCATGCTTGACTATGACTGTGTACAATTTCAAGACATTCCAAGATACTTTTGGGGTCTTTTTTGACAAAAAAGTTAAGTCACTGCCTCAGTGCATGGATCGCTTACCTGATTTTCAAAAATTCATTTAAAATATTCCTGAAGCGATATGCAAATATTTTCAACGGATTCTTGTTCAGGGCGTCGTTGACTATGACTGAGTACAATTTCAAGACATTCCAACATACTTGGAATGTCCAAGTGCATGGATCGCTTTCCTGATTTTCAAAAATTCATTAAAAATATTCCTTAAGCGATATGCAAATATATTCAACGGATTCTTGTTCAGGGCATGCTTGACTATGACTGTGTACAATTTCAAGACATTCCAAGATACTTTTGGGGTCTTTTTTGAATAAAAAGTTAAGTCACTGCCTAAGTGCATGGATCGCTTTCCTGATTTTCAGAAATTCTTTAAAAATATTCCTTAAACGATATGCAAATATTTTCAACGGATTCTTGTTCAGGGCATCGTTGACTATGACTGATTACAATTTCAAGACATTCCAACATACTTGGAATGTCCAAGTGCATGGATCGCTTTCCTGATTTTCAAAAGTTCATTAAAAATATTCTTCAAGAGATATGCAAATATATTCAACGGATTCTTGTTCAGGGCATGCTTGACTATGACTGTGTACAATTTCAAGACATTCCAAGATACTTTTGGGGTCTTTTTTGACAAAAAAGTTAAGTCACTGCCTAAGTGCATGGATCGCTTTCCTGATTTTCAAAAGTTCATTAAAAATATTCTTCAAGAGATATGCAAATATATTCAACGGATTCTTGTTCAGGGCATGCTTGACTATGACTGTGTACAATTTCAAGACATTCCAAGATACCTTTGGGGTCTTTTTTGGATAAAAAGTTAAGTCACTGCCTAAGTGCACAGACTTTCATCATTTTCAAAAATTCATTAAAAATATTCCTTAAGAGATATGCAAATATTTTCAATGGATTCTTGTTCAGGGCGTCGTTGACTATGACCGAGTACAATTTCAAGACATTCCAACATACTTGGAATGTCCAAGTGCATGGATCGCTTTCCGGATTTTCAAAAATTCATTAAAAATATTCTTCAAGAGATATGCAAATATATTCAACGGATTCTTGTTCAGGGCATTCTTGACTATGACTGTGTACAATTTCAAGACATTCCAAGATACTTTTGGGGTCTTTTTTGAAGAAAAAGTTAAGTCACTGCCTAAGTGCATGGATCGCTTTCCTGATTTTCAGAAATTCTTTAAAAATATTCCTTAAACGATATGCAAATATTTTCAACGGATTCTTGTTCAGGGCGTCGTTGGCTATGACTGAGTACAATTTCAAGACATTCCAACATACTTGGAATGTCCAAGTGCATGGATCGCTTTCCTGATTTTCAAAAGTTCATTAAAAATATTCTTCAAGAGATATGCAAATATATTCAACGGATTCTTGTTCAGGGCATGCTTGACTATGACTGTGTACAATTTCAAGACATTCCAAGATACCTTTGGGGTCTTTTTTGGATAAAAAGTTAAGTCACTGCCTAAGTGCACAGACTTTCATCATTTTCAAAAATTCATTAAAAATATTCCTCAAGAGATATGCAAATATATTCAACGGATTCTTGTTCAGGGCATGCTTGACTATGACTGTGTACAATTTCAAGACATTCCAAGATACTTTTGGGGTCTTTTTTGACAAAAAAGTTAAGTCACTGCCTCAGTGCATGGATCGCTTTCCTGATTTTCAAAAATTCATTTAAAATATTCCTGAAGCGATATGCAAATATTTTCAACGGATTCTTGTTCAGGGCGTCGTTGACTATGACTGAGTACAATTTCAAGACATTCCAACATACTTGGAATGTCCAAGTGCATGGATCGCTTTCCTGATTTTCAAAAATTCATTAAAAATATTCCTTAAGCGATATGCAAATATATTCAACGGATTCTTGTTCAGGGCATGCTTGACTATGACTGTGTACAATTTCAAGACATTCCAAGATACTTTTGGGGTCTTTTTTGAATAAAAAGTTAAGTCACTGCCTAAGTGCATGGATCGCTTTCCTGATTTTCAGAAATTCTTTAAAAATATTCCTTAAACGATATGCAAATATTTTCAACGGATTCTTGTTCAGGGCATCGTTGACTATGACTGATTACAATTTCAAGACATTCCAACATACTTGGAATGTCCAAGTGCATGGATCGCTTTCCTGATTTTCAAAAGTTCATTAAAAATATTCTTCAAGAGATATGCAAATATATTCAACGGATTCTTGTTCAGGGCATGCTTGACTATGACTGTGTACAATTTCAAGACATTCCAAGATACTTTTGGGGTCTTTTTTGACAAAAAAGTTAAGTCACTGCCTAAGTGCATGGATCGCTTTCCTGATTTTCAAAAGTTCATTAAAAATATTCTTCAAGAGATATGCAAATATATTCAACGGATTCTTGTTCAGGGCATGCTTGACTATGACTGTGTACAATTTCAAGACATTCCAAGATACCTTTGGGGTCTTTTTTGGATAAAAAGTTAAGTCACTGCCTAAGTGCACAGACTTTCATCATTTTCAAAAATTCATTAAAAATATTCCTTAAGAGATATGCAAATATTTTCAATGGATTCTTGTTCAGGGCGTCGTTGACTATGACCGAGTACAATTTCAAGACATTCCAACATACTTGGAATGTCCAAGTGCATGGATCGCTTTCCGGATTTTCAAAAATTCATTAAAAATATTCTTCAAGAGATATGCAAATATATTCAACGGATTCTTGTTCAGGGCATTCTTGACTATGACTGTGTACAATTTCAAGACATTCCAAGATACTTTTGGGGTCTTTTTTGAAGAAAAAGTTAAGTCACTGCCTAAGTGCATGGATCGCTTTCCTGATTTTCAGAAATTCTTTAAAAATATTCCTTAAACGATATGCAAATATTTTCAACGGATTCTTGTTCAGGGCGTCGTTGGCTATGACTGAGTACAATTTCAAGACATTCCAACATACTTGGAATGTCCAAGTGCATGGATCGCTTTCCTGATTTTCAAAAGTTCATTAAAAATATTCTTCAAGAGATATGCAAATATATTCAACGGATTCTTGTTCAGGGCATGCTTGACTATGACTGTGTACAATTTCAAGACATTCCAAGATACCTTTGGGGTCTTTTTTGGATAAAAAGTTAAGTCACTGCCTAAGTGCACAGACTTTCATCATTTTCAAAAATTCATTAAAAATATTCCTTAAGAGATATGCAAATATTTTCAATGGATTCTTGTTCAGGGCGTCGTTGACTATGACCGAGTACAATTTCAAGACATTCCAACATACTTGGAATGTCCAAGTGCATGGATCGCTTTCCGGATTTTCAAAAATTCATTAAAAATATTCTTCAAGAGATATGCAAATATATTCAACGGATTCTTGTTCAGGGCATTCTTGACTATGACTGTGTACAATTTCAAGACATTCCAAGATACTTTTGGGGTCTTTTTTGAAGAAAAAGTTAAGTCACTGCCTAAGTGCATGGATCGCTTTCCTGATTTTCAGAAATTCTTTAAAAATATTCCTTAAACGATATGCAAATATTTTCAACGGATTCTTGTTCAGGGCGTCGTTGGCTATGACTGAGTACAATTTCAAGACATTCCAACATACTTGGAATGTCCAAGTGCATGGATCGCTTTCCTGATTTTCAAAAGTTCATTAAAAATATTCTTCAAGAGATATGCAAATATATTCAACGGATTCTTGTTCAGGGCATGCTTGACTATGACTGTGTACAATTTCAAGACATTCCAAGATACTTTTGGGGTCTTTTTTGAATAAAAAGTTAAGTCACTGCCTAAGTGCACAGACTTTCCTCATTTTCAAAAATTCATTAAAAATATTCCTTAAGAGATATGCAAATATTTTCAATTGATTCTTGTTCAGGGCGTCGTTGACTATGACTGAGTACAATTTCAAGACATTCCAACATACTTGGAATGTCCAAGTGCATGGATCGCTTTTCGGATTTTCAAAAATTCATTAAAAATATTCTTCAAGAGATATGCAAATATATTCAACGGATTCTTGTTCAGGGCATGCTTGACTATGACTGTGTACAATTTCAAGACATTCCAAGATACTTTTGGGGTCTTTTTTGACGAAAAAGTTAAGTCACTGCCTAAGTGCATGGATCGCTTTCCTGATTTTCAAAAATTCATTAAAAATATTCCTTAAGCGATATGCAAATATTTTCAACGGATTCTTGTTCAGGGCGTCGTTGACTATGACTGAGTACAATTTCAAGACATTCCAACATACTTGGAATGTCCAAGTGCATGGATCGCTTTCCTGATTTTCAAAAGTTCATTAAAAATATTCTTCAAGAGATATGCAAATATATTCAACGGATTCTTGTTCAGGGCATGCTTGACTATGACTGTGTACAATTTCGAGACATTCCAAGATACCTTTGGGGTCTTTTTTGAATAAAAAGTTAAGTCACTGCCTAAGTGCACAGACTTTCATCATTTTCAAAAATTCATTAAAAATATTCCTTAAGAGATATGCAAATATTTTCAATGGATTCTTGTTCAGGGCGTCGTTGACTATGACCGAGTACAATTTCAAGACATTCCAACATACTTGGAATGTCCAAGTGCATGGATCGCTTTCCGGATTTTCAAAAATTCATTAAAAATATTCTTCAAGAGATATGCAAATATATTCAACGGATTCTTGTTCAGGGCATGCTTGACTATGACTGTGTACAATTTCAAGACATTCCAAGATACTTTTGGGGTCTTTTTTGACGAAAAAGTTAAGTCACTGCCTAAGTGCATGGATCGCTTTCCTGATTTTCAGAAATTCTTTAAAAATATTCCTTAAACGATATGCAAATATTTTCAACGGATTCTAGTTCAGGGCGTCGTTGACTATGACTGAGTACAATTTCAAGACATTCCAACATACTTGGAATGTCCAAGTGCATGGATCGCTTTCCTGATTTTCAAAAGTTCATTAAAAATATTCTTCAAGAGATATGCAAATATATTCAACGGATTCTTGTTCAGGGCATGCTTGACTATGACTGTGTACAATTTCAAGACATTCCAAGATACTTTTGGGGTCTTTTTTGAATAAAAAGTTAAGTCACTGCCTAAGTGCACAGACTTTCCTCATTTTCAAAAATTCATTAAAAATATTCCTTAAGAGATATGCAAATATTTTCAATTGATTCTTGTTCAGGGCGTCGTTGACTATGACTGAGTACAATTTCAAGACATTCCAACATACTTGGAATGTCCAAGTGCATGGATCGCTTTTCGGATTTTCAAAAATTCATTAAAAATATTCTTCAAGAGATATGCAAATATATTCAACGGATTCTTGTTCAGGGCATGCTTGACTATGACTGTGTACAATTTCGAGACATTCCAAGATACCTTTGGGGTCTTTTTTGAATAAAAAGTTAAGTCACTGCCTAAGTGCACAGACTTTCAAAAATTCATTAAAAATATTCCTTAAGAGATATGCAAATATTTTCAATGGATTCTTGTTCAGGGCGTCGTTGACTATGACCGAGTACAATTTCAAGACATTCCAACATACTTGGAATGTCCAAGTGCATGGATCGCTTTCCGGATTTTCAAAAATTCATTAAAAATATTCTTCAAGAGATATGCAAATATATTCAACGGATTCTTGTTCAGGGCATGCTTGACTATGACTGTGTACAATTTCAAGACATTCCAAGATACCTTTGGGGTCTTTTTTGAATAAAAAGTTAAGTCACTGCCTAAGTGCACAGACTTTCATCATTTTCAAAAATTCATTAAAAATATTCCTTTAGAGATATGCAAATATTTTCAATGGATTCTTGTTCAGGGCGTCGTTGACTATGACCGAGTACAATTTCAAGACATTCCAACATACTTGGAATGTCCAAGTGCATGGATCACTTTCCGGATTTTCAAAAATTCATTAAAAATATTCTTCAAGAGATATGCAAATATATTCAACGGATTCTTGTTCAGGGCATTCTTGACTATGACTGTGTACAATTTCAAGACATTCCAAGATACTTTTGGGGTCTTTTTTGACGAAAAAGTTAAGTCACTGCCTAAGTGCATGGATCGCTTTCCTGATTTTCAGAAATTCTTTAAAAATATTCCTTAAACGATACGCAAATATTTTCAACGGATTCTTGTTCAGGGCGTCGTTGACTATGACTGAGTACAATTTCAAGACATTCCAACATACTTGGAATGTCCAAGTGCATGGATCGCTTTCCTGATTTTCAAAAGTTCATTAAAAATATTCTTCAAGAGATATGCAAATATATTCAACGGATTCTTGTTCAGGGCATGCTTGACTATGACTGTGTACAATTTCAAGACATTCCAAGATACCTTTGGGGTCTTTTTTGAATAAAAAGTTAAGTCACTGCCTAAATGCACAGACTTTCATCATTTTCAAAAATTCATTAAAAATATTCCTTAAACGATATGCAAATATTTTCAATGGATTCTTGTTCAGGGCGTCGTTGACTATGACTGAGTACAATTTCAAGACATTCCAACATACTTGGAATGTCCAAGTGCATGGATCGCTTTCCTGATTTTCAAAAGTTCATTAAAAATATTCTTCAAGAGATATGCAAATATATTCAACGGATTCTTGTTCAGGGCATGCTTGACTATGACTGTGTACAATTTCAAGACATTCCAAGATACTTTTGGGGTCTTTTTTGAATAAAAAGTTAAGTCACTGCCTAAGTGCACAGACTTTCCTCATTTTCAAAAATTCATTAAAAATATTCCTTAAGAGATATGCAAATATTTTCAATGGATTCTTGTTCAGGGCGTCGTTGACTATGACCGAGTACAATTTCAAGACATTCCAACATACTTGGAATGTCCAAGTGCATGGATCGCTTTCCGGATTTTCAAAAATTCATTAAAAATATTCTTCAAGAGATATGCAAATATATTCAACGGATTCTTGTTCAGGGCATGCTTGACTATGACTGTGTACAATTTCAAGACATTCCAAGATACTTTTGGGGTCTTTTTTGACGAAAAAGTTAAGTCACTGCCTAAGTGCATGGATCGCTTTCCTGATTTTCAGAAATTCTTTAAAAATATTCCTTAAACGATATGCAAATATTTTCAACGGATTCTTGTTCAGGGCGTCGTTGACTATGACTGAGTACAATTTCAAGACATTCCAACATACTTGGAATGTCCAAGTGCATGGATCGCTTTCCTGATTTTCAAAAGTTCATTAAAAATATTCTTCAAGAGATATGCAAATATATTCAACGGATTCTTGTTCAGGGCATGCTTGACTATGACTGTGTACAATTTCAAGACATTCCAAGATACTTTTGGGGTCTTTTTTGAATAAAAAGTTAAGTCACTGCCTAAGTGCACAGACTTTCCTCATTTTCAAAAATTCATTAAAAATATTCCTTAAGAGATATGCAAATATTTTCAATTGATTCTTGTTCAGGGCGTCGTTGACTATGACTGAGTACAATTTCAAGACATTCCAACATACTTTGAATGTCCAAGTGCATGGATCGCTTTTCGGATTTTCAAAAATTCATTAAAAATATTCTTCAAGAGATATGCAAATATATTCAACGGATTCTTGTTCAGGGCATGCTTGACTATGACTGTGTACAATTTCAAGACATTCCAACATACTTTGAATGTCCAGGTACATGGATCGCTTTCCTGATTTTCAAAAGTTCATTAAAAATATTCTTCAAGAGATATGCAAATATATTCAACGGATTCTTGTTCAGGGCATGCTTGACTATGACTGTGTACAATTTCAAGACATTCCAAGATACGTTTGGGGTCTTTTTTGACAAAAAAGTTAAGTCACTGCCTAAGTGCATGGATCGCTTTCCTTCTTCAAAAATTCATTAGAAATATTCCTTAAGCGATATGCAAATATTTTCAACGGATTCTTGTTCAGGGCGTCGTTGACTATGACTGAGTACAATTTCAAGACATTCCAACATACTTGGAATGTCCAAGTGCATGGATCGCTTTCCTGATTTTCAAAAGTTCATTAAAAATATTCTTCAAGAGATATGCAAATATATTCAACGGATTCTTGTTCAGGGCATGCTTGACTATGACTGTGTACAATTTCAAGACATTCCAAGATACCTTTGGGGTCTTTTTTGAATAAAAAGTTAAGTCACTGCCTAAATGCACAGACTTTCATCATTTTCAAAAATTCATTAAAAATATTCCTTAAACGATATGCAAATATTTTCAACGGATTCTTGTTCAGGGCGTCGTTGACTATGACTGAGTACAATTTCAAGACATTCCAACATACTTGGAATGTCCAAGTGCATGGATCGCTTTCCTGATTTTCAAAAGTTCATTAAAAATATTCTTCAAGAGATATGCAAATATATTCAACGGATTCTTGTTCAGGGCATGCTTGACTATGACTGTGTACAATTTCAAGACATTCCAAGATACTTTTGGGGTCTTTTTTGAATAAAAAGTTAAGTCACTGCCTAAGTGCATGGATCGCTTTCCTGATTTTCAGAAATTCTTTAAAAATATTCCTTAAACGATATGCAAATATTTTCAACGGATTCTTGTTCAGGGCGTCGTTGACTATGACTGAGTACAATTTCAAGACATTCCAACATACTTGGAATGTCCAAGTGCATGGATCGCTGATTTTCAAAAGTTCATTAAAAATATTCTTCAAGAGATATGCAAATATATTCAACGGATTCTTGTTCAGGGCATGCTTGACTATGACTGTGTACAATTTCAAGACATTCCAAGATACTTTTGGGGTCTTTTTTGAATAAAAAGTTAAGTCACTGCCTAAGTGCACAGACTTTCCTCATTTTCAAAAATTCATTAAAAATATTCCTTAAGAGATATGCAAATATTTTCAATTGATTCTTGTTCAGGGCGTCGTTGACTATGACTGAGTACAATTTCAAGACATTCCAACATACTTTGAATGTCCAAGTGCATGGATCGCTTTTCGGATTTTCAAAAATTCATTAAAAATATTCTTCAAGAGATATGCAAATATATTCAACGGATTCTTGTTCAGGGCATGCTTGACTATGACTGTGTACAATTTCAAGACATTCCAACATACTTTGAATGTCCAGGTACATGGATCGCTTTCCTGATTTTCAAAAGTTCATTAAAAATATTCTTCAAGAGATATGCAAATATATTCAACGGATTCTTGTTCAGGGCATGCTTGACTATGACTGTGTACAATTTCAAGACATTCCAAGATACTTTTGGGGTCTTTTTTGAATAAAAAGTTAAGTCACTGCCTAAGTGCACAGAAATTCCTCATTTTCAAAAATTCATTAAAAATATTCCTTAAGAGATATGCAAATATTTTCAATTGATTCTTGTTCAGAGCGTCGTTGACTATGACTGAGTACAATTTCAAGACATTCCAACATACTTGGAATGTCCAAGTGCATGGATCGCTTTTCGGATTTTCAAAAATTCATTAAAAATATTCTTCAAGAGATATGCAAATATATTCAACGGTTTCTTGTTCAGGGCATGCTTGACTATGACTGTGTACAATTTCAAGACATTCCAAGATACTTTTGGGGTCTTTTTTGACAAAAAAGTTAAGTCACTGCCTAAGTGCATGGATTGCTTTCCTGATTTTCAAAAATTCATTAAAAATATTCCTTAAGCGATATGCAAATATTTTCAACGGATTCTTGTTCAGGGCGTCGTTGACTATGACTGAGTACAATTTCAAGACATTCCAACATACTTGGAATGTCCAAGTGCATGGATCGCTTTCCGGATTTTCAAAAATTCATTTAAAATATTCTTCAAGAGATATGCAAATATATTCAACGGATTCTTGTTCAGGGCATGCTTGACTATGACTGTGTACGCTTTCAAGACATTCCAAGATACTTTTGGGGTCTTTTTTGAATAAAAAGTTAAGTCACTGCCTAAGTGCACAGACTTTCCTCATTTTCAAAAATTCATTAAAAATATTCCTTAAGAGATATGCAAATATTTTCAATTGATTCTTGTTCAGGGCGTCGTTGACTATGACTGAGTACAATTTCAAGACATTCCAACATACTTGGAATGTCCAAGTGCATGGATCGCTTTTCGGATTTTCAAAAATTCATTAAAAATATTCTTCAAGAGATATGCAAATATATTCAACGGTTTCTTGTTCAGGGCATGCTTGACTATGACTGTGTACGCTTTCAAGACATTCCAAGATACTTTTGGGGTCTTTTTTGAATAAAAAGTTAAGTCACTGCCTAAGTGCACAGACTTTCCTCATTTCCAAAAATTCATTAAAAATATTCCTTAAGAGATATGCAAATATTTTCAATGGATTCTTGTTCAGGGCGTCGTTGACTATGACCGAGTACAATTTCAAGACATTCCAACATACTTGGAATGTCCAAGTGCATGGATCGCTTTCCGGATTTTCAAAAATTCATTAAAAATATTCTTCAAGAGATATGCAAATATATTCAACGGATTCTTGTTCAGGGCATGCTTGACTATGACTGTGTACAATTTCAAGACATTCCAAGATACTTTTGGGGTCTTTTTTGACGAAAAAGTTAAGTCACTGCCTAAGTGCATGGATCGCTTTCCTGATTTTCAAAAATTCATTAAAAATATTCCTTAAGCGATATGCAAATATTTTCAACGGATTCTTGTTCAGGGCGTCGTTGACTATGACTGAGTACAATTTCAAGACATTCCAACATACTTGGAATGTCCAAGTGCATGGATCGCTTTCCGGATTTTCAAAAATTCATTAAAAATATTCTTCAAGAGATATGCAAATATATTCAACGGATTCTTATTCAGGGCATGCTTGACTATGACTGTGTACAATTTCAAGACATTCCAATTTACTTTTGGGGTTTTTTTTGAAAAAAAAGTCAAGTCACTAAGTGCATCAGGGCAAATGGATCGTTTCCTTCGTCTCACCTGATATCCTGCTGTGTGATCCACGGTGTCCAAACGTTTGTTTCCAGCGACTGGACGACATGGATGAACTCCTGCAGCTTTAATTCTTCAAAAACAACCCAAAAACATCAAAAGTTAAGTCACTGCCTAAGTGCATGGATCGCTTTCCTGATTTTCAAAAATTCATTAAAAATATTCCTCAAGAGATATGCAAATATATTCAACGGATTCTTGTTCAGGGCATGCTTGACTATGACTGTGTACAATTCCAAGACATTCCAACATACTTGGAATGTCCAAGTGCATGGATCGCTTTTCGGATTTTCAAAAATTCATTAAAAATATTCTTCAAGAGATATGCAAATATATTCAACGGATTCTTGTTCAGGGCATGCTTGACTATGACTGTGTACAATTTCAAGACATTCCAAGATACTTTTGGGGTCTTTTTTGAATAAAAAGTTAAGTCACTGCCTAAGTGCATGGATCGCTTTCCTGATTTTCAAAAATTCATTAAAAATATTCCTTAAGCGATATGCAAATATTTTCAACGGATTCTTGTTCAGGGCGTCGTTGAATATGACTGAGTACAATTTCAAGACATTCCAACATACTTGGAATGTCCAAGTGCATGGATCGCTTTCCTGATTTTCAAAAGTTCATTAAAAATATTCTTCAAGAGATATGCAAATATATTCAACGGATTCTTGTTCAGGGCATGCTTGACTATGACTGTGTACAATTTCAAGACATTCCAAGATACTTTTGGGGTCTTTTTTGAATAAAAAGTTAAGTCACTGCCTAAGTGCACAGACTTTCCTCATTTTCAAAAATTCATTAAAAATATTCCTTAAGAGATATGCAAATATTTTCAATTGATTCTTGTTCAGGGCGTCGTTGACTATGACTGAGTACAATTTCAAGACATTCCAACATACTTGGAATGTCCAAGTGCATGGATCGCTTTTCGGATTTTCAAAAGTTCATTAAAAATATTCTTCAAGAGATATGCAAATATATTCAACGGATTCTTGTTCAGGGCATGCTTGACTATGACTGTGTACAATTTCAAGACATTCCAAGATACTTTTGGGGTCTTTTTTGACGAATAAGTTAAGTCACTGCCTAAGTGCATGGATCGCTTTCCTGATTTTCAGAAATTCTTTAAAAATATTCCTTAAACGACATGCAAATATTTTCAACAGATTCTTGTTCAGGGCGTCGTTGACTATGACTGAGTACAATTTCAAGACATTCCAACATACTTGGAATGTCCAAGTGCATGGATCGCTTTCCTGATTTTCAAAAGTTCATTAAAAATATTCTTCAAGAGATATGCAAATATATTCAACGGATTCTTGTTCAGGGCATGCTTGACTATGACTGTGTACAATTTCAAGACATTCCAGGATACTTTTGGGGTCTTTTTTGAATAAAAAGTTAAGTCACTGCCTAAGTGCACAGACTTTCCTCATTTTCAAAAATTCATTAAAAATATTCCTTAAGAGATATGCAAATATTTTCAATTGATTCTTGTTCAGGGCGTCGTTGACTATGACTGAGTACAATTTCAAGACATTCCAACATACTTGGAATGTCCAAGTGCATGGATCGCTTTTCGGATTTTCAAAAATTCATTAAAAATATTCTTCAAGAGATATGCAAATATATTCAACGGATTCTTGTTCAGGGCATGCTTGACTATGACTGTGTACAATTTCAAGACATTCCAAGATACTTTTGGGGTCTTTTTTGACAAAAAAGTTAAGTCACTGCCTAAGTGCATGGATCGCTTTCCTGATTTTCAAAAATTCATTAAAAATATTCCTTAAGCGATATGCAAATATTTTCAACGGATTCTTGTTCAGGGCGTCGTTGACTATGACTGAGTACAATTTCAAGACATTCCAACATACTTGGAATGTCCAAGTGCATGGATCGCTTTCCTGATTTTCAAAAGTTCATTAAAAATATTCTTCAAGAGATATGCAAATATATTCAACGGATTCTTGTTCAGGGCATGCTTGACTATGACTGTGTACAATTTCAAGACATTCCAATTTACTTTTGGGGTTTTTTTTGAAAAAAAAGTCAAGTCACTAAGTGCATCAGGGCAAATGGATCGTTTCCTTCGTCTCACCTGATATCCTGCTGTGTGATCCACGGTGTCCAAACGTTTGTTTCCAGCGACTGGACGACATGGATGAACTCCTGCAGCTTTAATTCTTTAAAAACAACCCAAAAACATCAAAAGTTAAGTCACTGCCTAAGTGCATGGATCGCTTTCCTGATTTTCAAAAATTCATTAAAAATATTCCTCAAGAGATATGCAAATATATTCAACGGATTCTTGTTCAGGGCATGCTTGACTATTACTGTGTACAATTTCAAGACATTCCAACATACTTGGAATGTCCAAGTGCATGGATCGCTTTTCGGATTTTCAAAAATTCATTAAAAATATTCTTCAAGAGATATGCAAATATATTCAACGGATTCTTGTTCAGGGCATGCTTGACTATGACTGTGTACAATTTCAAGACATTCCAAGATACTTTTGGGGTCTTTTTTGAATAAAAAGTTAAGTCACTGCCTAAGTGCACAGACTTTCCTCATTTTCAAAAATTCATTCAAAATATTCCTTAAGAGATATGCAAATATTTTCAATTGATTCTTGTTCAGGGCGTCGTTGACTATGACTGAGTACAATTTCAAGACATTCCAACATACTTGGAATGTCCAAGTGCATGGATCGCTTTTCGGATTTTCAAAAATTCATTAAAAATATTCTTCAAGAGATATGCAAATATATTCAACGGATTCTTGTTCAGGGCATGCTTGACTATGACTGTGTACAATTTCAAGACATTCCAAGATACTTTTGGGGTCTTTTTTGACAAAAAAGTTAAGTCACTGCCTAAGTGCATGGATCGCTTTCCTGATTTTCAGAAATTCTTTAAAAATATTCCTTAAACGATATGCAAATATTTTCAACGGATTCTTGTTCAGGGCGTCGTTGACTATGACTGAGTACAATTTCAAGACATTCCAACATACTTGGAATGTCCACGTGCATGGATCGCTTTCCTGATTTTCAAAAGTTCATTAAAAATATTCTTCAAGAGATATGCAAATATATTCAACGGATTCTTGTTCAGGGCATGCTTGACTATGACTGTGTACAATTTCAAGACATTCCAAGATACTTTTGGGGTCTTTTTTGAATAAAAAGTTAAGTCACTGCCTAAGTGCACAGACTTTCCTCATTTTCAAAAATTCATTAAAAATATTCCTTAAGAGATATGCAAATATTTTCAATGGATTCTTGTTCAGGGCGTCGTTGACTATGACCGAGTACAATTTCAAGACATTCCAACATACTTGGAATGTCCAAGTGCATGGATCGCTTTCCGGATTTTCAAAAATTCATTAAAAATATTCTTTAAGAGATATGCAAATATATTCAACGGATTCTTGTTCAGGGCATGCTTGACTATGACTGTGTACAATTTCAAGACATTCCAAGATACTTTTGGGGTCTTTTTTGACGAAAAAGTTAAGTCACTGCCTAAGTGCATGGATCGCTTTCCTGATTTTCAGAAATTCTTTAAAAATATTCCTTAAACGATATGCAAATATTTTCAACGGATTCTTGTTCAGGGCGTCGTTGACTATGACTGAGTACAATTTCAAGACATTCCAACATACTTGGAATGTCCAAGTGCATGGATCGCTTTCCTGATTTTCAAAAGTTCATTAAAAATATTCTTCAAGAGATATGCAAATATATTCAACGGATTCTTGTTCAGGGCATGCTTGACTATGACTGTGTACAATTTCAAGACATTCCAAGATACTTTTGGGGTCTTTTTTGAATAAAAAGTTAAGTCACTGCCTAAGTGCACAGACTTTCCTCATTTTCAAAAATTCATTAAAAATATTCCTTAAGAGATATGCAAATATTTTCAATTGATTCTTGTTCAGGGCGTCGTTGACTATGACTGAGTACAATTTCAAGACATTCCAACATACTTGGAATGTCCAAGTGCATGGATCGCTTTTCGGATTTTCAAAAATTCATTAAAAATATTCTTCAAGAGATATGCAAATATATTCAACGGATTCTTGTTCAGGGCATGCTTGACTATGACTGTGTACAATTTCAAGACATTCCAAGATACTTTTGGGGTCTTTTTTGACAAAAAAGTTAAGTCACTGCCTAAGTGCATGGATCGCTTTCCTGATTTTCAAAAATTCATAAAAAATATTCCTTAAGCGATATGCAAATATTTTCAACGGATTCTTGTTCAGGGCGTCGTTGACTATGACTGAGTACAATTTCAAGACATTCCAACATACTTGGAATGTCCAAGTGCATGGATCGCTTTCCTGATTTTCAAAAGTTCATTAAAAATATTCTTCAAGAGATATGCAAATATATTCAACGGATTCTTGTTCAGGGCATGCTTGACTATGACTGCGTACAATTTCAAGACATTCCAAGATACTTTTGGGGTCTTTTTTGAATAAAAAGTTAAGTCACTGCCTAAGTGCACAGACTTTCCTCATTTTCAAAAATTCATTAAAAATATTCCTTAAGAGATATGCAAATATTTTCAATTGATTCTTGTTCAGGGCGTCGTTGACTATGACTGAGTACAATTTCAAGACATTCCAACATACTTGGAATGTCCAAGTGCATGGATCGCTTTTCGGATTTTCAAAAATTCATTAAAAATATTCTTCAAGAGATATGCAAATATATTCAACGGATTCTTGTTCAGGGCATGCTTGACTATGACTGTGTACAATTTCAAGACATTCCAAGATACTTTTGGGGTCTTTTTTGACAAAAAAGTTAAGTCACTGCCTAAGTGCATGGATCGCTTTCCTGATTTTCAGAAATTCTTTAAAAATATTCCTTAAACGCTATGCAAATATTTTCAACGGATTCTTGTTCAGGGCGTCGTTGACTATGACTGAGTACAATTTCAAGACATTCCAACATACTTGGAATGTCCAAGTGCATGGATCGCTTTCCTGATTTTCAAAAGTTCATTAAAAATATTCTTCAAGAGATATGCAAATATATTCAACGGATTATTGTTCAGGGCATGCTTGACTATGACTGTGTACAATTTCAAGACATTCCAAGATACTTTTGGGGTCTTTTTTGAATAAAAAGTTAAGTCACTGCCTAAGTGCACAGACTTTCCTCATTTTCAAAAATTCATTAAAAATATTCCTTAAGAGATATGCAAATATTTTCAATGGATTCTTGTTCAGGGCGTCGTTGACTATGACCGAGTACAATTTCAAGACATTCCAACATACTTGGAATGTCCAAGTGCATGGATCGCTTTTCGGATTTTCAAAAATTCATTAAAAATATTCCTCAAGAGATATGCAAATATATTCAACGGATTCTTGTTCAGGGCATGCTTGACTATGACTGTGTACAATTTCAAGACATTCCAAGATACTTTTGGGGTCTTTTTTGACGAAAAAGTTAAGTCACTGCCTAAGTGCATGGATCACTTTCCTGATTTTCAGAAATTCTTTAAAAATATTCCTTAAACGATATGCAAATATTTTCAACGGATTCTTGTTCAGGGCGTCGTTGACTATGACTGAGTACAATTTCAAGACATTCCAACATACTTGGAATGTCCAAGTGCATGGATCGCTTTCCTGATTTTCAAAAGTTCATTAAAAATATTCTTCAAGAGATATGCAAATATATTCAACGGATTCTTGTTCAGGGCATGCTTGACTATGACTACGTACAATTTCAAGACATTCCAAGATACTTTTGGGGTCTTTTTTGAATAAAAGTTAAGTCACTGCCTAAGTGCACAGACTTTCCTCATTTTCAAAAATTCATTAAAAATATTCCTTAAGAGATATGCAATAATTTTCAATAGATTCTTGTTCAGGGCGTCGTTGACTATGACTGAGTACAATTTCAAGACATTCCAACATACTTGGAATGTCCAAGTGCATGGATCGCTTTTCGGATTTTCAAAAATTCATTAAAAATATTCTTCAAGAGATATGCAAATATATTCAACGGATTCTTGTTCAGGGCATGCTTGACTATGACTGTGTACAATTTCAAGACATTCCAAGATACTTTTGGGGTCTTTTTGACAAAAAAGTTAAGTCACTGCCTAAGTGCATGGATCGCTTTCCTGATTTTCAGAAATTCTTTAAAAATATTCCTTAAACGATATGCAAATATTTTCAATTGATTCTTGTTCAGGGCGTCGTTGACTATGACTGAGTACAATTTCAAGACATTCCAACATACTTGGAATGTCCAAGTGCATGGATCGCTTTCCTGATTTTCAAAAGTTCATTAAAAATATTCTTCAAGAGATATGCAAATATATTCAACGGATTCTTGTTCAGGGCATGCTTGACTATGACTGTGTACAATTTCAAGACATTCCAAGATACTTTTGGGGTCTTTTTTGACGAAAAAGTTAAGTCACTGCCTAAGTGCATGGATCGCTTTCCTAATTTTCAGAAATTCTTTAAAAATATTCCTTAAACGATATGCAAATATTTTCAACGGATTCTTGTTCAGGGCGTCGTTGACTATGACTGAGTACAATTTCAAGACATTCCAACATACTTGGAATGTCCAAGTGCATGGATCGCTTTCCTGATTTTCAAAAGTTCATTAAAAATATTCTTCAAGAGATATGCAAATATATTCAACGGATTCTTGTTCAGGGCATGCTTGACTATGACTGTGTACAATTTCAAGACATTCCAAGATACTTTTGGGGTCTTTTTTGAATAAAAAGTTAAGTCACTGCCTAAGTGCACAGACTTTCCTCATTTTCAAAAATTCATTAAAAATATTCCTTAAGAGATATGCAAATATTTTCAATTGATTCTTGTTCAGGGCGTCGTTGACTATGACTGAGTACAATTTCAAGACATTCCAACATACTTTGAATGTCCATGTGCATGGATCGCTTTTCGGATATTCAAAAATTCATTAAAAATATTCTTCAAGAGATATGCAAATATATTCAACGGATTCTTGTTCAGGGCATGCTTGACTATGACTGTGTACAATTTCAAGACATTCCAAGATACTTTTGGGGTCTTTTTTGACAAAAAAGTTAAGTCACTGCCTAAGTGCATGGATCACTTTCCTGATTTTCAAAAATTCATTAAAAATATTCCTTAAGCGATATGCAAATATTTTCAACGGATTCTTGTTCAGGGCGTCGTTGACTATGACTGAGTACAATTTCAAGACATTCCAACATACTTGGAATGTCCAAGTGCATGGATCGCTTTCCTGATTTTCAAAAGTTCATTAAAAATATTCTTCAAGAGATATGCAAATATATTCAACGGATTCTTGTTCAGGGCATGCTTGACTATGACTGTGTACAATTTCAAGACATTCCAAGATACTTTTGGGGTCTTTTTTGAATAAAAAGTTAAGTCACTGCCTAAGTGCACAGACTTTCCTCATTTTCAAAAATTCATTAAAAATATTCCTTAAGAGATATGCAAATATTTTCAATTGATTCTTGTTCAGGGCGTCGTTGACTATGACTGAGTACAATTTCAAGACATTCCAACATACTTTGAATGTCCAAGTGCATGGATCGCTTTTCGGATTTTCAAAAATTCATTAAAAATATTCTTCAAGAGATATGCAAATATATTCAACGGATTCTTGTTCAGGGCATGCTTGACTATGACTGTGTACAATTTCAAGACATTCCAAGATACTTTTGGGGTCTTTTTTGACAAAAAAGTTAAGTCACTGCCTAAGTGCATGGATCACTTTCCTGATTTTCAAAAATTAATTAAAAATATTCCTTAAGCGATATGCAAATATTTTCAACGGATTCTTGTTCAGGGCGTCGTTGACTATGACTGAGTACAATTTCAAGACATTCCAACATACTTGGAATGTCCAAGTGCATGGATCGCTTTCCTGATTTTCAAAAGTTCATTAAAAATATTCTTCAAGAGATATGCAAATATATTCAACGGATTCTTGTTCAGGGCATGCTTGACTATGACTGTGTACAATTTCAAGACATTCCAAGATACCTTTGGGGTCTTTTTTGAATAAAAAGTTAAGTCACTGCCTAAGTGCACAGACTTTCATCATTTTCAAAAATTCATTAAAAATATTCCTTAAGAGATATGCAAATATTTTCAATGGATTCTTGTTCAGGGCGTCGTTGACTATGACCGAGTACAATTTCAAGACATTCCAACATACTTGGAATGTCCAAGTGCATGGATCGCTTTCCGGATTTTCAAAAATTCATTAAAAATATTTTTCAAGAGATATGCAAATATATTCAACGGATTCTTGTTCAGGGCATTCTTGACTATGACTGTGTACAATTTCAAGACATTCCAAGATACTTTTGGGGTCTTTTTTGACGAAAAAGTTAAGTCACTGCCTAAGTGCATGGATCGCTTTCCTGATTTTCAGAAATTCTTTAAAAATATTCCTTAAACTATACGCAAATATTTTCAACGGATTCTTGTTCAGGGAGTCGTTGACTATGACTGAGTACAATTTCAAGACATTCCAACATACTTGGAATGTCCAAGTGCATGGATCGCTTTTCGGATTTTCAAAAATTCATTAAAAATATTATTCAAGAGATATGCAAATATATTCAACATATTCTTGTTCAGGGCATGCTTGACTATGACTGTGTACAATTTCAAGACATTCCAAGATACTTTTGGGGTCTTTTTTGAATAAAAAGTTAAGTCACTGCCTAAGTGCACAGACTTTCATCATTTTCAAAAATTCATTAAAAATATTCCTTAAGAGATATGCAAATATTTTCAATGGATTCTTGTTCAGGGCGTCGTTGACTATGACCGAGTACAATTTCAAGACATTCCAACATACTTGGAATGTCCAAGTGCATGGATCGCTTTCCGGATTTTCAAAAATTCATTAAAAATATTCTTCAAGAGATATGCAAATATATTCAACGGATTCTTGTTCAGGGCATTCTTGACTATGACTGTGTACAATTTCAAGACATTCCAAGATACTTTTGGGGTCTTTTTTGACGAAAAAGTTAAGTCACTGCCTAAGTGCATGGATCGCTTTCCTGATTTTCAGAAATTCTTTAAAAATATTCCTTAAACGATATGCAAATATTTTCAACGGATTCTTGTTCAGGGCGTCGTTGACTATGACTGAGTACAATTTCAAGACATTCCAACATACTTGCAATGTCCAAGTGCATGGATCGCTTTCCTGATTTTCAAAAGTTCATTAAAAATATTCTTCAAGAGATATGCAAATATATTCAATGGATTCTTGTTCAGGGCATGCTTGACTATGACTGTGTACAATTTCAAGACATTCCAAGATACCTTTGGGGTCTTTTTTGAATAAAAAGTTAAGTCACTGCCTAAGTGCACAGACTTTCATCATTTTCAAAAATTCATTAAAAATATTCCTTAAGAGATATGCAAATATTTTCAATGGATTCTTGTTCAGGGCGTCGTTGACTATGACCGAGTACAATTTCAAGACATTCCAACATACTTGGAATGTCCAAGTGCATGGATCGCTTTCCGGATTTTCAAAAATTCATTAAAAATATTCTTCAAGAGATATGCAAATATATTCAACGGATTCTTGTTCAGGGCATGCTTGACTATGACTGTGTACAATTTCAAGACATTCCAAGATACTTTTGGGGTCTTTTTCGACGAAAAAGTTAAGTCACTGCCTAAGTGCATGGATCGCTTTCCTGATTTTCAAAAATTCATTAAAAATATTCCTTAAGCGATATGCAAATATTTTCAACGGATTCTTGTTCAGGGCGTCGTTGACTATGACCGAGTACAATTTCAAGACATTCCAACATACTTTGAATGTCCAAGTACATGGATCGCTTTCCTGATTTTCAAAAGTTCATTAAAAATATTCTTCAAGAGATATGCAAATATATTCAACGGATTCTTGTTCAGGGCATGCTTGACTATGACTGTGTACAATTTCAAGACATTCCAAGATACTTTTGGGGTCTTTTTTGAATGAAAAGTTAAGTCACTGGCTTAGTGCACAGACTTTCCTCATTTTCAAAAATTCATAAAAAATATTCCTTAAGAGATATGCAAATATTTTCAATTGATTCTTGTTCAGAGCGTCGTTGACTATGACTGAGTACAATTTCAAGACATTCCAACATACTTGGAATGTCCAAGTGCATGGATCGCTTTTCGGATTTTCAAAAATTCATTAAAAATATTCTTCAAGAGATATGCAAATATATTCAACGGATTCTTGTTCAGGGCATGCTTGACTATGACTGTGTACAATTTCAAGACATTCCAATTTACTTTTGGGGTTTTTTTTTGAAAAAAAAGTCAAGTCACTAAGTGCATCAGGGCAAATGGATCGTTTCCTTCGTCTCACCTGATATCCTGCTGTGTGATCCACGGTGTCCAAACGTTTGTTTCCAGCGACTGGACGACATGGATGAACTCCTGCAGCTTTAATTCTTTAAAAACAACCCAAAAACATCAAAAGTTAAGTCACTGCCTAAGTGCATGGATCGCTTTCCTGATTTTCAAAAATTCATTAAAAATATTCCTCAAGAGATATGCAAATATATTCAACGGATTCTTGTTCAGGGCATGCTTGACTATGACTGTGTACAATTTCAAGACATTCCAAGATACTTTTGGGGTCTTTTTTGACGAAAAAGTTAAGTCACTGCCTAAGTGCATGGATCGCTTAACTGATTTTCAAAAATTCATTAAAAATATTCCTTAAGCGATATGCAAATATTTTCAACGGATTCTTGTTCAGGGCGTCGTTGACTATGACTGAGTACAATTTCAAGACATTCCAACATACTTGGAATGTCCAAGTGCATGGATCGCTTTCCGGATTTTCAAAAATTCATTAAAAATATTCTTCAAGAGATATGCAAATATATTCAACGGATTCTTATTCAGGGCATGCTTGACTATGACTGTGTACAATTTCAAGACATTCCAATTTACTTTTGGGTTTTTTTTTGAAAAAAAAGTCAAGTCACTAAGTGCATCAGGGCAAATGGATCGTTTCCTTCGTCTCACCTGATATCCTGCTGTGTGATCCACGGTGTCCAAACGTTTGTTTCCAGCGACTGGGCGACATGGATGAACTCCTGCAGCTTTAATGCTTTAAAAACAAACCAAAAACATCAAAAGTTAAGTCACTGCCTAAGTGCATGGATCGCTTTCCTAATTTTCAAAAATTCATTAAAAATATTCCTTAAGAGATATGCAAATATTTTCAATTGATTCTTGTTCAGGGCGTCGTTGACTATGACTGAGTACAATTTCAAGACATTCCAACATACTTGGAATGTCCAAGTGCATGGATCGCTTTTCGGATTTTCAAAAATTCATTAAAAATATTCTTCAAGAGATATGCAAATATATTCAACGGATTCTTGTTCAGGGCATGCTTGACTATGACTGTGTACAATTTCAAGACATTCCAAGATACTTTTGGGGTCTTTTTTGAATAAAAAGTTAAGTCACTGCCTAAGTGCATGGATCGCTTTCCTGATTTTCAGAAATTCTTTAAAAATATTCCTTAAACGATATGCAAATATTTTCAACGGATTCTTGTTCAGGGCGTCGTTGACTATGACTGAGTACAATTTCAAGACATTCCAACATACTTGGAATGTCCAAGTGCATGGATCGCTTTCCTGATTTTCAAAAGTTCATTAAAAATATTCTTCAAGAGATATGCAAATATATTCAACGGATTCTTGTTCAGGGCATGCTTGACTATGACTGTGTACAATTTCAAGACATTCCAAGATACTTTTGGGGTCTTTTTTGAATAAAAAGTTAAGTCACTGCCTAAGTGCACAGACTTTCCACATTTTCAAAAATTCATTAAAAATATTCCTTAAGAGATATGCAAATATTTTCAATTGATTCTTGTTCAGGGCGTCGTTGACTATGACTGAGTACAATTTCAAGACATTCCAACATACTTGGAATGTCCAAGTGCATGGATCGCTTTTCGGATTTTCAAAAATTCATTAAAAATATTCTTCAAGAGATATGCAAATATATTCAACGGATTCTTGTTCAGGGCATGCTTGACTATGACTGTGTACAATTTCAAGACATTCCAAGATACTTTTGGGGTCTTTTTTGACGAAAAAGTTAAGTCACTGCCTAAGTGCATGGATCGCTTTCCTGATTTTCAAAAATTCATTAAAAATATTCCTTAAGCGATATGCAAATATTTTCAACGGATTCTTGTTCAGGGCGTCGTTGACTATGACTGAGTACAATTTCAAGACATTCCAACATACTTGGAATGTCCAAGTGCATGGATCGCTTTCCGGATTTTCAAAAATTCATTAAAAATATTCTTCAAGAGATATGCAAATATATTCAACGGATTCTTATTCAGGGCATGCTTGACTATGACTGTGTACAATTTCAAGACATTCCAATTTACTTTTGGGGTTTTTTTTGAAAAAAAAGTCAAGTCACTAAGTGCATCAGGGCAAATGGATCGTTTCCTTCGTCTCACCTGATATCCTGCTGTGTGATCCACGGTGTCCAAACGTTTGTTTCCAGCGACTGGACGACATGGATGAACTCCTGCAGCTTTAATTCTTTAAAAACAACCCAAAAACATCAAAAGTTAAGTCACTGCCTAAGTGCATGGATCGCTTTCCTGATTTTCAAAAATTCATTAAAAATATTCCTCAAGAGATATGCAAATATATTCAACGGATTCTTGTTCAGGGCATGCTTGACTATGACTGTGTACAATTTCAAGACATTCCAAGATACTTTTGGGGTCTTTTTTGACGAAAAAGTTAAGTCACTGCCTAAGTGCATGGATCGCTTTCCTGATTTTCAAAAATTCATTAAAAATATTCCTTAAGCGATATGCAAATATTTTCAACGGATTCTTGTTCAGGGCGTCGTTGACTATGACTGAGTACAATTTCAAGACATTCCAACATACTTGGAATGTCCAAGTGCATGGATCGCTTTCCGGATTTTCAAAAATTCATTAAAAATATTCTTCAAGAGATATGCAAATATATTCAACGGATTCTTATTCAGGGCATGCTTGACTATGACTGTGTACAATTTCAAGACATTCCAATTTACTTTTGGGTTTTTTTTTGAAAAAAAAGTCAAGTCACTAAGTGCATCAGGGCAAATGGATCGTTTCCTTCGTCTCACCTGATATCCTGCTGTGTGATCCACGGTGTCCAAACGTTTGTTTCCAGCGACTGGGCGACATGGATGAACTCCTGCAGCTTTAATGCTTTAAAAACAAACCAAAAACATCAAAAGTTAAGTCACTGCCTAAGTGCATGGATCGCTTTCCTAATTTTCAAAAATTCATTAAAAATATTCCTTAAGAGATATGCAAATATTTTCAATTGATTCTTGTTCAGGGCGTCGTTGACTATGACTGAGTACAATTTCAAGACATTCCAACATACTTGGAATGTCCAAGTGCATGGATCGCTTTTCGGATTTTCAAAAATTCATTAAAAATATTCTTCAAGAGATATGCAAATATATTCAACGGATTCTTGTTCAGGGCATGCTTGACTATGACTGTGTACAATTTCAAGACATTCCAAGATACTTTTGGGGTCTTTTTTGAATAAAAAGTTAAGTCACTGCCTAAGTGCATGGATCGCTTTCCTGATTTTCAGAAATTCTTTAAAAATATTCCTTAAACGATATGCAAATATTTTCAACGGATTCTTGTTCAGGGCGTCGTTGACTATGACTGAGTACAATTTCAAGACATTCCAACATACTTGGAATGTCCAAGTGCATGGATCGCTTTCCTGATTTTCAAAAGTTCATTAAAAATATTCTTCAAGAGATATGCAAATATATTCAACGGATTCTTGTTCAGGGCATGCTTGACTATGACTGTGTACAATTTCAAGACATTCCAAGATACTTTTGGGGTCTTTTTTGAATAAAAAGTTAAGTCACTGCCTAAGTGCACAGACTTTCCTCATTTTCAAAAATTCATTAAAAATATTCCTTAAGAGATATGCAAATATTTTCAATTGATTCTTGTTCAGGGCGTCGTTGACTATGACTGAGTACAATTTCAAGACATTCCAACATACTTGGAATGTCCAAGTGCATGGATCGCTTTTCGGATTTTCAAAAATTCATTAAAAATATTCTTCAAGAGATATGCAAATATATTCAACGGATTCTTGTTCAGGGCAGGCTTGACTATGACTGTGTACAATTTCAAGACATTCCAAGATACTTTTGGGGTCTTTTTTGACAAAAAAGTTAAGTCACTGCCTAAGTGCATGGATCACTTTCCTGATTTTCAGAAATTCTTTAAAAATATTCCTTAAGCGATATGCAAATATTTTCAACGGATTCTTGTTCAGGGCGTCGTTGACTATGACTGAGTACAATTTCAAGACATTCCAACATACTTGGAATGTCCAAGTGCATGGATCGCTTTCCTGATTTTCAAAAATTCATTAAAAATATTCTTCAAGAGATATGCAAATATATTCAACGGATTCTTGTTCAGGGCATGCTTGACTATGACTGTGTACAATTTCAAGACATTCCAAGATACCTTTGGGGTCTTTTTTGAATAAAAAGTTAAGTCACTGCCTAAGTGCACAGACTTTCATCATTTTCAAAAATTCATTAAAAATATTCCTTAAGAGATATGCAAATATTTTCAACGGATTCTTGTTCAGGGCGTCGTTGACTATGACCGAGTACAATTTCAAGACATTCCAACATACTTGGAATGTCCAAGTGCATGGATCGCTTTCCGGATTTTCAAAAATTCATTAAAAATATTCTTCAAGAGATATGCAAATATATTCAACGGATTCTTGTTCAGGGCATGCTTGACTATGACTGTGTACAATTTCAAGACATTCCAAGATACTTTTGGGGTCTTTTTTGACAAAAAAGTTAAGTCACTGCCTAAGTGCATGGATCGCTTTCCTCATTTTCAGAAATTCATTAAAAATATTCCTTAAGCGATATGCAAATATTTTCAACGGATTCTTGTTCAGGGCGTCGTTGACTATGACTGAGTACAATTTCAAGACATTCCAACATACTTGGAATGTCCAAGTGCATGGATCGCTTTCCTGATATTCAAAAGTTCATTAAAAATATTCTTCAAGAGATATGCAAATATATTCAACGGATTCTTGTTCAGGGCATGCTTGACTATGACTGTGTACAATTTCAAGACATTCCAAGATACCTTTGGGGTCTTTTTTGAATAAAAAGTTAAGTCACTGCCTAAGTGCACAGACTTTCATCATTTTCAAAAATTCATTAAAAATATTCCTTAAGAGATATGCAAATATTTTCAATGGATTCTTGTTCAGGGCGTCGTTGACTATGACCGAGTACAATTTCAAGACATTCCAACATACTTGGAATGTCCAAGTGCATGGATCGCTTTCCGGATTTTCAAAAATTCATTAAAAATATTCTTCAAGAGATATGCAAATATATTCAACGGATTCTTGTTCAGGGCATTCTTGACTATGACTGTGTACAATTTCAAGACATTCCAAGATACTTTTGGGGTCTTTTTTGACGAAAAAGTTAAGTCACTGCCTAAGTGCATGGATCGCTTTCCTGATTTTCAGAAATTCTTTAAAAATATTCCTTAAACGATATGCAAATATTTTCAACGGATTCTTGTTCAGGGCGTCGTTGACTATGACTGAGTACAATTTCAAGACATTCCAACATACTTGGAATGTCCAAGTGCATGGATCGCTTTCCTGATTTTCAAAAGTTCATTAAAAATATTCTTCAAGAGATATGCAAATATATTCAATGGATTCTTGTTCAGGGCATGCTTGACTATGACTGTGTACAATTTCAAGACATTCCAAGATACTTTTGGGGTCTTTTTTGAATAAAAAGTTAAGTCACTGCCTAAGTGCACAGACTTTCCTCATTTTCAAAAATTCATTAAAAATATTCCTTAAGAGATATGCAAATATTTTCAATTGATTCTTGTTCAGGGCGTCGTTGACTATGACTGAGTACAATTTCAAGACATTCCAACATACTTGGAATGTCCAAGTGCATGGATCGCTTTTCGGATTTTCAAAAATTCATTAAAAATATTCTTCAAGAGATATGCAAATATATTCAACGGATTCTTGTTCAGGGCATGCTTGACTATGACTGTGTACAATTTCAAGACATTCCAAGATACTTTTGGGGTCTTTTTTGACAAAAAAGTTAAGTCACTGCATAAGTGCATGGATCGCTTTCCTGATTTTCAAAAATTCATTAAAAATATTCCTTAAGCGATATGCAAATATTTTCAACGGATTCTTGTTCAGGGCGTCGTTGACTATGACTGAGTACAATTTCAAGACATTCCAACATACTTGGAATGTCCAAGTGCATGGATCGCTTTCCTGATTTTCAAAAGTTCATTAAAAATATTCTTCAAGAGATATGCAAATATATTCAATGGATTCTTGTTCAGGGCATGCTTGACTATGACTGTGTACAATTTCAAGACATTCCAAGATACCTTTGGGGTCTTTTTTGAATAAAAAGTTAAGTCACTGCCTAAGTGCACAGACTTTCATCATTTTCAAAAATTCATTAAAAATATTCCTTAAGAGATATGCAAATATTTTCAATGGATTCTTGTTCAGGGCGTCGTTGACTATGACCGAGTACAATTTCAAGACATTCCAACATACTTGGAATGTCCAAGTGCATGGATCGCTTTCCGGATTTTCAAAAATTCATTAAAAATATTCTTCAAGAGATATGCAAATATATTCAACGGATTCTTGTTCAGGGCATGCTTGACTATGACTGTGTACAATTTCAAGACATTCCAAGATACTTTTGGGGTCTTTTTTGACGAAAAAGTTAAGTCACTGCCTAAGTGCATGGATCGCTTTCCTGATTTTCAGAAATTCTTTAAAAATATTCCTTAAACGATATGCAAATATTTTCAACGGATTCTTGTTCAGGGCGTCGTTGACTATGACTGAGTACAATTTCAAGACATTCCAACATACTTGGAATGTCCAAGTGCATGGATCGCTTTCCTGATTTTCAAAAGTTCATTAAAAATATTCTTCAAGAGATATGCAAATATATTCAACGGATTCTTGTTCAGGGCATGCTTGACTATGACTGTGTACAATTTCAAGACATTCCAAGATACTTTTGGGGTCTTTTTTGAATAAAAAGTTAAGTCACTGCCTAAGTGCACAGACTTTCCTCATTTTCAAAAATTCATTAAAAATATTCCTTAAGAGATATGCAAATATTTTCAATTGATTCTTGTTCAGGGCGTCGTTGACTATGACTGAGTACAATTTCAAGACATTCCAACATACTTGGAATGTCCAAGTGCATGGATCGCTTTTCGGATTTTCAAAAATTCATTAAAAATATTCTTCAAGAGATATGCAAATATATTCAACGGATTCTTGTTCAGGGCATGCTTGACTATGACTGTGTACAATTTCAAGACATTCCAAGATACTTTTGGGGTCTTTTTTGACGAAAAAGTTAAGTCACTGCCTAAGTGCATGGATCGCTTTCCTGATTTTCAGAAATTCTTTAAAAATATTCCTTAAACGATATGCAAATATTTTCAACGGATTCTTGTTCAGGGCGTCGTTGACTATGACTGAGTACAATTTCAAGACATTCCAACATACTTGGAATGTCCAAGTGCATGGATCGCTTTCCTGATTTTCAAAAGTTCATTAAAAATATTCTTCAAGAGATATGCAAATATATTCAACGGATTCTTGTTCAGGGCATGCTTGACTATGACTGTGTACAATTTCAAGACATTCCAAGATACTTTTGGGGTCTTTTTTGAATAAAAAGTTAAGTCACTGCCTAAGTGCACAGACTTTCCTCATTTTCAAAAATTCATTAAAAATATTCCTTAAGAGATATGCAAATATTTTCAATTGATTCTTGTTCAAGGCGTCGTTGACTATGACTGAGTACAATTTCAAGACATTCCAAGATACTTTTGGGGTCTTTTTTGACGAAAAAGTTAAGTCACTGCCTAAGTGCATGGATCGCTTTCCTGATTTTCAAAAATTCATTAAAAATATTCCTTAAGCGATATGCAAATATTTTCAACGGATTCTTGTTCAGGGCGTCGTTGACTATGACTGAGTACAATTTCAAGACATTCCAACATACTTGGAATGTCCAAGTGCATGGATCGCTTTCCTGATTTTCAAAAGTTCATTAAAAATATTCTTCAAGAGATATGCAAATATATTCAACGGATTCTTGTTCAGGGCATGCTTGACTATGACTGTGTACAATTTCAAGACATTCCAAGATACTTTTGGGGTCTTTTTTGAATAAAAAGTTAAGTCACTGCCTAAGTGCACAGACTTTCATCATTTTCAAAAATTCATTAAAAATATTCCTTAAGAGATATGCAAATATTTTCAATTGATTCTTGTTCAGGGCGTCGTTGACTATGACTGAGTACAATTTCAAGACATTCCAACATACTTGGAATGTCCAAGTGCATGGATCGCTTTTCGGATTTTCAAAAATTCATTAAAAATATTCTTCAAGAGATATGCAAATATATTCAACGGATTCTTGTTCAGGGCATGCTTGACTATGACTGTGTACAATTTCAAGACATTCCAAGATACTTTTGGGGTCTTTTTTGACAAAAAAGTTAAGTCACTGCCTAAGTGCATGGATCGCTTTCCTGATTTTCAAAAATTCATTAAAAATATTCCTTAAGCGATATGCAAATATTTTCAACGGATTCTTGTTCAGGGCGTCGTTGACTATGACTGAGTACAATTTCAAGACATTCCAACATACTTGGAATGTCCAAGTGCATGGATCGCTTTCCTGATTTTCAAAAGTTCATTAAAAATATTCTTCAAGAGATATGCAAATATATTCAACGGATTCTTGTTCAGGGCATGCTTGACTATGACTGTGTACAATTTCAAGACATTCCAAGATACTTTTGGGGTCTTTTTTGAATAAAAAGTTAAGTCACTGCCTCAGTGCACAGACTTTACTCATTTTCAAAAATTCATTAAAAATATTCCTTAAGAGATATGCAAATATTTTCAATTGATTCTTGTTCAGGGCGTCGTTGACTATGACTGAGTACAATTTCAAGACATTCCAACATACTTGGAATGTCCAAGTGCATGGATTGCTTTTCGGATTTTCAAAAATTCATTAAAAATATTCTTCAAGAGATATGCAAATATATTCAACGGATTCTTGTTCAGGGCATGCTTGACTATGACTGTGTACAATTTCAAGACATTCCAAGATACTTTTGGGGTCTTTTTTGACAAAAAAGTTAAGTCACTGCCTAAGTGCATGGATCGCTTTCCTGATTTTCAAAAATTCATTAAAAATATTCCTTAAGCGATATGCAAATATTTTCAACGGATTCTTGTTCAGGGCGTCGTTGACTATGACTGAGTACAATTTCAAGACATTCCAACATACTTGGAATGTCCAAGTGCATGGATCGCTTTCCTGATTTTCAAAAGTTCATTAAAAATATTCTTCAAGAGATATGCAAATATATTCAACGGATTCTTGTTCAGGGCATGCTTGACTATGACTGTGTACAATTTCAAGACATTCCAAGATACTTTTGGGGTCTTTTTTGAATAAAAAGTTAAGTCACTGCCTAAGTGCACAGACTTTCCTCATTTTCAAAAATTCATTAAAAATATTCCTTAAGAGATATGCAAATATTTTCAATTGATTCTTGTTCAGGGCGTCGTTGACTATGACTGAGTACAATTTCAAGACATTCCAACATACTTGGAATGTCCAAGTGCATGGATCGCTTTTCGGATTTTCAAAAATTAATTAAAGATATTCTTCAAGAGATATGCAAATATATTCAACGGATTCTTGTTCAGGGCATGCTTGACTATGACTGTGTACAATTTCAAGACATTCCAATTTACTTTTGGGGTTTTTTTTGAAAAAAAAGTCAAGTCACTAAGTGCATCAGGGCAAATGGATCGTTTCCTTCGTCTCACCTGATATCCTGCTGTGTGATCCACGGTGTCCAAATGTTTGTTTCCAGCGACTGGACGACATGGATGAACTCCTGCAGCTTTAATTCTTTAAAAACAACCCAAAAACATCAAAAGTTAAGTCACTGCCTAAGTGCATGGATCGCTTTCCTGATTTTCAAAAATTCATTAAAAATATTCCTCAAGAGATATGCAAATATATTCAACGGATTCTTGTTCAGGGCATGCTTGACTATGACTGTGTACAATTTCAAGACATTCCAAGATACTTTTGGGGTCTTTTTTGACGAAAAAGTTAAGTCACTGCCTAAGTGCATGGATCGCTTTCCTGATTTTCAAAAATTCATTAAAAATATTCCTTAAGCGATATGCAAATATTTTCAACAGATTCTTGTTCAGGGCGTCGTTGACTATGACTGAGTACAATTTCAAGACATTCCAACATACTTGGAATGTCAAAGTGCATGGATCGCTTTCCGGATTTTCAAAAATTCATTAAAAATATTCTTCAAGAGATATGCAAATATATTCAACGGATTCTTATTCAGGGCATGCTTGACTATGACTGTGTACAATTTCAAGACATTCCAATTTACTTTTGGGGTTTTTTTTGAAAAAAAAGTCAAGTCACTAAGTGCATCAGGGCAAATGGATCGTTTCCTTCGTCTCACCTGATATCCTGCTGTGTGATCCACGGTGTCCAAACGTTTGTTTTCAGCGACTGGGCGACATGGATGAACTCCTGCAGCTTTAATGCTTTAAAAACAAACCAAAAACATCAAAAGTTAAGTCACTGCCTAAGTGCATGGATCGCTTTCCTAATTTTCAAAAATTCATTAAAAATATTCCTTAAGAGATATGCAAATATTTTCAATTGATTCTTGTTCAGGGCGTCGTTGACTATGACTGAGTACAATTTCAAGACATTCCAACATACTTGGAATGTCCAAGTGCATGGATCGCTTTTCGGATTTTCAAAAATTCATTAAAAATATTCTTCAAGAGATATGCACATATATTCAACGGATTCTTGTTCAGGGCATGCTTGACTATGACTGTGTACAATTTCAAGACATTCCAGGATACTTTTGGGGTCTTTTTTGAATAAAAAGTTAAGTCACTGCCTAAGTGCATGGATCGCTTTCCTGATTTTCAAAAATTCATTAAAAATATTCCTTAAGCGATATGCAAATATTTTCAACGGATTCTTGTTCAGGGCGTCGTTGACTATGACTGAGTACAATTTCAAAACATTCCAACATACTTGGAATGTCCAAGTGCATGGATCGCTTTCCTGATTTTCAAAAGTTCATTAAAAATATTCTTCAAGAGATATGCAAATATATTCAACGGATTCTTGTTCAGGGCATGCTTGACTATGACTGTGTACAATTTCAAGACATTCCAAGATACTTTTGGGGTCTTTTTTGAATAAAAAGTTAAGTCACTGCCTAAGTGCACAGACTTTCCTCATTTTCAAAAATTCATTAAAAATATTCCTTAAGAGATATGCAAATATTTTCAATTGATTCTTGTTCAGGGCGTCGTTGACTATGACTGAGTACAATTTAAAGACATTCCAACATACTTGGAATGTCCAAGTGCATGGATCGCTTTTCGGATTTTCAAAAATTCATTAAAAATATTCTTCAAGAGATATGCAAATATATTCAACGGATTCTTGTTCAGGGCATGCTTGACTATGACTGTGTACAATTTCAAGACATTCCAAGATACTTTTGGGGTCTTTTTTGACAAAAAAGTTAAGTCACTGCCTAAGTGCATGGATCGCTTTCCTGATTTTCAAAAATTCATTAAAAATATTCCTTAAGAGATATGCAAATATTTTCAATTGATTCTTGTTCAGGGCGTCGTTGACTATGACTGAGTACAATTTCAAGACATTCCAACATACTTGGAATGTCCAAGTGCATGGATCGCTTTTCGGATTTTCAAAAATTCATTAAAAATATTCTTCAAGAGATATGCAAATATATTCAACGGATTCTTGTTCAGGGCATGCTTGACTATGACTGTGTACAATTTCAAGACATTCCAAGATACCTTTGGGGTCTTTTTTGAATAAAAAGTTAAGTCACTGCCTAAGTGCACAGACTTTCATCATTTTCAAAAATTCATTAAAAATATTCCTTAAGAGATATGCAAATATTTTCAATGGATTCTTGTTCAGGGCGTCGTTGACTATGACTGAGTACAATTTCAAGACATTCCAACATACTTGGAATGTCCAAGTGCATGGATCGCTTTCCGGATTTTCAAAAATTCATTCAAAATATTCTTCAAGAGATATGCAAATATATTCAACGGATTCTTGTTCAGGGCATGCTTGACTATGACTGTGTACAATTTCAAGACATTCCAAGATACTTTTGGGGTCTTTTTTGACGAAAAAGTTAAGTCACTGCCTAAGTGCATGGATCGCTTTCCTGATTTTCAGAAATTCTTTAAAAATATTCCTTAAACGATATGCAAATATTTTCAACGGATTCTTGTTCAGGGCGTCGTTGACTATGACTGAGTACAATTTCAAGACATTCCAACATACTTGGAATGTCCAAGTGCATGGATCGCTTTCCTGATTTTCAAAAGTTCATTAAAAATATTCTTCAAGAGATATGCAAATATATTCAACGGATTCTTGTTCAGGGCATGCTTGACTATGACTGTGTACAATTTCAAGACATTCCAGGATACTTTTGGGGTCTTTTTTGAATAAAAAGTTAAGTCACTGCCTAAGTGCACAGACTTTCCTCATTTTCAAAAATTCATTAAACATATTCCTTAAGAGATATGCAAATATTTTCAATTGATTCTTGTTCAGGGCGTCGTTGACTATGACTGAGTACAATTTCAAGACATTCCAACATACTTGGAATGTCCAAGTGCATGGATCGCTTTTCGGATTTTCAAAAATTCATTAAAAATATTCTTCAAGAGATATGCAAATATATTCAACGGATTCTTGTTCAGGGCATGCTTGACTATGACTGTGTACAATTTCAAGACATTCCAAGATACTTTTGGGGTCTTTTTTGACAAAAAAGTTAAGTCACTGCCTAAGTGCATGGATCGCTTTTCTGATTTTCAAAAATTCATTAAAAATATTCCTTAAGCGATATGCAAATATTTTCAACGGATTCTTGTTCAGGGCGTCGTTGACTATGACTGAGTAGAATTTCAAAACATTCCAACATACTTGGAATGTCCAAGTGCATGGATCGCTTTCCTGATTTTCAAAAGTTCATTAAAAATATTCTTCAAGAGATATGCAAATATATTCAACGGATTCTTGTTCAGGGCATGCTTGACTATGACTGTGTACAATTTCAAGACATTCCAAGATACTTTTGGGGTCTTTTTTGAATAAAAAGTTAAGTCACTGCCTAAGTGCACAGACTTTCCTCATTTTCAAAAATTCATTAAAAATATTCCTTAAGAGATATGCAAATATTTTCAATGGATTCTTGTTCAGGGCGTTGTTGACTATGACTGAGTACAATTTCAAGACATTCCAACATACTTGGAATGTCCAAGTGCATGGATCGCTTTCCGGATTTTCAAAAATTCATTAAAAATATTCTTCAAGAGATATGCAAATATATTCATCGGATTCTTGTTCAGGGCATGCTTGACTATGACTGTGTGCAATTTCAAGACATTCCAAGATACTTTTGGGGTCTTTTTTGACGAAAAAGTTAAGTCACTGCCTAAGTGCATGGATCGCTTTCCTGATTTTCAGAAATTCTTTAAAAATATTCCTTAAACGATATGCAAATATTTTCAACGGATTCTTGTTCAGGGCGTCGTTGACTATGACTGAGTACAATTTCAAGACATTCCAACATACTTGGAATGTCCAAGTGCATGGATCGCTTTCCTGATTTTCAAAAGTTCATTAAAAATATTCTTCAAGAGATATGCAAATATATTCAACGGATTCTTGTTCAGGGCATGCTTGACTATGACTGTGTACAATTTCAAGACATTCCAAGATACTTTTGGGGTCTTTTTTGAATAAAAAGTTAAGTCACTGCCTAAGTGCACAGACTTTCCTCATTTTCAAAAATTCATTAAAAATATTCCTTAAGAGATATGCAAATATTTTCAATTGATTCTTGTTCAGGGCGTCGTTGACTATGACTGAGTACAATTTAAAGACATTCCAACATACTTGGAATGTCCAAGTGCATGGATCGCTTTTCGGATTTTCAAAAATTCATTAAAAATATTATTCAAGAGATATGCAAATATATTCAACGGATTCTTGTTCAGGGCATGCTTGACTATGACTGTGTACAATTTCAAGACATTCCAAGATACTTTTGGGGTCTTTTTTGACAAAAAAGTTAAGTCACTGCCTAAGTGCATGGATCGCTTTCCTGATTTTCAAAAATTCATTAAAAATATTCCTTAAGCGATATGCAAATATTTTCAAGGGATTCTTGTTCAGGGCGTCGTTGACTATGACTGAGTACAATTTCAAGACATTCCAACATACTTGGAATGTCCAAGTGCATGGATCGCTTTCCTGATTTTCAAAAGTTCATTAAAAATATTCTTCAAGAGATATGCAAATATATTCAACGGATTCTTGTTCAGGGCATGCTTGACTATGACTGTGTACAATTTCAAGACATTCCAAGATACCTTTGGGGTCTTTTTTGGATAAAAAGTTAAGTCACTGCCTAAGTGCACAGACTTTCATCATTTTCAAAAATTCATTAAAAATATTCCTTAAGAGATATGCAAATATTTTCAATGGATTCTTGTTCAGGGCGTCGTTGACTATGACCGAGTACAATTTCAAGACATTCCAACATACTTGGAATGTCCAAGTGCATGGATCGCTTTTCGGATTTTCAAAAATTCATTAAAAATATTCTTCAAGAGATATGCAAATATATTCAACGGATTCTTGTTCAGGGCATGCTTGACTATGACTGTGTACAATTTCAAGACATTCCAAGATACTTTTGGGGTCTTTTTTGACGAAAAAGTTAAGTCACTGCCTAAGTGCATGGATCGCTTTCCTGATTTTCTAGAAATTCTTTAAAAATATTCCTTAAACGATATGCAAATATTTTCAACGGATTCTTGTTCAGGGCGTCGTTGACTATGACTGAGTACAATTTCAAGACATTCCAACATACTTGGAATTTCCAAGTGCATGGATCGCTTTCCTGATTTTCAAAAGTTCATTAAAAATATTCTTCAAGAGATATGTAAATATATTCAACGGATTCTTGTTCAGGGCATGCTTGACTATGACTGTGTACAATTTCAAGACATTCCAGGATACTTTTGGGGTCTTTTTTGAATAAAAAGTTAAGTCACTGCCTAAGTGCACAGACTTTCCTCATTTTCAAAAATTCATTAAAAATATTCCTTAAGAGATATGCAAATATTTTCAATTGATTCTTGTTCAGGGCGTCGTTGACTATGACTGAGTACAATTTCAAGACATTCCAACATACTTGGAATGTCCAAGTGCATGGATCGCTTTTCGGATTTTCAAAAATTCATTAAAAATATTCTTCAAGAGATATGCAAATATATTCAACGGATTCTTGTTCAGGGCATGCTTGACTATGACTGTGTACAATTTCAAGACATTCCAAGATACTTTTGGGGTCTTTTTTGACAAAAAAGTTAAGTCACTGCCTAAGTGCATGGATCGCTTTTCTGATTTTCAAAAATTCATTAAAAATATTCCTTAAGCGATATGCAAATATTTTCAACGGATTCTTGTTCAGGGCGTCGTTGACTATGACTGAGTACAATTTCAAAACATTCCAACATACTTGGAATGTCCAAGTGCATGGATCGCTTTCCTGATTTTCAAAAATTCATTAAAAATATTCTTCAAGAGATATGCAAATATATTCAACGGATTCTTGTTCAGGGCATGCTTGACTATGACTGTGTACAATTTCAAGACATTCCAAGATACTTTTGGGGTCTTTTTTGACGAAAAAGTTAAGTCACTGCCTAAGTGCATGGATCGCTTTCCTGATTTTCAGAAATTCTTTAAAAATATTCCTTAAACGATATGCAAATATTTTCAACGGATTCTTGTTCAGGGCGTCGTTGACTATGACTGAGTACAATTTCAAGACATTCCAACATACTTGGAATGTCCAAGTGCATGGATCGCTTTCCTGATTTTCAAAAGTTCATTAAAAATATTCTTCAAGAGATATGCAAATATATTCAACGGATTCTTGTTCAGGGCATGCTTGACTATGACTGTGTACAATTTCAAGACATTCCAAGATACTTTTGGGGTCTTTTTTGAATAAAAAGTTAAGTCACTGCCTAAGTGCACAGACTTTCCTCATTTTCAAAAATTCATTAAAAATATTCCTTAAGAGATATGCAAATATTTTCAATTGATTCTTGTTCAGGGCGTCGTTGACTATGACTGAGTACAATTTCAAGACATTCCAACATACTTGGAATGTCCAAGTGCATGGATCGCTTTTCGGATTTTCAAAAATTCATTAAAAATATTCTTCAAGAGATATGCAAATATATTCAACGGATTCTTGTTCAGGGCATGCTTGACTATGACTGTGTACAATTTCAAGACATTCCAAGATACTTTTGGGGTCTTTTTTGACGAAAAAGTTAAGTCACTGCCTAAGTGCATGGATCGCTTTCCTGATTTTCAGAAATTCTTTAAAAATATTCCTTAAACGATATGCAAATATTTGCAACGGATTCTTGTTCAGGGCGTCGTTGACTATGACTGAGTACAATTTCAAGACATTCCAACATACTTGGAATGTCCAAGTGCATGGATCGCTTTCCTGATTTTCAAAAGTTCATTAAAAATATTCTTCAAGAGATATGCAAATATATTCAACGGATTCTTGTTCAGGGCATGCTTGACTATGACTGTGTACAATTTCAAGACATTCCAAGATACTTTTGGGGTCTTTTTTGAATAAAAAGTTAAGTCACTGCCTAAGTGCACAGACTTTCCTCATTTTCAAAAATTCATTAAAAATATTCCTTAAGAGATATGCAAATATTTTCAATTGATTCTTGTTCAGGGCGTCGTTGACTATGACTGAGTACAATTTCAAGACATTCCAACATACTTGGAATGTCCAAGTGCATGGATCGCTTTTCGGATTTTCAAAAATTCATTAAAAATATTCTTCAAGAGATATGCAAATATATTCAACGGATTCTTGTTCAGGGCATGCTTGACTATGACTGTGTACAATTTCAAGACATTCCAAGATACTTTTGGGGTCTTTTTTGACAAAAAAGTTAAGTCACTGCCTAAGTGCATGGATCGCTTTCCTGATTTTCAAAAATTCATTAAAAATATTCCTTAAGCGATATGCAAATATTTTCAAGGGATTCTTGTTCAGGGCGTCGTTGACTATGACTGAGTACAATTTCAAGACATTCCAACATACTTGGAATGTCCAAGTGCATGGATCGCTTTCCTGATTTTCAAAAGTTCATTAAAAATATTCTTCAAGAGATATGCAAATATATTCAACGGATTCTTGTTCAGGGCATGCTTGACTATGACTGTGTACAATTTCAAGACATTCCAAGATACCTTTGGGGTCTTTTTTGGATAAAAAGTTAAGTCACTGCCTAAGTGCACAGACTTTCATCATTTTCAAAAATTCATTAAAAATATTCCTTAAGAGATATGCAAATATTTTCAATGGATTCTTGTTCAGGGCGTCGTTGACTATGACCGAGTACAATTTCAAGACATTCCAACATACTTGGAATGTCCAAGTGCATGGATCGCTTTTCGGATTTTCAAAAATTCATTAAAAATATTCTTCAGGAGATATGCAAATATATTCAACGGATTCTTGTTCAGGGCATGCTTGACTATGACTGTGTACAATTTCAAGACATTCCAAGATACTTTTGGGGTCTTTTTTGACGAAAAAGTTAAGTCACTGCCTAAGTGCATGGATCGCTTTCCTGATTTTCAGAAATTCATTAAAAATATTCCTTAAACGATATGCAAATATTTTCAACGGATTCTTGTTCAGGGCGTCGTTGACTATGACTGAGTACAATTTCAAGACATTCCAACATACTTGGAATTTCCAAGTGCATGGATCGCTTTCCTGATTTTCAAAAGTTCATTAAAAATATTCTTCAAGAGATATGCAAATATATTCAACGGATTCTTGTTCAGGGCATGCTTGACTATGACTGTGTACAATTTCAAGACATTCCAGGATACTTTTGGGGTCTTTTTTGAATAAAAAGTTAAGTCACTGCCTAAGTGCACAGACTTTCCTCATTTTCAAAAATTCATTAAAAATATTCCTTAAGAGATATGCAAATATTTTCAATTGATTCTTGTTCAGGGCGTCGTTGACTATGACTGAGTACAATTTCAAGACATTCCAACATACTTGGAATGTCCAAGTGCATGGATCGCTTTTCGGATTTTCAAAAATTCATTAAAAATATTCTTCAAGAGATATGCAAATATATTCAACGGATTCTTGTTCAGGGCATGCTTGACTATGACTGTGTACAATTTCAAGACATTCCAAGATACTTTTGGGGTCTTTTTTGACAAAAAAGTTAAGTCACTGCCTAAGTGCATGGATCGCTTTCCTGATTTTCAGAAATTCTTTAAAAATATTCCTTAAACGATATGCAAATATTTTCAACGGATTCTTGTTCAGGGCGTCGTTGACTATGACTGAGTACAATTTCAAGACATTCCAACATACTTGGAATGTCCAAGTGCATGGATCGCTTTCCTGATTTTCAAAAGTTCATTTAAAATATTCTTCAAGAGATATGCAAATATATTCAACGGATTCTTGTTCAGGGCATGCTTGACTATGACTGTGTACAATTTCAAGACATTCCAAGATACTTTTGGGGTCTTTTTTGAATAAAAAGTTAAGTCACTGCCTAAGTGCACAGACTTTCCTCATTTTCAAAAATTCATTAAAAATATTCCTTAAGAGATATGCAAATATTTTCAATTGATTCTTGTTCAGGGCGTCGTTGACTATGACTGAGTACAATTTCAAGACATTCCAACATACTTGGAATGTCCAAGTGCATGGATCGCTTTTCGGATTTTCAAAAATTCATTAAAAATATTCTTCAAGAGATATGCAAATATATTCAACGGATTCTTGTTCAGGGCATGCTTGACTATGACTGTGTACAATTTCAAGACATTCCAAGATACTTTTGGGGTCTTTTTTGACGAAAAAGTTAAGTCACTGCCTAAGTGCATGGATCGCTTTCCTGATTTTCAGAAATTCTTTAAAAATATTCCTTAAAAGATATGCAAATATTTGCAACGGATTCTTGTTCAGGGCGTCGTTGACTATGACTGAGTACAATTTCAAGACATTCCAACATACTTGGAATGTCCAAGTGCATGGATCGCTTTCCTGATTTTCAAAAGTTCATTAAAAATATTCTTCAAGAGATATGCAAATATATTCAACGGATTCTTGTTCAGGGCATGCTTGACTATGACTGTGTACAATTTCAAGACATTCCAAGATACTTTTGGGGTCTTTTTTGAATAAAAAGTTAAGTCACTGCCTAAGTGCACAGACTTTCCTCATTTTCAAAAATTCATTAAAAATATTCCTTAAGAGATATGCAAATATTTTCAATGGATTCTTGTTCAGGGCGTCGTTGACTATGACCGAGTACAATTTCAAGACATTCCAACATACTTGGAATGTCCAAGTGCATGGATCGCTTTTCGGATTTTCAAAAATTCATTAAAAATATTCTTCAAGAGATATGCAAATATATTCAACGGATTCTTGTTCAGGGCATGCTTGACTATGACTGTGTACAATTTCAAGACATTCCAAGATACTTTTGCGGTCTTTTTTGACGAAAAAGTTAAGTCACTGCCTAAGTGCATGGATCGCTTTCCTGATTTTCAGAAATTCTTTAAAAATATTTCTTAAACGATATGCAAATATTTTCAACGGATTCTTGTTCAGGGCGTCGTTGACTATGACTGAGTACAATTTCAAGACATTCCAACATACTTGGAATTTCCAAGTGCATGGATCGCTTTCCTGATTTTCAAAAGTTCATTAAAAATATTCTTCAAGAGATATGCAAATATATTCAACGGATTCTTGTTCAGGGCATGCTTGACTATGACTGTGTACAATTTCAAGACATTCCAGGATACTTTTGGGGTCTTTTTTGAATAAAAAGTTAAGTCACTGCCTAAGTGCACAGACTTTCCTCATTTTCAAAAATTCATTAAAAATATTCCTTAAGAGATATGCAAATATTTTCAATTGATTCTTGTTCAGGGCGTCGTTGACTATGACCGAGTACAATTTCAAGACATTCCAACATACTTGGAATGTCCAAGTGCATGGATCGCTTTTCGGATTTTCAAAAATTCATTAAAAATATTCTTCAAGAGATATGCAAATATATTCAACGGATTCTTGTTCAGGGCATGCTTGACTATGACTGTGTACAATTTCAAGACATTCCAAGATACTTTTGGGGTCTTTTTTGACAAAAAAGTTAAGTCACTGCCTAAGTGCATGGATCGCTTTTCTGATTTTCAAAAATTCATTAAAAATATTCCTTAAGCGATATGCAAATATTTTCAACGGATTCTTGTTCAGGGCGTCGTTGACTATGACTGAGTACAATTTCAAAACATTCCAACATACTTGGAATGTCCAAGTGCATGGATCGCTTTCCTGATTTTCAAAAATTCATTAAAAATATTCTTCAAGAGATATGCAAATATATTCAACGGATTCTTGTTCAGGGCATGCTTGACTATGACTGTGTACAATTTCAAGACATTCCAAGATACTTTTGGGGTCTTTTTTGACGAAAAAGTTAAGTCACTGCCTAAGTGCACAGACTTTCCTCATTTTCAAAAATTCATTAAAAATATTCCTTAAGAGATATGCAAATATTTTCAATTGATTCTTGTTCAGGGCGTCGTTGACTATGACTGAGTACAATTTCAAGACATTCCAACATACTTGGAATGTCCAAGTGCATGGATCGCTTTTCGGATTTTCAAAAATTCATTAAAAATATTCTTCAAGAGATATGCAAATATATTCAACGGATTCTTGTTCAGGGCATGCTTGACTATGACTGTGTACAATTTCAAGACATTCCAAGATACTTTTGGGGTCTTTTTTGACAAAAAAGTTAAGTCACTGCCTAAGTGCATGGATCGCTTTCCTGATTTTCAAAAATTCATTAAAAATATTCCTTAAGCGATATGCAAATATTTTCAACGGATTCTTGTTCAGGGCGTCGTTGACTATGACTGAGTACAATTTCATGACATTCGAACATACTTGGAATGTCCAAGTGCATGGATCGCTTTCCTGATTTTCAAAAGTTCATTAAAAATATTCTTCAAGAGATATGCAAATATATTCAACGGATTCTTGTTCAGGGCATGCTTGACTATGACTGTGTACAATTTCAAGACATTCCAAGATACTTTTGGGGTCTTTTTTGACGAAAAAGTTAAGTCACTGCCTAAGTGCATGGATCGCTTTCCTGATTTTCAGAAATTCTTTAAAAATATTCCTTAAACGATATGCAAATATTTTCAACGGATTCTTGTTCAGGGCGTCGTTGACTATGACTGAGTACAATTTCAAGACATTCCAACATACTTGGAATGTCCAAGTGCATGGATCGCTTTCCTGATTTTCAAAAGTTCATTAAAAATATTCTTCAAGAGATATGCAAATATATTCAACGGATTCTTGTTCAGGGCATGCTTGACTATGACTGTGTACAATTTCAAGACATTCCAGGATACTTTTGGGGTCTTTTTTGAATAAAAAGTTAAGTCACTGCCTAAGTGCACAGACTTTCCTCATTTTCAAAAATTCATTAAAAATATTCCTTAAGAGATATGCAAATATTTTCAATTGATTCTTGTTCAGGGCGTCGTTGACTATGACTGAGTACAATTTCAAGACATTCCAACATACTTGGAATGTCCAAGTGCATGGATCGCTTTTCGGATTTTCAAAAATTCATTAAAAATATTCTTCAAGAGATATGCAAATATATTCAACGGATTCTTGTTCAGGGCATGCTTGACTATGACTGTGTACAATTTCAAGACATTCCAAGATACTTTTGGGGTCTTTTTTGACAAAAAAGTTAAGTCACTGCCTAAGTGCACAGACTTTCCTCATTTTCAAAAATTCATTAAAAATATTCCTTAAGAGATATGCAAATATTTTCAATGGATTCTTGTTCAGGGCGTTGTTGACTATGACTGAGTACAATTTCAAGACATTCCAACATACTTGGAATGTCCAAGTGCATGGATCGCTTTCCGGATTTTCAAAAATTCATTAAAAATATTCTTCAAGAGATATGCAAATATATTCAACGGATTCTTGTTCAGGGCATGCTTGACTATGACTGTGTGCAATTTCAAGACATTCCAAGATACTTTTGGGGTCTTTTTTGACGAAAAAGTTAAGTCACTGCCTAAGTGCATGGATCGCTTTCCTGATTTTCAGAAATTCTTTAAAAATATTCCTTAAACGATATGCAAATATTTTCAACGGATTCTTGTTCAGGGCGTCGTTGACTATGACTGAGTACAATTTCAAGACATTCCAACATACTTGGAATGTCCAAGTGCATGGATCGCTTTCCTGATTTTCAAAAGTTCATTAAAAATATTCTTCAAGAGATATGCAAATATATTCAACGGATTCTTGTTCAGGGCATGCTTGACTATGACTGTGTACAATTTCAAGACATTCCAAGATACTTTTGGGGTCTTTTTTGACGAAAAAGTTAAGTCACTGCCTAAGTGCATGGATCGCTTTCCTGATTTTCAGAAATTCTTTAAAAATATTCCTTAAACGATATGCAAATATTTTCAACGGATTCTTGTTCAGGGCGTCGTTGACTATGACTGAGTACAATTTCAAGACATTCCAACATACTTGGAATGTCCAAGTGCATGGATCGCTTTCCTGATTTTCAAAAGTTCATTAAAAATATTCTTCAAGAGATATGCAAATATATTCAACGGATTCTTGTTCAGGGCATGCTTGACTATGACTGTGTACAATTTCAAGACATTCCAAGATACTTTTGGGGTCTTTTTTGAATAAAAAGTTAAGTCACTGCCTAAGTGCACAGACTTTCCTCATTTTCAAAAATTCATTAAAAATATTCCTTAAGAGATATGCAAATATTTTCAATTGATTCTTGTTCAGGGCGTCGTTGACTATGACTGAGTACAATTTCAAGACATTCCAACATACTTGGAATGTCCAAGTGCATGGATCGCTTTTCGGATTTTCAAAAATTCATTAAAAATATTCTTCAAGAGATATGCAAATATATTCAACGGATTCTTGTTCAGGGCATGCTTGACTATGACTGTGTACAATTTCAAGACATTCCAAGATACTTTTGGGGTCTTCTTTGACGAAAAAGTTAAGTCACTGCCTAAGTGCATGGATCGCTTTCCTGATTTTCAGAAATTCTTTAAAAATATTCCTTAAAAGATATGCAAATATTTGCAACGGATTCTTGTTCAGGGCGTCGTTGACTATGACTGAGTACAATTTCAAGACATTCCAACATACTTGGAATGTCCAAGTGCATGGATCGCTTTCCTGATTTTCAAAAGTTCATTAAAAATATTCTTCAAGAGATATGCAAATATATTCAACGGATTCTTGTTCAGGGCATGCTTGACTATGACTGTGTACAATTCCAAGACATTCCAAGATACTTTTGGGGTCTTTTTTGAATAAAAAGTTAAGTCACTGCCTAAGTGCACAGACTTTCCTCATTTTCAAAAATTCATTAAAAATATTCCTTAAGAGATATGCAAATATTTTCAATTGATTCTTGTTCAGGGCGTCGTTGACTATGACCGAGTACAATTTCAAGACATTCCAACATACTTGGAATGTCCAAGTGCATGGATCGCTTTTCGGATTTTCAAAAATTCATTAAAAATATTCTTCAAGAGATATGCAAATATATTCAACGGATTCTTGTTCAGGGCATGCTTGACTATGACTGTGTACAATTTCAAGACATTCCAAGATACTTTTGGGGTCTTTTTTGACGAAAAAGTTAAGTCACTGCCTAAGTGCATGGATCGCTTTCCTGATTTTCAGAAATTCTTTAAAAATATTCCTTAAACGATATGCAAATATTTTCAACGGATTCTTGTTCAGGGCGTCGTTGACTATGACTGAGTACAATTTCAAGACATTCCAACATACTTGGAATGTCCAAGTGCATGGATCGCTTTCCTGATTTTCAAAAGTTCATTAAAAATATTCTTCAAGAGATATGCAAATATATTCAACGGATTCTTGTTCAGGGCATGCTTGACTATGACTGTGTACAATTTCAAGACATTCCAGGATACTTTTGGGGTCTTTTTTGAATAAAAAGTTAAGTCACTGCCTAAGTGCACAGACTTTCCTCATTTTCAAAAATTCATTAAAAATATTCCTTAAGAGATATGCAAATATTTTCAATTGATTCTTGTTCAGGGCGTCGTTGACTATGACTGAGTACAATTTCAAGACATTCCAACATACTTGGAATGTCCAAGTGCATGGATCGCTTTTCGGATTTTCAAAAATTCATTAAAAATATTCTTCAAGAGATATGCAAATATATTCAACGGATTCTTGTTCAGGGCATGCTTGACTATGACTGTGTACAATTTCAAGACATTCCAAGATACTTTTGGGGTCTTTTTTGACAAAAAAGTTAAGTCACTGCCTAAGTGCATGGATCGCTTTTCTGATTTTCAAAAATTCATTAAAAATATTCCTTAAGCGATATGCAAATATTTTCAACGGATTCTTGTTCAGGGCGTCGTTGACTATGACTGAGTACAATTTCAAAACATTCCAACATACTTGGAATGTCCAAGTGCATGGATCGCTTTCCTGATTTTCAAAAGTTCATTAAAAATATTCTTCAAGAGATATGCAAATATATTCAACGGATTCTTGTTCAGGGCATGCTTGACTATGACTGTGTACAATTTCAAGACATTCCAAGATACTTTTGGGGTCTTTTTTGAATAAAAAGTTAAGTCACTGCCTAAGTGCACAGACTTTCCTCATTTTCAAAAATTCATTAAAAATATTCCTTAAGAGATATGCAAATATTTTCAATGGATTCTTGTTCAGGGCGTTGTTGACTATGACTGAGTACAATTTCAAGACATTCCAACATACTTGGAATGTCCAAGTGCATGGATCGCTTTCCGGATTTTCAAAAATTCATTAAAAATATTCTTCAAGAGATATGCAAATATATTCAACGGATTCTTGTTCAGGGCATGCTTGACTATGACTGTGTGCAATTTCAAGACATTCCAAGATACTTTTGGGGTCTTTTTTGACGAAAAAGTTAAGTCACTGCCTAAGTGCATGGATCGCTTTCCTGATTTTCAGAAATTCTTTAAAAATATTCCTTAAACGATATGCAAATATTTTCAACGGATTCTTGTTCAGGGCGTCGTTGACTATGACTGAGTACAATTTCAAGACATTCCAACATACTTGGAATGTCCAAGTGCATGGATCGCTTTCCTGATTTTCAAAAGTTCATTAAAAATATTCTTCAAGAGATATGCAAATATATTCAACGGATTCTTGTTCAGGGCATGCTTGACTATGACTGTGTACAATTTCAAGACATTCCAAGATACTTTTGGGGTCTTTTTTGAATAAAAAGTTAAGTCACTGCCTAAGTGCACAGACTTTCCTCATTTTCAAAAATTCATTAAAAATATTCCTTAAGAGATATGCAAATATTTTCAATTGATTCTTGTTCAGGGCGTCGTTGACTATGACTGAGTACAATTTAAAGACATTCCAACATACTTGGAATGTCCAAGTGCATGGATCGCTTTCCTGATTTTCAAAAATTCATTAAAAATATTCTTCAAGAGATATGCAAATATATTCAACGGATTCTTGTTCAGGGCATGCTTGACTATGACTGTGTACAATTTCAAGACATTCCAAGATACTTTTGGGGTCTTTTTTGACAAAAAAGTTAAGTCACTGCCTAAGTGCATGGATCGCTTTTCTGATTTTCAAAAATTCATTAAAAATATTCCTTAAGCGATATGCAAATATTTTCAACGGATTCTTGTTCAGGGCGTCGTTGACTATGACTGAGTACAATTTCAAAACATTCCAACATACTTGGAATGTCCAAGTGCATGGATCGCTTTCCTGATTTTCAAAAGTTCATTAAAAATATTCTTCAAGAGATATGCAAATATATTCAACGGATTCTTGTTCAGGGCATGCTTGACTATGACTGTGTACAATTTCAAGACATTCCAAGATACTTTTGGGGTCTTTTTTGAATAAAAAGTTAAGTCACTGCCTAAGTGCACAGACTTTCCTCATTTTCAAAAATTCATTAAAAATATTCCTTAAGAGATATGCAAATATTTTCAATGGATTCTTGTTCAGGGCGTTGTTGACTATGACTGAGTACAATTTCAAGACATTCCAACATACTTGGAATGTCCAAGTGCATGGATCGCTTTCCGGATTTTCAAAAATTCATTAAAAATATTCTTCAAGAGATATGCAAATATATTCAACGGATTCTTGTTCAGGGCATGCTTGACTATGACTGTGTGCAATTTCAAGACATTCCAAGATACTTTTGGGGTCTTTTTTGACGAAAAAGTTAAGTCACTGCCTAAGTGCATGGATCGCTTTCCTGATTTTCAGAAATTCTTTAAAAATATTCCTTAAACGATATGCAAATATTTTCAACGGATTCTTGTTCAGGGCGTCGTTGACTATGACTGAGTACAATTTCAAGACATTCCAACATACTTGGAATGTCCAAGTGCATGGATCGCTTTCCTGATTTTCAAAAGTTCATTAAAAATATTCTTCAAGAGATATGCAAATATATTCAACGGATTCTTGTTCAGGGCATGCTTGACTATGACTGTGTACAATTTCAAGACATTCCAAGATACTTTTGGGGTCTTTTTTGAATAAAAAGTTAAGTCACTGCCTAAGTGCACAGACTTTCCTCATTTTCAAAAATTCATTAAAAATATTCCTTAAGAGATATGCAAATATTTTCAATTGATTCTTGTTCAGGGCGTCGTTGACTATGACTGAGTACAATTTAAAGACATTCCAACATACTTGGAATGTCCAAGTGCATGGATCGCTTTTCGGATTTTCAAAAATTCATTAAAAATATTCTTCAAGAGATATGCAAATATATTCAACGGATTCTTGTTCAGGGCATGCTTGACTATGACTGTGTACAATTTCAAGACATTCCAAGATACTTTTGGGGTCTTTTTTGACAAAAAAGTTAAGTCACTGCCTAAGTGCATGGATCGCTTTCCTGATTTTCAAAAATTCATTAAAAATATTCCTTAAGCGATATGCAAATATTTTCAAGGGATTCTTGTTCAGGGCGTCGTTGACTATGACTGAGTACAATTTCAAGACATTCCAACATACTTGGAATGTCCAAGTGCATGGATCGCTTTCCTGATTTTCAAAAGTTCATTAAAAATATTCTTCAAGAGATATGCAAATATATTCAACGGATTCTTGTTCAGGGCATGCTTGACTATGACTGTGTACAATTTCAAGACATTCCAAGATACCTTTGGGGTCTTTTTTGGATAAAAAGTTAAGTCACTGCCTAAGTGCACAGACTTTCATCATTTTCAAAAATTCATTAAAAATATTCCTTAAGAGATATGCAAATATTTTCAATGGATTCTTGTTCAGGGCGTCGTTGACTATGACCGAGTACAATTTCAAGACATTCCAACATACTTGGAATGTCCAAGTGCATGGATCGCTTTTCGGATTTTCAAAAATTCATTAAAAATAGTCTTCAAGAGATATGCAAATATATTCAACGGATTCTTGTTCAGGGCATGCTTGACTATGACTGTGTACAATTTCAAGACATTCCAAGATACTTTTGGGGTCTTTTTTGACGAAAAAGTTAAGTCACTGCCTAAGTGCATGGATCGCTTTTCTGATTTTCAAAAATTCATTAAAAATATTCCTTAAGCGATATGCAAATATTTTCAACGGATTCTTGTTCAGGGCGTCGTTGACTATGACTGAGTACAATTTCAAAACATTCCAACATACTTGGAATGTCCAAGTGCATGGATCGCTTTCCTGATTTTCAAAAGTTCATTAAAAATATTCTTCAAGAGATATGCAAATATATTCAACGGATTCTTGTTCAGGGCATGCTTGACTATGACTGTGTACAATTTCAAGACATTCCAAGATACTTTTGGGGTCTTTTTGAATAAAAAGTTAAGTCACTGCCTAAGTGCACAGACTTTCCTCATTTTCAAAAATTCATTAAAAATATTCCTTAAGAGATATGCAAATATTTTCAATGGATTCTTGTTCAGGGCGTTGTTGACTATGACTGAGTACAATTTCAAGACATTCCAACATACTTGGAATGTCCAAGTGCATGGATCGCTTTCCGGATTTTCAAAAATTCATTAAAAATATTCTTCAAGAGATATGCAAATATATTCAACGGATTCTTGTTCAGGGCATGCTTGACTATGACTGTGTACAATTTCAAGACATTCCAAGATACTTTTGGGGTCTTTTTTGACGAAAAAGTTAAGTCACTGCCTAAGTGCATGGATCGCTTTCCTGATTTTCAGAAATTCTTTAAAAATATTCCTTAAACGATATGCAAATATTTTCAACGGATTCTTGTTCAGGGCGTCGTTGACTATGACTGAGTACAATTTCAAGACATTCCAACATACTTGGAATGTCCAAGTGCATGGATCGCTTTCCTGATTTTCAAAAGTTCATTAAAAATATTCTTCAAGAGATATGCAAATATATTCAACGGATTCTTGTTCAGGGCATGCTTGACTATGACTGTGTACAATTTCAAGACATTCCAAGATACCTTTGGGGTCTTTTTTGAATAAAAAGTTAAGTCACTGCCTAAGTGCACAGACTTTCATCATTTTCAAAAATTCATTAAAAATATTCCTTAAGCGATATGCAAATATTTTCAATGGATTCTTGTTCAGGGCGTCGTTGACTATGACCGAGTACAATTTCAAGACATTCCAACATACTTGGAATGTCCAAGTGCATGGATCGCTTTCCGGATTTTCAAAAATTCATTAAAAATATTCTTCAAGAGATATGCAAATATATTCAACGGATTCTTGTTCAGGGCATGCTTGACTATGACTGTGTACAATTTCAAGACATTCCAAGATACTTTTGGGGTCTTTTTTGACGAAAAAGTTAAGTCACTGCCTAAGTGCATGGATCGCTTTCCTGATTTTCAGAAATTCTTTAAAAATATTCCTTAAACGATATGCAAATATTTGCAACGGATTCTTGTTCAGGGCGTCGTTGACTATGACTGAGTACAATTTCAAGACATTCCAACATACTTGGAATGTCCAAGTGCATGGATCGCTTTCCTGATTTTCAAAAGTTCATTAAAAATATTCTTCAAGAGATATGCAAATATATTCAACGGATTCTTGTTCAGGGCATGCTTGACTATGACTGTGTACAATTTCAAGACATTCCAAGATACTTTTGGGGTCTTTTTTGACAAAAAAGTTAAGTCACTGCCTAAGTGCATGGATCGCTTTCCTGATTTTCAAAAATTCATTAAAAATATTCCTTAAGCGATATGCAAATATTTTCAACAAATTCTTGTTCAGGGCGTCGTTGACTATGACTGAGTACAATTTCAAGACATTCCAACATACTTGGAATGTCCAAGTGCATGGATCGCTTTTCGGATTTTCAAAAATTCATTAAAAATATTCTTCAAGAGATATGCAAATATATTCAACGGATTCTTGTTCAGGGCATGCTTGACTATGACTGTGTACAATTTCAAGACATTCCAAGATACTTTTGGGGTCTTTTTTGACGAAAAAGTTAAGTCACTGCCTAAGTGCATGGATCGCTTTCCTGATTTTCAAAAATTCATTAAAAATATTCCTTAAGCGATATGCAAATATTTTCAACGGATTCTTGTTCAGGGCGTCGTTGACTATGACTGAGTACAATTTCAAGACATTCCAACATACTTGGAATGTCCAAGTGCATGGATCGCTTTCCTGATTTTCAAAAGTTCATTAAAAATATTCTTCAAGAGATATGCAAATATATTCAACGGATTCTTGTTCAGGGCATGCTTAACTATGACTGTGTACAATTTCAAGACATTCCAAGATACTTTTGGGGTCTTTTTTGAATAAAAAGTTAAGTCACTGCCTAAGTGCACAGACTTTCCTCATTTTCAAAAATTCATTAAAAATATTCCTTAAGAGATATGCAAATATTTTCAATTGATTCTTGTTCAGGGCGTCGTTGACTATGACTGAGTACAATTTCAAGACATTCCAACATACTTGGAATGTCCAAGTGCATGGATCGCTTTTCGGATTTTCATAAATTCATTAAAAATATTCTTCAAGAGATATGCAAATATATTCAACGGATTCTTGTTCAGGGCATGCTTGACTATGACTGTGTACAATTTCAAGACATTCCAATTTACTTTTGGGGTTTTTTTTGAAAAAAAAGTCAAGTCACTAAGTGCATCAGGGCAAATGGATCGTTTCCTTCGTCTCACCTGATATCCTGCTGTGTGATCCACGGTGTCCAAACGTTTGTTTCCAGCGACTGGACGACATGGATGAACTCCTGCAGCTTTAATTCTTTAAAAACAACCCAAAAACATCAAAATTTAAGTCACTGCCTTAGTGCATGGATCGCTTTCCTGATTTTCAAAAATTCATTAAAAATATTCCTCAAGAGATATGCAAATATATTCAACGGATTCTTGTTCAGGGCATGCTTGACTATGACTGTGTACAATTTCAAGACATTCCAAGATACTTTTGGGGTCTTTTTTGACGAAAAAGTTAAGTCACTGCCTAAGTGCATGGATCGCTTTCCTGATTTTCAAAAATTCATTAAAAATATTCCTTAAGCGATATGCAAATATTTTCAACGGATTCTTGTTCAGGGCGTCGTTGACTATGACTGAGTACAATTTCAAGACATTCCAACATACTTGGAATGTCCAAGTGCATGGATCGCTTTCCGGATTTTCAAAAATTCATTAAAAATATTCTTCAAGAGATATGCAAATATATTCAACGGATTCTTATTCAGGGCATGCTTGACTATGACTGTGTACAATTTCAAGACATTCCAATTTACTTTTGGGGTTTTTTTTGAAAAAAAAGTCAAGTCACTAAGTGCATCAGGGCAAATGGATCGTTTCCTTCGTCTCACCTGATATCCTGCTGTGTGATCCACGGTGTCCAAACGTTTGTTTCCAGCGACTGGGCGACATGGATGAACTCCTGCAGCTTTAATGCTTTGAAAACAAACCAAAAACATCAAAAGTTAAGTCACTGCCTAAGTGCATGGATCGCTTTCCTAATTTTCAAAAATTCATTAAAAATATTCCTTAAGAGATATGCAAATATTTTCAATTGATTCTTGTTCAGGGCGTCGTTGACTATGACTGAGTACAATTTCAAGACATTCCAACATACTTGGAATGTCCAAGTGCATGGATCGCTTTTCGGATTTTCAAAAATTCATTAAAAATATTCTTCAAGAGATATGCAAATATATTCAACGGATTCTTGTTCAGGGCATGCTTGACTATGACTGTGTACAATTTCAAGACATTCCAAGATACTTTTGGGGTCTTTTTTGAATAAAAAGTTAAGTCACTGCCTAAGTGCATGGATCGCTTTCCTGATTTTCAAAAAATCATTTAAAATATTCCTTAAGCGATATGCAAATATTTTCAACGGATTCTTGTTCAGGGCGTCGTTGACTATGACTGAGTACAATTTCAAAACAATCCAACATACTTGGAATGTCCAAGTGCATGGATCGCTTTCCTGATTTTCAAAAGTTCATTAAAAATATTCTTCAAGAGATATGCAAATATATTCAACGGATTCTTGTTCAGGGCATGCTTGACTATGACTGTGTACAATTTCAAGACATTCCAAGATACTTTTGGGGTCTTTTTTGAATAAAAAGTTAAGTCACTGCCTAAGTGCACAGACTTTCCTCATTTTCAAAAATTCATTCAAAATATTCCTTAAGAGATATGCAAATATTTTCAATTGATTCTTGTTCAGGGCGTCGTTGACTATGACTGAGTACAATTTCAAGACATTCCAACATACTTGGAATGTCCAAGTGCATGGATCGCTTTTCGGATTTTCAAAAATTCATTAAAAATATTCTTCAAGAGATATGCAAATATATTCAACGGATTCTTGTTCAGGGCATGCTTGACTATGACTGTGTACAATTTCAAGACATTCCAAGATACTTTTGGGGTCTTTTTTGAATAAAAAGTTAAGTCACTGCCTAAGTGCATGGATCGCTTTCCTGATTTTCAAAAATTCATTAAAAATATTCCTTAAGCGATATGCAAATATTTTCAACGGATTCTTGTTCAGGGCGTCGTTGACTATGACTGAGTACAATTTCAAGACATTCCAACATACTTGGAATGTCCAAGTGCATGGATCGCTTTCCTGATTTTCAAAAGTTCATTAAAAATATTCTTCAAGAGATATGCAAATATATTCAACGGATTCTTGTTCAGGGCATGCTTGACTATGACTGTGTACAATTTCAAGACATTCCAAGATACTTTTGGGGTCTTTTTTGAATAAAAAGTTAAGTCACTGCCTAAGTGCACAGACTTTCCTCATTTTCAAAAATTCATTAAAAATATTCCTTAAGAGATATGCAAATATTTTCAATTGATTCTTGTTCAGGGCGTCGTTGACTATGACTGAGTACAATTTCAAGACATTCCAACATACTTGGAATGTCCAAGTGCATGGATCGCTTTTCGGATTTTCAAAAATTCATTAAAAATATTCTTCAAGAGATATGCAAATATATTCAACGGATTCTTGTTCAGGGCATGCTTGACTATGACTGTGTACAATTTCAAGACATTCCAAGATACTTTTGGGGTCTTTTTTGACAAAAAAGTTAAGTCACTGCCTAAGTGCATGGATCGCTTTCCTGATTTTCAAAAATTCATTAAAAATATTCCTTAAGCGATATGCAAATATTTTCAACGGATTCTTGTTCAGGGCGTCGTTGACTATGACTGAGTACAATTTCAAGACATTCCAACATACTTGGAATGTCCAAGTGCATGGATCGCTTTCCTGATTTTCAAAAGTTCATTAAAAATATTCTTCAAGAGATATGCAAATATATTCAACGGATTCTTGTTCAGGGCATGCTTGACTATGACTGTGTACAATTTCAAGACATTCCAAGATACCTTTGGGGTCTTTTTTGAATAAAAAGTTAAGTCACTGCCTAAGTGCACAGACTTTCATCATTTTCAAAAATTCATTAAAAATATTCCTTAAGAGATATGCAAATATTTTCAATGGATTCTTGTTCAGGGCGTCGTTGACTATGACCGAGTACAATTTCAAGACATTCCAACATACTTTTGGGGTCTTTTTTGAATAAAAAGTTAAGTCACTGCCTAAGTGCACAGACTTTCCTCATTTTCAAAAATTCATTCAAAATATTCCTTAAGAGATATGCAAATATTTTCAATTGATTCTTGTTCAGGGCGTCGTTGACTATGACTGAGTACAATTTCAAGACATTCCAACATACTTGGAATGTCCAAGTGCATGGATCGCTTTTCGGATTTTCAAAAATTCATTAAAAATATTCTTCAAGAGATATGCAAATATATTCAACGGATTCTTGTTCAGGGCATGCTTGACTATGACTGTGTACAATTTCAAGACATTCCAAGATACTTTTGGGGTCTTTTTTGAATAAAAAGTTAAGTCACTGCCTAAGTGCACAGACTTTCCTCATTTTCAAAAATTCATTAAAAATATTCCTTAAGAGATATGCAAATATTTTCAACGGATTCTTGTTCAGGGCGTCGTTGACTATGACTGAGTACAATTTCAAGACATTCCAACATACTTGGAATGTCCAAGTGCATGGATCGCTTTCCTGATTTTCAAAAGTTCATTAAAAATATTCTTCAAGAGATATGCAAATATATTCAACGGATTCTTGTTCAGGGCATGCTTGACTATGACTGTGTACAATTTCAAGACATTCCAAGATACTTTTGGGCTCTTTTTTGAATAAAAAGTTAAGTCACTGCCTAAGTGCACAGACTTTCCTCATTTTCAAAAATTCATTAAAAATATTCCTTAAGAGATATGCAAATATTTTCAATTGATTCTTGTTCAGGGCGTCGTTGACTATGACTGAGTACAATTTCAAGACATTCCAACATACTTGGAATGTCCAAGTGCATGGATCGCTTTTCGGATTTTCAAAAATTCATTAAAAATATTCTTCAAGAGATATGCAAATATATTCAACGGATTCTTGTTCAGGGCATGCTTGACTATGACTGTGTACAATTTCAAGACATTCCAAGATACTTTTGGGGTCTTTTTTGACAAAAAAGTTAAGTCACTGCCTAAGTGCATGGATCGCTTTCCTGATTTTCAAAAATTCATTAAAAATATTCCTTAAGCGATATGCAAATATTTTCAACGGATTCTTGTTCAGGGCGTCGTTGACTATGACTGAGTACAATTTCAAGACATTCCAACATACTTGGAATGTCCAAGTGCATGGATCGCTTTCCTGATTTTCAAAAGTTCATTAAAAATATTCTTCAAGAGATATGCAAATATATTCAACGGATTCTTGTTCAGGGCATGCTTGACTATGACTGTGTACAATTTCAAGACATTCCAAGATACCTTTGGGGTCTTTTTTGAATAAAAAGTTAAGTCACTGCCTAAGTGCACAGACTTTCATCATTTTCAAAAATTCATTAAAAATATTCCTTAAGAGATATGCAAATATTTTCAATGGATTCTTGTTCAGGGCGTCGTTGACTATGACCGAGTACAATTTCAAGACATTCCAACATACTTGGAATGTCCAAGTGCATGGATCGCTTTCCGGATTTTCAAAAATTCATTAAAAATATTCTTCAAGAGATATGCAAATATATTCAACGGATTCTTGTTCAGGGCATTCTTGACTATGACTGTGTACAATTTCAAGACATTCCAAGATACTTTTGGGGTCTTTTTTGACGAAAAAGTTAAGTCACTGCCTAAGTGCATGGATCGCTTTCCTGATTTTCAGAAATTCTTTAAAAATATTCCTTAAACGATACGCAAATATTTTCAACGGATTCTTGTTCAGGGCGTCGTTGACTATGACTGAGTACAATTTCAAGACATTCCAACATACTTGGAATGTCCAAGTGCATGGATCGCTTTCCTGATTTTCAAAAGTTCATTAAAAATATTCTTCAAGAGATATGCAAATATATTCAACGGATTCTTGTTCAGGGCATGCTTGACTATGACTGTGTACAATTTCAAGACATTCCAAGATACTTTTGGGGTCTTTTTTGACAAAAAAGTTAAGTCACTGCCTAAGTGCATGGATCGCTTTCCTGATTTTCAAAAATTCATTAAAAATATTCCTTAAGCGATATGCAAATATTTTCAACGGATTCTTGTTCAGGGCGTCGTTGACTATGACTGAGTACAATTTCAAGACATTCCAACATACTTGGAATGTCCAAGTGCATGGATCGCTTTCCTGATTTTCAAAAGTTCATTAAAAATATTCTTCAAGAGATATGCAAATATATTCAACGGATTCTTGTTCAGGGCATGCTTGACTATGACTGTGTACAATTTCAAGACATTCCAAGATACTTTTGGGGTCTTTTTTGAATAAAAAGTTAAGTCACTGCCTAAGTGCACAGACTTTCCTCATTTTCAAAAATTCATTAAAAATATTCCTTAAGAGATATGCAAATATTTTCAATTGATTCTTGTTCAGGGCGTCGTTGACTATGACTGAGTACAATTTCAAGACATTCCAACATACTTGGAATGTCCAAGTGCATGGATAGCTTTTCGGATTTTCAAAAATTCATTAAAAATATTCTTCAAGAGATATGCAAATATATTCAACGGATTCTTGTTCAGGGCATGCTTGACTATGACTGTGTACAATTTCAAGACATTCCAAGATACTTTTGGGGTCTTTTTTGACAAAAAAGTTAAGTCACTGCCTAAGTGCATGGATCGCTTTCCTGATTTTCAAAAATTCATTAAAAATATTCCTTAAGCGATATGCAAATATTTTCAACGGATTCTTGTTCAGGGCGTCGTTGACTATGACTGAGTACAATTTCAAGACATTCCAACATACTTGGAATGTCCAAGTGCATGGATCGCTTTCCTGATTTTCAAAAGTTCATTAAAAATATTCTTCAAGAGATATGCAAATATATTCAACGGATTCTTGTTCAGGGCATGCTTGACTATGACTGTGTACAATTTCAAGACATTCCAAGATACCTTTGGGGTCTTTTTTGAATAAAAAGTTAAGTCACTGCCTAAGTGCACAGACTTTCATCATTTTCAAAAATTCATTAAAAATATTCCTTAAGAGATATGCAAATATTTTCAATGGATTCTTGTTCAGGGCGTCGTTGACTATGACCGAGTACAATTTCAAGACATTCCAACATACTTTTGGGGTCTTTTTTGAATAAAAAGTTAAGTCACTGCCTAAGTGCACAGACTTTCCTCATTTTCAAAAATTCATTCAAAATATTCCTTAAGAGATATGCAAATATTTTCAATTGATTCTTGTTCAGGGCGTCGTTGACTATGACTGAGTACAATTTCAAGACATTCCAACATACTTGGAATGTCCAAGTGCATGGATCGCTTTTCGGATTTTCAAAAATTCATTAAAAATATTCTTCAAGAGATATGCAAATATATTCAACGGATTCTTGTTCAGGGCATGCTTGACTATGACTGTGTACAATTTCAAGACATTCCAAGATACTTTTGGGGTCTTTTTTGAATAAAAAGTTAAGTCACTGCCTAAGTGCATGGATCGCTTTCCTGATTTTCAAAAATTCATTAAAAATATTCCTTAAGCGATATGCAAATATTTTCAACGGATTCTTGTTCAGGGCGTCGTTGACTATGACTGAGTACAATTTCAAGACATTCCAACATACTTGGAATGTCCAAGTGCATGGATCGCTTTCCTGATTTTCAAAAGTTCATTAAAAATATTCTTCAAGAGATATGCAAATATATTCAACGGATTCTTGTTCAGGGCATGCTTGACTATGACTGTGTACAATTTCAAGACATTCCAAGATACTTTTGGGGTCTTTTTTGACGAAAAAGTTAAGTCACTGGCTAAGTGCATGGATCGCTTTCCTGATTTTCAAAAATTCATTAAAAATATTCCTTAAGCGATATGCAAATATTTTCAACGGATTCTTGTTCAGGGCGTCGTTGACTATGACTGAGTACAATTTCAAGACATTCCAACATACTTGGAATGTCCAAGTGCATGGATCGCTTTCCTGATTTTCAAAAATTCATTAAAAATATTCCTTAAGCGATATGCAAATATTTTCAACGGATTCTTGTTCAGGGCGTCGTTGACTATGACTGTGTACAATTTCAAGACATTCCAAGATACTTTTGGGGTCTTTTTTGACAAAAAAGTTAAGTCACTGCCTAAGTGCATGGATCGCTTTCCTGATTTTCAAAAATTCATTAAAAATATTCCTTAAGCGATATGCAAATATTTTCAACGGATTCTTGTTCAGGGCGTCGTTGACTATGACTGAGTACAATTTCAAGACATTCCAACATACTTGGAATGTCCAAGTGCATGGATCGCTTTCCTGATTTTCAAAAGTTCATTAAAAATATTCTTCAAGAGATATGCAAATATATTCAACGGATTCTTGTTCAGGGCATGCTTGACTATGACTGTGTACAATTTCAAGACATTCCAAGATACCTTTGGGGTCTTTTTTGAATAAAAAGTTAAGTCACTGCCTAAGTGCACAGACTTTCATCATTTTCAAAAATTCATTAAAAATATTCCTTAAGAGATATGCAAATATTTTCAATGGATTCTTGTTCAGGGCGTCGTTGACTATGACCGAGTACAATTTCAAGACATTCCAACATACTTGGAATGTCCAAGTGCATGGATCGCTTTCCGGATTTTCAAAAATTCATTAAAAATATTCTTCAAGAGATATGCAAATATATTCAACGGATTCTTGTTCAGGGCATTCTTGACTATGACTGTGTACAATTTCAAGACATTCCAAGATACTTTTGGGGTCTTTTTTGACGAAAAAGTTAAGTCACTGCCTAAGTGCATGGATCGCTTTCCTGATTTTCAGAAATTCTTTAAAAATATTCCTTAAACGATACGCAAATATTTTCAACGGATTCTTGTTCAGGGCGTCGTTGACTATGACTGAGTACAATTTCAAGACATTCCAACATACTTGGAATGTCCAAGTGCATGGATCGCTTTCCTGATTTTCAAAAGTTCATTAAAAATATTCTTCAAGAGATATGCAAATATATTCAACGGATTCTTGTTCAGGGCATGCTTGACTATGACTGTGTACAATTTCAAGACATTCCAAGATACTTTTGGGGTCTTTTTTGACAAAAAAGTTAAGTCACTGCCTAAGTGCATGGATCGCTTTTCTGATTTTCAAAAATTCATTAGAAATATTCCTTAAGCGATATGCAAATATTTTCAACGGATTCTTGTTCAGGGCGTCGTTGACTATGACTGAGTACAATTTCAAGACATTCCAACATACTTGGAATGTCCAAGTGCATGGATCGCTTTCCTGATTTTCAAAAGTTCATTAAAAATATTCTTCAAGAGATATGCAAATATATTCAACGGATTCTTGTTCAGGGCATGCTTGACTATGACTGTGTACAATTTCAAGACATTCCAAGATACCTTTGGGGTCTTTTTTGAATAAAAAGTTAAGTCACTGCCTAAGTGCACAGACTTTCATCATTTTCAAAAATTCATTAAAAATATTCCTTAAGAGATATGCAAATATTTTCAATGGATTCTTGTTCAGGGCGTCGTTGACTATGACTGAGTACAATTTCAAGACATTCCAACATACTTGGAATGTCCAAGTGCATGGATCGCTTTCCGGATTTTCAAAAATTCATTAAAAATATTCTTCAAGAGATATGCAAATATATTCAACGGATTCTTGTTCAGGGCATGCTTGACTATGACTGTGTACAATTTCAAGACATTCCAAGATACTTTTGGGGTCTTTTTTGACGAAAAAGTTAAGTCACTGCCTAAGTGCATGGATCGCTTTATTGATTTTCAAAAATTCATTAAAAATATTCCTTAAGCGATATGCAAATATTCTCAACGGATTCTTGTTCAGGGCGTCGTTGACTATGACCGAGTACAATTTCAAGACATTCCAACATACTTTGAATGTCCAAGTACATGGATCGCTTTCCTGATTTTCAAAAGTTCATTAAAAATATTCTTCAAGAGATATGCAAATATATTCAACGGATTCTTGTTCAGGGCATGCTTGACTATGACTGTGTACAATTTCAAGACATTCCAAGATACTTTTGGGGTCTTTTTTGAATAAAAAGTTAAGTCACTGCCTAAGTGCACAGACTTTCCTCATTTTCAAAAATTCATTAAAAATATTCCTTAAGAGATATGCAAATATTTTCAATTGATTCTTGTTCAGAGCGTCGTTGACTATGACTGAGTACAATTTCAAGACATTCCAACATACTTGGAATGTCCAAGTGCATGGATCGCTTTTCGGATTTTCAAAAATTCATTAAAAATATTCTTCAAGAGATATGCAAATATATTCAACGGATTCTTGTTCAGGGCATGCTTGACTATGACTGTGTACAATTTCAAGACATTCCAAGATACTTTTGGGGTCTTTTTTGACGAAAAAGTTAAGTCACTGGCTAAGTGCATGGATCGCTTTCCTGATTTTCAAAAATTCATTAAAAATATTCCTTAAGCGATATGCAAATATTTTCAACGGATTCTTGTTCAGGGCGTCGTTGACTATGACTGAGTACAATTTCAAGACATTCCAACATACTTGGAATGTCCAAGTGCATGGATCGCTTTCCTGATTTTCAAAAGTTCATTAAAAATATTCTTCAAGAGATATGCAAATATATTCAACGGATTCTTGTTCAGGGCATGCTTGACTATGACTGTGTACAATTTCAAGACATTCCAAGATACTTTTGGGGTCTTTTTTGAATAAAAAGTTAAGTCACTGCCTAAGTGCACAGAAATTCCTCATTTTCAAAAATTCATTAAAAATATTCCTTAAGAGATATGCAAATATTTTCAATAGATTCTTGTTCAGGGCGTCGTTGACTATGACTGAGTACAATTTCAAGACATTCCAACTTAAGTGGAATGTCCAAGTGCATGGATAGCTTTCCGGATTTTCAAAAATTCATTAAAAATATTCTCCAAGAGATATGCAAATATATTCAACGGATTCTTGTTCAGGGCATGCTTGACTATGACTGTGCACAATTTCAAGACATTCCAAGATACTTTTGGGGTCTTTTTTGACGAAAAAGTTAAGTCACTGCCGAAGTGCATGGATCGCTTTCCTGATTTTCAAAAATTCATTAAAAATATTCCTTAAGCGATATGCAAATATTTTCAACGGATTCTTGTTCAGGGCGTCGTTGACTATGACTGAGTACAATTTCAAGACATTCCAACATACTTTGAATGTCCAAGTGCATGGATCGCTTTCCTGATTTTCAAAAGTTCATTAAAAATATTCTTCAAGAGATATGCAAATATATTCAACGGATTCTTGTTCAGGGCATGCTTGACTATGACTGTGTACAATTTCAAGACATTCCAAGATACTTTTGGGGTCTTTTTTGACGAAAAAGTTAAGTCACTGCCTAAGTGCATGGATCGCTTTCCTGATTTTCAGAAATTCATTAAAAATATTCCTTAAACGATATGCAAATATTTTCAACGGATTCTTGTTCAGGGCGTCGTTGACTATGACTGAGTACAATTTCAAGACATTCCAACATACTTGGAATGTCCAAGTGCATGGATCGCTTTCCTGATTTTCAAAAGTTCATTAAAAATATTCTTCAAGAGATATGCAAATATATTCAACGGATTCTTGTTCAGGGCATGCTTGACTATGACTGTGTACAATTTCAAGACAAATCAAGATACTTTTGGGGTCTTTTTTGAATAAAAAGTTAAGTCACTGCCTAAGTGCACAGACTTTCCTCATTTTCAAAAATTCATTAAAAATAATCCTTGAGAGATATGCAAATATTTTCAATTGATTCTTGTTCAGGGCGTCGTTGACTATGACTGAGTACAATTTCAAGACATTCCAACATACTTGGAATGTCCAAGTGCATGGATCGCTTTTCGGATTTTCAAAAATTCATTAAAAATATTCTTCAAGAGATATGCAAATATATTCAACGGTTTCTTGTTCAGGGCATGCTTGACTATGACTGTGTACAATTTCAAGACATTCCAAGATACTTTTGGGGTCTTTTTTGACAAAAAAGTTAAGTCACTGCCTAAGTGCATGGATTGCTTTCCTGATTTTCAAAAATTCATTAAAAATATTCCTTAAGCGATATGCAAATATTTTCAACGGATTCTTGTTCAGGGCGTCGTTGACTATGACTGAGTACAATTTCAAGACATTCCAACATACTTGGAATGTCCAAGTGCATGGATCGCTTTCCGGATTTTCAAAAATTCATTAAAAATATTCTTCAAGAGATATGCAAATATATTCAACGGATTCTTGTTCAGGGCATGCTTGACTATGACTGTGTACAATTTCAAGACATTCCAAGATACTTTTGGGGTCTTTTTTGAATAAAAAGTTAAGTCACTGCCTAAGTGCACAGACTTTCCTCATTTCCAAAAATTCATTAAAAATATTCCTTAAGAGATATGCAAATATTTTCAATGGATTCTTGTTCAGGGCGTCGTTGACTATGACTGAGTACAATTTCAAGACATTCCAACATACTTTGAATGTCCAAGTGCATGGATCGCTTTCCTGATTTTCAAAAGTTCATTAAAAATATTCTTCAAGAGATATGCAAATATATTCAACGGATTCTTGTTCAGGGCATGCTTGACTATGACTGTGTACAATTTCAAGACATTCCAAGATACTTTTGGGGTCTTTTTTGACGAAAAAGTTAAGTCACTGCCTAAGTGCATGGATCGCTTTCCTGATTTTCAGAAATTCTTTAAAAATATTCCTTAAACGATATGCAAATATTTTCAACGGATTCTTGTTCAGGGCGTCGTTGACTATGACTGAGTACAATTTCAAGACATTCCAACATACTTGGAATGTCCAAGTGCATGGATCGCTTTCCTGATTTTCAAAAGTTCATTAAAAATATTCTTCAAGAGATATGCAAATATATTCAACGGATTCTTGTTCAGGGCATGCTTGACTATGACTGTGTACAATTTCAAGACAAATCAAGATACTTTTGGGGTCTTTTTTGAATAAAAAGTTAAGTCACTGCCTAAGTGCACAGACTTTCCTCATTTTCAAAAATTCATTAAAAATAATCCTTGAGAGATATGCAAATATTTTCAATTGATTCTTGTTCAGGGCGTCGTTGACTATGACTGAGTACAATTTCAAGACATTCCAACATACTTGGAATGTCCAAGTGCATGGATCGCTTTTCGGATTTTCAAAAATTCATTAAAAATATTCTTCAAGAGATATGCAAATATATTCAACGGTTTCTTGTTCAGGGCATGCTTGACTATGACTGTGTACAATTTCAAGACATTCCAAGATACTTTTGGGGTCTTTTTTGACAAAAAAGTTAAGTCACTGCCTAAGTGCATGGATTGCTTTCCTGATTTTCAAAAATTCATTAAAAATATTCCTTAAGCGATATGCAAATATTTTCAACGGATTCTTGTTCAGGGCGTCGTTGACTATGACTGAGTACAATTTCAAGACATTCCAACATACTTGGAATGTCCAAGTGCATGGATCGCTTTCCGGATTTTCAAAAATTCATTAAAAATATTCTTCAAGAGATATGCAAATATATTCAACGGATTCTTGTTCAGGGCATGCTTGACTATGACTGTGTACAATTTCAAGACATTCCAAGATACTTTTGGGGTCTTTTTTGAATAAAAAGTTAAGTCACTGCCTAAGTGCACAGACTTTCCTCATTTCCAAAAATTCATTAAAAATATTCCTTAAGAGATATGCAAATATTTTCAATGGATTCTTGTTCAGGGCGTCGTTGACTATGACCGAGTACAATTTCAAGACATTCCAACATACTTGGAATGTCCAAGTGCATGGATCGCTTTCCGGATTTTCAAAAATTCATTAAAAATATTCTTCAAGAGATATGCAAATATATTCAACGGATTCTTGTTCAGGGCATGCTTGACTATGACTGTGTACAATTTCAAGACATTCCAAGATACTTTTGGGGTCTTTTTTGACGAAAAAGTTAAGTCACTGCCTAAGTGCATGGATCGCTTTCCTGATTTTCAAAAATTCATTAAAAATATTCCTTAAGCGATATGCAAATATTTTCAACGGATTCTTGTTCAGGGCGTCGTTGACTATGACTGAGTACAATTTCAAGACATTCCAACATACTTGGAATGTCCAAGTGCATGGATCGCTTTCCGGATTTTCAAAAATTCATTAAAAATATTCTTCAAGAGATATGCAAATATATTCAACGGATTCTTATTCAGGGCATGCTTGACTATGACTGTGTACAATTTCAAGACATTCCAATTTACTTTTGGGGTTTTTTTTGAAAAAAAAGTCAAGTCACTAAGTGCATCAGGACAAATGGATCGTTTCCTTCGTCTCACCTGATATCCTGCTGTGTGATCCACGGTGTCCAAACGTTTGTTTCCAGCGACTGGACGACATGGATGAACTCCTGCAGCTTTAATTCTTTAAAAACAACCCAAAAACATCAAAAGTTAAGTCACTGCCTAAGTGCATGGATCGCTTTCCTGATTTTCAAAAATTCATTAAAAATATTCCTCAAGAGATATGCAAATATATTCAACGGATTCTTGTTCAGGGCATGCTTGACTATGACTGTGTACAATTTCAAGACATTCCAAGATACTTTTGGGGTCTTTTTTGAAAAAAAAGTCAAGTCACTAAGTGCATCAGGGCAAATGGATCGTTTCCTCCGTCTCACCTTATTTCCTGCTGTGTGATCCATGGTGTCCAAACGTTTGTTTCCAGCGACTGGGCGACATGGATGAACTCCTGCAGCTTTAATGCTTTTAAAGCAAACCAAAAACATCAAAAGTTAAGTCACTGCCTAAGTGCATGGATCGCTTTCCTAATTTTCAAAAATTCATTAAAAATATTCCTTAAGAAATATGCAAATATTTTCAATTGATTCTTGTTCAGGGCGTCGTTGACTATGACTGAGTACAATTTCAAGACATTCCAACATACTTGGAATGTCCAAGTGCATGGATCGCTTTTCGGATTTTCAAAAATTCATTAAAAATATTCTTCAAGAGATATGCAAATATATTCAACGGATTCTTGTTCAGGGCATGCTTGACTATGACTGTGTACAATTTCAAGACATTCCAAGATACTTTTGGGGTCTTTTTTGAATAAAAAGTTAAGTCACTGCCTAAGTGCATGGATCGCTTTCCTGATTTTCAAAAATTCATTAAAAATATTCCTTAAGCGATATGCAAATATTTTCAACGGATTCTTGTTCAGGGCGTCGTTGACTATGACTGAGTACAATTTCAAGACATTCCAACATACTTGGAATGTCCAAGTGCATGGATCGCTTTCCTGATTTTCAAAAGTTCATTAAAAATATTCTTCAAGAGATATGCAAATATATTCAACGGATTCTTGTTCAGGGCATGCTTGACTATGACTGTGTACAATTTCAAGACATTCCAAGATACCTTTGGGGTCTTTTTTGGATAAAAAGTTAAGTCACTGCCTAAGTGCACAGACTTTCATCATTTTCAAAACTTCATTAAAAATATTCCTTAAGAGATATGCAAATATTTTCAATGGATTCTTGTTCAGGGCGTCGTTGACTATGACCGAGTACAATTTCAAGACATTCCAACATACTTGGAATGTCCAAGTGCATGGATCGCTTTCCGGATTTTCAAAAATTCATTAAAAATATTCTTCAAGAGATATGCAAATATATTCAACGGATTCTTGTTTAGGGCATGCTTGACTATGACTGTGTACAATTTCAAGACATTCCAAGATACTTTTGGGGTCTTTTTTGACGAAAAAGTTAAGTCACTGCCTCAGTGCATGGATCGCTTTCCTGATTTTCAGAAATTCTTTAAAAATATTCCTTAAACGATATGCAAATATTTGCAACGGATTCTTGTTCAGGGCGTCGTTGACTATGACTGAGTACAATTTCAAGACATTCCAACATACTTGGAATGTCCAAGTGCATGGATCGCTTTCCTGATTTTCAAAAGTTCATTAAAAATATTCTTCAAGAGATATGCAAATATATTCAACGGATTCTTGTTCAGGGCATGCTTGACTATGACTGTGTACAATTTCAAGACATTCCAGGATACTTTTGGGGTCTTTTTTGAATAAAAAGTTAAGTCACTGCCTAAGTGCACAGACTTTCCTCATTTTCAAAAATTCATTAAAAATATTCCTTAAGAGATATGCAAATATTTTCAATTGATTCTTGTTCAGGGCGTCGTTGACTATGACTGAGTACAATTTCAAGACATTCCAACATACTTGGAATGTCCAAGTGCATGGATCGCTTTTCAGATTTTCAAAAATTCATTAAAAATATTCTTCAAGAGATATGCAAATATATTCAACGGATTCTTGTTCAGGGCATGCTTGACTATGACTGTGTACAATTTCAAGACATTCCAAGATACTTTTGGGGTCTTTTTTGACAAAAAAGTTAAGTCACTGCCTAAGTGCATGGATCGCTTTCCTGATTTTCAAAAATTCATTAAAAATATTCCTTAAGCGATATGCAAATATTTTCAACGGATTCTTGTTCAGGGCGTCGTTGACTATGACTGAGTACAATTTCAAGACATTCCAACATACTTGGAATGTCCAAGTGCATGGATCGCTTTCCTGATTTTCAAAAGTTCATTAAAAATATTCTTCAAGAGATATGCAAATATATTCAACGGATTCTTGTTCAGGGCATGCTTGACTATGACTGTTTACAATTTCAAGACATTCCAAGATACCTTTGGGGTCTTTTTTGAATAAAAAGTTAAGTCACTGCCTAAGTGCACAGACTTTCATCATTTTCAAAAATTCATTAAAAATATTCCTTAAGAGATATGCAAATATTTTCAATTGATTCTTGTTCAGGGCGTCGTTGACTATGACTGAGTACAATTTCAAGACATTCCAACATACTTGGAATGTCCAAGTGCATGGATCGCTTTTCGGATTTTCAAAAATTCATTAAAAATATTCTTCAAGAGATATGCAAATATATTCAACGGATTCTTGTTCAGGGCATGCTTGACTATGACTGTGTACAATTTCAAGACATTCCAAGATACTTTTGGGGTCTTTTTTGACGAAAAAGTTAAGTCACTGCCTAAGTGCATGGATCGCTTTCCTGATTTTCAGAAATTCTTTAAAAATATTCCTTAAACGATATGCAAATATTTTCAACGGATTCTTGTTCAGGGCGTCGTTGACTATGACTGAGTACAATTTCAAGACATTCCAACATACTTGGAATGTCCAAGTGCATGGATCGCTTTCCTGATTTTCAAAAGTTCATTAAAAATATTCTTCAAGAGATATGCAAATATATTCAACGGATTCTTGTTCAGGGCATGCTTGACTATGACTGTGTACAATTTCAAGACATTCCAAGATACTTTTGGGGTCTTTTTTGAATAAAAAGTTAAGTCACTGCCTAAGTGCACAGACTTTCCTCATTTTCAAAAATTCATTAAAAATATTCCTTAAGAGATATGCAAATATTTTCAATGGATTCTTGTTCAGGGCGTCGTTGACTATGACCGAGTACAATTTCAAGACATTCCAACATACTTGGACTGTCCAAGTGCATGGATCGCTTTCCGGATTTTCAAAAATTCATTAAAAATATTCTTCAAGAGATATGCAAATATATTCAACGGATTCTTGTTCAGGGCATTCTTGACTATGACTGTGTACAATTTCAAGACATTCCAAGATACTTTTGGGGTCTTTTTTGACGAAAAAGTTAAGTCACTGCCTAAGTGCATGGATCGCTTTCCTGATTTTCAGAAATTCTTTAAAAATATTCCTTAAACGATATGCAAATATTTTCAACGGATTCTTGTTCAGGGCGTCGTTGACTATGACTGAGTACAATTTCAAGACATTCCAACATACTTGGAATGTCCAAGTGCATGGATCGCTTTCCTGATTTTCAAAAGTTCATTAAAAATATTCTTCAAGAGATATGCAAATATATTCAACGGATTCTTGTTCAGGGCATGCTTGACTATGACTGTGTACAATTTCAAGACATTCCAAGATACTTTTGGGGTCTTTTTTGAATAAAAAGTTAAGTCACTGCCTAAGTGCACAGACTTTCCTCATTTTCAAAAATTCATTAAAAATATTCCTTAAGAGATATGCAAATATTTTCAATTGATTCTTGTTCAGGGCGTCGTTGACTATGACTGAGTACAATTTCAAGACATTCCAACATACTTGGAATGTCCAAGTGCATGGATCGCTTTTCGGATTTTCAAAAATTCATTTAAAATATTCTTCAAGAGATATGCAAATATATTCAACGGATTCTTGTTCAGGGCATGCTTGACTATGACTGTGTACAATTTCAAGACATTCCAAGATACTTTTGGGGTCTTTTTTGACAAAAAAGTTAAGTCACTGCCTAAGTGCATGGATCGCTTTCCTGATTTTCAAAAATTCATAAAAAATATTCCTTAAGCGATATGCAAATATTTTCAACGGATTCTTGTTCAGGGCGTCGTTGACTATGACTGAGTACAATTTCAAGACATTCCAACATACTTGGAATGTCCAAGTGCATGGATCGCTTTCCTGATTTTCAAAAGTTCATTAAAAATATTCTTCAAGAGATATGCAAATATATTCAACGGATTCTTGTTCAGGGCATGCTTGACTATGACTGTGTACAATTTCAAGACATTCCAAGATACCTTTGGGGTCTTTTTTGAATAAAAAGTTAAGTCACTGCCTAAGTGCACAGACTTTCATCATTTTCAAAAATTCATTAAAAATATTCCTTAAGAGATATGCAAATATTTTCAATGGATTCTTGTTCAGGGCGTCGTTGACTATGACCGAGTACAATTTCAAGACATTCCAACATACTTGGAATGTCCAAGTGCATGGATCGCTTTCCGGATTTTCAAAAATTCATTAAAAATATTCTTCAAGAGATATGCAAATATATTCAACGGATTCTTGTTCAGGGCATGCTTGACTATGACTGTGTACAATTTCAAGACATTCCAAGATACTTTTGGGGTCTTTTTTGAATAAAAAGTTAAGTCACTGCCTAAGTGCACAGACTTTCCTCATTTTCAAAAATTCATTAAAAATATTCCTTAAGAGATATGCAAATATTTTCAATTGATTCTTGTTCAGGGCGTCGTTGACTATGACTGAGTACAATTTCAAGACATTCCAACATACTTGGAATGTCCAAGTGCATGGATCGCTTTTCGGATTTTCAAAAATTCATTTAAAATATTCTTCAAGAGATATGCAAATATATTCAACGGATTCTTGTTCAGGGCATGCTTGACTATGACTGTGTACAATTTCAAGACATTCCAAGATACTTTTGGGGTCTTTTTTGACAAAAAAGTTAAGTCACTGCCTAAGTGCATGGATCGCTTTCCTGATTTTCAAAAATTCATAAAAAATATTCCTTAAGCGATATGCAAATATTTTCAACGGATTCTTGTTCAGGGCGTCGTTGACTATGACTGAGTACAATTTCAAGACATTCCAACATACTTGGAATGTCCAAGTGCATGGATCGCTTTCCTGATTTTCAAAAGTTCATTAAAAATATTCTTCAAGAGATATGCAAATATATTCAACGGATTCTTGTTCAGGGCATGCTTGACTATGACTGTGTACAATTTCAAGACATTCCAAGATACCTTTGGGGTCTTTTTTGAATAAAAAGTTAAGTCACTGCCTAAGTGCACAGACTTTCATCATTTTCAAAAATTCATTAAAAATATTCCTTAAGAGATATGCAAATATTTTCAATGGATTCTTGTTCAGGGCGTCGTTGACTATGACCGAGTACAATTTCAAGACATTCCAACATACTTGGAATGTCCAAGTGCATGGATCGCTTTCCGGATTTTCAAAAATTCATTAAAAATATTCTTCAAGAGATATGCAAATATATTCAACGGATTCTTGTTCAGGGCATGCTTGACTATGACTGTGTACAATTTCAAGACATTCCAAGATACTTTTGGGGTCTTTTTTGACGAAAAAGTTAAGTCACTGCCTAAGTGCATGGATCGCTTTCCTGATTTTCAGAAATTCTTTAAAAATATTCCTTAAACGATATGCAAATATTTTCAACGGATTCTTGTTCAGGGCGTCGTTGACTATGACTGAGTACAATTTCAAGACATTCCAACATACTTGGAATGTCCAAGTGCATGGATCGCTTTCCTGATTTTCAAAAGTTCATTAAAAATATTCTTCAAGAGATATGCAAATATATTCAACGGATTCTTGTTCAGGGCATGCTTGACTATGACTGTGTACAATTTCAAGACATTCCAAGATACTTTTGGGGTCTTTTTTGAATAAAAAGTTAAGTCACTGCCTAAGTGCACAGACTTTCCTCATTTTCAAAAATTCATTAAAAATATTCCTTAAGAGATATGCAAATATTTTCAATTGATTCTTGTTCAGGGCGTCGTTGACTATGACTGAGTACAATTTCAAGACATTCCAACATACTTGGAATGTCCAAGTGCATGGATCGCTTTTCGGATTTTCAAAAATTCATTAAAAATATTCTTCAAGAGATATGCAAATATATTCAACGGATTCTTGTTCAGGGCATGCTTGACTATGACTGTGTACAATTTCAAGACATTCCAAGATACTTTTGGGGTCTTTTTTGACAAAAAAGTTAAGTCACTGCCTAAGTGCATGGATCGCTTTCCTGATTTTCAAAAATTCATAAAAAATATTCCTTAAGCGATATGCAAATATTTTCAACGGATTCTTGTTCAGGGCGTCGTTGACTATGACTGAGTACAATTTCAAGACATTCCAACATACTTGGAATGTCCAAGTGCATGGATCGCTTTCCTGATTTTCAAAAGTTCATTAAAAATATTCTTCAAGAGATATGCAAATATATTCAACGGATTCTTGTTCAGGGCATGCTTGACTATGACTGTGTACAATTTCAAGACATTCCAAGATACCTTTGGGGTCTTTTTTGAATAAAAAGTTAAGTCACTGCCTAAGTGCACAGACTTTCATCATTTTCAAAAATTCATTAAAAATATTCCTTAAGAGATATGCAAATATTTTCAATGGATTCTTGTTCAGGGCGTCGTTGACTATGACCGAGTACAATTTCAAGACATTCCAACATACTTGGAATGTCCAAGTGCATGGATCGCTTTCCGGATTTTCAAAAATTCATTAAAAATATTCTTCAAGAGATATGCAAATATATTCAACGGATTCTTGTTCAGGGCATGCTTGACTATGACTGTGTACAATTTCAGGACATTCCAAGATACTTTTGGGGTCTTTTTTGACGAAAAAGTTAAGTCACTGCCTAAGTGCATGGATCGCTTTCCTGATTTTCAGAAATTCTTTAAAAATATTCCTTAAACGATATGCAAATATTTTCAACGGATTCTTGTTCAGGGCGTCGTTGACTATGACTGAGTACAATTTCAAGACATTCCAACATACTTGGAATGTCCAAGTGCATGGATCGCTTTCCTGATTTTCAAAAGTTCATTAAAAATATTCTTCAAGAGATATGCAAATATATTCAACGGATTCTTGTTCAGGGCATGCTTGACTATGACTGTGTACAATTTCAAGACATTCCAAGATACTTTTGGGGTCTTATTTGAATAAAAAGTTAAGTCACTGCCTAAGTCCACAGACTTTCCTCATTTTCAAAAATTCATTAAAAATATTCCTTAAGAGATATGCAAATATTTTCAATTGATTCTTGTTCAGGGCGTCGTTGACTATGACTGAGTACAATTTCAAGACATTCCAACATACTTTGAATGTCCAAGTGCATGGATCGCTTTTCGGATTTTCAAAAATTCATTAAAAATATTCTTCAAGAGATATGCAAATATATTCAACGGATTCTTGTTCAGGGCATGCTTGACTATGACTGTGTACAATTTCAAGACATTCCAAGATACTTTTGGGGTCTTTTTTGACAAAAAAGTTAAGTCACTGCCTAAGTGCATGGATCGCTTTCCTGATTTTCAAAAATTCATTAAAAATATTCCTTAAGCGATATGCAAATATTTTCAACGGATTCTTGTTCAGGGCGTCGTTGACTATGACTGAGTACAATTTCAAGACATTCCAACATACTTGGAATGTCCAAGTGCATGGATCGCTTTCCTGATTTTCAAAAGTTCATTAAAAATATTCTTCAAGAGATATGCAAATATATTCAACGGATTCTTGTTCAGGGCATGCTTGACTATGACTGTGTACAATTTCAAGACATTCCAAGATACCTTTGGGGTCTTTTTTGAATAAAAAGTTAAGTCACTGCCTAAGTGCACAGACTTTCATCATTTTCAAAAATTCATTAAAAATATTCCTTAAGAGATATGCAAATATTTTCAATGGATTCTTGTTCAGGGCGTCGTTGACTATGACCGAGTACAATTTCAAGACATTCCAACATACTTGGAATGTCCAAGTGCATGGATCGCTTTCCGGATTTTCAAAAATTCATTAAAAATATTCTTCAAGAGATATGCAAATATATTCAACGGATTCTTGTTCATGGCATTCTTGACTATGACTGTGTACAATTTCAAGACATTCCAAGATACTTTTGGGGTCTTTTTTGACGAAAAAGTTAAGTCACTGCCTAAGTGCATGGATCGCTTTCCTGAGTTAAGTCACTGCCTAAGTGCACAGACTTTCATCATTTTCAAAAATTCATTAAAAATATTCCTTAAGAGATATGCAAATATTTTCAATGGATTCTTGTTCAGGGCGTCGTTGACTATGACCGAGTACAATTTCAAGACATTCCAACATACTTGGAATGTCCAAGTGCATGGATCGCTTTCCGGATTTTCAAAAATTCATTAAAAATATTCTTCAAGAGATATGCAAATATATTCAACGGATTCTTATTCAGGGCATGCTTGACTATGACTGTGTACAATTTCAAGACATTCCAATTTACTTTTGGGGTTTTTTTTGAAAAAAAAGTCAAGTCACTAAGTGCATCAGGGCAAATGGATCGTTTCCTTCGTCTCACCTGATATCCTGCTGTGTGATCCACGGTGTCCAAACGTTTGTTTCCAGCGACTGGACGACATGGATGAACTCCTGCAGCTTTAATTCTTTAAAAACAACCCAAAAACATCAAAAGTTAAGTCACTGCCTAAGTGCATGGATCGCTTTCCTGATTTTCAAAAATTCATTAAAAATATTCCTCAAGAGATATGCAAATATATTCAATGGATTCTTGTTCAGGGCATGCTTGACTATGACTGTGTACAATTTCAAGACATTCCAAGATACTTTTGGGGTCTTTTTTGAAAAAAAAGTCAAGTCACTAAGTGCATCAGGGCAAATGGATCGTTTCCTCCGTCTCACCTTATTTCCTGCTGTGTGATCCATGGTGTCCAAACGTTTGTTTCCAGCGACTGGGCGACATGGATGAACTCCTGCAGCTTTAATGCTTTAAAAACAAACCAAAAACATCAAAAGTTAAGTCACTGCCTTAGTGCATGGATCGCTTTCCTAATTTTCAAAAATTCATTAAAAATATTCCTTAAGAGATATGCAAATATTTTCAATGGATTCTTGTTCAGGGCGTCGTTGACTATGACCGAGTACAATTTCAAGACATTCCAACATACTTGGAATGTCCAAGTGCATGGATCGCTTTCCGGATTTTCAAAAATTCATTAAAAATATTCTTCAAGAGATATGCAAATATATTCAACGGATTCTTGTTCAGGGCATTCTTGACTATGACTGTGTACAATTTCAAGACATTCCAAGATACTTTTGGGGTCTTTTTTGACGAAAAAGTTAAGTCACTGCCTAAGTGCATTGATCGCTTTCCTGATTTTCAGAAATTCTTTAAAAATATTCCTTAAACTATACGCAAATATTTTCAATGGATTCTTGTTCAGGGCGTCGTTGACTATGACTGAGTACAATTTCAAGACATTCCAACATACTTGGAATGTCCAAGTGCATGGATCGCTTTCCTGATTTTCAAAAGTTCATTAAAAATATTCTTCAAGAGATATGCAAATATATTCAACGGATTCTTGTTCAGGGCATGCTTGACTATGACTGTGTACAATTTCAAGACATTCCAAGATACTTTTGGGGTCTTTTTTGACAAAAAAGTTAAGTCACTGCCTAAGTGCATGGATCGCTTTCCTGATTTTCAAAAATTCATTAGAAATATTCCTTAAGCGATATGCAAATATTTTCAACGGATTCTTGTTCAGGGCGTTGTTGACTATGACTGAGTACAATTTCAAGACATTCCAACATACTTGGAATGTCCAAGTGCATGGATCGCTTTCCTGATTTTCAAAAGTTCATTAAAAATATTCTTCAAGAGATATGCAAATATATTCAACGGATTCTTGTTCAGGGCATGCTTGACTATGACTGTGTACAATTTCAAGACATTCCAAGATACTTTTGGGGTCTTTTTTGAATAAAAAGTTAAGTCACTGCCTAAGTGCACAGATTTTCCTCATTTTCAAAAATTCATTAAAAATATTCCTTAAGAGATATGCAAATATTTTCAATTGATTCTTGTTCAGGGCGTCGTTGACTATGACTGAGTACAATTTCAAGACATTCCAACATACTTTGAATGTCCAAGTGCATGGATCGCTTTTCGGATTTTCAAAAATTCATTAAAAATATTCTTCAAGAGATATGCAAATATATTCAACGGATTCTTGTTCAGGGCATGCTTGACTATGACTGTGTACAATTTCAAGACATTCCAAGATACTTTTGGGGTCTTTTTTGACAAAAAAGTTAAGTCACTGCCTAAGTGCATGGATCACTTTCCTGATTTTCAAAAATTCATTAAAAATATTCCTTAAGCGATATGCAAATATTTTCAATGGATTCTTGTTCAGGGCGTCGTTGACTATGACTGAGTACAATTTCAAGACATTCCAACATACTTGGAATGTCCAAGTGCACGGATCGCTTTCCTGATTTTCAAAAGTTCATTAAAAATATTCTTCAAGAGATATGCAAATATATTCAACGGATTCTTGTTCAGGGCATGCTTGACTATGACTGTGTACAATTTCAAGACATTCCAAGATACCTTTGGGGTCTTTTTTGAATAAAAAGTTAAGTCACTGCCTAAGTGCACAGACTTTCATCATTTTCAAAAATTCATTAAAAATATTCCTTAAGAGATATGCAAATATTTTCAATGGATTCTTGTTCAGGGCGTCGTTGACTATGACCGAGTACAATTTCAAGACATTCCAACATACTTGGAATGTCCAAGTGCATGGATCGCTTTCCGGATTTTCAAAAATTCATTAAAAATATTCTTCAAGAGATATGCAAATATATTCAACGGATTCTTGTTCAGGGCATTCTTGACTATGACTGTGTACAATTTCAAGACATTCCAAGATACTTTTGGGGTCTTTTTTGACGAAAAAGTTAAGTCACTGCCTAAGTGCATTGATCGCTTTCCTGATTTTCAGAAATTCTTTAAAAATATTCCTTAAACTATACGCAAATATTTTCAATGGATTCTTGTTCAGGGCGTCGTTGACTATGACTGAGTACAATTTCAAGACATTCCAACATACTTGGAATGTCCAAGTGCATGGATCGCTTTCCTGATTTTCAAAAGTTCATTAAAAATATTCTTCAAGAGATATGCAAATATATTCAACGGATTCTTGTTCAGGGCATGCTTGACTATGACTGTGTACAATTTCAAGACATTCCAAGATACTTTTGGGGTCTTTTTTGACAAAAAAGTTAAGTCACTGCCTAAGTGCATGGATCGCTTTCCTGATTTTCAAAAATTCATTAGAAATATTCCTTAAGCGATATGCAAATATTTTCAACGGATTCTTGTTCAGGGCGTTGTTGACTATGACTGAGTACAATTTCAAGACATTCCAACATACTTGGAATGTCCAAGTGCATGGATCGCTTTCCTGATTTTCAAAAGTTCATTAAAAATATTCTTCAAGAGATATGCAAATATATTCAACGGATTCTTGTTCAGGGCATGCTTGACTATGACTGTGTACAATTTCAAGACATTCCAAGATACCTTTGGGGTCTTTTTTGAATAAAAAGTTAAGTCACTGCCTAAGTGCACAGACTTTCATCATTTTCAAAAATTCATTAAAAATATTCCTTAAGAGATATGCAAATATTTTCAATTGATTCTTGTTCAGGGCGTCGTTGACTATGACTGAGTACAATTTCAAGACATTCCAACATACTTGGAATGTCCAAGTGCATGGATCGCTTTTCGGATTTTCAAAAATTCATTAAAAATATTATTCAAGAGATATGCAAATATATTCAACATATTCTTGTTCAGGGCATGCTTGACTATGACTGTGTACAATTTCAAGACATTCCAAGATACTTTTGGAGTCTTTTTTGACAAAAAAGTTTAGTCACTGCCTAAGTGCATGGATCGCTTTCCTGATTTTCAGAAATTCTTTAAAAATATTCCTTAAACGATATGCAAATATTTTCAACGGATTCTTGTTCAGGGCGTCGTTGACTATGACTGAGTACAATTTCAAGACATTCCAACATACTTGCAATGTCCAAGTGCATGGATCGCTTTCCTGATTTTCAAAAGTTCATTAAAAATATTCTTCAAGAGATATGCAAATATATTCAACGGATTCTTGTTCAGGGCATGCTTGACTATGACTGTGTACAATTTCAAGACATTCCAAGATACCTTTGGGGTCTTTTTTGAATAAAAAGTTAAGTCACTGCCTAAGTGCATGGATCGCTTTCCTGATTTTCAAAAATTCATTAAAAATATTCCTTAAGCGATATGCAAATATTTTCAACGGATTCTTGTTCAGGGCGTCGTTGACTATGACCGAGTACAATTTCAAGACATTCCAACATACTTTGAATGTCCAAGTACATGGATCGCTTTCCTGATTTTCAAAAGTTCATTAAAAATATTCTTCAAGAGATATGCAAATATATTCAACGGATTCTTGTTCAGGGCATGCTTGACTATGACTGTGTACAATTTCAAGACATTCCAAGATACTTTTGGGGTCTTTTTTGAATGAAAAGTTAAGTCACTGGCTTAGTGCACAGACTTTCCTCATTTTCAAAAATTCATTAAAAATATTCCTTAAGAGATATGCAAATATTTTCAATTGATTCTTGTTCAGAGCGTCGTTGACTATGACTGAGTACAATTTCAAGACATTCCAACATACTTGGAATGTCGAAGTGCATGGATCGCTTTTCGGATTTTCAAAAATTCATTAAAAATATTCTACAAGAGATATGCAAATATATTCAACGGATTCTTGTTCAGGGCATGCTTGACTATGACTGTGTACAATTTCAAGACATTCCAAGATACTTTTGGGGTCTTTTTTGACGAAAAAGTTAAGTCACTGCCTAAGTGCATGGATCGCTTTCCTGATTTTCAAAAATTCATTAAAAATATTCCTTAAGCGATATGCAAATATTTTCAACGGATTCTTGTTCAGGGCGTCGTTGACTATGACTGAGTACAATTTCAAGACATTCCAACATACTTGGAATGTCCAAGTGCATGGATCGCTTTCCTGATTTTCAAAAGTTCATTAAAAATATTCTTCAAGAGATATGCAAATATATTCAACGGATTCTTGTTCAGGGCATGCTTGACTATGACTGTGTACAATTTCAAGACATTCCAAGATACTTTTGGGGTCTTTTTTGACGAAAAAGTTAAGTCACTGCCTAAGTGCATGGATCGCTTTCCTGATTTTCAGAAATTCTTTAAAAATATTCCTTAAACGATATGCAAATATTTTCAACGGATTCTTGTTCAGGGCGTCGTTGACTATGACTGAGTACAATTTCAAGACATTCCAACATACTTGGAATGTCCAAGTGCATGGATCGCTTTCCTGATTTTCAAAAGTTCATTAAAAATATTCTTCAAGAGATATGCAAATATATTCAACGGATTCTTGTTCAGGGCATGCTTGACTATGACTGTGTACAATTTCAAGACATTCCAAGATACTTTTGGGGTCTTTTTTGAATAAAAAGTTAAGTCACTGCCTAAGTGCACAGACTTTCCTCATTTTCAAAAATTCATTAAAAATATTCCTTAAGAGATATGCAAATATTTTCAATTGATTCTTGTTCAGGGCGTCGTTGACTATGACTGAGTACAATTTCAAGACATTCCAACATACTTGGAATGTCCAAGTGCATGGATCGCTTTCCTGATTTTCAAAAGTTCATTAAAAATATTCTTCAAGAGATATGCAAATATATTCAACGGATTCTTGTTCAGGGCATGCTTGACTATGACTGTGTACAATTTCAAGACATTCCAAGATACCTTTGGGGTCTTTTTTGAATAAAAAGTTAAGTCACTGCCTAAGTGCACAGACTTTCATCATTTTCAAAAATTCATTAAAAATATTCCTTAAGAGATATGCAAATATTTTCAATGGATTCTTGTTCAGGGCGTCGTTGACTATGACCGAGTACAATTTCAAGACATTCCAACATACTTGGAATGTCCAAGTGCATGGATCGCTTTCCGGATTTTCAAAAATTCATTAAAAATATTCTTCAAGAGATATGCAAATATATTCAACGGATTCTTGTTCAGGGCATTCTTGACTATGACTGTGTACAATTTCAAGACATTCCAAGATACTTTTGGGGTCTTTTTTGACGAAAAAGTTAAGTCACTGCCTAAGTGCATGGATCGCTTTCCTGATTTTCAGAAATTCTTTAAAAATATTCCTTAAACGATATGCAAATATTTTCAACGGATTCTTGTTCAGGGCGTCGTTGACTATGACTGAGTACAATTTCAAGACATTCCAACATACTTGGAATGTCCAAGTGCATGGATCGCTTTCCTGATTTTCAAAAGTTCATTAAAAATATTCTTCAAGAGATATGCAAATATATTCAACGGATTCTTGTTCAGGGCATGCTTGACTATGACTGTGTACAATTTCAAGACATTCCAAGATACTTTTGGGGTCTTTTTTGAATAAAAAGTTAAGTCACTGCCTAAGTGCACAGACTTTCCTCATTTTCAAAAATTCATTAAAAATATTCCTTAAGAGATATGCAAATATTTTCAATTGATTCTTGTTCAGGGCGTCGTTGACTATGACTGAGTACAATTTCAAGACATTCCAACATACTTGGAATGTCCAAGTGCATGGATCGCTTTTCGGATTTTCAAAAATTCATTAAAAATATTCTTCAAGAGATATGCAAATATATTCAACGGATTCTTGTTCAGGGCATGCTTGACTATGACTGTGTACAATTTCAAGACATTCCAAGATACTTTTGGGGTCTTTTTTGACAAAAAAGTTAAGTCACTGCCTAAGTGCATGGATCGCTTTCCTGATTTTCAGAAATTCATTAAAAATATTCCTTAAGCGATATGCAAATATTTTCAATTGATTCTTGTTCAGGGCGTCGTTGACTATGACTGAGTACAATTTCAAGACATTCCAACATACTTGGAATGTCCAAGTGCATGGATCGCTTTCCTGATTTTCAAAAGTTCATTAAAAATATTCTTCAAGAGATATGCAAATATATTCAACGGATTCTTGTTCAGGGCATGCTTGACTATGACTGTGTACAATTTCAAGACATTCCAAGATACCTTTGGGGTCTTTTTTGAATAAAAAGTTAAGTCACTGCCTAAGTGCACAGACTTTCATCATTTTCAAAAATTCATTAAAAATATTCCTTAAGAGATATGCAAATATTTTCAATGGATTCTTGTTCAGGGCGTCGTTGACTATGACCGAGTACAATTTCAAGACATTCCAACATACTTGGAATGTCCAAGTGCATGGATCGCTTTCCGGATTTTCAAAAATTCATTAAAAATATTCTTCAAGAGATATGCAAATATATTCAACGGATTCTTGTTCAGGGCATGCTTGACTATGACTGTGTACAATTTCAAGACATTCCAAGATACTTTTGGGGTCTTTTTTGACGAAAAAGTTAAGTCACTGCCTAAGTGCACAGACTTTCCTCATTTTCAAAAAATTCATTAAAAATATTCCTTAAGAGATATGCAAATATTTTCAATTGATTCTTGTTCAGGGCGTCGTTGACTATGACTGAGTACAATTTCAAGACATTCCAACATACTTGGAATGTCCAAGTGCATGGATCGCTTTTCGGATTTTCAAAAATTCATTAAAAATATTCTTCAAGAGATATGCAAATATATTCAACGGATTCTTGTTCAGGGCATGCTTGACTATGACTGTGTACAATTTCAAGACATTCCAAGATACTTTTGGGGTCTTTTTTGACAAAAAAGTTAAGTCACTGCCTAAGTGCATGGATCGCTTTCCTGATTTTCAAAAATTCATAAAAAATATTCCTTAAGCGATATGCAAATATTTTCAACGGATTCTTGTTCAGGGCGTCGTTGACTATGACTGAGTACAATTTCAAGACATTCCAACATACTTGGAATGTCCAAGTGCATGGATCGCTTTCCTGATTTTCAAAAGTTCATTAAAAATATTCTTCAAGAGATATGCAAATATATTTAACGGATTCTTGTTCAGGGCATGCTTGACTATGACTGTGTACAATTTCAAGACATTCCAAGATACTTTTGGGGTCTTTTTTGAATAAAAAGTTAAGTCACTGCCTAAGTGCACAGACTTTCATCATTTTCAAAAATTCATTAAAAATATTCCTTAAGAGATATGCAAATATTTTCAATGGATTCTTGTTCAAGGCGTCGTTGACTATGACCGAGTACAATTTCAAGACATTCCAACATACTTGGAATGTCCAAGTGCATGGATCGCTTTCCGGATTTTCAAAAATTCATTAAAAATATTCTTCAAGAGATATGCAAATATATTCAACGGATTCTTGTTCAGGGCATGCTTGACTATGACTGTGTACAATTTCAAGACATTCCAAGATACTTTTGGGGTCTTTTTTGACGAAAAAGTTAAGTCACTGCCTAAGTGCATGGATCGCTTTCCTGATTTTCAAAAATTCATTAAAAATATTCCTTAAGCGATATGCAAATATTTTCAACGGATTCTTGTTCAGGGCGTCGTTGACTATGACTGAGTACAATTTCAAGACATTCCAACATACTTGGAATGTCCAAGTGCATGGATCGCTTTCCCGATTTTCAAAAGTTCATTAAAAATATTCTTCAAGAGATATGCAAATATATTCAACGGATTCTTGTTCAGGGCATGCTTGACTATGACTGTGTACAATTTCAAGACATTCCAAGATACTTTTGGGGTCTTTTTTGAATAAAAAGTTAAGTCACTGCCTAAGTGCACAGACTTTCATCATTTTCAAAAATTCATTAAAAATATTCCTTAAGAGATATGCAAATATTTTCAATTGATTCTTGTTCAGGGCGTCGTTGACTATGACTGAGTACAATTTCAAGACATTCCAACATACTTGGAATGTCCAAGTGCATGGATCGCTTTTCGGATTTTCAAAAATTCATTAAAAATATTCTTCAAGAGATATGCAAATATATTCAACGGATTCTTGTTCAGGGCATGCTTGACTATGACTGTGTACAATTTCAAGACATTCCAAGATACTTTTGGGGTCTTTTTTGACAAAAAAGTTAAGTCACTGCCTAAGTGCATGGATCGCTTTCCTGATTTTCAAAAATTCATTAAAAATATTCCTTAAGGGATATGCAAATATTTTCAACGGATTCTTGTTCAGGGCGTCGTTGACTATGACTGAGTACAATTTCAAGACATTCCAACATACTTGGAATGTCCAAGTGCATGGATCGCTTTTCGGATTTTCAAAAATTCATTAAAAATATTCTTCAAGAGATATGCAAATATATTCAACGGATTCTTGTTCAGGGCATGCTTGACTATGACTGTGTACAATTTCAAGACATTCCAAGATACTTTTGGGGTCTTTTTTGACGAAAAAGTTAAGTCACTGCCTAAGTGCATGGATCGCTTTCCTGATTTTCAAAAATTCATTTAAAATATTCCTTAAGCGATATGCAAATATTTTCAACGGATTCTTGTTCAGGGCGTCGTTGACTATGACTGAGTACAATTTCAAGACATTCCAACATACTTGGAATGTCCAAGTGCATGGATCGCTTTCCTGATTTTCAAAAGTTCATTAAAAATATTCTTCAAGAGATATGCAAATATATTCAACGGATTCTTGTTCAGGGCATGCTTGACTATGACTGTGTACAATTTCAAGACATTCCAAGATACTTTTGGGGTCTTTTTTGAATAAAAAGTTAAGTCACTGCCTAAGTGCACAGACTTTCATCATTTTCAAAAATTCATTAAAAATATTCCTTAAGAGATATGCAAATATTTTCAATTGATTCTTGTTCAGGGCGTCGTTGACTATGACTGAGTACAATTTCAAGACATTCCAACATACTTGGAATGTCCAAGTGCATGGATCGCTTTTCGGATTTTCAAAAATTCATTAAAAATATTCTTCAAGAGATATGCAAATATATTCAACGGATTCTTGTTCAGGGCATGCTTGACTATGACTGTGTACAATTTCAAGACATTCCAAGATACTTTTGGGGTCTTTTTTGACAAAAAAGTTAAGTCACTGCCTAAGTGCATGGATCGCTTTCCTGATTTTCAAAAATTCATTAAAAATATTCCTTAAGCTATATGCAAATATTTTCAACGGATTCTTGTTCAGGGCGTCGTTGACTATGACTGAGTACAATTTCAAGACATTCCAACATACTTGGAATGTCCAAGTGCATGGATCGCTTTCCTGATTTTCAAAAGTTCATTAAAAATATTCTTCAAGAGATATGCAAATATATTCAACGGATTCTTGTTCAGGGCATGCTTGACTATGACTGTGTACAATTTCAAGACATTCCAAGATACTTTTGGGGTCTTTTTTGAATAAAAAGTTAAGTCACTGCCTAAGTGCACAGACTTTCCTCATTTTCAAAAATTCATTAAAAATATTCCTTAAGAGATATGCAAATATTTTCAATTGATTCTTGTTCAGGGCGTCGTTGACTATGACTGAGTACAATTTCAAGACATTCCAACATACTTGGAATGTCCAAGTGCATGGATTGCTTTTCGGATTTTCAAAAATTCATTAAAAATATTCTTCAAGAGATATGCAAATATATTCAACGGATTCTTGTTCAGGGCATGCTTGACTATGACTGTGTACAATTTCAAGACATTCCAAGATACTTTTGGGGTCTTTTTTGACAAAAAAGTTAAGTCACTGCCTAAGTGCATGGATCGCTTTCCTGATTTTCAAAAATTCATTAAAAATATTCCTTAAGCGATATGCAAATATTTTCAACGGATTCTTGTTCAGGGCGTCGTTGACTATGACTGAGTACAATTTCAAGACATTCCAACATACTTGGAATGTCCAAGTGCATGGATCGCTTTCCTGATTTTCAAAAGTTCATTAAAAATATTCTTCAAGAGATATGCAAATATATTCAACGGATTCTTGTTCAGGGCATGCTTGACTATGACTGTGTACAATATCAAGACATTCCAAGATACTTTTGGGGTCTTTTTTGAATAAAAAGTTAAGTCACTGCCTAAGTGCACAGACTTTCCTCATTTTCAAAAATTCATTAAAAATATTCCTTAAGAGATATGCAAATATTTTCAATTGATTCTTGTTCAGGGCGTCGTTGACTATGACTGAGTACAATTTCAAGACATTCCAACATACTTGGAATGTCCAAGTGCATGGATCGCTTTTCGGATTTTCAAAAATTCATTAAAAATATTCTTCAAGAGATATGCAAATATATTCAACGGATTCTTGTTCAGGGCATGCTTGACTATGACTGTGTACAATTTCAAGACATTCCAATTTACTTTTGGGGTTTTTTTTTGAAAAAAAGTCAAGTCACTAAGTGCATCAGGGCAAATGGATCGTTTCCTTCGTCTCACCTGATATCCTGCTGTGTGATCCACGGTGTCCAAACGTTTGTTTCCAGCGACTGGACGACATGGATGAACTCCTGCAGCTTTAATTCTTTAAAAACAACCCAAAAACATCAAAAGTTAAGTCACTGCCTAAGTGCATGGATCGCTTTCCTGATTTTCAAAAATTCATTAAAAATATTCCTCAAGAGATATGCAAATATATTCAACGGATTCTTGTTCAGGGCATGCTTGACTATGACTGTGTACAATTTCAAGACATTCCAAGATACTTTTGGGGTCTTTTTTGACGAAAAAGTTAAGTCACTGCCTAAGTGCATGGATCGCTTTCCTGATTTTCAAAAATTCATTAAAAATATTCCTTAAGCGATATGCAAATATTTTCAACGGATTCTTGTTCAGGGCGTCGTTGACTATGACTGAGTACAATTTCAAGACATTCCAACATACTTGGAATGTCCAAGTGCATGGATCGCTTTCCGGATTTTCAAAAATTCATTAAAAATATTCTTCAAGAGATATGCAAATATATTCAACGGATTCTTATTCAGGGCATGCTTGACTATGACTGTGTACAATTTCAAGACATTCCAATTTACTTTTGGGGTTTTTTTTGAAAAAAAAGTCAAGTCACTAAGTGCATCAGGGCAAATGGATCGTTTCCTTCGTCTCACCTGATATCCTGCTGTGTGATCCACGGTGTCCAAACGTTTGTTTCCAGCGACTGGGCGACATGGATGAACTCCTGCAGCTTTAATGCTTTAAAAACAAACCAAAAACATCAAAAGTTAAGTCACTGCCTAAGTGCATGGATCGCTTTCCTAATTTTCAAAAATTCATTAAAAATATTCCTTAAGAGATATGCAAATATTTTCAATTGATTCTTGTTCAGGGCGTCGTTGACTATGACTGAGTACAATTTCAAGACATTCCAACATACTTGGAATGTCCAAGTGCATGGATCGCTTTTCGGATTTTCAAAAATTCATTAAAAATATTCTTCAAGAGATATGCAAATATATTCAACGGATTCTTGTTCAGGGCATGCTTGACTATGACTGTGTACAATTTCAAGACATTCCAGGATACTTTTGGGGTCTTTTTTGAATAAAAAGTTAAGTCACTGCCTAAGTGCATGGATCGCTTTCCTGATTTTCAAAAATTCATTAAAAATATTCCTTAAGCGATATGCAAATATTTTCAACGGATTCTTGTTCAGGGCGTCGTTGACTATGACTGAGTACAATTTCAAAACATTCCAACATACTTGGAATGTCCAAGTGCATGGATCGCTTTCCTGATTTTCAAAAGTTCATTAAAAATATTCTTCAAGAGATATGCAAATATATTCAACGGATTCCTGTTCAGGGCATGCTTGACTATGACTGTGTACAATTTCAAGACATTCCAAGATACTTTTGGGGTCTTTTTTGAATAAAAAGTTAAGTCACTGCCTAAGTGCACAGACTTTCCTCATTTTCAAAAATTCATTAAAAATATTCCTTAAGAGATATGCAAATATTTTCAATTGATTCTTGTTCAGGGCGTCGTTGACTATGACTGAGTACAATTTAAAGACATTCCAACATACTTGGAATGTCCAAGTGCATGGATCGCTTTTCGGATTTTCAAAAATTCATTAAAAATATTCTTCAAGAGATATGCAAATATATTCAACGGATTCTTGTTCAGGGCATGCTTGACTATGACTGTGTACAATTTCAAGACATTCCAAGATACTTTTGGGGTCTTTTTTGACAAAAAAGTTAAGTCACTGCCTAAGTGCATGGATCGCTTTCCTGATTTTCAAAAATTCATTAAAAATATTCCTTAAGCGATATGCAAATATTTTCAACGGATTCTTGTTCAGGGCGTCGTTGACTATGACTGAGTACAATTTCAAGACATTCCAACATACTTGGAATGTCCAAGTGCATGGATCGCTTTCCTGATTTTCAAAAGTTCATTAAAAATATTCTTCAAGAGATATGCAAATATATTCAACGGATTCTTGTTCAGGGCATGCTTGACTATGACTGTGTACAATTTCAAGACATTCCAAGATACCTTTGGGGTCTTTTTTGGATAAAAAGTTAAGTCACTGCCTAAGTGCACAGACTTTCATCATTTTCAAAAATTCATTAAAAATATTCCTTAAGAGATATGCAAATATTTTCAATGGATTCTTGTTCAGGGCGTCGTTGACTATGACCGAGTACAATTTCAAGACATTCCAACATACTTGGAATGTCCAAGTGCATGGATCGCTTTTCGGATTTTCAAAAATTCATTAAAAATATTCTTCAAGAGATATGCAAATATATTCAACGGATTCTTGTTCAGGGCATGCTTGACTATGACTGTGTACAATTTCAAGACATTCCAAGATACTTTTGGGGTCTTTTTTGACGAAAAAGTTAAGTCACTGCCTAAGTGCATGGATCGCTTTCCTGATTTTCAGAAATTCTTTAAAAATATTCCTTAAACGATATGCAAATATTTTCAACGGATTCTTGTTCAGGGCGTCGTTGACTATGACTGAGTACAATTTCAAGACATTCCAACATACTTGGAATGTCCAAGTGCATGGATCGCTTTCCTGATTTTCAAAAGTTCATTAAAAATATTCTTCAAGAGATATGCAAATATATTCAACGGATTCTTGTTCAGGGCATGCTTGACTATGACTGTGTACAATTTCAAGACATTCCAGGATACTTTTGGGGTCTTTTTTGAATAAAAAGTTAAGTCACTGCGTAAGTGCACAGACTTTCCTCATTTTCAAAAATTCATTAAAAATATTCCTTAAGAGATATGCAAATATTTTCAATTGATTCTTGTTCAGGGCGTCGTTGACTATGACTGAGTACAATTTCAAGACATTCCAACATACTTGGAATGTCCAAGTGCATGGATCGCTTTTCGGATTTTCAAAAATTCATTAAAAATATTCTTCAAGAGATATGCAAATATATTCAACGGATTCTTGTTCAGGGCATGCTTGACTATGACTGTGTACAATTTCAAGACATTCCAAGATACTTTTGGGGTCTTTTTTGACAAAAAAGTTAAGTCACTGCCTAAGTGCATGGATCGCTTTTCTGATTTTCAAAAATTCATTCAAAATATTCCTTAAGCGATATGCAAATATTTTCAACGGATTCTTGTTCAGGGCGTCGTTGACTATGACTGAGTACAATTTCAAAACATTCCAACATACTTGGAATGTCCAAGTGCATGGATCGCTTTCCTGATTTTCAAAAGTTCATTAAAAATATTCTTCAAGAGATATGCAAATATATTCAACGGATTCTTGTTCAGGGCATGCTTGACTATGACTGTGTACAATTTCAAGACATTCCAAGATACTTTTGGGGTCTTTTTTGAATAAAAAGTTAAGTCACTGCCTAAGTGCACAGACTTTCCTCATTTTCAAAAATTCATTAAAAATATTCCTTAAGAGATATGCAAATATTTTCAATGGATTCTTGTTCAGGGCGTTGTTGACTATGACTGAGTACAATTTCAAGACATTCCAACATACTTGGAATGTCCAAGTGCATGGATCGCTTTCCGGATTTTCAAAAATTCATTTAAAATATTCTTCAAGAGATATGCAAATATATTCAACGGATTCTTGTTCAGGGCATGCTTGACTATGACTGTGTACAATTTCAAGACATTCCAAGATACTTTTGGGGTCTTTTTTGACGAAAAAGTTAAGTCACTGCCTAAGTGCATGGATCGCTTTCCTGATTTTCAGAAATTCTTTAAAAATATTCCTTAAACGATATGCAAATATTTTCAACAGATTCTTGTTCAGGGCGTCGTTGACTATGACTGAGTACAATTTCAAGACATTCCAACATACTTGGAATGTCCAAGTGCATGGATTGCTTTCCTGATTTTCAAAAGTTCATTAAAAATATTCTTCAAGAGATATGCAAATATATTCAACGGATTCTTGTTCAGGGCATGCTTGACTATGACTGTGTACAATTTCAAGACATTCCAAGATACTTTTGGGGTCTTTTTTGAATAAAAAGTTAAGTCACTGCCTAAGTGCACAGACTTTCCTCATTTTCAAAAATTCATTAAAAATATTCCTTAAGAGATATGCAAATATTTTCAATTGATTCTTGTTCAGGGCGTCGTTGACTATGACTGAGTACAATTTAAAGACATTCCAACATACTTGGAATGTCCAAGTGCATGGATCGCTTTTCGGATTTTCAAAAATTCATTAAAAATATTCTTCAAGAGATATGCAAATATATTCAACGGATTCTTGTTCAGGGCATGCTTGACTATGACTGTGTACAATTTCAAGACATTCCAAGATACTTTTGGGGTCTTTTTTGACAAAAAAGTTAAGTCACTGCCTAAGTGCATGGATCGCTTTCCTGATTTTCAAAAATTCATTAAAAATATTCCTTAAGCGATATGCAAATATTTTCAACGGATTCTTGTTCAGGGCGTCGTTGACTATGACTGAGTACAATTTCAAGACATTCCAACATACTTGGAATGTCCAAGTGCATGGATCGCTTTTCGGATTTTCAAAAATTCATTAAAAATATTCTTCAAGAGATATGCAAATATATTCAACGGATTCTTGTTCAGGGCATGCTTGACTATGACTGTGTACAATTTCAAGACATTCCAAGATACTTTTGGGGTCTTTTTTGACGAAAAAGTTAAGTCACTGCCTAAGTGCATGGATCGCTTTCCTGATTTTCAGAAATTCTTTAAAAATATTCCTTAAACGATATGCAAATATTTTCAACGGATTCTTGTTCAGGGCGTCGTTGACTATGACTGAGTACAATTTCAAGACATTCCAACATACTTGGAATGTCCAAGTGCATGGATCGCTTTCCTGATTTTCAAAAGTTCATTAAAAATATTCTTCAAGAGATATGCAAATATATTCAACGGATTCTTGTTCAGGGCATGCTTGACTATGACTGTGTACAATTTCAAGACATTCCAAGATACTTTTGGGGTCTTTTTTGAATAAAAAGTTAAGTCACTGCCTAAGTGCACAGACTTTCCTCATTTTCAAAAATTCATTAAAAATATTCCTTAAGAGATATGCAAATATTTTCAATTGATTCTTGTTCAGGGCGTCGTTGACTATGACTGAGTACAATTTCAAGACATTCCAACATACTTGGAATGTCCAAGTGCATGGATCGCTTTTCGGATTTTCAAAAATTCATTAAAAATATTCTTCAAGAGATATGCAAATATATTCAACGGATTCTTGTTCAGGGCATGCTTGACTATGACTGTGTACAATTTCAAGACATTCCAAGATACTTTTGGGGTCTTTTTTGACAAAAAAGTTAAGTCACTGCCTAAGTGCATGGATCGCTTTTCTGATTTTCAAAAATTCATTAAAAATATTCCTTAAGCGATATGCAAATATTTTCAACGGATTCTTGTTCAGGGCGTCGTTGACTATGACTGAGTACAATTTCAAAACATTCCAACATACTTGGAATGTCCAAGTGCATGGATCGCTTTCCTGATTTTCAAAAGTTCATTAAAAATATTCTTCAAGAGATATGCAAATATATTCAACGGATTCTTGTTCAGGGCATGCTTGACTATGACTGTGTACAATTTCAAGACATTCCAAGATACTTTTGGGGTCTTTTTTGAATAAAAAGTTAAGTCACTGCCTAAGTGCACAGACTTTCCTCATTTTCAAAAATTCATTAAAAATATTCCTTAAGAGATATGCAAATATTTTCAATGGATTCTTGTTCAGGGCGTTGTTGACTATGACTGAGTACAATTTCAAGACATTCCAACATACTTGGAATGTCCAAGTGCATGGATCGCTTTCCGGATTTTCAAAAATTCATTAAAAATATTCTTCAAGAGATATGCAAATATATTCAACGGATTCTTGTTCAGGGCATGCTTGACTATGACTGTGTACAATTTCAAGACATTCCAAGATACTTTTGGGGTCTTTTTTGACGAAAAAGTTAAGTCACTGCCTAAGTGCATGGATCGCTTTCCTGATTTTCAGAAATTCTTTAAAAATATTCCTTAAACGATATGCAAATATTTTCAACGGATTCTTGTTCAGGGCGTCGTTGACTATGACTGAGTACAATTTCAAGACATTCCAACATACTTGGAATGTCCAAGTGCATGGATCGCTTTCCTGATTTTCAAAAGTTCATTAAAAATATTCTTCAAGAGATATGCAAATATATTCAACGGATTCTTGTTCAGGGCATGCTTGACTATGACTGTGTACAATTTCAAGACATTCCAAGATACCTTTGGGGTCTTTTTTGGATAAAAAGTTAAGTCACTGCCTAAGTGCACAGACTTTCATCATTTTCAAAAATTCATTAAAAATATTCCTTAAGAGATATGCAAATATTTTCAATGGATTTTTGTTCAGGGCGTCGTTGACTATGACCGAGTACAATTTCAAGACATTCCAACATACTTGGAATGTCCAAGTGCATGGATCGCTTTTCGGATTTTCAAAAATTCATTAAAAATATTCTTCAAGAGATATGCAAATATATTCAACGGATTCTTGTTCAGGGCATGCTTGACTATGACTGTGTACAATTTCAAGACATTCCAAGATACTTTTGGGGTCTTTTTTGACGAAAAAGTTAAGTCACTGCCTAAGTGCATGGATCGCTTTCCTGATTTTCAGAAATTCTTTAAAAATATTCCTTAAACGATATGCAAATATTTTCAACGGATTCTTGTTCAGGGCGTCGTTGACTATGACTGAGTACAATTTCAAGACATTCCAACATACTTGGAATGTCCAAGTGCATGGATCGCTTTCCTGATTTTCAAAAGTTCATTAAAAATATTCTTCAAGAGATATGCAAATATATTCAACGGATTCTTGTTCAGGGCATGCTTGACTATGACTGTGTACAATTTCAAGACATTCCAGGATACTTTTGGGGTCTTTTTTGAATAAAAAGTTAAGTCACTGCCTAAGTGCACAGACTTTCCTCATTTTCAAAAATTCATTAAAAATATTCCTTAAGAGATATGCAAATATTTTCAATTGATTCTTGTTCAGGGCGTCGTTGACTATGACTGAGTACAATTTCAAGACATTCCAACATACTTGGAATGTCCAAGTGCATGGATCGCTTTTCGGATTTTCAAAAATTCATTAAAAATATTCTTCAAGAGATATGCAAATATATTCAACGGATTCTTGTTCAGGGCATGCTTGACTATGACTGTGTACAATTTCAAGACATTCCAAGATACTTTTGGGGTCTTTTTTGACAAAAAAGTTAAGTCACTGCCTAAGTGCATGAATCGCTTTCCTGATTTTCAAAAATTCATTAAAAATATTCCTTAAGCGATATGCAAATATTTTCAACGGATTCTTGTTCAGGGCGTCGTTGACTATGACTGAGTACAATTTCAAGACATTCCAACATACTTGGAATGTCCAAGTGCATGGATCGCTTTTCGGATTTTCAAAAATTCATTAAAAATATTCTTCAAGAGAAATGCAAATATATTCAACGGATTCTTGTTCAGGGCATGCTTGACTATGACTGTGTACAATTTCAAGACATTCCAAGATACTTTTGGGGTCTTTTTTGACGAAAAAGTTAAGTCACTGCCTAAGTGCATGGATCGCTTTCCTGATTTTCAAAAATTCATTAAAAATATTCCTTAAGCGATATGCAAATATTTTCAACGGATTCTTGTTCAGGGCGTCGTTGACTATGACTGAGTACAATTTCAAGACATTTCAACATACTTGGAATGTCCAAGTGCATGGATCGCTTTCCTGATTTTCAAAAGTTCATTAAAAATATTCTTCAAGAGATATGCAAATATATTCAACGGATTCTTGTTCAGGGCATGCTTGACTATGACTGTGTACAATTTCAAGACATTCCAAGATACTTTTGGGGTCTTTTTTGAATAAAAAGTTAAGTCACTGCCGAAGTGCACAGACTTTCCTCATTTTCAAAAATTCATTAAAAATATTCCTTAAGAGATATGCAAATATTTTCAATTGATTCTTGTTCAGGGCGTCGTTGACTATGACTGAGTACAATTTAAAGACATTCCAACATACTTGGAATGTCCAAGTGCATGGATCGCTTTTCGGATTTTCAAAAATTCATTAAAAATATTCTTCAAGAGATATGCAAATATATTCAACGGATTCTTGTTCAGGGCATGCTTGACTATGACTGTGTACAATTTCAAGACATTCCAAGATACTTTTGGGGTCTTTTTTGACAAAAAAGTTAAGTCACTGCCTAAGTGCATGGATCGCTTTCCTGATTTTCAAAAATTCATTAAAAATATTCCTTAAGCGATATGCAAATATTTTCAACGGATTCTTGTTCAGGGCGTCGTTGACTATGACTGAGTACAATTTCAAGACATTCCAACATACTTGGAATGTCCAAGTGCATGGATCGCTTTCCTGATTTTCAAAAGTTCATTAAAAATATTCTTCAAGAGATATGCAAATATATTCAACGGATTCTTGTTCAGGGCATGCTTGACTATGACTGTGTACAATTTCAAGACATTCCAAGATACCTTTGGGGTCTTTTTTTGATAAAAAGTTAAGTCACTGCCTAAGTGCACAGACTTTCATCATTTTCAAAAATTCATTAAAAATATTCCTTAAGAGATATGCAAATATTTTCAATGGATTCTTGTTCAGGGCGTCGTTGACTATGACCGAGTACAATTTCAAGACTTTCCAACATACTTGGAATGTCCAAGTGCATGGATCGCTTTCCGGATTTTCAAAAATTCATTAAAAATATTCTTCAAGAGATATGCAAATATATTCAACGGATTCTTGTTCAGGGCATGCTTGACTATGACTGTGTACAATTTCAAGACATTCCAAGATACTTTTGGGGTCTTTTTTGACGAAAAAGTTAAGTCACTGCCTAAGTGCATGGATCGCTTTCCTGATTTTCAGAAATTCTTTAAAAATATTCCTTAAACGATATGCAAATATTTTCAACGGATTCTTGTTCAGGGCGTCGTTGACTATGACTGAGTACAATTTCAAGACATTCCAACATACTTGGAATGTCCAAGTGCATGGATCGCTTTCCTGATTTTCAAAAGTTCATTAAAAATATTCTTCAAGAGATATGCAAATATATTCAACGGATTCTTGTTCAGGGCATGCTTGACTATGACTGTGTACAATTTCAAGACATTCCAAGATACCTTTGGGGTCTTTTTTGGATAAAAAGTTAAGTCACTGCCTAAGTGCACAGACTTTCATCATTTTCAAAAATTCATTTAAAATATTCCTTAAGAGATATGCAAATATTTTCAATGGATTCTTGTTCAGGGCGTCGTTGACTATGACCGAGTACAATTTCAAGACTTTCCAACATACTTGGAATGTCCAAGTGCATGGATCGCTTTCCGGATTTTCAAAAATTCATTAAAAATATTCTTCAAGAGATATGCAAATATATTCAACGGATTCTTGTTCAGGGCATGCTTGACTATGACTGTGTACAATTTCAAGACATTCCAAGATACTTTTGGGGTCTTTTTTGACGAAAAAGTTAAGTCACTGCCTAAGTGCATGGATCGCTTTCCTGATTTTCAGAAATTCTTTAAAAATATTCCTTAAACGATATGCAAATATTTTCAACGGATTCTTGTTCAGGGCGTCGTTGACTATGACTGAGTACAATTTCAAGACATTCCAACATACTTGGAATGTCCAAGTGCATGGATCGCTTTCCTGATTTTCAAAAGTTCATTAAAAATATTCTTCAAGAGATATGCAAATATATTCAACGGATTCTTGTTCAGGGCATGCTTGACTATGACTGTGTACAATTTCAAGACATTCCAAGATACCTTTGGGGTCTTTTTTGGATAAAAAGTTAAGTCACTGCCTAAGTGCACAGACTTTCATCATTTTCAAAAATTCATTAAAAATATTCCTTAAGAGATATGCAAATATTTTCAATGGATTCTTGTTCAGGGCGTCGTTGACTATGACCGAGTACAATTTCAAGACATTCCAACATACTTGGAATGTCCAAGTGCATGGATCGCTTTTCGGATTTTCAAAAATTCATTAAAAATATTCTTCAAGAGATATGCAAATATATTCAACGGATTCTTGTTCAGGGCATGCTTGACTATGACTGTGTACAATTTCAAGACATTCCAAGATACTTTTGGGGTCTTTTTTGACGAAAAAGTTAAGTCACTGCCTAAGTGCATGGATCGCTTTCCTGATTTTCAGAAATTCTTTAAAAATATTCCTTAAACGATATGCAAATATTTTCAACGGATTCTTGTTCAGGGCGTCGTTGACTATGACTGAGTACAATTTCAAGACATTCCAACATACTTGGAATGTCCAAGTGCATGGATCGCTTTCCTGATTTTCAAAAGTTCATTAAAAATATTCTTCAAGAGATATGCAAATATATTCAACGGATTCTTGTTCAGGGCATGCTTGACTATGACTGTGTACAATTTCAAGACATTCCAGGATACTTTTGGGGTCTTTTTTGAATAAAAAGTTAAGTCACTGCCTAAGTGCACAGACTTTCCTCATTTTCAAAAATTCATTAAAAATATTCCTTAAGAGATATGCAAATATTTTCAATTGATTCTTGTTCAGGGCGTCGTTGACTATGACTGAGTACAATTTCAAGACATTCCAACATACTTGGAATGTCCAAGTGCATGGATCGCTTTTCGGATTTTCAAAAATTCATTAAAAATATTCTTCAAGAGATATGCAAATATATTCAACGGATTCTTGTTCAGGGCATGCTTGACTATGACTGTGTACAATTTCAAGACATTCCAATATACTTTTGGGGTCTTTTTTGACAAAAAAGTTAAGTCACTGCCTAAGTGCATGGATCGCTTTCCTGATTTTCAGAAATTCTTTAAAAATATTCCTTAAACGATATGCAAATATTTTCAACGGATTCTTGTTCAGGGCGTCGTTGACTATGACTGAGTACAATTTCAAGACATTCCAACATACTTGGAATGTCCAAGTGCATGGATCGCTTTCCTGATTTTCAAAAGTTCATTAAAAATATTCTTCAAGAGATATGCAAATATATTCAACGGATTCTTGTTCAGGGCATGCTTGACTATGACTGTGTACAATTTCAAGACATTCCAAGATACTTTTGGGGTCTTTTTTGAATAAAAAGTTAAGTCACTGCCTAAGTGCACAGACTTTCCTCATTTTCAAAAATTCATTAAAAATATTCCTTAAGAGATATGCAAATATTTTCAATTGATTCTTGTTCAGGGCGTCGTTGACTATGACTGAGTACAATTTCAAGACATTCCAACATACTTGGAATGTCCAAGTGCATGGATCGCTTTTCGGATTTTCAAAAATTCATTAAAAATATTCTTCAAGAGATATGCAAATATATTCAACGGATTCTTGTTCAGGGCATGCTTGACTATGACTGTGTACAATTTCAAGACATTCCAAGATACTTTTGGGGTCTTTTTTGACAAAAAAGTTAAGTCACTGCCTAAGTGCATGGATCGCTTTCCTGATTTTCAAAAATTCATTAAAAATATTCCTTAAGCGATATGCAAATATTATCAACGGATTCTTGTTCAGGGCGTCGTTGACTATGACTGAGTACAATTTCAAGACATTCCAACATACTTGGAATGTCCAAGTGCATGGATCGCTTTCCTGATTTTCAAAAATTCATTAAAAATATTCCTTAAGCGATATGCAAATATTTTCAACGGATTCTTGTTTAGGGCGTCGTTGACTATGACTGAGTACAATTTCAAGACATTCCAACATACTTGGAATGTCCAAGTGCATGGATCGCTTTCCTGATTTTCAAAAGTTCATTAAAAATATTCTTCAAGAGATATGCAAATATATTCAACGGATTCTTGTTCAGGGCATGCTTGACTATGACTGTGTACAATTTCAAGACATTCCAAGATACTTTTGGGGTCTTTTTTGAATAAAAAGTTAAGTCACTGCCTAAGTGCACAGACTTTCCTCATTTTCAAAAATTCATTAAAAATATTCCTTAAGAGATATGCAAATATTTTCAATTGATTCTTGTTCAGGGCGTCGTTGACTATGACTGAGTACAATTTCAAGACATTCCAACATACTTGGAATGTCCAAGTGCATGGATCGCTTTTCGGATTTTCAAAAATTCATTAAAAATATTCTTCAAGAGATATGCAAATATATTCAACGGATTCTTGTTCAGGGCATGCTTGACTATGACTGTGTACAATTTCAAGACATTCCAAGATACTTTTGGGGTCTTTTTTGAATAAAAAGTTAAGTCACTGCCTAAGTGCATGGATCGCTTTCCTGATTTTCAAAAATTCATTAAAAATATTCCTTAAGCGATATGCAAATATTTTCAACGGATTCTTGTTCAGGGCGTCGTTGACTATGACTGAGTACAATTTCAAAACATTCCAACATACTTGGAATGTCCAAGTGCATGGATCGCTTTCCTGATTTTCAAAAGTTCATTAAAAATATTCTTCAAGAGATATGCAAATATATTCAACGGATTCTTGTTCAGGGCATGCTTGACTATGACTGTGTACAATTTCAAGACATTCCAAGATACTTTTGGGGTCTTTTTTGACAAAAAAGTTAAGTCACTGCCTAAGTGCACAGACTTTCCTCATTTTCAAAAATTCATTAAAAATATTCCTTAAGAGATATGCAAATATTTTCAATTGATTCTTGTTCAGGGCGTCGTTGACTATGACTGAGTACAATTTAAAGACATTCCAACATACTTGGAATGTCCAAGTGCATGGATCGCTTTTCGGATTTTCAAAAATTCATTAAAAATATTCTTCAAGAGATATGCAAATATATTCAACGGATTCTTGTTCAGGGCATGCTTGACTATGACTGTGTACAATTTCAAGACATTCCAAGATACTTTTGGGGTCTTTTTTGACAAAAAAGTTAAGTCACTGCCTAAGTGCATGGATCACTTTCCTGATTTTCAAAAATTCATTAAAAATATTCCTTAAGCGATATGCAAATATTTTCAACGGATTCTTGTTCAGGGCGTCGTTGACTATGACTGAGTACAATTTCAAGACATTCCAACATACTTGGAATGTCCAAGTGCATGGATCGCTTTCCTGATTTTCAAAAGTTCATTAAAAATATTCTTCAAGAGATATGCAAATATATTCAACGGATTCTTGTTCAGGGCATGCTTGACTATGACTGTGTACAATTTCAAGACATTCCAAGATACTTTTGGGGTCTTTTTTGAATAAAAAGTTAAGTCACTGCCTAAGTGCACAGACTTTCCTCATTTTCAAAAATTCATTAAAAATATTCCTTAAGAGATATGCAAATATTTTCAATTGATTCTTGTTCAGGGCGTCGTTGACTATGACTGAGTACAATTTCAAGACATTCCAACATACTTGGAATGTCCAAGTGCATGGATCGCTTTTCGGATTTTCAAAAATTCATTAAAAATATTTTTCAAGAGATATGCAAATATATTCAACGGATTCTTGTTCAGGGCATGCTTGACTATGACTGTGTACAATTTCAAGACATTCCAAGATACTTTTGGGGTCTTTTTTGACGAAAAAGTTAAGTCACTGCCTAAGTGCATGGATCGCTTTCCTGATTTTCAGAAATTCTTTAAAAATATTCCTTAAACGATATGCAAATATTTTCAACGGATTCTTGTTCAGGGCGTCGTTGACTATGACTGAGTACAATTTCAAGACATTCCAACATACTTGGAATGTCCAAGTGCATGGATCGCTTTCCTGATTTTCAAAAGTTCATTAAAAATATTCTTCAAGAGATATGCAAATATATTCAACGGATTCTTGTTCAGGGCATGCTTGACTATGACTGTGTACAATTTCAAGACATTCCAAGATACTTTTGGGGTCTTTTTTGAATAAAAAGTTAAGTCACTGCCTAAGTGCACAGACTTTCCTCATTTTCAAAAATTCATTAATAGTATTCCTTAAGAGATATGCAAATATTTTCAATTGATTCTTGTTCAGGGCGTCGTTGACTATGACTGAGTACAATTTCAAGACATTCCAACATACTTGGAATGTCCAAGTGCATGGATCGCTTTTCGGATTTTCAAAAATTCATTAAAAATATTCTTCAAGAGATATGCAAATATATTCAACGGATTCTTGTTCAGGGCATGCTTGACTATGACTGTGTACAATTTCAAGACATTCCAAGATACTTTTGGGGTCTTTTTTGACAAAAAAGTTAAGTCACTGCCTAAGTGCATGGATCGCTTTCCTGATTTTCAAAAATTCATTAAAAATATTCCTTAAGCGATATGCAAATATTTTCAACGGATTCTTGTTCAGGGCGTCGTTGACTATGACTGAGTACAATTTCAAGACATTCCAACATACTTGGAATGTCCAAGTGCATGGATCGCTTTCCTGATTTTCAAAAATTCATTAAAAATATTCCTTAAGCGATATGCAAATATTTTCAACGGATTCTTGTTTAGGGCGTCGTTGACTATGACTGAGTACAATTTCAAGACATTCCAACATACTTGGAATGTCCAAGTGCATGGATCGCTTTCCTGATTTTCAAAAGTTCATTAAAAATATTCTTCAAGAGATATGCAAATATATTCAACGGATTCTTGTTCAGGGCATGCTTGACTATGACTGTGTACAATTTCAAGACATTCCAAGATACTTTTGGGGTCTTTTTTGAATAAAAAGTTAAGTCACTGCCTAAGTGCACAGACTTTCCTCATTTTCAAAAATTCATTAAAAATATTCCTTAAGAGATATGCAAATATTTTCAATTGATTCTTGTTCAGGGCGTCGTTGACTATGACTGAGTACAATTTCAAGACATTCCAACATACTTGGAATGTCCAAGTGCATGGATCGCTTTTCGGATTTTCAAAAATTCATTAAAAATATTCTTCAAGAGATATGCAAATATATTCAACGGATTCTTGTTCAGGGCATGCTTGACTATGACTGTGTACAATTTCAAGACATTCCAAGATACTTTTGGGGTCTTTTTTGAATAAAAAGTTAAGTCACTGCCTAAGTGCATGGATCGCTTTCCTGATTTTCAAAAATTCATTAAAAATATTCCTTAAGCGATATGCAAATATTTTCAACGGATTCTTGTTCAGGGCGTCGTTGACTATGACTGAGTACAATTTCAAAACATTCCAACATACTTGGAATGTCCAAGTGCATGGATCGCTTTCCTGATTTTCAAAAGTTCATTAAAAATATTCTTCAAGAGATATGCAAATATATTCAACGGATTCTTGTTCAGGGCATGCTTGACTATGACTGTGTACAATTTCAAGACATTCCAAGATACTTTTGGGGTCTTTTTTGACAAAAAAGTTAAGTCACTGCCTAAGTGCACAGACTTTCCTCATTTTCAAAAATTCATTAAAAATATTCCTTAAGAGATATGCAAATATTTTCAATTGATTCTTGTTCAGGGCGTCGTTGACTATGACTGAGTACAATTTAAAGACATTCCAACATACTTGGAATGTCCAAGTGCATGGATCGCTTTTCGGATTTTCAAAAATTCATTAAAAATATTCTTCAAGAGATATGCAAATATATTCAACGGATTCTTGTTCAGGGCATGCTTGACTATGACTGTGTACAATTTCAAGACATTCCAAGATACTTTTGGGGTCTTTTTTGACAAAAAAGTTAAGTCACTGCCTAAGTGCATGGATCACTTTCCTGATTTTCAAAAATTCATTAAAAATATTCCTTAAGCGATATGCAAATATTTTCAACGGATTCTTGTTCAGGGCGTCGTTGACTATGACTGAGTACAATTTCAAGACATTCCAACATACTTGGAATGTCCAAGTGCATGGATCGCTTTCCTGATTTTCAAAAGTTCATTAAAAATATTCTTCAAGAGATATGCAAATATATTCAACGGATTCTTGTTCAGGGCATGCTTGACTATGACTGTGTACAATTTCAAGACATTCCAAGATACTTTTGGGGTCTTTTTTGAATAAAAAGTTAAGTCACTGCCTAAGTGCACAGACTTTCCTCATTTTCAAAAATTCATTAAAAATATTCCTTAAGAGATATGCAAATATTTTCAATTGATTCTTGTTCAGGGCGTCGTTGACTATGACTGAGTACAATTTCAAGACATTCCAACATACTTGGAATGTCCAAGTGCATGGATCGCTTTTCGGATTTTCAAAAATTCATTAAAAATATTTTTCAAGAGATATGCAAATATATTCAACGGATTCTTGTTCAGGGCATGCTTGACTATGACTGTGTACAATTTCAAGACATTCCAAGATACTTTTGGGGTCTTTTTTGACAAAAAAGTTAAGTCACTGCCTAAGTGCATGGATCGCTTTCCTGATTTTCAAAAATTCATTAAAAATATTCCTTAAGCGATATGCAAATATTTTCAACGGATTCTTGTTCAGGGCGTCGTTGACTATGACTGAGTACAATTTCAAGACATTCCAACATACTTGGAATGTCCAAGTGCATGGATCGCTTTCCTGATTTTCAAAAGTTCATTAAAAATATTCTTCAAGAGATATGCAAATATATTCAACGGATTCTTGTTCAGGGCATGCTTGACTATGACTGTGTACAATTTCAAGACATTCCAAGATACCTTTGGGGTCTTTTTTGAATAAAAAGTTAAGTCACTGCCTAAGTGCACAGACTTTCATCATTTTCAAAAATTCATTTAAAATATTCCTTAAGAGATATGCAAATATTTTCAATGGATTCTTGTTCAGGGCGTCGTTGACTATGACTGAGTACAATTTCAAGACATTCCAACATACTTGGAATGTCCAAGTGCATGGATCGCTTTCCTGATTTTCAAAAATTCATTTAAAATATTCCTTAAACGATATGCAAATATTTTCAACGGATTCTTGTTCAGGGCGTCGTTGACTATGACTGTGTACAATTTCAAGACATTCCAACATACTTGGAATGTCCAAGTGCATGGATCGCTTTCCGGATTTTCAAAAATTCATTAAAAATATTCTTCAAGAGATATGCAAATATATTCAACGGATTCTTGTTCAGGGCATGCTTGACTATGACTGTGTACAATTTCAAGACATTCCAAGATACTTTTGGGGTCTTTTTTGACGAAAAAGTTAAGTCACTGCCTAAGTGCATGGATCGCTTTCCTGATTTTCAAAAATTCATTAAAAATATTCCTTCAGCGATATGCAAATATTTTCAACGGATTCTTGTTCAGGGCGTCGTTGACTATGACTGAGTACAATTTCAAGACATTCCAACATACTTGGAATGTCCAAGTGCATGGATCGCTTTCCTGATTTTCAAAAGTTCATTAAAAATATTCTTCAAGAGATATGCAAATATATTCAACGGATTCTTGTTCAGGGCATGCTTGACTATGACTGTGTACAATTTCAAGACATTCCAAGATACTTTTGGGGTCTTTTTTGACAAAAAAGTTAAGTCACTGCCTAAGTGCATGGATCGCTTTCCTGATTTTCAAAAATTCATTTAAAATATTCCTTAAGCGATATGCAAATGTTTTCAACGGATTCTTGTTCAGGGCGTCGTTGACTATGACTGAGTACAATTTCAAGACATTCCAACATACTTGTAATGTCCAAGTGTGTGGATCGCTTTCCTGATTTTCAAAAATTCATTAAAAATATTCCTTAAGTGATATGCAAATATTTTCAACGGATTCTTGTTCAGGGCGTCGTTGACTATGACTGTGTACAATTTCAAGACATTCCAACATACTTGGAATGTCCAAGTGCATGGATCGCTTTACGGATTTTCAAAAATTCATTAAAAATATTCTTCAAGAGATATGCAAATATATTCAACGGATTCTTGTTCAGGGCATGCTTGACTATGACTGTGTACAATTTCAAGACATTCCAAGATACTTTTGGGGTCTTTTTTGACAAAAAAGTTAAGTCACTGCCTAAGTGCACAGACTTTCCTCATTTTCAAAAATTCATTAAAAATATTCCTTAAGAGATATGCAAATATTTTCAACGGATTCTTGTTCAGGGCGTCGTTGACTATGACTGAGTACAATTTCAAGACATTCCAAGATACTTTTGGGGTCTTTTTTGACAAAAAAGTTAAGTCACTGCCTAAGTGCATGGATCGCTTTCCTGATTTTCAAAAATTCATTTAAAATATTCCTTAAGCGATATGCAAATGTTTTCAACGGATTCTTGTTCAGGGCGTCGTTGACTATGACTGAGTACAATTTCAAGACATTCCAACATACTTGTAATGTCCAAGTGTGTGGATCGCTTTCCTGATTTTCAAAAATTCATTAAAAATATTCCTTAAGTGATATGCAAATATTTTCAACGGATTCTTGTTCAGGGCGTCGTTGACTATGACTGTGTACAATTTCAAGACATTCCAACATACTTGGAATGTCCAAGTGCATGGATCGCTTTCCTGATTTTCAAAAGTTCATTAAAAATATTCTTCAAGAGATATGCAAATATATTCAACGGATTCTTGTTCAGGGCATGCTTGACTATGACTGTGTACAATTTCAAGACATTCCAAGATACTTTTGGGGTCTTTTTTGACAAAAAAGTTAAGTCACTGCCTAAGTGCATGGATCGCTTTCCTGATTTTCAAAAATTCATTTAAAATATTCCTTAAGCGATATGCAAATGTTTTCAACGGATTCTTGTTCAGGGCGTCGTTGACTATGACTGAGTACAATTTCAAGACATTCCAACATACTTGTAATGTCCAAGTGTGTGGATCGCTTTCCTGATTTTCAAAAATTCATTAAAAATATTCCTTAAGTGATATGCAAATATTTTCAACGGATTCTTGTTCAGGGCGTCGTTGACTATGACTGTGTACAATTTCAAGACATTCCAACATACTTGGAATGTCCAAGTGCATGGATCGCTTTACGGATTTTCAAAAATTCATTAAAAATATTCTTCAAGAGATATGCAAATATATTCAACGGATTCTTGTTCAGGGCATGCTTGACTATGACTGTGTACAATTTCAAGACATTCCAAGATACTTTTGGGGTCTTTTTTGACAAAAAAGTTAAGTCACTGCCTAAGTGCACAGACTTTCCTCATTTTCAAAAATTCATTAAAAATATTCCTTAAGAGATATGCAAATATTTTCAACGGATTCTTGTTCAGGGCGTCGTTGACTATGACTGAGTACAATTTCAAGACATTCCAAGATACTTTTGGGGTCTTTTTTGACAAAAAAGTTAAGTCACTGCCTAAGTGCATGGATCGCTTTCCTGATTTTCAAAAATTCATTTAAAATATTCCTTAAGCGATATGCAAATGTTTTCAACGGATTCTTGTTCAGGGCGTCGTTGACTATGACTGAGTACAATTTCAAGACATTCCAACATACTTGTAATGTCCAAGTGTGTGGATCGCTTTCCTGATTTTCAAAAATTCATTAAAAATATTCCTTAAGTGATATGCAAATATTTTCAACGGATTCTTGTTCAGGGCGTCGTTGACTATGACTGTGTACAATTTCAAGACATTCCAACATACTTGGAATGTCCAAGTGCATGGATCGCTTTACGGATTTTCAAAAATTCATTAAAAATATTCTTCAAGAGATATGCAAATATATTCAACGGATTCTTGTTCAGGGCATGCTTGACTATGACTGTGTACAATTTCAAGACATTCCAAGATACTTTTGGGGTCTTTTTTGACAAAAAAGTTAAGTCACTGCCTAAGTGCACAGACTTTCCTCATTTTCAAAAATTCATTAAAAATATTCCTTAAGAGATATGCAAATATTTTCAATTGATTCTTGTTCAGGGCGTCGTTGACTATGACTGAGTACAATTTAAAGACATTCCGAACTTACTTGGAATGTCCAAGTGCATGGATCGCTTTTCGGATTTTCAAAAATTCATTAAAAATATTCTTCAAGAGATATGCAAATATATTCAACGGATTCTTGTTCAGGGCATGCTTGACTATGACTGTGTACAATTTCAAGACATTCCAAGATACTTTTGGGGTCTTTTTTGACAAAAAAGTTAAGTCACTGCCTAAGTGCATGGATCACTTTCCTGATTTTCAAAAATTCATTAAAAATATTCCTTAAGCGATATGCAAATATTTTCAACGGATTCTTGTTCAGGGCGTCGTTGACTATGACTGAGTACAATTTCAAGACATTCCAACATACTTGGAATGTCCAAGTGCATGGATCGCTTTCCTGATTTTCAAAAGTTCATTAAAAATATTCTTCAAGAGATATGCAAATATATTCAACGGATTCTTGTTCAGGGCATGCTTGACTATGACTGTGTACAATTTCAAGACATTCCAAGATACTTTTGGGGTCTTTTTTGAATAAAAAGTTAAGTCACTGCCTAAGTGCACAGACTTTCCTCATTTTCAAAAATTCATTAAAAATATTCCTTAAGAGATATGCAAATATTTTCAATTGATTCTTGTTCAGGGCGTCGTTGACTATGACTGAGTACAATTTCAAGACATTCCAACATACTTGGAATGTCCAAGTGCATGGATCGCTTTTCGGATTTTCAAAAATTCATTAAAAATATTTTTCAAGAGATATGCAAATATATTCAACGGATTCTTGTTCAGGGCATGCTTGACTATGACTGTGTACAATTTCAAGACATTCCAAGATACTTTTGGGGTCTTTTTTGACAAAAAAGTTAAGTCACTGCCTAAGTGCATGGATCGCTTTCCTGATTTTCAAAAATTCATTAAAAATATTCCTTAAGCGATATGCAAATATTTTCAACGGATTCTTGTTCAGGGCGTCGTTGACTATGACTGAGTACAATTTCAAGACATTCCAACATACTTGGAATGTCCAAGTGCATGGATCGCTTTCCTGATTTTCAAAAGTTCATTAAAAATATTCTTCAAGAGATATGCAAATATATTCAACGGATTCTTGTTCAGGGCATGCTTGACTATGACTGTGTACAATTTCAAGACATTCCAAGATACCTTTGGGGTCTTTTTTGAATAAAAAGTTAAGTCACTGCCTAAGTGCACAGACTTTCATCATTTTCAAAAATTCATTTAAAATATTCCTTAAGAGATATGCAAATATTTTCAATGGATTCTTGTTCAGGGCGTCGTTGACTATGACTGAGTACAATTTCAAGACATTCCAACATACTTGGAATGTCCAAGTGCATGGATCGCTTTCCTGATTTTCAAAAATTCATTAAAAATATTCCTTAAACGATATGCAAATATTTTCAACGGATTCTTGTTCAGGGCGTCGTTGACTATGACTGTGATCAATTTCAAGACATTCCAACATACTTGGAATGTCCAAGTGCATGGATCGCTTTCCTGATTTTCAAAAGTTCATTAAAAATATTCTTCAAGAGATATGCAAATATATTCAACGGATTCTTGTTCAGGGCATGCTTGACTATGACTGTGTACAATTTCAAGACATTCCAAGATACTTTTGGGGTCTTTTTTGACAAAAAAGTTAAGTCACTGCCTAAGTGCATGGATCGCTTTCCTGATTTTCAAAAATTCATTTAAAATATTCCTTAAGCGATATGCAAATGTTTTCAACGGATTCTTGTTCAGGGCGTCGTTGACTATGACTGAGTACAATTTCAAGACATTCCAACATACTTGTAATGTCCAAGTGTGTGGATCGCTTTCCTGATTTTCAAAAATTCATTAAAAATATTCTTCAAGAGATATGCAAATATATTCAACGGATTCTTGTTCAGGGCATGCTTGACTATGACTGTGTACAATTTCAAGACATTCCAAGATACTTTTGGGGTCTTTTTTGACAAAAAAGTTAAGTCACTGCCTAAGTGCATGGATCGCTTTCCTGATTTTCAAAAATTCATTAAAAATATTCCTTAAGCGATATGCAAATATTTTCAACGGATTCTTGTTCAGGGCGTCGTTGACTATGACTGAGTACAATTTCAAGACATTCCAACATACTTGGAATGTCCAAGTGCATGGATCGCTTTCCTGATTTTCAAAAGTTCATTAAAAATATTCTTCAAGAGATATGCAAATATATTCAACGGATTCTTGTTCAGGGCATGCTTGACTATGACTGTGTACAATTTCAAGACATTCCAAGATACCTTTGGGGTCTTTTTTGAATAAAAAGTTAAGTCACTGCCTAAGTGCACAGACTTTCATCATTTTCAAAAATTCATTTAAAATATTCCTTAAGAGATATGCAAATATTTTCAATGGATTCTTGTTCAGGGCGTCGTTGACTATGACTGAGTACAATTTCAAGACATTCCAACATACTTGGAATGTCCAAGTGCATGGATCGCTTTCCTGATTTTCAAAAATTCATTAAAAATATTCCTTAAACGATATGCAAATATTTTCAACGGATTCTTGTTCAGGGCGTCGTTGACTATGACTGTGATCAATTTCAAGACATTCCAACATACTTGGAATGTCCAAGTGCATGGATCGCTTTCCGGATTTTCAAAAATTCATTAAAAATATTCTTCAAGAGATATGCAAATATATTCAACGGATTCTTGTTCAGGGCATGCTTGACTATGACTGTGTACAATTTCAAGACATTCCAAGATACTTTTGGGGTCTTTTTTGACGAAAAAGTTAAGTCACTGCCTAAGTGCATGGATCGCTTTCCTGATTTTCAAAAATTCATTAAAAATATTCCTTCAGCGATATGCAAATATTTTCAACGGATTCTTGTTCAGGGCGTCGTTGACTATGACTGAGTACAATTTCAAGACATTCCAACATACTTGGAATGTCCAAGTGCATGGATCGCTTTCCTGATTTTCAAAAGTTCATTAAAAATATTCTTCAAGAGATATGCAAATATATTCAACGGATTCTTGTTCAGGGCATGCTTGACTATGACTGTGTACAATTTCAAGACATTCCAAGATACTTTTGGGGTCTTTTTTGACAAAAAAGTTAAGTCACTGCCTAAGTGCATGGATCGCTTTCCTGATTTTCAAAAATTCATTTAAAATATTCCTTAAGCGATATGCAAATGTTTTCAACGGATTCTTGTTCAGGGCGTCGTTGACTATGACTGAGTACAATTTCAAGACATTCCAACATACTTGTAATGTCCAAGTGTGTGGATCGCTTTCCTGATTTTCAAAAATTCATTAAAAATATTCTTCAAGAGATATGCAAATATATTCAACGGATTCTTGTTCAGGGCATGCTTGACTATGACTGTGTACAATTTCAAGACATTCCAAGATACTTTTGGGGTCTTTTTTGACAAAAAAGTTAAGTCACTGCCTAAGTGCATGGATCGCTTTCCTGATTTTCAAAAATTCATTAAAAATATTCCTTAAGCGATATGCAAATATTTTCAACGGATTCTTGTTCAGGGCGTCGTTGACTATGACTGAGTACAATTTCAAGACATTCCAACATACTTGGAATGTCCAAGTGCATGGATCGCTTTCCTGATTTTCAAAAGTTCATTAAAAATATTCTTCAAGAGATATGCAAATATATTCAACGGATTCTTGTTCAGGGCATGCTTGACTATGACTGTGTACAATTTCAAGACATTCCAAGATACCTTTGGGGTCTTTTTTGAATAAAAAGTTAAGTCACTGCCTAAGTGCACAGACTTTCATCATTTTCAAAAATTCATTTAAAATATTCCTTAAGAGATATGCAAATATTTTCAATGGATTCTTGTTCAGGGCGTCGTTGACTATGACTGAGTACAATTTCAAGACATTCCAACATACTTGGAATGTCCAAGTGCATGGATCGCTTTCCTGATTTTCAAAAATTCATTAAAAATATTCCTTAAACGATATGCAAATATTTTCAACGGATTCTTGTTCAGGGCGTCGTTGACTATGACTGTGATCAATTTCAAGACATTCCAACATACTTGGAATGTCCAAGTGCATGGATCGCTTTCCTGATTTTCAAAAGTTCATTAAAAATATTCTTCAAGAGATATGCAAATATATTCAACGGATTCTTGTTCAGGGCATGCTTGACTATGACTGTGTACAATTTCAAGACATTCCAAGATACTTTTGGGGTCTTTTTTGACAAAAAAGTTAAGTCACTGCCTAAGTGCATGGATCGCTTTCCTGATTTTCAAAAATTCATTTAAAATATTCCTTAAGCGATATGCAAATGTTTTCAACGGATTCTTGTTCAGGGCGTCGTTGACTATGACTGAGTACAATTTCAAGACATTCCAACATACTTGTAATGTCCAAGTGTGTGGATCGCTTTCCTGATTTTCAAAAATTCATTAAAAATATTCTTCAAGAGATATGCAAATATATTCAACGGATTCTTGTTCAGGGCATGCTTGACTATGACTGTGTACAATTTCAAGACATTCCAAGATACTTTTGGGGTCTTTTTTGACAAAAAAGTTAAGTCACTGCCTAAGTGCATGGATCGCTTTCCTGATTTTCAAAAATTCATTAAAAATATTCCTTAAGCGATATGCAAATATTTTCAACGGATTCTTGTTCAGGGCGTCGTTGACTATGACTGAGTACAATTTCAAGACATTCCAACATACTTGGAATGTCCAAGTGCATGGATCGCTTTCCTGATTTTCAAAAGTTCATTAAAAATATTCTTCAAGAGATATGCAAATATATTCAACGGATTCTTGTTCAGGGCATGCTTGACTATGACTGTGTACAATTTCAAGACATTCCAAGATACCTTTGGGGTCTTTTTTGAATAAAAAGTTAAGTCACTGCCTAAGTGCACAGACTTTCATCATTTTCAAAAATTCATTTAAAATATTCCTTAAGAGATATGCAAATATTTTCAATGGATTCTTGTTCAGGGCGTCGTTGACTATGACTGAGTACAATTTCAAGACATTCCAACATACTTGGAATGTCCAAGTGCATGGATCGCTTTCCTGATTTTCAAAAATTCATTAAAAATATTCCTTAAACGATATGCAAATATTTTCAACGGATTCTTGTTCAGGGCGTCGTTGACTATGACTGTGATCAATTTCAAGACATTCCAACATACTTGGAATGTCCAAGTGCATGGATCGCTTTCCGGATTTTCAAAAATTCATTAAAAATATTCTTCAAGAGATATGCAAATATATTCAACGGATTCTTGTTCAGGGCATGCTTGACTATGACTGTGTACAATTTCAAGACATTCCAAGATACTTTTGGGGTCTTTTTTGACGAAAAAGTTAAGTCACTGCCTAAGTGCATGGATCGCTTTCCTGATTTTCAAAAATTCATTAAAAATATTCCTTCAGCGATATGCAAATATTTTCAACGGATTCTTGTTCAGGGCGTCGTTGACTATGACTGAGTACAATTTCAAGACATTCCAACATACTTGGAATGTCCAAGTGCATGGATCGCTTTCCTGATTTTCAAAAGTTCATTAAAAATATTCTTCAAGAGATATGCAAATATATTCAACGGATTCTTGTTCAGGGCATGCTTGACTATGACTGTGTACAATTTCAAGACATTCCAAGATACTTTTGGGGTCTTTTTTGACAAAAAAGTTAAGTCACTGCCTAAGTGCATGGATCGCTTTCCTGATTTTCAAAAATTCATTTAAAATATTCCTTAAGCGATATGCAAATGTTTTCAACGGATTCTTGTTCAGGGCGTCGTTGACTATGACTGAGTACAATTTCAAGACATTCCAACATACTTGTAATGTCCAAGTGTGTGGATCGCTTTCCTGATTTTCAAAAATTCATTAAAAATATTCTTCAAGAGATATGCAAATATATTCAACGGATTCTTGTTCAGGGCATGCTTGACTATGACTGTGTACAATTTCAAGACATTCCAAGATACTTTTGGGGTCTTTTTTGACAAAAAAGTTAAGTCACTGCCTAAGTGCATGGATCGCTTTCCTGATTTTCAAAAATTCATTAAAAATATTCTTCAAGAGATATGCAAATATATTCAACGGATTCTTGTTCAGGGCATGCTTGACTATGACTGTGTACAATTTCAAGACATTCCAAGATACTTTTGGGGTCTTTTTTGACGAAAAAGTTAAGTCACTGCCTAAGTGCATGGATCGCTTTCCTGATTTTCAAAAATTCATTAAAAATATTCCTTCAGCGATATGCAAATATTTTCAACGGATTCTTGTTCAGGGCGTCGTTGACTATGACTGAGTACAATTTCAAGACATTCCAACATACTTGGAATGTCCAAGTGCATGGATCGCTTTCCTGATTTTCAAAAGTTCATTAAAAATATTCTTCAAGAGATATGCAAATATATTCAACGGATTCTTGTTCAGGGCATGCTTGACTATGACTGTGTACAATTTCAAGACATTCCAAGATACTTTTGGGGTCTTTTTTGACAAAAAAGTTAAGTCACTGCCTAAGTGCATGGATCGCTTTCCTGATTTTCAAAAATTCATTTAAAATATTCCTTAAGCGATATGCAAATGTTTTCAACGGATTCTTGTTCAGGGCGTCGTTGACTATGACTGAGTACAATTTCAAGACATTCCAACATACTTGTAATGTCCAAGTGTGTGGATCGCTTTCCTGATTTTCAAAAATTCATTAAAAATATTCTTCAAGAGATATGCAAATATATTCAACGGATTCTTGTTCAGGGCATGCTTGACTATGACTGTGTACAATTTCAAGACATTCCAAGATACTTTTGGGGTCTTTTTTGACAAAAAAGTTAAGTCACTGCCTAAGTGCATGGATCGCTTTCCTGATTTTCAAAAATTCATTAAAAATATTCCTTAAGCGATATGCAAATATTTTCAACGGATTCTTGTTCAGGGCGTCGTTGACTATGACTGAGTACAATTTCAAGACATTCCAACATACTTGGAATGTCCAAGTGCATGGATCGCTTTCCTGATTTTCAAAAGTTCATTAAAAATATTCTTCAAGAGATATGCAAATATATTCAACGGATTCTTGTTCAGGGCATGCTTGACTATGACTGTGTACAATTTCAAGACATTCCAAGATACCTTTGGGGTCTTTTTTGAATAAAAAGTTAAGTCACTGCCTAAGTGCACAGACTTTCATCATTTTCAAAAATTCATTTAAAATATTCCTTAAGAGATATGCAAATATTTTCAATGGATTCTTGTTCAGGGCGTCGTTGACTATGACTGAGTACAATTTCAAGACATTCCAACATACTTGGAATGTCCAAGTGCATGGATCGCTTTCCTGATTTTCAAAAATTCATTTAAAATATTCCTTAAACGATATGCAAATATTTTCAACGGATTCTTGTTCAGGGCGTCGTTGACTATGACTGTGTACAATTTCAAGACATTCCAACATACTTGGAATGTCCAAGTGCATGGATCGCTTTCCGGATTTTCAAAAATTCATTAAAAATATTCTTCAAGAGATATGCAAATATATTCAACGGATTCTTGTTCAGGGCATGCTTGACTATGACTGTGTACAATTTCAAGACATTCCAAGATACTTTTGGGGTCTTTTTTGACGAAAAAGTTAAGTCACTGCCTAAGTGCATGGATCGCTTTCCTGATTTTCAAAAATTCATTAAAAATATTCCTTCAGCGATATGCAAATATTTTCAACGGATTCTTGTTCAGGGCGTCGTTGACTATGACTGAGTACAATTTCAAGACATTCCAACATACTTGGAATGTCCAAGTGCATGGATCGCTTTCCTGATTTTCAAAAGTTCATTAAAAATATTCTTCAAGAGATATGCAAATATATTCAACGGATTCTTGTTCAGGGCATGCTTGACTATGACTGTGTACAATTTCAAGACATTCCAAGATACTTTTGGGGTCTTTTTTGACAAAAAAGTTAAGTCACTGCCTAAGTGCATGGATCGCTTTCCTGATTTTCAAAAATTCATTTAAAATATTCCTTAAGCGATATGCAAATGTTTTCAACGGATTCTTGTTCAGGGCGTCGTTGACTATGACTGAGTACAATTTCAAGACATTCCAACATACTTGTAATGTCCAAGTGTGTGGATCGCTTTCCTGATTTTCAAAAATTCATTAAAAATATTCCTTAAGTGATATGCAAATATTTTCAACGGATTCTTGTTCAGGGCGTCGTTGACTATGACTGTGTACAATTTCAAGACATTCCAACATACTTGGAATGTCCAAGTGCATGGATCGCTTTACGGATTTTCAAAAATTCATTAAAAATATTCTTCAAGAGATATGCAAATATATTCAACGGATTCTTGTTCAGGGCATGCTTGACTATGACTGTGTACAATTTCAAGACATTCCAAGATACTTTTGGGGTCTTTTTTGACAAAAAAGTTAAGTCACTGCCTAAGTGCACAGACTTTCCTCATTTTCAAAAATTCATTAAAAATATTCCTTAAGAGATATGCAAATATTTTCAATTGATTCTTGTTCAGGGCGTCGTTGACTATGACTGAGTACAATTTAAAGACATTCCAACATACTTGGAATGTCCAAGTGCATGGATCGCTTTCCTGATTTTCAAAAGTTCATTAAAAATATTCTTCAAGAGATATGCAAATATATTCAACGGATTCTTGTTCAGGGCATGCTTGACTATGACTGTGTACAATTTCAAGACATTCCAAGATACTTTTGGGGTCTTTTTTGACAAAAAAGTTAAGTCACTGCCTAAGTGCATGGATCGCTTTCCTGATTTTCAAAAATTCATTTAAAATATTCCTTAAGCGATATGCAAATGTTTTCAACGGATTCTTGTTCAGGGCGTCGTTGACTATGACTGAGTACAATTTCAAGACATTCCAACATACTTGTAATGTCCAAGTGTGTGGATCGCTTTCCTGATTTTCAAAAATTCATTAAAAATATTCCTTAAGTGATATGCAAATATTTTCAACGGATTCTTGTTCAGGGCGTCGTTGACTATGACTGTGTACAATTTCAAGACATTCCAACATACTTGGAATGTCCAAGTGCATGGATCGCTTTACGGATTTTCAAAAATTCATTAAAAATATTCTTCAAGAGATATGCAAATATATTCAACGGATTCTTGTTCAGGGCATGCTTGACTATGACTGTGTACAATTTCAAGACATTCCAAGATACTTTTGGGGTCTTTTTTGACAAAAAAGTTAAGTCACTGCCTAAGTGCACAGACTTTCCTCATTTTCAAAAATTCATTAAAAATATTCCTTAAGAGATATGCAAATATTTTCAATTGATTCTTGTTCAGGGCGTCGTTGACTATGACTGAGTACAATTTAAAGACATTCCGAACTTACTTGGAATGTCCAAGTGCATGGATCGCTTTTCGGATTTTCAAAAATTCATTAAAAATATTCTTCAAGAGATATGCAAATATATTCAACGGATTCTTGTTCAGGGCATGCTTGACTATGACTGTGTACAATTTCAAGACATTCCAAGATACTTTTGGGGTCTTTTTTGACAAAAAAGTTAAGTCACTGCCTAAGTGCATGGATCACTTTCCTGATTTTCAAAAATTCATTAAAAATATTCCTTAAGCGATATGCAAATATTTTCAACGGATTCTTGTTCAGGGCGTCGTTGACTATGACTGAGTACAATTTCAAGACATTCCAACATACTTGGAATGTCCAAGTGCATGGATCGCTTTCCTGATTTTCAAAAGTTCATTAAAAATATTCTTCAAGAGATATGCAAATATATTCAACGGATTCTTGTTCAGGGCATGCTTGACTATGACTGTGTACAATTTCAAGACATTCCAAGATACTTTTGGGGTCTTTTTTGAATAAAAAGTTAAGTCACTGCCTAAGTGCACAGACTTTCCTCATTTTCAAAAATTCATTAAAAATATTCCTTAAGAGATATGCAAATATTTTCAATTGATTCTTGTTCAGGGCGTCGTTGACTATGACTGAGTACAATTTAAAGACATTCCAACATACTTGGAATGTCCAAGTGCATGGATCGCTTTTCGGATTTTCAAAAATTCATTAAAAATATTTTTCAAGAGATATGCAAATATATTCAACGGATTCTTGTTCAGGGCATGCTTGACTATGACTGTGTACAATTTCAAGACATTCCAAGATACTTTTGGGGTCTTTTTTGACAAAAAAGTTAAGTCACTGCCTAAGTGCATGGATCGCTTTCCTGATTTTCAAAAATTCATTAAAAATATTCCTTAAGCGATATGCAAATATTTTCAACGGATTCTTGTTCAGGGCGTCGTTGACTATGACTGAGTACAATTTCAAGACATTCCAACATACTTGGAATGTCCAAGTGCATGGATCGCTTTCCTGATTTTCAAAAGTTCATTAAAAATATTCTTCAAGAGATATGCAAATATATTCAACGGATTCTTGTTCAGGGCATGCTTGACTATGACTGTGTACAATTTCAAGACATTCCAAGATACCTTTGGGGTCTTTTTTGAATAAAAAGTTAAGTCACTGCCTAAGTGCACAGACTTTCATCATTTTCAAAAATTCATTTAAAATATTCCTTAAGAGATATGCAAATATTTTCAATGGATTCTTGTTCAGGGCGTCGTTGACTATGACTGAGTACAATTTCAAGACATTCCAACATACTTGGAATGTCCAAGTGCATGGATCGCTTTCCTGATTTTCAAAAATTCATTAAAAATATTCCTTAAACGATATGCAAATATTTTCAACGGATTCTTGTTCAGGGCGTCGTTGACTATGACTGTGATCAATTTCAAGACATTCCAACATACTTGGAATGTCCAAGTGCATGGATCGCTTTCCGGATTTTCAAAAATTCATTAAAAATATTCTTCAAGAGATATGCAAATATATTCAACGGATTCTTGTTCAGGGCATGCTTGACTATGACTGTGTACAATTTCAAGACATTCCAAGATACTTTTGGGGTCTTTTTTGACGAAAAAGTTAAGTCACTGCCTAAGTGCATGGATCGCTTTCCTGATTTTCAAAAATTCATTAAAAATATTCCTTCAGCGATATGCAAATATTTTCAACGGATTCTTGTTCAGGGCGTCGTTGACTATGACTGAGTACAATTTCAAGACATTCCAACATACTTGGAATGTCCAAGTGCATGGATCGCTTTCCTGATTTTCAAAAGTTCATTAAAAATATTCTTCAAGAGATATGCAAATATATTCAACGGATTCTTGTTCAGGGCATGCTTGACTATGACTGTGTACAATTTCAAGACATTCCAAGATACTTTTGGGGTCTTTTTTGACAAAAAAGTTAAGTCACTGCCTAAGTGCATGGATCGCTTTCCTGATTTTCAAAAATTCATTTAAAATATTCCTTAAGCGATATGCAAATGTTTTCAACGGATTCTTGTTCAGGGCGTCGTTGACTATGACTGAGTACAATTTCAAGACATTCCAACATACTTGTAATGTCCAAGTGTGTGGATCGCTTTCCTGATTTTCAAAAATTCATTAAAAATATTCTTCAAGAGATATGCAAATATATTCAACGGATTCTTGTTCAGGGCATGCTTGACTATGACTGTGTACAATTTCAAGACATTCCAAGATACTTTTGGGGTCTTTTTTGACAAAAAAGTTAAGTCACTGCCTAAGTGCACAGACTTTCCTCATTTTCAAAAATTCATTAAAAATATTCCTTAAGAGATATGCAAATATTTTCAATTGATTCTTGTTCAGGGCGTCGTTGACTATGACTGAGTACAATTTAAAGACATTCCAACATACTTGGAATGTCCAAGTGCATGGATCGCTTTTCGGATTTTCAAAAATTCATTAAAAATATTCTTCAAGAGATATGCAAATATATTCAACGGATTCTTGTTCAGGGCATGCTTGACTATGACTGTGTACAATTTCAAGACATTCCAAGATACTTTTGGGGTCTTTTTTGACAAAAAAGTTAAGTCACTGCCTAAGTGCATGGATCACTTTCCTGATTTTCAAAAATTCATTAAAAATATTCCTTAAGCGATATGCAAATATTTTCAACGGATTCTTGTTCAGGGCGTCGTTGACTATGACCGAGTACAATTTCAAGACATTCCAACATACTTGGAATGTCCAAGTGCATGGATCGCTTTCCTGATTTTCAAAAGTTCATTAAAAATATTCTTCAAGAGATATGCAAATATATTCAACGGATTCTTGTTCAGGGCATGCTTGACTATGACTGTGTACAATTTCAAGACATTCCAAGATACTTTTGGGGTCTTTTTTGACAAAAAAGTTAAGTCACTGCCTAAGTGCATGGATCGCTTTCCTGATTTTCAAAAATTCATTTAAAATATTCCTTAAGCGATATGCAAATGTTTTCAACGGATTCTTGTTCAGGGCGTCGTTGACTATGACTGAGTACAATTTCAAGACATTCCAACATACTTGGAATGTCCAAGTGCATGGATCGCTTTCCTGATTTTCAAAAATTCATTAAAAATATTCCTTAAGCGATATGCAAATATTTTCAACGGATTCTTGTTCAGGGCGTCGTTGACTATGACTGTGTACAATTTCAAGACATTCCAACATACTTGGAATGTCCAAGTGCATGGATCGCTTTCCGGATTTTCAAAAATTCATTAAAAATATTCTTCAAGAGATATGCAAATATATTCAACGGATTCTTGTTCAGGGCATGCTTGACTATGACTGTGTACAATTTCAAGACATTCCAAGATACTTTTGGGGTCTTTTTTGACGAAAAAGTTAAGTCACTGCCTAAGTGCATGGATCGCTTTCCTGATTTTCAAAAATTCATTAAAAATATTCCTTAAGCGATATGCAAATATTTTCAACGGATTCTTGTTCAGGGCGTCGTTGACTATGACTGAGTACAATTTCAAGACATTCCAACATACTTGGAATGTCCAAGTGCATGGATCGCTTTCCTGATTTTCAAAAGTTCATTAAAAATATTCTTCAAGAGATATGCAAATATATTCAACGGATTCTTGTTCAGGGCATGCTTGACTATGACTGTGTACAATTTCAAGACATTCCAAGATACTTTTGGGGTCTTTTTTGAATAAAAAGTTAAGTCACTGCCGAAGTGCACAGACTTTCCTCATTTTCAAAAATTCATTAAAAATATTCCTTAAGAGATATGCAAATATTTTCAATTGATTCTTGTTCAGGGCGTCGTTGACTATAACTGAGTACAATTTCAAGACATTCCAACATACTTGGAATGTCCAAGTGCATGGATCGCTTTTCGGATTTTCAAAAATTCATTAAAAATATTCTTCAAGAGATATGCAAATATATTCAACGGATTCTTGTTCAGGGCATGCTTGACTATGACTGTGTACAATTTCAAGACATTCCAAGATACTTTTGGGGTCTTTTTTGAATAAAAAGTTAAGTCACTGCCTAAGTGCATGGATCGCTTTCCTGATTTTCAAAAATTCATTAAAAATATTCCTTAAGCGATATGCAAATATTTTCAACGGATTCTTGTTCAGGGCGTCGTTGACTATGACTGAGTACAATTTCAAGACATTCCAACATACTTGGAATGTCCAAGTGCATGGATCGCTTTCCTGATTTTCAAAAGTTCATTAAAAATATTCTTCAAGAGATATGCAAATATATTCAACGGATTCTTGTTCAGGGCATGCTTGACTATGACTGTGTACAATTTCAAGACATTCCAAGATACCTTTGGGGTCTTTTTTGAATAAAAAGTTAGGTCACTGCCTAAGTGCACAGACTTTCATCATTTTCAAAAATTCATTAAAAATATTCCTTAAGAGATATGCAAATATATTCAACGGATTCTTGTTCAGGGCATGCTTGACTATGACTGTGTACAATTTCAAGACATTCCAAGATACCTTTGGGGCCTTTTTTGAATAAAAAGTTAAGTCACTGCCTAAGTGCACAGACTTTCATCATTTTCAAAAATTCATTAAAAATATTCCTTAAGAGATATGCAAATATTTTCAATGGATTCTTGTTCAGGGCGTCGTTGACTATGACCGAGTACAATTTCAAGACATTCCAACATACTTGGAATGTCCAAGTGCATGGATCGCTTTCCGGATTTTCAAAAATTCATTAAAAATATTCTTCAAGAGATATGCAAATATATTCAACGGATTCTTGTTCAGGGCATGCTTGACTATGACTGTGTACAATTTCAAGACATTCCAAGATACTTTTGGGGTCTTTTTTGACGAAAAAGTTAAGTCACTGCCTAAGTGCATGGATCGCTTTCCTGATTTTCAAAAATTCATTAAAAATATTCCTTAAGCGATATGCAAATATTTTCAACGGATTCTTGTTCAGGGCGTCGTTGACTATGACTGAGTACAATTTCAAGACATTCCAACATACTTGGAATGTCCAAATGCATGGATCGCTTTCCTGATTTTCAAAAGTTCATTAAAAATATTCTTCAAGAGATATGCAAATATATTCAACGGATTCTTGTTCAGGGCATGCTTGACTATGACTGTGTACAATTTCAAGACATTCCAAGATACTTTTGGGGTCTTTTTTGACAAAAAAGTTAAGTCACTGCCTAAGTGCATGGATCACTTTCCTGATTTTCAAAAATTCATTAAAAATATTCCTTAAGCGATATGCAAATATTTTCAACGGATTCTTGTTCAGGGCGTCGTTGACTATGACTGAGTACAATTTCAAGACATTCCAACATACTTGGAATGTCCAAGTGCATGGATCGCTTTCCTGATTTTCAAAAGTTCATTAAAAATATTCTTCAAGAGATATGCAAATATATTCAACGGATTCTTGTTCAGGGCATGCTTGACTATGACTGTGTACAATTTCAAGACATTCCAAGATACTTTTGGGGTCTTTTTTGACAAAAAAGTTAAGTCACTGCCTAAGTGCATGGATCGCTTTCCTGATTTTCAAAAATTCATTTAAAATATTCCTTAAGCGATATGCAAATGTTTTCAACGGATTCTTGTTCAGGGCGTCGTTGACTATGACTGAGTACAATTTCAAGACATTCCAACATACTTGGAATGTCCAAGTGCATGGATCGCTTTCCTGATTTTCAAAAATTCATTAAAAATATTCCTTAAGCGATATGCAAATATTTTCAACGGATTCTTGTTCAGGGCGTCGTTGACTATGACTGTGTACAATTTCAAGACATTCCAACATACTTGGAATGTCCAAGTGCATGGATCGCTTTCCGGATTTTCAAAAATTCATTAAAAATATTCTTCAAGAGATATGCAAATATATTCAACGGATTCTTGTTCAGGGCATGCTTGACTATGACTGTGTACAATTTCAAGACATTCCAAGATACTTTTGGGGTCTTTTTTGACGAAAAAGTTAAGTCACTGCCTAAGTGCATGGATCGCTTTCCTGATTTTCAAAAATTCATTAAA